>NC_051187.1:60215385-60832164 GCF_015220075.1 Falco rusticolus
AGCTTTGGGCAAGATGGATTAAACAAGGCAAAGCACGGGCGTGCAAACCAAGCAGAAATAGGAACGGGTCCTGGCCAGAAAAGTACAGATCTGAACCTAAATCGCAATCCAAACTTTCCCAAAGGGAATGTTTAGATTCAAGGCCATCTCTTAAAATAAATAATGAATAAATAAGGTCCCGTATAGATTTCTAACGATGTCATTTTATTAACACTATAGATTTTTCAAACACGGAGGGGCTGTAAGAATTACATATACATTTCAATAGTAGGGAATTTATGACTACAAGATTGCACTTAAGGTTTGTGCTAATGCTTTATGCACCCTTTTGACCTAGTCCCTTTACTATATTCTGCCCCAATATTATTTTTCATAAGTCAGGAAACGTTTTCCATATGTTTTGCAGCATTATCCAAAGGGAGTTTGCAGCTGTACTGTTCATACTTTATCATGTTCATACTGACTGAAGTGCAGACCCCTCCTAGTGACAGTACCCATCTGAAAGATCATAACAATGCATTTTTGGCACATTATTGTTCTACTTTTGTGTCAAGCCTCCCCCACGGAACGAAATTGTTTCACAGTTTTTATTAAAATTTACTATAAATGAACAGCTGAAAAAATAAACAGAAAAGTCTGTGTGTATCTTATTTACTGTCATCACAAAAAGAATATCTGTGCTGGAACATTATAACATAACCTAACAGCCAAAACTAACTTACAGAAATAAGCAGAGACATTAGAAAGGTTGAAGGCCACATGAGTTCATTATTTTCAGTAAGCTCAAAAGGCAACAAAGGGGGTGGGGGAGAAGAAATAAAAAGGGTAGAAGGAAAGTTATGAAGGTATGTGGGAGCAGGGGAGCTGCAGGAGGGGAGAACTGAGCCAGGAACTTATGCGGCACAAGGCAAAAAACAGGGATGAATGCACTGATATCTTAGCTACCTTGCCTTTCTGCAGCAAAGAAAAGTCTCTCTGTTTAGCTTTCCTTTGGAAAAATAAATATATTGACCTGAAAAGCTCTAAATAAGAACTCAGCCATGAGTTATTTCAGCTGATTGTGGTACTCCACCGCTCCATCGCAATATCTGAGCTCTGATATTGCAAGTTATTCTGTAGGGGACATGAGTTTGCTCCTGCCAGGATGACTTTAAGGAATGGTGTTTTGGACTCAAAATGTAGTTATCTGGACCAGATTTTTACTGATGTGCCATGGCCCAAGTCAAAATGTGGTCTAAGAAGTTGCATGTACACTGATGGCTTCTGTGCTTCCCTCTACTCGTGTGTGCTTTCACCAGATCTGAATTTGATCTCCTCAATGTGCTTCAGTGGAAAGAGGTTCCTAATTGTAACTGGAAGCAGATATAGCCAAGGAATCAGTTTTAGTAAATCCCACTGAACTCTGTCATGGCAGAGAGACAGTATAAATGCTCCCCATGAGTCTGCTAATGAAATGCCTGGCAAAGCCAAAAAGGGCAAAGAAAAAATAGAAATCACAGCTGCAATATCAGCTTGAATAATAGAGCTAGGAACTGGAGAGTAATAAAAGATGAGCAAGAGGTCAGAAATAACACAATATGAAGGCAAAAGGAAAGAGAGGAATGCTTTCCAAAAAGTGAGGCAGAGAAGAAAATAAAAGTGCTCCGAGTCCTATGAAATGCTGACATGAAATGATTAGGAAGAGGAAAACTAAAAAGTACTGTGAAAGCAAAAGTTAATTCATTAAATGAATTTAACGAACTGTAATTTTTAACCCTTCTCAGCTTCATGCTGGGAATATTCCCCATAGAATCTGTGCTAGAGGCCAGATTCTTGATGCCAAGTCCCTAAAACGGGTTTGAAAAGACATTTAACTTATGTGTGATACCAAGTACTATTCTGAAAGCTCAACCACCTTTTTTCTTTTCTTTTTCTCCTGTTTGGGAATTTTGGCACGCAACTTCTGATTTAATTGAGCCATAATCTCTTTGCTGGAAAATAATTGGCTAAGTTTGTTTTAGGGGGTTTATTCATCACTGAAAGCAAAGGTGAAGGAACAAGCACCTGTTCGTGCTTTGAGGGTGATGAGGATGGGAAGGAGCCAAGGGATGCCCAGCAGAGAGTCCATGGAAGTACAAATGGTGGGAAAGGCTCTGTGCTGGCTGGCACAGGCTGGAGGTGGTTTCCTCCATGAGCTTCATCTACATAAAGGCGAATTAATCAGGCCTTCCATGAGACAACTGCATTCTATGCAAAATGCATATTTTTCTACATCTCAAAGATGAAAACAAAGTATGTTCCTCTACAAATCTTCCAAGAGAGTGGTTTAAGTTACCTAGAACTTGGTCTTTCCTCCATGCTTCTAAGCACTAAACTGGGTGTCAGCTGCTGAGGTTTGTATTTACATAAAGAGTTGTAGTATATTCTGGTAAAAGCATGTTCCAGACAAAGTAAAATGAAAACACTTTTAGTTAACAACTTGTAGCTACTGTGGAAATCATTTACTCTGAAGACAGCATAGTATGTATTATCTCCTTCAAAATAGACTTCAAAAATAAAAATAAGATGCCTAGTGAAGTGAAGGGAATGAGCATTGTAAAACATTTTTTCAAGTTAGCTAATGGATTTTATCTCATTTTCTGTGGTCAGCTAATAATTTTTTCACATTTAATCTGAAATTATAACTCAAGTTCTGGTGTTTGGGAAGGACAAAAGGGTAGAACTTAAGGTTTTAAAGTATTAGTTTAACCTTACAATCAGAAATTATAAGGAAACTATTACTGAAACTATTCACTTTTTTAATGTGAATACACCAATGAAGGCCATTACGGAGAATAAAGAGAGAAACCACTAAAGCTCAAAAGTTTCCAGTCTTGAGGCTTAACATGAAAAAAATTACAAAATATTTTATAGATATGTATATAGAAATACATGTCTTCTAATATTATCTGAATGTGATATGCTATTCAAGCACATTGTTTTGGCATAGAAAAATTCCAGATTTTAAACCAAATTTAAAATTCCATCTGCAGATACCTCCTCTGTGGTGTAAGTGGGATGCATAAACACAGCTCAGCCAGACAATCCTCCACATGCCACAATTCTTGATTCAAAATTTCCAAAATTCAGCCAGGGCGCTACATAAACATGTATGCACGTTGACATACAAGCATAGTCACTAGAACACCTGCCTGAGCACGTGGCCATGTCTGGGGATAGGGCTGGTCCCGCACCGCTTTGCCTTACACACAGCTTACTGCTGCTGCTCCATGGGCCCTTGAAATTTTGGGTGTCTTCTGCTGACACACTGGTTTGCATTCACTGTTTAAATACAAGTGTTTTCCAACAGGATCGGATGTACAGCCCTACTGGCAGCCTGCCTGTTCCCTGGCTGTACCTCTGCGCAGATTAGAAACCAGTTGTGAGGTACTGGCTGGCGGGGTTATCTCCTTAGCCTTGGGGAAAGAGCTGGAGAAGCAAAATGGGTTAATACAAAAATGTCTTACTGAGACAGCTGTTTCTGGAAATGGTAGGGTAAATGCCATACCATTCCAAGAGTTGAAGAAAAAATCTGTGAAGTGACTGTTTCAGGTAACAGCAAGTGCCATTTAGTTCTACACTGTATTACCCATCCTTTTCCACAGGGGACATACTGTTCTTTTGCTCCTTGCTACCCATGTATTTTCTTTTAATCCTGGACAGCTACAAACATACACTTAGAGGAAAGTTGTTAATTATTTTGAGGAAGACAAACGATTTGCCCTTTAGGTATTTTTGTGTACTCTTTATAATGTGTCTTCTTTGCATTTAATTAGTGCCAATTGCCATGTTTTTGAACTGGATAGCTAAGGTAAATGTTTGATACATAGACTATAAAGGGTATAAAGCTTTATTTTTCTCATCTAGCATGCTTTGCACCTGAACATTTGTGTATTTTTTTATCTGCCTTCTATTTATTTATTTATTTTTTAATAGCAAGAACTGATCTAGAAAATCTCATTTTCCTTTTATGTGAATAAACTGCAAAACTCATAGGTGCAAAGCCAGGCTATCACACGTTAGTGTCCTGTGTTCACATTATCGTAGTTATCCTGGTCTTTTCTCTGTCTCTCAGTATAAACGTTTGCACATATAAAAATGTTAACATACCTATAAAATACCGGTATGTTGTATGCAACTCTGAATGCTATCAAAGTTTAAATTTCAATAAAGTGCTTTAAAATCAAATCATCATGCCTTTCAAGAAGCTTTGCCAAACCAAGTCCTGGTATTTTTTCTCCCCCCTAATAATAACCACATGGCTTCTGGTGGTCCTCCCTGCCTCCCAGGAGTCTTGCTACTGGGCACCAGCAGGCACAGCTCCACTGTGATGCAGCATCGAGATGCTTGAGGAATGGGAATTGCTGGTGAGCCGTTTTTCTTTTGCATCTGAAAAAGCCTTTTAAGCAATGATTTGTGGAGAGCTTTTCTACTGTTAAACAGGCTCCTTGGATTTAAATGAAGTGTAGAGAAAAGTAGGCATTCTTACACATTAATACAGTGTGTGAGTGACTGGGAGAGCAGGCACAGTTTGTGCTGCAGGGGTTGTGATAACCTGGAAGTATGTTCTCAGAGAGCTGATGTGCCATACTAGTTGTTAGGTCCATACCTGTTTTTAAAGAGCTAGGTAGACAGCCTTTAAAAAAAGATCATTTGCAGAAAGCCTACTGTTGAATGTCAAGCATGTCATGGAAATGCAATAAAAATGCAAAATTGCCCAGAAAATCTTGAGCCAAAAAAGGAAGGAAAAAAAAAAAGTTTGCTTAGTGGTGGTGGGTCAATGCATGGTATATGAAAAAAATGTAAGAGGCCTTTATTAGATGAGAAATATCTGACATGGTATTGAGGCATAGACTCTAAATAATAATCTGAAAGCAAATATAATATCTGATCAAAGAAAAGTATTTTTCATAGCTTTGAGGTGAATAATTTTAAAATTAAGGAATGAAGCCCTATTCTGTTCTTAAACTGGATAAATAAATACCTGGTCAATGCCAATTATCTGAAAATTATTTGGATATTTTTATTATCTTTGCATGACTAATGTGTGTTATGGAATGCAGTGAAAATTGTGATTTCTTTTTTAGTAGATGCAGACTGGTTTTAACAAGTATTAAATAGCAGTTTCTGTTTAGTATAAACATATTTAAAAGCAATCAGAGCAATGAGAAAAGGTACAATGAATAGAACAGACCTATAAGGCAGTCATATCTGAAAACTTTAGGCAGTGGCTTGAAAGCTTACCTGAAAGTCACAGATTGCACGTCCTGTGCTTTTCTGAAAGCAAGTAGAGAAGACAAAAAGCGGTATTTTTTTTTCTCCTCTCTTTCATGTATTTATTTTAAGCAGGGTAAAAGCTGAAATTACATATGTAATTGAAAAGCCTAATACTGTAAACTTCATGGCCTTGTTACACAGCCTAGAGGTCCATGACTCAGTGCCAGGGCCAACACACAAAAATGGCCATGTGATAGATGAGAACCAAACTGAAGAACAGAAGTTGTTTATATGTATGAGAATTGGTCAGCCTTCTCTGATGTTCTTTTTCAGCTAATGGTGTATCTCTGCCAGTGAAGAGGGAAGCTGGTATGGAAGAGAGGGGAAAGAGGATGATGAAAGCTGGAGAGCAGCAAGAAGTCTTCGCTTTTTCACTAGATGTGCAATCTCAACAATGGGATCATCAGAACCAGATTTTCAGGGTGCTGATTTAACCAGACCTTGAAAATACCATCTCTCTTCATCTGAATCACGTACAGTATAATTTCTTAAGCTTTCAGGGACTTTTTTCTTGTCTTCTGACAAAACAAAACAAAAGTGGAGCTTCACCATTCTCATGTGTTTTCCTCCCTATCAGTAATTAGACAAGGCTTAGGCAGGATCAGGACAGTAGTAATTATTCCTAGCGAAACAAACTCAGGATTCAATATTATTTATTATTTTTTTCTTAGGTATTCTTTCACAGGCTGGATGGTTGTCTGTTCTACTCTGAAAAGGCTCCCTGCTGTGATCCTGACTGTCCTGGATGTAGCGTCATACCTGAAACCAAGCAGTGTGCAAACATACTTATTTCATTGTGTCAATTAAGTGCTGAATCTCCCTAGAGTTAGAGGTTGTCTGCTTAGGTAAGTTCAGTGTTTGACACTGATAAATAGGAAATGAAATTTATCTCTTGGTACTGTTTAAATGAATCTGCTTTGCTGTTTATTGGGTCCATAAAATGGAGTATGTCCATGTGTTTTTGGCTTCACGAAAGAGGGCATGTACTGTTGTAAAAAATTATGCTGCTGGAGAGAACAGCAAATGCCTTATTTACTTACTCTTTATCGCTGGAGGATGACTTGGGGAACTTAAGTGGTTTATGCCCACAGGTCAGGTTTCATGTACGTGGAGCTTTACAGTTCGCAGAAACCTTCTGCTCAGCCAACAGATGAATTATTCCCACCATAAAATGGAATAAGCCAGCAATAAGCTACTACTGCCTTTGTCTTGGCTTTGTTTTCTCAGTCACTAAACAGAGCAATGAAAGACAAATGGTCTCCACTGGCTTGGGCTGGCTGAAAGAGGGCTGGGATGGAAATTTTTCTCTGTTTTTAGTTCTTTTAGTCCAGAGAATCCATCCCCCAGCACTGAGTAGATGGTCAATCATTGTTCTTTCCTCAACTTTAGTGATTAAATCCCATAGGATAAATCTGGATATATTATTGAACCCACAAGTATTACAAAAGAGGGTTATCAGTATACATGTTAAGACAAGTGGTAAGAGCATAAACTATGATTTTTAAACCTGTATATGCACCTTCCAAGTACATTGGAAAATGCTAGTATTTCATTTGAACTCTTCAAGTGATTTTCACAGGTAGCCTAAGATCATGAACGAAGCTAGGATTTAACTTACAACATAAGTCTGTAAGTTGTTAAACCAAGGTAGGAGAACAATGTTGTTGTGTCATCTTTTTGTCATGGGTGCAAACATACCTGAGTATAATGTCTTGGGTTTGCACGCAGTATAATATGTTGTGTAATTGTTTGAATAACTCTTGCTCCATAGAAGTTAAAATGTATGTTTTCCATTTTTATAACAGAAAGATAAGCATGTTTAGAAGTACCACGTATATTTTCACATCATACAAAGAAAACATTCCACAAAAGGGTCTGTAGATCAGAGAATTTCCCCCTGGTTAATTCAGTTTCTGTAGAAGAGATGATTATTTTCTATCCACCTGTATTAGGAGTTACAGTCATCCAGAAGAATGAAATGGTTTCCACACAGTGTTGTAGGTTTTACTGGGTGTTACACATTATAAAATACCTGGACCTTTTAACAAGCTGGTGATCCTTTAAGGATGTAAAACCCTATACCAAAAGTGCTAAAGCAAAATATACAACAGGAAGACCATCGGCATTATCTTCTGAATGCTTAAAATGAATGACTGGGCTTACAAATTGTTTATGACTAGAGTGTTTGCAGCTCTGGTGAAAGGATTGGCTGCACTAATTGATTTTTTTACTATGATTATATTTTGCCGCTGAGTGATCTTTATTTGTCATTGACGGTACAATTCTTTGCTAGTTCCTCTGGAACTACTACTGTGCATCTTTTATTACTCAAAGCTACAAAAATATGTCTTCTTGTGGGAAATTTTTATTTTTGACTACTGTTACAGTTTTCTTTCAACTGAAGGATAATGCTATAGAAACCTCTGACACCAAGCAAGAAGAATAAAGTGAAAGCCACAGAAGCAAGCCCTTCGGCAGTTCTCAGGAAAAAATGTGCTTCATTTGCACACACCAGCCTGTGAGTCTCTGTTTTTTTCCAAGTATGTATTTTAATATATATATATCTATACTGCAAAAAAAAATATGTAGAATTGCTAACTAGTTACAGGGTAGTGTATTGGCTTAATTCCATGCTGTTTATACAATTACTTCATTGGGAGGTATCTTTGTGTAAAAGATTAGGCCCAAGGTAATCTTCAAGCTTTGACGCAAATCCATGAAATAATTACTAGTTGACAAAAATAACTATCTGTGCTAATATGCTGATCTTACACACCTTGCTGCTGTTATTGTGTCAGGGACTTTTTAGCATGAGAACATAGTAGAACAGTCTTAATTTCTAGCCTTAGATACATGGGGTTTTATTGAAAATATATGTAAACCAAGTTTCTTCTTAACTAAATGTTGTAAGAAACTGAAGTCCTGTTCTTACCTCTTGTACTTCTATCCTCTCCACTCCGAACACAGCGCCAGCAATACTTAATGACTTATGAAATAAATAGCAGTAAGAGTTTGACTTAGCCCATAAAATAAATTAAGTTTATTAACACCTAAAATGATGGGCTGATGCCTTGGCTTGTGCTATTACTTTGCTTAGTCAAAACAGCTTCTTAACAAAAAAATCGGACATTACAGAAGATTGTTATATAGCAGCATGAGAAGTTTGCCCATATTTTGCAAGAGGCTTTTCTACTTCGACATATCTGAAGTGGTTTAATAACTTCAGAGCAAGAAGGGGTCTGGCGGCAAGGATTTCAGGTAGATGGGCTACAGTTTCACCTGGTCAAAAATACAAAAAAAAAAGGTACATTAGATCTGAATTTTCAGTATGGTTATGTGTTACTGTTATTTCTGTAGTACCCATAAATCACACCTACAGCAACAGGATCAGCTTTAGCAGCAAAGGCAATACTTCACATCCCACCAAAATATTACAATAGCAGCAGCAACAACAATGGTGACAACACCTCAGAAAGCAAGGGCTGAAAACAAACCTCGGGCAGCCTGGGAGACCCACGCTGGCATTTGCCCAGCAGATCAGAGGCTGCAACCAGGCTCCAGCAAGTACTTCAGCCTTTGGGAGCTTGACTTGAGCCAGTCTGAACTTCCCACAGCAGTCATAGCCCGAGTTGGAGTTTCATAGGACAGGATTTGGGGAAAAACCATGCTGGTTCACTATTCGTCAATTCTCCTTAAAGCAGGATGAGGCACGCACTCCTCCTCCCCAGTGCTATTCCCTTCTGCCAGGGGAAGGATGTTTCTGCTGTTTTCTGCCCAATGCCAGTCAATCCCTGCCACTGACAGACAGCAAAATACTGCAGTCATATCTGCCATGCTGCCAGAAAGATCTAGAGCAAAATGCGGGAAAGATTCCCAGTAGTCATGTCAAAGGAATCCTATTTCCACTCCACAGCAGAGACTGGGGCCTTTATTTAAACAGACAAAAGGTTCAAAATAATTACGTGAATTCAGGAGGAAAGGCAAGATGAGCAACAAAACACAGCTCTTTTTGCTTCTGCCAATGTCCTGTAATCAAGAATTTGGTCCTGAATTTTCTTAAAGGGGATTAGAGATCAAAAACTCAGGTGACAGGTTGAGCAACTTTAAGTAGAAGGTGCATCCAGCCCAGGCAGTCTCTCAGCAGTAGTCTGACATCTGCCAGATGGGGGGAAGCCCACCCAAAGCAGCAAGTACAACTGGCTGCAGCGCCTGCCAGCGTCCAAATGCTCTTGCTGAGAAAAGTCTTTCAGAAGTTTGGCATCCCTGCTCTGGAGCAGTTCAGACAGCAGTGAGCTG
This sequence comes from Falco rusticolus, assembly GCF_015220075.1. NCBI lineage: Eukaryota > Metazoa > Chordata > Aves > Falconiformes > Falconidae > Falco > Falco rusticolus. Next base: position 60,224,977 of record NC_051187.1, read on the forward strand.
AACTGGTGTCTAAGGACAAATCACTTCTTACCCACATTTTAAAATAATGTGTAATTGTTTTATTGTGTTGTGGTTTTGTTATTGGTCATATCTGTCCATATTCCTCAGAGTACTGAAAAGACTCAGCACAGTTACACACACAGCCAGATTTTCAGAAGAACCGAGCAACTCCTATCATATGACATTTATTTATGGGTGGATTTTCAAAATGCCTCATTATGGTAGCTGTCAAATTTTTGAAACCTGTCTGTCCTACTCTGGTACCCAAATAAGACCTGAAAATCTGAACTCAGCTGTGATTATTGTGGCATCCTAAAAACTCTCACCATACTATCCTGCTGCACTGCAACTGTTTGCACAAATCTACTTTTCCTCCCAGTCCTTTATCAGTCTCAATAATGTGAAAACTAACATTTTACTTTCCTATCAGCTAAAATGGTCTTTGGCGAGGGTAAAGCAGGCTAATTGAATATTTCAATGCATATACGGCATCTTCGTCTTGCTACTGATATTGCTCTGTATGTCCTTGAGTTTCCTCTCCGGTGCAATAATAATACAGCTTGATTTGCCTAGCAGCTATTCTTAGAAGGTGTTGTCAAATAAGAACCTATCACAGCCTTCAAGATGACTAATATAAACTTTAAGAAAGTTGTTTGGGTTTTCCACTGTGAATACACGTAGAGAAGTTTCTGAAAAGCTTCATTGTAGATAGACTTGACATCTACTTTGTGCTTCCTGGAAGATAAGGAGATAGAAAAATAGGTTCCTTTCGGATAATTTGTGGAAAACCATTTTAGAAATCAATAACATAATAGTACAGCTATTCTTTTTTGTCCTTCCTCTCTTCTCCTCCTCTTCCTCCTCCTCCTCCTTCTCCTTCTTCTCCCTCTTTCTCCCTCTTTCTCTGTTCCTTTCTTTCTTGCATCTGTGTGAATAAAAAAAAAAGCTTGCATAACAAGCAACCTCAATAACAAAGATTATTGTTTCTGCAATAAACTCAGCAAGGTCCTAACCTTGCAGTCCTCATGGAAACAAAACTGCACTGAAGTGGTAAAGGAAAGGCTGAGCTCAGAATATGTGGTAGTGTGACTTAATGTTTGGCAGAGTTTCTACCCCTACCTAGGTGTATTAGTGCACATAGACTCTACCTGATTAATAAGAAATCAATAACCCCATATACGATACAGACAACAGCAATATATACATGTGACTGCATGGGCTACCCAAGTGTTTGTTTTGTAAATGAGTGCTAAACATTCAAGCAGCAGCTTAGTGTGATTTTAGACAAAACAAGCAAGATGCATTAAGTGTTTAACTGTATTAAATGCCTTTTTTCCTGTTTACATAATATTGTGCTGTGTTTGTCTTACATGCACTGTAAAAATATTAGTTAGCAGTCATAAATATAGTTCTGATAAAATGATACCACTTTCCAGAACTGCTAATCTGTGTTAATGCCACTTCGGTACGGGTCCTGTAACAGCTGTTAGAATTTTGTCCCCTGTAGGTCAGAGAGAGAAGATGGGAAAATCCTTAATAAAATGTTGTTAGAAGCTACAGGTGGGAAATAAAGAAGCTCTTGTGACCTGTAATCTTATTCCCTCATAAAGTCATGGAGTGCACAGGAGCTTCTGTGACTGAAATTAGACAACACGCTAGCGGCTTTTCAATCTCAACTTTTGCAGTTCAGTTATATCATTTTTGGTGAAGAACAAATGAAGGATACAGCAAGCACTGCCCCTGACCTTCCTTGCTGTTTTTAATAAGCACATTCAACAGCATGAGCTTCTCTGTCTTAAATGAATTACTATATATCCATGTATTGGAAAGAAAATACAGTAGTGTTTATCTTCTGTATACATTGTACTGTCAGATTTTAATTAACTCTCAGCCTCAGGTAAAGGAAGTATGCTAATTTTAATAGTCTTATAATTACTGTGGGCCATATTCCACCGTCCAAATGCAGACAGGTACCCAGTTTTTCACAGAGCCTCACCAGTTTCAAGGGATCTAAGCAGAGAGGAAGGGGCTACCATCTTCCCATTTTCCTTTTGTAAGGAAAGATCGCAAGACGGAAGAAATGGGAAGGTGCAATAGGTAGAAGTCAGGAATGAAGCAGTGAATGGGTCATCTATTACCAAAACCAGATTATGTTATTAAATAAGTATACTTTTATATTTCAGATACTTTACAATCGACCTCCTACAGATTTAATTTTTCTCTTTAAATGGTGGGTATATTCCATGTGGTTTTATATAGATACTATATACTCTTTGGGTATTGTGACTCTGGCAGGCCCCACCTTTGCATCCTTTCATACTTTCCTTTTGATATCTCTGTTGCCTTTCATCAGACTGCAGTGCTGGTGAAGTATGGAAACAAGTATTTTTTCCATTGCCTTTATTAAATAAAAAAGAAAAAAAACAGTGCAGGATAATATACAGGCTAATGCACATCTCTCTACATTTCTGTAGTAAATCTTACTCATTCAGCTGAGGGAGAAGTACCTTTTAGTTTAAACATTTAAGCTATCTGAATGAAATGGAGCCAAGGATAGCATGAGCTTTCATTTTATATTATTGTTATCAAAAGTACAAACCAACTTCTTTAAAAATATTCGATTAATACACTGTATAATACAATAAAGTATTTGTAACTTTAAAGTTAAAATAATTTGTTTTAATATAATTATGTGTAATTACTTATTAGTAAAAATCATAGAGGATTGCTGAAATATGATATGAAATGGTATAATTAATTGGCTCCCAACGCAATGTGTTGTCATTTCTGAAAATTTAATGTCATCAAAGCTCTTTTTCCAATAGCACAAGGAGCACTATTGCTAATAGACTTCAGAGCTTGAAATAAATAAATCTTTGGAATCCTGTTGCATCTCTTGGGGTGTGACATTTGACAGTCTTTTATAGCGCAGAACGAAACAAGTTTGTGAGCTGGAATTCAATTGTGGTGTATTGATTCCTTGCATCAGTCATTATTCCCTGCTGATTGACAGCTGAAAATTGGTTACGTTAAGTATTTCATATGTTATATTGGCTGACATTTGCTTGCCTGCTCCTGTGTCAATATTGTTGTAAAGATCTCCAGCTCTATGAGATAGCAATATACACTGACTGTGGCTTTTGTGTGATGTTCCAGTGTTTTTCCTGACATAATTTAAGACATATTAAAAACCAGCAGCATCTTCCCTCTTGAGAAGCTTAATGCCAATATTATTGTCTTCCAAGGGAAGATCATGTATGCTCATAATCGGGTGCTAATTTCCACCCATACGCTCATGTTTAGGCATTAGGCACTATAACTGTAAAATTGAGCCTGCTTGATTGATTCATGTCAAGCCTCATCTCAGCTCCTGCAGTGGAAGTCATCCAGCTGACCCTTTTTACACTAAAAGAAGAGATTTGTGTTCCTTTCTTTCACCTGGAACCATCAAATTGACTGAATAATCTGTAATACATTAGCGCTGACATTTGTTAGGCAAGAATTAAACAAGACACAGTAATCATTCCCTTGAATAAAAATTGTGTTTGATTTCCAGCGGAGTTCTATTAAAAGGACAGCACAGCTCATCCCCTCCAAAGTGGGAAATGGTGAATATTTTCTATGTTAATGAACCAAATTAACACTTTAATGACAGATGGACGATCCCTAGCTGCTGCTGACAAAAGCTGCTGAGGAGTTTTGGAGGGGGAGGTGGTTCTCATGCCTGCCACAATGAGCTCCATGGAAATCCTTCATGCTGAACGTTTAAGGGTCACCATAGTAAAGTTTGACCATTTACCTAAAAAAAGACAAAAGGGAGAATGATGGTTTCCCTACAGCTAGAGCTGGCTAGGCCCAGGAAAACCAGCTCCTGAAGTCAGTAGGGCAGAATTCCCTATTTAATAAATATGACACTGTAAAAGCGTGGCTTCACTGGCATTGATGCCCATCTCCTCCACGACAATATAGTGTGATGGGTAGAGTAATTCCACCTGAAGTCAGTGTGGAGGCATCAGTGTACACCTGGTATGACCAGAGTCTGAACTGATGCTTTTGAGGTCCCAGTGTTACTACGGCAGCTGAAGTGATGGCTGATGCTTGTCTGGCTGCACTGTACTGTCAGTCAACGCCAGGCTGTAGTGGTGTTACAGTTTTACCATATATCTATCCTTTCAGGGATACCCCTGAAGACAAGATGTGAAAAGTCCTATTTGGAGAAGCACGTGTTGGCTGTGTAGGTGACCTGACCAGTTTGCACCTCAGAGGTGCATTTAGAAACCACTTTTCCCTTGTACTGGTGTTGAGGCTAGATTTTTTTCCAGTTGTGTTCTTGTAGCAAGCTGCAAGTGAACATGGGCTGCAGAGGAAGCATACTCTGGAAATGGTCTTTTTCCCTTGATTAGCCTGTGTGGGAGTATGGGAGCATCACCATCGTGCTGATGTGCCTCTGGGCTGACCACATCAAGAATGACAGCACTGGCGTGGCACAAAGGTTTATGAATTACATGAAAGCAGGAAGAAACTGCGAAAATCAAAAAGCTGGAAAAGCCTTCTTCTGCCATAAGTAAGAGGAAACTGTTCTGGCCGGTCAGGATCCTTCCAACTGCTGCTGCAGCAGCACGGTTATGCTTTTTTTACTTTGCTTCGGGCTGAGTAGCATCAGCCTAACCCAAGCCAGTAACAGCTGGTAGGGAATGCAACTAATCAAGAGGATAAGGCTTATTGGCACCTGAAGCCTTTTAAGAAGCAGGTGAAATGGGACTGGTTTGTGAAATCAGTTTCCCTGGTGGCATCTGCTACTTGCTGTATTAAGGGAAGCTGCCCTGGGGTGTAGTGGCTTTTAGAAGTGGTTTCTGCTGCCTTCGGCTGGCTGGGTGGGTTTTGTACTTCCTTATGGCAAATACCTCAGCTGGGGAGTTTAAGACTTGAGGGTGCTCACAAGAAATCCTCTGCAAAGGGGAAAGCAACGCAGAAAAAGAATTAACTGAAGCCTTGATGGGTACATCAGATTTCGCATGGTGTGAGGTCTACAGACATGTGCCTGACCTAGCCAGGAGGGCTGTAGCTACTGGTGAGTGGCTTTGGGGTCTTGCTGCTAGTGGGTGGTGGAGACTGTGGTGAGAGTTTTATTCTGGTCTCCTTGCGCTTGGCCTGGGCTATCACTCAGGAGGGAGAGTGTCTTCTGGCCCACCACAATGCTTCTCCTTGGCTTTTGCTTTAGAAAGTGCTACCCTTTCCAGTAGTGCTTCCCTGTAACCTGCCCCAAATACTGCCTCTGCTATGGGGCGGGTTTCTTCTGGCAAAGTGCTTGCAGCCAGCTCTTATTCTGGCTCTGCCCTAAGAGAGCTGCAGGGCTAGTATCACCTCCTCCAGGGTTTGGTTCATGCTGTTGTAGTGCAGTTTGGGCTGCTCCACTCTGCTTCCAGCTGTGCACAGTAGCTCCTGTAGTAGTCTGTGTTGAATGTCCTCCTGGGTGCTTATGGTGCAGAACAATTTTTTAACATTCTTCTTATATATTAGAAAAGCTTGAAGGTACGCAACACAGAAAAGTGTTATGAATATCTGAAAATTATCCAGCTTCTCAATGCAGGCACTAGTTTCTGAGTGTGGCTTGTTTCTGTCTGCCTGGGGTGTAAAAGTATCTGTTGAAATGATTCCCAAAACATAAAATTTTGAGTGTTACTTGCTCTCAGACTTGTAATTTCCCCATTTAAATTTCAATTATGGAACAAACACTCTTATTCTTTGTGCCATACAACTTATTAAATGTTTTGAATATTTCATAGCCCAAAACTGTTCATGTTAATCTGTGAATATATTGTTATAAATAACTAATAGGTGTATAATGAATCATGGCAATGATTTATGGGAGATTCATAGACAAGAAAAAAGTAAGCTGAAAAATACTTGACAAGGGAAAATACTGCAGCATTAGCTCTTTCATCCAAGGCAAACAAATACTGCTTGTGTTTTACACACCACTCCTCCTGATTTTGCGCCACATTCAGAACAGCAACTAAAGGTTTTTGTGGGGCACTGTACTTCTAAAAAGCTTTGAAACAAATTAGCCAATTTTATGTCAGCCCATGCACAATACTGTGACATGTTATTATGTGGATGTTCAACAAAATGTGTATCTGCAGGTTCTTAAAACCAAAAAGATACAGAAGGAGGGGAAAAAACTACAAAAACAGTGTGAGAAATTAACAGCTAAAGTCCTTCCCTGGACCTGGTGTCCCCACCATTGCTTTGTCCCCTCTTGGTGTGTTTGCATCTAGCAAGGGAGAGGGAGGTAAAAGGCATTCAAAATAGTACAAGTCCTTGTTACTAAGCTCTTAATTTTACACTTAAGAGGGAGAGATAGAAAGATGAAATGGTTAGAGAAATGCAAAGAATTCTGTACTTGCATATTAAAGATCTAGAAAAGTAAAAGATGTAGTATTTTGTTCTCAGCTGGCATAAAAATATTTTCATTCCCTAAAGTATCAAAAGTTTGAGGGCCTGACTAAAAGTGCCATAGGATCCTAATCGCAGCAGTAGTCTGTTCTTTGTGTTGAAAGATCCAGGACTGATCTCCACCAAAAAATAGATTCTACCGGACTAGACAGACCATGCAATTACAGCTGAGTCGTTAGGGAAGTAATTGTTGCTGGGCATTGCAAGCCTGCTGGCAAACCCAAGGTACTGCAAAACTTGCAGGTCACCTTCAAATCAGGTGTGCAGCAGGCACAGCAGAGCTATGTGCCCAGCAAACTCAACAAAACCCCAGTCCTCAGGAAAGAAATGAAGAAGAAAAAATAAAAAAAAAAGGTAAGGCAGCTTTATTTCTCATTGATGATGGGTATCTTCAGGTTACAAAGTGTGTTAAGGTAATTCTGGATGCTCAGACAATTCCTTTATAGGCATATGGAGGTTGGATGGGGTGGTGAAGGTAAATAAGGGAAGTTTTTGTAGAGTAATTGTGCTCTGTTACATCAAAACCAGTGGAGGGCTAGAAAGAGTGATATTAGCACTAAAAGAAAAAGTGTTGGCAAAGAAATTTAAAACTTAGGTTTTACAGCAGTGAGAATATTCTTCTGGACTGAGACCTAATCCTGGGTGGAGTAAAGGAACTTCTAATACTATTGACTAAGAGAGAACTGAAAAATGTGCATGGACAGGCTTTTGTGTTGGAATCATGAGTGCATAATGGGAAGTGAGACTTAGTTACATAAAATGATTCATGCTGAACAGAACTTTCTTCACAAGTGATAAACCGAAGTGTTTAAAAATATCTAAGAGGTGTGTTACATCTATGTGGTTTCAAAATGAATGGCTTAATTTTTATTGTTTAAGGGATTTCACTGGTTATGGATTGCCACAGGTTTTAGAGCTATGACTTTGCGAAAGGGTAAAAGACATTAGTTTATTCTCACACAAACCAGTTTCTCTTACTGGGTAAATAAAACACTGACTGATTCAGAGCTGCTGCTGTGGATGTGGTTTCAACTAGAGTGGCCAACTTCTGTCTTGGGATTTTGTTCATTGTTAGCAAAGTGGGAAATTCTGAGGTGTTAAAAATATCAAAATAATAAATAGTCGTTATAGTAGTATGGTAAATCCTGAATGAGGTTTATGGATGCAGGTAAGCTGCATAAAGCAATTGGTCATTCCAGTGGAGAAAGGTCTTCACCTTGAAGGCATAGTGTTACGTGATGTGCAAGTAATGATAAACTTGCTGAGGAACCAGAGGTGTGTGAAGATCCTGAGATGAAACAAAACAAAAACTTCTATCAGTTCCATGAAAATTATACTTTTCATGAAGAAAAAGGATGCAGTCATGTACTGTGGTTCTGTACTGTAACTCCTTCCAAAGCCAGGAGAAGGTAAAAAGAATCCACTAAAACTGCTTCCCAAGGAGGCAGCTGTCCTTATGGCATAGCTTCAAGATATCTGAACCCAAACCATAACACCAGGAGAGGATGAGGGAATTTACAACAGGTTAGTAATGCTGCCTCAGATGGAAGGACTCTGTCATCCTCTTTTTGCTTCTAGTGTGACTGCTAGGTAAACTAGATCAGGATAAGGAAAAACCCAGCTGCCCCATGAAGGAGCTCACAGCCTGCACCTTGGAATGTGCCCAGGCTGAACTGGCTGAACTGATCCCTGAAATCCAGGGGAAACCATCAATGACACTTACGAATTAATGGGAAAGGAGAAAAGGTGGAGAACAGTAAGCATTATAAACAACCTTTTTCAGTTTGATCCCTTAGTGTTCTATTTTATATATGATGAAAATATAGCTGCTTTCTTGATTTTATACAAGAGCGGTTAAAAAAAAAAAAACAAAAAACAAACAGGAAAAATCATGTGTTCTCATACTTTACTTTCTGTTCTGATAATGTCTGCTGGGTGCCTGTCACATAACCAGTGCCGTGCATGCTGGCCTTGAAAAGCTTGCACTGCCTCCTAGGTTTCTTGTGACAAATGGGAGTTGATACAAGAACAAAATAAATAGTGCAGAAAAATACCAAGTGATGAACTCACCTCAGTAACATTTTCTGTAAGCATTTATGTGAGTGTTTTTGTTTGCAAGAAAGTCCACACGGAGTGGCATATCCCTGGCTGTATGCAAGGGTTCACGCCATGAACCTTTGCAAGACAATCTCAAGTTCCCTACTCCTGTTTATAAAAGGTTCAGTCAATCGATCCGGGAACAAAAGCAATAGTGTGTGTCTTAGGTGAAGAGTTAGCTGCCAAACAGCACATAACAAACAGGGCAGCAGGTCTGCCTCGCAAGGCAGTGTCAGCCTTCGGTTACATTGTGTTGGATTATCAGGGCATGGACTTGGGCAACACAGAAGAGCAGATCAGAGAGTTGGGCAAGAGGAAGATTTCTGGCAGACTTCGGTTAGTAATGTGCTAGTACAGAAAACTCTGGGTTAATTGCTTTGTTTGATTTTTTTTTTTCTTTTTCCTTCTGCTGAAGTGGTAAGGTGGATTTTTTGGGTTTGGGTTTTTTTTTTGACAAAAGGTCTGCTTTTTAGTGAAATTATGCCCTCTGATATAGTGCTCGGCTGACTTGGAAAGATGTCCTCAGCTGTCTAATCACCAAAAGGAGATTATTTGGTGACTGCTCGCTTCTTGACCCATCTGAAGCCAATGACAGGATTTGCATGCTTCCATTTGGTGCACAGAGAGTTCCTCTCACCCAAAGCAGTGCCACATCTTGTCATTTGGGGGAGGAAAAAGAGGAGTTAGAGGAAGGGTGGGAGGTAAGTCCTACAACTGTTTTCTGCTGATCGAGTAGAATTAACTCTGTGGCTTTGATACAGAAGTGTACTTTGTTTCCTGAAAGTAGCAACCAGCACAGTCTGATGCATAGACTTTATGCCCAACATCAAAATCAACTTTTTAAAGAAACAGTCCATGGCGTAGGCTAGTGCTCAGGGGCTGTTTAGGCAGCCTGCAGGCTTTCCTCAAGTTATGGGCTCTGCTTGAGGAACAAGAACCTGAGAGTTAACCAGTCAGTTACAGGTCACACTCGGTACTGTGATACTTCCATTCTTTAATGGAATTAGCCCCAACCATGCAAAACTTGATATTCCAAACATTATGAAGGAAAAATTAATTTACATTTGTACTTTCTTGTTGAAAAGTAAATATTTCTTAACCCAAGAATGATTAGTGCGGTGTTGGTGTGGATTGACGGAGTTCCTGCTGGCTAATAGGAGGGCAATGTACTATAAAACCTGATGCAACAGGTTGCAGCCAGCCAGAGAGGGATGCTGATAGCAGAGTCCCATGTCTAGATGTATATCCTTATAGGCAGGTAGCCGTTATGGCCCTATTTATGCTTCTGAGATCTTAGAGTGTTCAAGCACAGAACCCATGCATGCAACAATACGAAACTGGCTCCTGAGGGACCAGTCTCACAGCTGATGTAAAGGTCAGCTCTGGGTGCCCATTTCCTAGTACTCACTAAGCAACGCATTTTTCCCAGTAAGGCTGCTGGCACAATCTGATAGATGAAAGCTCGAGGACTGCCATGGAACAAAGTCAGCTCTGTAACCACATTCGCACACATACCATTGCCTTGCTGTGTTCCCTCCACCAGCTGCAGCTCGGGATGTGCCAAATACTTCAAGTGCAAGAGCCCGAGTATGGGCAGAAGCAGCATGTTTGGGAGAGGCTGCAGTGCAAAGGTAGGGGCACAGCATGAGGAAAATGGTAGTGGTGGAAGGCAGTGTGATAGATTTGACTGCACTCTTGCTGCCTATCACGGTAGGGTGGTGATGCCTTTACAAGCGTCCTTCCAGCAGCACAGAGCATTTTGGCATGCTTACTTGTGATTTTTATGTTCCAGTATGCTACCCTGATAGACATTTGCTCGGCGTGTGTGTGCTTACAACAGATGAAATGTCATAGAGAAATCTCTGTGCACTGTAGGGAGAGTATATGTTTAAACACAATTCTATAAGAAATGTGTGAAATAATACGCTTACTTCAATCCAAGTTTGTTAGTTCTGTGGCTTTAGTGGAATCGTTATTATTTATTAACCAAACAAAACTGAATTCTGATACTCATTTTCTCCTGGAGGTATTAGAAGCCTTCAGTAACTTAGCTCACACTTTAGCCTTTGGAGATTACAATACAGCATCACTTTTCATGTTTTTGTCAAACAAAACAGAAACTACCCCTCCCCCAATTAATAAGCAAAAATTATTTATTGTCAAGGGCTACAAGTACTGCTTGTGCTAAAGCTTTATCTTGTCATCAGCCTGAAAGACTATTCCAATTAATGCCCATTTGCACTTGCTGTGTAAACTGCTGAGGGTGATGGGCCTGAATTGCCTTAGTTGCTATCTGATAGCCAGTGCCTGGCACTGAAAATTTAACAGGTCATTCCAACATGTCAACAAAAGACCCATGAAGCCTAATTTCACACCAATTACTATTTAGCATATGTACACAAATTGATTTAAAAAAATTCTCAGGGACTCCTCTATGCTATAATCTGGCCACATGTGTCCTGCAGCCCAGGTTGGTCTGACAGCATCCTCCCCTAGCAGGTCCCTTCTGTCACAGAGACCAGTGCCCCTGCTTGCCATTGCAGCTCTGTTACTAGACAGATCTGCCCCAGCGCTATTTAAAGCCCCTGTTTCCAAGGAAGCATTTTTGGTTTTTTGGCTGGAAAACCTTAGTTGCAAAGCCTGTGGTGTGCAGGGTCCTGGCCAGGGTCCTGCTGTGGGTGCTGTTGCTGTCCCCACCCTTTTGAAAGTTATATACCCCCCCCACCCCTTTATTTTTCTGCTTGTTTTGTACACTGATGCTTTGTTAGATTTTTTGCAACATTTCTTAGCGTTTTCATGACTGAACTGTTACAGATGTTTGTTTAGCACCTTGGGTATTTTCTTCTGCAGTAGGAGAATAGGGATTTATTATTTGTTGCTATTGATTTTGAATATAACTACTTAACCACTAAGTGTCAATCCTGAGGTCTTAAATTTCCATCTAAATTGTTGTTTTATTCTCTAGTTTGTACATACAATTTGTAGAGAGTGAGGGTTTTTTAGAGGGAACTTTATCTGTAGAAACAAACAAAAAACACCTCAAACCTCAAGACAAAACAGCAGCATGAAAACATGTCATTTTGGCCCAGTAGTGTAACTTTTAAATAGATCTCTGGAAAACTGGGACAACTGCAGGGTGCAAATAATGCTTTGTTCTTACAAGGGGAGAATCTGTGCTTTTTTTTTCTTGGATCTTCTTTCCATTTCTAAATTGCCATGAGAGTGAAGTTGCCTGCAGCGACTGGGAGGCTAAGTATTCACCGTCCATCTCCTGAGTGTCACCTGCGAAGGTGAGGAGTCTGAAAAATCCTGGACACATTATGTATGGGTGGCCTTTTGTTTATGACAGACAAAGGCAAAATCCTCTGGATTACTTGAAGATATCGTATAACACACAAGATGGAGTTACTATTATTCTTTTCTAAGACATATTGTGTTTCCCTTGGGCAGAGAAAAGAAAGTGCAGCCAATCCTGGGAGGGTAGCTCCTATTAAAGATTTATGCAAGGCTGAATTATTTGGCTTTAAACTTTTTTCTCTTTTTAATAAGAGGGATGCTTTCTTTAGGCACAGCATACTGGAGGAGATGGTATCACTGGTAATCCTTGGCTTAGGCACAGAGCTCCTAAATGGTTTGAATTAGGTAGAAGATGAGACTTTGATTTATTTTCTTTTCCTCTCCTTTCTTTTTTGTTTCTGCATTTAAGGTTTGACTGCAAAATTTCCCACTGAAGTGGCAATTTGGTGGGGTTTTGCCCTCTATGTGTAAGTTCTTTTTTAGGTGTATTCATTCAATGAAACAGCTCTGAAGCTGTTGAACTGTGTAAATGTTATATTAACATTTTCTTTTGCAATTATAGACATTTACTTGCTCTTGTTGAAATAGCTCTTTCAAGGGGAAGGAAGAAAGCAAGAAGTGAAAGTACATAAAGAAATTAAAAAGTAGCTGTGTGCTCGATTTAATTTTTGAAACAGATCATTTCAACTTCTAATTTACACTTCTCTAAGATAGTAGGTAAGGATAGACAAACAAAGAATACTCAAAGAAATAATTTAATTTTTGTTCCTTTGTTACGTGAAAATTAAATGATCTAATGTGTTTGGTTTGCATATGGAGATTTGCCCAACAAGTCCTGCTTTTTGAAGAAAAGCTTCAGAAGGCTCGTGTCCATCAGCCTGCAATTCACAAATTGCAAAATGGCAAGGAATTGCCCGAAATAAAGATGACAAATAATGTAAATCAGCTATTAGTCCAGAGGGTTTCAAGCTCCTGTGGCTTGATTAAATTAAGTCTAGTGTGCTTAACTCAAAGTGGCAACTGATCCTTTAGGAAAAACCCCACATAATCTAATAGAAATTATAACCTTTTTATGCATTATTTAAAACATCCAGGTTACTTAATGGAAGATTTTTTTTCTTCTGTGGCGTTCTACTGGGTCATGTTATAACTTCTATGTAATGTAGTAATTTCTGTGGATAACTTCCACAGAACTCAGATCAGTCTCTCCTCACTCTCAAGACACTTTACTTGATGTTTTCCATATCAGTGATATTTGTTATTTCATCTTCACCATGTGACTATTGTGTCTATACCAGGATTTCTGATGGGAAGCGTAACTAATATTTCAGTGTTAACGCAGTTTGTGTGATGTGGCTTCTTTTCTCTTCTATTGGTGGTTATTGTTTCAACAGTTTTGGATTTTTTTCCTGCTGCCAAGCCAATGCCAGGAGTATATTTGTGGTGTTACTGTTGCTCAGCAACTGTGATCTCTTCACTAGGTCTGACAGTTGCTTTCTTTCCAGGAGAGCAGAGATGCAAGAAGGACAGATGCATTGATCCTCAACGCATTATCAGATCTCCTCACACACCCACTTTGAAAAGCTGATAGCATCTAATAATCTTACTCAAGGCTCATTTTACACATCGTTGAGCTTTTACAGTTAAACTTAGAAAAATGTATTGTCTTGTTCTGCCAAGGCAGGGAGGTCAACAATTGGGCTGCTTTTCATCCAAAAAATAAACTATATGCTTTTAAAGAGGCTTGGTCTATAAAGGAGGGCATTTTGTCCCATTTAGAAGCTGCAGACACATTACTATCTGCTTTGGTCCTCGTCAGTCATCTATGATTTTATTCTATAAACCTGTGTGTGGTGCAGCTTCTGCTCAACAGTATAAGCCATGGTATCAATCAGAAAATGAGTCATTATTGTATTTTAATCCAGGATAACTAGGAATAGTAATTGTGCTATCATCATAGGAATCTATTACAGCTGAAAAGATACCCCTTACACTGTAGAAGGTATGCCCAAAAGAGGAAAGATGGAGGAGCCTTAATTATATAAAATTTAAATGCTAGCCTGTGGGCAAGTAGGTTAATACTAAAAAAACTTCCCAAGTGACTGAATATTACTAATAAATTACTTCAAACCCAGTTACACAAACTGTGGAACAATCTGTAAGCCTGGTGCATAACTGAAGAGTTAAAAAGAGCATTTAAGACTGGAAAGGTTGTAGTGAAGAAAGGCAAGCTGATGATCTGTCAGTGGGTAGGACTTGCTGCAAAGGTGCTTCGTGATGCTCTGACCTTGAAGCTTTCTGCTGCGGGAAACAGACCAGTGGTACCAACTCAAGTCAAAGTGCAAGAAAAAGGGATTTTGGAACAAATCTGCAAAATGGGTATACAAATCAGCAGGCCCAGGCAGCACTTACCCGGAGTTTAAAGGGACTCTGCACAAGCTTCTTGAGCTGTGGCTATCAATGCTGGCTTCGGGCTGTGCTCACTGCCTTGCCCTCCCCTGCTTGCAAGGCCAGCCTGAGCCTTCAGGAAAGGGTTCAGGCACCACCTGGGGGGTGGCAGGTGTTTAAGTGTGACTCTAGCAGAAAAGAAACTATATCTGGTACAGTTATACTGAGGAAACCAGTGATCACTGTTGAATGTGATACAACAATAGTCAGCATTGCTCTTGCAGAGGAGGGAAACTATAAACTACTACTCCTCTGGAGGCTTTTGGAAACTGTCAGTGATAGTGGCTGTAATGGACAGGTGTATCTCCTGGTGATTGGGGCTGGAGACGACCCTCATGTGTCTCCAGCCCCAGCACCTGGGTTTCCTTTCATGGAAGCAAAGGTAAACGTTAATCTTGCCGAGGCAGGGAGGTATGACTTGGTGGTCCACCTGCCTCCAAGCTTGAGTTGGGGCAAGTTTACAGGTCTTAGTAATTTAAGCACTGTTCTAGCTGCTGAAGGGTGGGAGGGAGCCTTCTCATACAGTCACTGACGGGTGGGGAACAAACTCAAAACAAAACAAAAAAAATGGCTACAAAACACTAAAGGAAGCTAAGCTGTTATGAGACCAAAGGAAAATATTTTCATGGCATGGGAAAGCAAATGAAGAATGAGACTAAATGATGAAAGGTACTGAACAATCACTTAAGAGGCTTAGCTTACTTGCATTTTTCAATTTAAAAGATACAAATTGGGAAAGGTGTTCACAGGAGGCAGGACAATCATGAATTGTGAGGGAGACTGGATAAAAAGCAGTAGTACTGCTTACAACGCATGAACTAGTTTACTACGTACAAAATGACTAAGCATCAATTTTAAAAGAGCTACCAGGAGTGGGGGGGGGGTGGGTTACCCATGGTAAATCATGGTTTATGATCAAATAATGAAACTTAATATTACAGGATGTGTTGGGTGATGAAGTTGGGAAAACTTTCATACCCTGATCTGACAGTGACCTGGTTTTGGCCAATGGGGTTAATTTTCTTCTCAGCAGCTGGTACAATGCTATGTTTTATGTTTAGTATGAGAATAATGTTGATAACACATTGATGTTTTTAGTTGTTGCCAAGTAATGTTTATACTAAGTCAAGGACTTTTCAGTTGCTTGAGCCCTGCCAGCGAGAGGGCTGGAGGGGACACAGCTGGGACAGCTGACCTGAACTAGCCAAAGGGGTGTTCCATAACATAGAATGTCCTGATGAGTATATAAACTGGGGGAGGTGGGGGCAGGGGGATTGATGCTCTGGGACTGGCTGGGTACTGGTCAGCAGTCATCTGCATTGGTAGTGAGAAGCTGTATGGTGCATCGCTTGCTGGGGTTTTGCTTTTCCCCTTTTCCTCTTGATTTTACTCCTCTCCTCTTTTCCTTCTCATTAACGTTTTTCTTTAATCATTAAAAGGAAAATGAAATAATAATAAATTGTTCTAATCCTTGAGTTTTACTTTCTTCCTGATTCTCTTCCCTATCCTATTGTGGGTGGGTGGAGAGTGAGTCAGCAGCTGTGTGGCACTTAGTTGCTGGCTGGGGTTAAACCAAGACAGACAGTCATTGAAGAAAGGTTAATCTAAGGGCTTTAAATGTGAACATCCTCTGGAAGCAAAGAGGATGTGTGTGTCAAGCTTCCACTCCTGTCTGCAAGGTGGGGAGCATATCTTGGTGCAAGTCGAGTGCCAGGGCCGTTGCAGTAAAATCACATCTGAGTGCAGTGCCTGGACATGTTTTAGTGTATCTTAATTCGCTTTGTATATATTTAGCTGGAAATGATGAACTTGTACAAAAAGTCTGATGCTTCATTTGTGAGGTGTTGTCTAGTTATTGCAAATAACTTAATGTCCTAGTTAACCCTGAGCTAAGAAACAATAAAAAGCAAAGATATGACAAACACAGAGTATGTATTAAGTGGGACCTGGGTTTTAAAGCAGATGTACAAATTACCAATGCTCTTTTATGAACCTCTGTCAATTTGAAACTGCAGCCACCAAGAGATGGTCTTTTCAAATCAGATACCTGAACTAGCGTGCAGCAGAGCTGGAGAAGCAGCTGCACTACTTCATGGTGTCTTGGTATGTGTGTGCATGTACAGGAGCCCAAAATGCCCTATAACTCTAGAAAACAATACTTTTTTAATATGAATAAAAGCAACATATGTGTTACAAACTTATAGCATAAGTTACTGATTTTCCCTTGATATTCAAATGAGGACCATTTATTTAAAAGCTGTAAGTTCTCTGTGTGTTTTTTCTGGAGAAGCAGAGATGATCATCTTGTGTTCATTAAAGTAATTTCAATATGCAGAGTCTGTTCATTATTACTTAGATAATCAAAAGCCAGGCTCACTGTTTGCAGTTGAAATGTTGACAAACTGCCCAAAATATTGTTCTGGCAATTCTAGGGAGAAGCTTTCACGAAATAATTCATATTTGTATCTGTGCACCACTGCAGAAATGTCAAATTTGATATGTTTATACATGTATCTTTCTAAAGTCAAAACTCAAGTGTTTAGAATCAGTTGCTTGTTGGCGAATGGACAAAGCTTGGTTGTTTTCTTTAATTCACTGTCTGTCATAAATACTGTATTAACATTTGATTACTAGAAGACATGCAGCTGCCTGGGTAGTGAAGCTGCACTAGCACTTCTGTTTGAAACACAGTTCTCAAATGTGTGTAAAACCTCACGCTTTATTCTTTTTTTGCCTACTCTAGCCACAGTGTGTCCCATGCAATATGGCTAGTATCCATGGCATCTAGTTCATTCCTTACATCCTGGAGCTGTTTTAAACTCTTATTTAAGTTCAGAGAGGAAAGTTAAAAACATCCAGGGCTCTTTGTTCAAGGGAGACATCTTTCAACGACCCAATCTGCAGACGAGTTCTCTCATATCGTTTCACTGTGGTGGGACAGGAGCAGCCCCATACTACTGGGTAACTGGGAGGTTACACGTGTTTGTGTGACACCTACAAACAAAACTAAAGTAACTTGTATACTGGTCCCAGTTCCCAACTATGAAACCAAACTGCTAAGCCTCCTGGCCTTATTTTCTTGGTGGTGGGGGGGTGGGGGTGTCTTGAATTCATTGTCAGCAGGATAAGGCAACCCTTCCTCCATTAGTACAAAGAAAGAATGGGCAGTCAGCCAGAAGGTAGCATGAGGTCGGCAACATTGTGGGCTCCATCCATGGGTAGTCTGGCTTAAGCTGTTTGTTACTGTTGTTAAGGCAAAGGGGAGGACTGGAAGGAAAACAGTGGCATAGTTTTAGAGACTCTGGGATCTCCCCTTTGAAAGTGCATGGAATAAAAATAGAATAAAGTATGAATTTCTCTGCCTGGCAAGCAGGCTGCTCATGGCAGCTGGCTCCCAGTGCTCGTCAAAGCTGAGAAGCTGGGTGGAGGTGGACTTTAAAGGGAGTTCATGCAAACGACTGACTTTTCAGGGCCAATTGACAATAGCTGAAAGTGTGCTTTCCTCAGCACTCGTCTGGGCCGACGCTGTAAATGTTTCAAATTAGCATGGAAGTTGATAGATGGGAAAACATCCCTTAGGTGTTGCACAAAGTATACATAACATTACTCATTGCGTTTGTGCCTAAATCTCTCTGCGAGTTCCTAGAGTTCAGATGACAGCCGTGAAAAGAAATAGCTGTTAACTGGAAATGCTTACCTTCTGCTACTTTTTTTTTTTTTAACCTTTAAGTTTTATTATTCAGCTAGTTTCATATCTGTCAGGTCAGTTTAACTCATGCAGGAGCTTGCACTGGCCCATGTTCAGTCTTTACCACTGAATTAGCACAGCTGGAAGGGCAGTAGTGGCCAGTACTAGTCTCTTATGGATGTATCATACAGATAATTTTTTTTTTCATCAATTTGTCCTACAGTGATGTTTCTGTTGCATGAGCTTTCTGGTGCCTTGCAGACTTGTAAAGGGAAAAACACTTTTCCCATGTGAACGTTTTTGTGGAAACTGTTAGGTAAGAGTCCTTAGGTTGACACCAAGGGCAGAACTGCTTGATCCCTCCCTTGAATCAGCTGTACATTGCTCTAATTTTGGCCATGCATGAAGCCATATTTAATAGTACATGGAAACAAAATACTTCAATACGCACAATTATTTTAATATCATTGGCATTCCTTATCAAACATTGAAAACTATGCAGGTTCCTATTCAGGGAATAAAGCATAATATGTGATCATTGTCAATATTCTGCTTCTTGTGTGGTCATATGTGGCTCAAGTCTTCTACATCAATAAAAAATATTTATAAAAGGTAAATGAAAAAAGATATTTCATAACAACAACAGAAATACCCTAGTATGTTGGATTTTGTAGAATAAAACTTTTTTTTGTTGAGACATCTGAAAGGCTGTGCCTGGAATTCCTGCTGCCTGCCTTGCTCCACACAAGGAATATTTTGTTTAATACAGTTTAAGCAATGATAAAGTAGCCCATGATTGAGCTCTGGTGTTTGTTTATCTGCATTATAATTTGAGGCATGATGTCATTAGGCTTAAAGACCACGCTTAATCTACGTTTATTCTTCTTATGACTTGATGCATTACTCAATACCTCAGTGCATTATTAGCTGATCTTAATGGAGCTTTTTATCACTGAGGTTTTTTTGTGTTTCAGGTGGTTTGCCTGTGTTTCAGCAGCTTCTACTACACCACAGAAGCTACTTTTAATTCATTGACAGTGTATGTCACTGGAAAATCTTATGCAGTATTACATGAAATAGATACCTAACTTGTACCTCAGAAATTATAGTTGGAGATAAACCTGTGAAAATCACACGACGTTGGGGTTTTTGTTTTGTTTTGGGTTTTCTTTTTTTTTTTTTAAAGGTAGGAGAGTAGATGACAAAAATGAACAAAATCATACCTAACAAAATTGGGTCACGTTGCAGTAAGGTTCTCAAGGCAGCATTTAAACCAGATCTCTGATGTACAGAAACAACCATCTGAAAGCAGAATTTTGTCAAGTGTGAAGAGGGAAACAAGGAAAAAATACTACATAGCGTATGCTTTTTTATCCTTCTATCTATTCTTAGTGCCTAATAGGGGATGGCACTGGACTACTGAAGCAGTTGTGCTCACTCACATCACTGTGCAGAAGACAATTTATATGAAATGCAGCATTGACTTAATAGATATATCTTTCCTATATGTTTTTCTATCTCTAGGTATCTTTCCTAAACAACTTGCAAATCAAGTAGAGGATGATTTATTGTGTGCTATTTGTGATTCTTAATTGTAAGTTTTTCTATTTCAAGGTCATTTGCAATAACATTCAATGCTGTCATTTTCCTCCCCACCCTCTGACCCACGCTGTGGTACAATATTTTTGTACATTAATTCCTTTCAAGGCAACGAAAATATTCTGGCAGCTGAGCAGGCTTACTTGTTATGAATAATAGGCAACAAGTTTTCCTAGCTGTTTGTATCACACACACAATGTTTTGGGTGGGCAGAGGTAGAGTAAAAGTATTGAAAACAAGGTTTTTACCATCTGTAAACAAAACTAGAAATGAACAGTAATTTTTTTCACTGACCAATATGGGTCGCATCTGAGCCAAAAAACATAAAAGCCAAGGTACTGTTTTCTTCCTCCTCACTCATGTGCCACCCCATATGCCTCATCTCTTTGAAACCTGGGAAACCCTAGGGAGGATTAGATGTACCCTCAGAGCAGCAAGGGGTTGTGCTTGTAGTGCAAAGTTTTGTTATGGTGTTGGGCTCTGCCAATTTGTTCAGGTTAAAGTCCTTTTTGTTCTAATGCAGGTGACAATATTGCCAGAATTGCTCATCAAACTAGCCAAATCTAAAAAAAAAAAACTTAGTAAAAATAAATGTTATTGATAATCTTAACAAACAGTGGGACTGTTTAGTAGTCCAAATGAGCCAAAAAAATGGCTTGATGTTTATCAGATACTTGTTGTACTGGTATTATATGAATCCAACAGAGATGTCCCTGTAATTACAAACAGGGTACCGAAGTTGTGCTGAGATAAACCAGGCTCCCATTTTAAAGGAACCATAAGAAATAGGTGGTTATGTCCTTAATAGTTCTTTTATTTCTAATAGCAGGTGTTAATATTTCACACTAACAAAAATATCCCCTAGTCTTTTTTTAAAAGACATTTACCCATTACCACAAATTTGAAGTAAAAATCTTGACAAAGCAAACCACAGGGAAAGTTGGCTTGTTCAGTTCTGGGCCCTCAAAACTTTGGGATCATGTTAATTAGCTGCAGATAATCATCAACATACAGATGACATGCATCCGTGAAAGTGATGAAGGCACTAAATTCTTGTGTGAGCAAATGCAGGTTGACTGCCTACAGCTATATGTGTCTATGTTTAAAATGGGATTGAATTCTTGAAAATTTCATTGTTGTAAATGCTAGTGTTAGCTAACTAGGCTTTTAGCAGATGTATAGGGTAAAGGTAAGTTATACATAGACATAATATTGTTCCCAATCTTATTTAGGCTGGTTTTGGTCCTTTAAAGCAGTGGCTGTTTCTTCTTACATGTAATTCTATCATAAAAATTTTAATTTGTATGTACAATAACAGCTGTTTTCTCATCCAACTTTGACACTTTAAACTGCTTGTCTGAGGTCACTGGTTTCACTTTGATTCCATGTTTCCTGATGTAAACATTACACGTGATGATATCAAAGTCACTGAAATAAATTTTTAAGCATGCATTTATGTTCATCATAGTACTTGCACATCTATACAATAAGTCTCATAGAACTTTTTTAATTCAAAATTCCTGCCCATGTAAATAAATACCCATGTCTCAACTGAGTACTTCTTGCAAGGAAGAAATGTGTTGGGAATATTACTAGGAATTCCAGTAAGGGGAAAAAAGCAATACACAGAAAGTGTTGACGTGTACCTGTCACCTTAGATCACTGATACCTCATTTGTGTATTTCTGTGCTTCTGGTCTCTGAAAAATGCCCTTTGTGATGTTGAAATTCCAAGGAAAACACCTGATCTGCTAACTTTTTGTGTGCTCAGCCCAATTTCAAAGGGTTCACCTCAGGTTTTTCAAAATGTCAGAGTGTGTAGTCCAGAAAAGATGCTTTTGGTAGCATTTGATGTAAAGTATGGATGACATGCGTTCATGATTGAGAGGCTTCTCCCTGAATTTAATCTTTGTACCTGGTAATTCTACCAGTGTCTACTATCTTGCTTAATTTTGAAAGCTGCAGCAGGCTCACTGACTTCAGTGAAAGACAAGTGAAGCATTTGTAATGCTGAGACTACTGCTGAGGTTTGGAGGAGATAACTGGCTGCATGATAAGGCACATAGTGTGACTGCTATGTTATCACCAACGGAAAGTGTGGAGTGGGGGAGGGGGATGTGTTGGAAAAATTACAGTTGAACATAAGTAGGTGTCGGGAGGTTTTGTTGGGGCATATACCAAAGCCATTGATTATGAAGAGATTTACTGTTCAAGGCTCTTTATTTATGATATAACCGAAGTCAACTATTGCAGTTCTAAAGCAAGGACTGTGATTTTAGAGGTTTTTAATGGACTCCTGTGGAGTTGCAGCATAAACTTTGAAATAACATTGGATAAGAAAGGCAATATCCTTTCCTTTCCATATATTTGTTGTGTTGCATTCTGCTCTGTTACACAAGGTATAAATCTAGAGTGAGCTCCACAATGCTCAAAGTGTTGATCCCCCATATACACCAGTGTAACTGACAGCAGAAATGGGCTAGGCAACTTATTAAACTCTTTAGAGGTTGAGTCTATGCTACCCACTGCCTTTTTTCAAAGTTATCTTATTATTGGCTAGTTCGAACAGAGCCTCACACGTCATTTTCAGTGCAATCTTTGCTTATTTTTTCCCTTATAGTATGTGTTCCCCTTATAGGCTATACAAATAGATTTTGCAACACACAACACCAGAAAAATGTGCCAAGTTCTACAGATTGATGCTAGGGAGGGAGACTATGTTACTCTGCACATGTGGCACTTCTGATGCTACCCAAAATTTATAAATTCCAATCTCAGATTCTCTGTTTGCTTGCTTTTTGTGGGGAAGGATAGTGAGGTGGGAAGATAAGTGTGGACTAAACAAGCAAGCAAAGGGACTGTTCCAAAATAGTATCACTGGAAGGGAATATACTGATGAATTGCAAGCTGTGAGGAGTAACAGGCTTCAACATCATCTAACCTCACTAAGGAAACAAGATTATGAAAAAAAAAAAAAAACCACTCAAAAATGGAGTATTAAAGAGAAAAATACCTGAGTGAAATCATGCATGTGTACCCAGGGATCTTTCAATAATCAAATAAAGTGCTAACTGTATCTTGAAAGACCCGTTTCCATTAGTTTGGGCAAGGCATTTTCATAAGTTCATGCATCTTTTTAAAGAATTTAAAAAGTATCAATAAATTTTCTTGACTAGGTAGACTGCCACAAAACCCCTTTTTTGGTTATTTAATATATAAAATATTAACAGTTAACTAGTTTTTGTAGACAGAACAGGCCTGTACCTTATCTCCTTGACGTGCCAGAACTGAGTAGAGCATAAAGAATTCTGTAAAACACAAAGCGGCTTCTGCAGATGGCTGGCATGCACGTGAAGGAACACCACCAGGTATAGCTGCTACTGCCTTAAATATTTCCAATATTTCTCTAGCACAGCATTAGTAATTTGTAGTTTACCAGGAAGGTTTTCATGCCCAGGCTCTCAAGAAAAAGTGTCAGAGTTTATTACTAGGGCTTTTGACATTCCCATGTGCATAATTATGTAAACCCATGGATAGAAAACATCTTTAACATCCACTTGTGTTCAAATGTATGTTAAACGTTTGATCATGCAGACAAGAAAAGAAATGAAGAACACTGTACAGAGGCAGCTCTTTCTGCTGATATTATTATTTGAAATAATTTCACTAAAATACTGTTCACAGTTAATATTAAGTGTATAGTACAAATAACTGCTGATTTAGTTTCGTTCCAGTTTCAAATTAGCAGCGAATGCTGAGCCAGGTGCTATAGACTCAGGTCTTGGCAGCAAATGAAGTGCTGATACAAAGTCAGGTGTGTGTAGGTGCTCCTCCCACAACAAACTAGAAGTTACACACCTAACTACTAACTTATCCATAAGCCTTTTGCTAACAATGGCAGTGCTTTATGTAAAGTGCTACCTGTGTCTACAACTTATTATTTAGGTAGTGTCTGTGATTTGTTTTGCACTAGAAAAATCTACTGCGTCAGTACTAAGTAGAAGGGATGGGTTACCAATCTTGAGCAAAACTGAGTTGTTCGGCTCTCACAAGTTGAATGATTTTTATTTTTTTTTCCTCAAACAGGCAGTGTGTTCCCTTTGTAACAAGCAGAAGAGCTTGATTAATTTTTTTTGGACTTTTGGAAAGATAAAGTTATGTGTCAGGACTTAAAGGAAGAAGGAAATATTGCCAAAGAGGCTGTAAAGGTGTAAAAACCTGCACACAGAAAGAAGATAGGACAATTAACTATTCTCCTTTGCAAATGAAGGAGGAAAAACAAAGGCAAGAGATGAGAGCTTATATTAGATGATAGTGTAGTATAGCTGGGGGGGGGGGGGGCGGAGGGGATAAAATAGTGGGCACATGAGTTTTCCCTTACTTCCTTAACCTTCCTCTTTAAATACAAGCTTTTTCTCTAATGTGTATCTCTAACAGTATTAGCCATCTGTGTTAACTGGTATCAGTATGTAAAAACCAAGCAACCATAAAAAAACAAAACCACACTACACACCACCAAAACCACAAAAACGACATTAAACTCCCCCTTTTTATCTTTTCAGTAGCTTATAGACTCGGGAGGTTACTTGGGTCAGTTTGCAAGTCACAATTAGTTTTCACAGAGAAACCCTTAACCTCAGCCTGATGCAAGAAGTGCAGGAAGACTATGACAGTCGCCATCACGGAAACATGGTGGGATAACTATCACGACTGGAGTGCTGCGATGGGTGGCTACAAACCCTTCAGAAGGGATAGGCAAGGAAGGAGAGGCGGTGGGGTAGCCCTGTATGTCGGGGAGTGTTTTAACTGCCTAGAGCTGGATGATGGTGACAGTAGGGTTGGGTGTTTATGGGTGAGAATCTGGGGGAGGGCCAACAAGACAGATATCCTGGTGGGAGTCTGTTATGGACCACCCAGCCAGGATGAGGAGGCAGGTGAAACATTCCACAAGCAGTGGGGAGAAGTCTCATGATTGCCAGCCCTTGTTCTCGTGGGGAACCACAGCCTATGGATGCCTGCTGGACACACAACACAGCGGACAGGGATCAGCCCAGGAGGTTCCTGGAGTGTGTTGAAGACACTTCCCAACACAGCTGGTCAGGGAGCCTCCCAGGGGAGATGCCCCTCAGGAGATGCTGTCTACAAACAGGGAGGGAAGGACTGGTGGGTGGGTGATGTGGCGGTCAGAGGATGCCTTGGGCACAGTGATCATGAGATGAGAGAGTTTTTGACTCTCAGAGAAGTAAGGAGGGGGCTCAGCAGAACCACCACCTTGGGCTTCCGGGGGGCAACTCTGGCCTGTTTAGGAGCCTGGTTGACCGTCCCTTGGGAGGCAGCCCTGAAGGGCCGAGGGCACCAGGAAGGCTGCACGTTCTCCAAGGAAGTCTTACAGGCACAGCAGCAGGTCGTCCCCATGTGCAGAAGGATGAGCCGGCGGGGAAGACTGGCCTGGCTGAACAGAGAGCTCTGGCTGGAACTCAGGGGAAGAAGGAGAGTCTGGCACCTTTGGCAGAAGGGGCAGGCAGCTCCGGAGGACTGTAAGGATGTCACAAGCTTATGCAGGGCAAAGATCAGAGGTGAAAGGCCAGCTAGAACCTGGGCTGGTTGCTGCCATAAAAGGTAACGAAAAATGTTTTTACAAATACATTAGAAACAAAAGGAGGGCCAAGGATAACGTGCATCCTTTCCTGGATGCTGGGGGTGGGGGGGGAACATTACCACCAGGAAAAGGCTGAGGTACTTAATGCTTTCTTTGCCTCAGTCTTTAACAGCAAGACCAGCAAGTACCCTCTGGGTACTCAGCCCCCTGAGCTGGAAGGCAGAGACGAGGAGCAGAATGAAATCCCCACAGCCCAGGAGCACAGTTGAACTTGATGATCTCAGAGTTTTTTTTCTAACCTAAATGATTCTATGATTCTAAGTAGAGAACTTAATCTACTTTTAAAAAGTCATTTGTCACTGTAGGGTGACTTTGACAGATACAGCAGAGTTAGTGGCAGAACCCTGGGCTCTTCTGGTCAACAGAAAAATACCAATCACTTTCAGGGTGCCAGGAGGGCATGTCACAGGCTTGTAGAAGTGCGATGCATTTTGGAGTAACAATTTGGGATGGCTTACAGCATAGCACTGAATTTAGCTTCTTATGTGGTTATTCAGATAATACTTTTTTCACACAATATAAGGGCAGTCTTAATACAAATGTGCAAGAGACAGCCTGAGAAATGAGTACAGGTGTCTCACCTTTTCATAAACTGCAAGTTTCTGCTTGCAGGAAAGTGTAAGGAGCTAGGTCTCTTGGGCACTGTGCTTTTGTTGGGTCTTTTTTTCCCTGCCTGTCCTGTTAGGGAAGCTTGTTCTGTCTCAGTCTCACTCTTCTGTATAAAGAGTGGCATGTAAACACATGCCGAACTGTATGGGGTATTTATATTACAGGCAAATATCCAAGAAGGATCGCAACAAGGCCATCGTGCTACTTCCTTGTATAACTTGCAGGAGGCTGAGTTTGTGTTACCCTTGTACACTAACAACAGTGTTCCCTGTTGTCAAGGCTTTAATGTTCTTTTTTTGCTTTTGAAGACTTCTTTTTTTTTTTTTTTCCAGAAGTGGCACTCACCTGTCCTTGCCAGTTTTCTTTGTTTCCACCCCATATGCATACTTTTGCACTTACCAGCTTGTTTTGACCCAAGCTGACAAAGAGCTGAAGGTATCTGAGATGATTCTTGCATAAGCTTTATTAATCTGTGAGGAACAATAAAGGGAATTAAATGCAAAATTAGCATTATATTGCAACACCTTCTGTCTAGCCACAACATGCATGTTGCTTGCCCACTTGACAGCTACAGCTTTTTGAAAGCGAAGGAGTGTTAGGGGACAAAGCTAAGTCTGGGGATGGCTGAAGATGACATAGAGCACAAATCTGTAGAAACCAGGCTTTGGCAGTCCTGCATGTTATGGAACAATTGGATTGATCTAATCTAAAATAGTCTACTTTTTCCCATACAGTATTATAATCTAAGTTGACTTTCCTCAGCTGGCAAATAAGATTAACTGTAATGACTGCAAATATATGGAATTCATTCTTCCTGCTTCTTAGTTACTTCAGGTAGGTATTTCTGTGGTTGAGGTTTTAGGTTGCATTGTTCATCACCAAGCACAGAGAAGCAGGCTCAGCTCTGCAGTGCAAAATAGCAACAATAGTTTCCTGAAAGCTGTTGGTGAGAACATGGCACCTCGTTCTTCACAAAGGGCAAGAATGTCCTGACTTGACTTCTGTTTATCAGCGCAGTCATCCACAAATCACACTTAGAACGGTATAGCTGTATAAGCAACCTTGAGATTCACTGCCGCCTGTATGGCAGCACTACAGAGACTGTCATTGCCACGTGTGACTTGTGCAGAGCCACAGGCAGTTGGCTTTTTTGGAGTTACTGTATATAGCATGCTGACCTGTATGTGTAGCATCTAGTAGAAGAAAATACTCTTACCATGGCCTTTTAGAAAAATACAGAATGAACCATAGAATCATAGAATGGTGTGGGTTAGAAGGGACCTTAGAGATCTAGTTCCAACCCCTCTGCCATAGATGGGGGGTTGGAAATGTCTATTATGATTTTTAAAATCAAATTAGAGATTGTACATAAGCCTTCTCATTACGTATTTATCTCGTGAGATGCACTTCCGTTCATTTAACAACTTAGTCTTTCTGAACCCTTAAGTGTCCTTGCCTGTAGTATCTGATGTTAGCCTTACCATTTATTAAATGATGTGGTGGTTTCCCCTTTTGCTTGTGTGTGGATCAGGCACACCAAACAGACCCTCATCTCCCCAGGAGGATAGTCTGAACTGAGACTATGAAGTTTTCTGCTGTGAAGTAGGAGGTTTTTCCCTTGTTATAGTTTGCAGCACAGATGTACCTGCACAGATGTTGCTGGCAGAGCGAGCCCCACACTATCCCATAAACACCCAGGGCAGTAGATCATGAGCTGGGGCAAAAGGGTGGGAGTGATTAAGACAATTTGTGATTTGACTGTCCTCACCTGGTAATTGGTTTCTAGAGAAGGAGACACAGTTTTCTTTATCCTGAAGTGGTGCTGAGCCTGTGCCAGGAGTGGGGAAAGGTTATTGGCGCAGCGACAAACCCCTGCGCCTCCTATAAACACTGTGAAACCTGGATGCGCTCCGCGCTCTGCTTCTGCAGCTCAAACGTACCGCTGGACCTGTCGAGTCCGATGGGAGCTTTTGAAACCACCAGTAAACAAAATTGTAACAATTATGTGTAAAAACCCCAATGGGCTAGGACTGCAAAGGAAAAGCTGCGGAAGCATGGAGGATCATTAATTTTTCCCATGGTGTTTGACTATGAATGTGATCTTTTGGCCAGGGAAATACTTGAGGCAGTGCAGTTAGTAACACTTCTCCCAGAGGCTGTCATAACCATGCTTTAGACACTGAGTCACAGATGTTTACTCAATCATCATCGCACACCCTGGTTTCTAAGAATTACACAGAGATGGGTTCAGCAAGACTCATTTCGTGAATGGCCCTTTCTGATAGCAGGCACCCCGTGTATAAATTCTCCCCATATATTTTCCTGCAGTTCAAATTACAGTGCTTGATTAATTGATTTGACTGAAGAGAATGCACCAAGTAAAGTTCAAATGGAAAGAGTAAGCAGCTGGACACATGTTCACTTTCTTTCACAGTCTTGTTAGTTAATTTTGGCTGATGATTTCATGCAAACTGTGGTACTGAAGTGTATTCACAGCGCTGTCTCACTGAATATAGATAATGTTCCCGAGCTGTTGGAAGTGTGAAATACATTTCGTATAAGGCCAAATTCTAGTTGTGTTGATATCTGTGGGAGAATTGCTGTGCTTTCAGGGGATCAGTATTTGGCCCTTGATGCCCTTTGAAAGTTGTTGGGTTTGGTTCTTTTTTTTAAATTATTTTCTACTATAAATGAGCATTCAGAAAATATCTAATGTGTCAGAAACGTTCTGTTGTTGCATATATAAAATTCCTCTCAACAGAATGATTTTAGCAGGCTTGTTGGATGAGTTTTCTAAATCATTTGGACAGAATGCTTGCTTTAAAATTGTGGTTTATGCTCTTTAAAGGAAGTTGACATCATTGAATTTCAAAGGAGTAGGGGATTTGCTGCCTTTTTATACTGTAAACAAGCTTCCTTCTAGAAGTCCCAAACCTAAAGCAGGCAAAGCCTGTGATATATCCACGATAGCTCTTTAGTTTGGGTTTTTATTGTGTGCCGTCGATCGGTAGAAACAGACTTTACCGAATTCAGAATACTGGCTAGCCCTGAAGTCCTAGTGTGGTATTTTATATCCTTTCCCTCTAGCAAAATTTTGCATTCAGTGCAGCTCACTAGTAAATAAAAATAATCTGCATCAGGAAAGATTTAGATGTTTCCATAATCATTATTCTTTCCTTACATGTAAGAATGACACCTGTGTATTCCATAGCCATGTTTTAGGGAGCTAAGGTAACTGCTGTCAGTGGGATGAAGCAGAAACTCCCCTTCCCTGAGAAGAAAGGCAATGTTGGGAAGTGTCACCGTGAGAGCGAGCGAGCCGTGGGCTGCCAGCCAGTCTGTCACATTGCTGCCGCTCTGCCTAGAGAGGCGAGACAGATGCACATGGAAAATAGCCAGCCTCTTCCTTGTGTGCATTGCACAAAACCTGTGTGAAACACTTTCAGTATTAATTACTAATCTCACACAAGGTGATCGGGCCTGAGGGAAGAAGAGTTTTAAAGAACAAACAAAAAATCAGCGGAAGCTGGAGAAGCAGCTGTGAGTCCTCTAATCATGCTCCAAAACGATCATTCTACCGCTCAGCTGCATGAAATGCATTTTCCTTCCAATCTCACCAAGTTCTCCTTCACTGTCAGAGACTGTATTCCTTCCTGGGCGCTTCTTGTGGAAAGATGAAGGACACTTGCTCTGACAGCTGAACACAGAAGTTAAAGTTCACCTTCAGAAATAAGATGTGGTGAAAGAGGCTTAGTAGACTGCACCTGCTATAAATTAATAGCTAAGAGCTTACCTCAGTGCAATTTTAGTGAATAATGTATTATCACATTTCCCCCTCTCTCTCATCTGGTCTTTCATGATACTGTGAATGCAACTTGGGTTTATAGATCAACAGAATAGTTAATATTCTTTTTCTTTTTAAATAAAGTACAAGATAATGTGTAACAACATCTGTGTTAGCGAACTACAGCACAGCTGTTGTGATAGCTGCTTGGAATGTGTCTTCCTGAAGATGTTTCTTGCTCTTTACTACATTTCCATGTTTTGGGATAGGAATCCCCAATAGGGATGGGAAAGTTTAAGTTTCGCTTTCACATACTTACTTTGGTTGCAAAGGAGAACAATCTCAAGGGGTAAAAATTTATTGAAAACTTGTCAAAGTAAATTTTGGAGGCATAAAAATAATTGATGAATCAATTTTGGAGAAGCCCACCTTCTGCATTGTCATCACTGCAGCGACATCTGAACTGCACTGTGGGCTTCAGTCATCCCATCTCTGGGTATCAGAGAGCCCTATGGTTATACAGAATGGGTACAGGGTTGTCACGTTTAGGGTACTCCTGCACCTTTCCTACAGGGGCATGTGGCTGCAGAAGGTAGTTCATTGCGCTTAGCTAGGACACACATTTAGATGAAACAACTTACCCTTCCTTCTCTGTAAAGAAGAGGTACAAAAGATTAGTGATGTTAGATAAGCCCCATAGGAGTTATGTTTATATGAGCTCTCTTACCTGTTCATGGCTGGACTGATGTAACTGGAGGTGTGCCTGCTGTGAAGCTGCAGGATTTACAACAGCCCAAGGCTGAACCTGGTCTAATTCTCAATAGGAAAGTGCAATACATTAAGATAAAGAAATTGGGAATTTGCATTTGGTGTAGTGTGTTACATCAGATTTCACTCCTAAGCTGGGTTTCAAAAGTCACGGAGTACTTCAAAACACCTGAGCACTTTCAGTGGGGCTGAGAAGTGTGTACAGGGTGCAGGTGGTGGGTCAGCTGTTCCTCCCACGGACTGCAACACCGCGGGAGGACGGGCAGCAACAAAAAAGTTGTTGTCAACCTGGACAGATTGATACAAGGGATCTGACCTCTTTAAGTGCTAGAAAAGGGAAACCAAAACTCAAACACAGCATGCTTGTTAGTCTTTGTGTCAGATCAAATAATATGTGCCTCTACAGATCGAAGTATATTAATGGATTTACGTGGTTAAAAAGGAAAAAAAAAAACCTTTAAAAAGAAGGATGACTAAAATATGTATATCTAGCTTGACAGTATATTTTCTTTTAGGAAAATCTGGAATAAAAACAACATTTATGCACACTAAGCAGATGTTTATGATTAGTTCTTAGTTAACGTTGCCCAGCTGGCCGTGGATGGCTTTATGGAGGGGAAAGCATTTGAGAATGTCACATGTTTATATAAATCAAGCACATGGCAGTCGTGATACTGGGGCAAAAGTGCTATATTTCCCATTTTAGGCAACTCTTTCAAATCATATCATAGGACAGTGAAGTAGGCTGTTGTCACCAACGGAGTGTTACCAGTTTCCTGTAATGAGTGATGCATATTTGTATGCATAAATGTTTGTTCTGAGGACTAGACACAGGCATGCAGTATATGCATCTCTATGTGTAAACATCTTTTGTCAAATTTGAGGAAATCAATAGGTAATAAAACATTAGAGGAGGTGTCCTATTTGATAAACCATATTAGTTTAGAATATACTTAATTGTAAATACACTGGCTTGAATATAATCTACTACTGGTAATACATAATTTTGGTATTTCTTTTCATATTTTCTTTATGGGTCAGGAAATGGACTACGTTATTTTTAAAATGTGAACTGTTCATCGGGACCTTAAATTGTTTTCCTGTTTATGGAAAATGTGCCTTTACGGGAAGATTACCTATTACTGACTGCATGGGCAACAGTCTCATGTGGGGCTGTAAATAATAATTTTGTGCACAATATATCTGCTTTCTCCCCACTCATGAAGTTGTTATGAAGTAGGACATATTTGCAGAAATACGTAGAAAGTATTTAGCTCCTAGTTAATAAAAAAAATAAGCCAATATGTGCACTACTTGGTAAGAAGGATGAACGAATCTGTGTCAACTGTTTCTTGATAAAGTTTTATTTTCAAGAGAGTCTTATAAATTTTCACTCTGTTTCAAGTATATAAATGCTGATGCCAATTTTAGCTCAGCGAAAAAGTCTCTTGATTTAACTCGATAAGTATTTCTCAGGCTTTCTGTGTAGATGTCATCCTGTGCTTGGCCATTCTGTTTTCAGATGAGTCCTTGACTCAGTTTCCATATCTATTAAACAAGAATAATGATATTTTATTTGAAAGTGAGATGTTGTAATGAAAGCTATTGCAAACATGTGATATGTTGTTCAATTGAGATACACAGAGAAAGACAAAGGGGAGAAGAGAAAGAGAGAAGCTGAAAAGGTTTTTTTTCCACAACCCTGTGTTTCTCAGTTTCCTTGGAGAAAATTTGGAGAGTGCTCACACACAAATCTGAATCAAGGCTATTTAACGTTTTCCATGACCAGCTGTGGCCGTAGTATTTGAATTTTTTTCCATTCTGAGGTGCCTTTCTACTATGTTAGTATGAAACATGCTTTGAAAATATTCGAAGAGGTTGTTATAAGATTCTAATTTAAATAAGACACTTTGAACATTTTTTTTTTAATTGAACTTAAAAAAAATCAAAGAAAAAGGAGGGGTGAGAGTTTTCCTTTATTAAGAAATTGAATTAATTTTTTTGGCATATGATTTCCATTCTCTCAAGTTCATGACACTCAATCACTTCACTGTGTCTTGTTTTACAAACTTGGATGCAGAACTGAAGTGGTGAGGCTTCGGAAGAGAAGACTGTTCTGGCAAAACAAACCCAACGAGCAGCCACAGAGCTTCCTGGAGCCCTTGGCTGGCATTGCTGCTGTGAGCGTGGGCGTACGTGGGAAGAGGGCTGGGGGGGGATGCTCAGGCAACCCTGTGGGTAAGCAGAGGAGCAGCTTTGCAGGGACCTGGAGTTTAGCCCCAGCTGCACTGCACCCAATGCTGGTAAATCTGATACAGCTCCTGCTGCTGAATTGTTCCTTCGTGCAACTTGTTATTTCCCTTACCCACACATCAGTCAGGAAGGTGGTCCCTGCTCAAAAGATGTTTCACAGCAACCCTCTCTGCAAGGAGTGATATCTCAGTGTAACATAAGCACAGGTTTCCTTTCCTCATATGCGAAAAGGACTTGTCACTCCTACCCTTTGGAAGGCATGGTGCACCCAAGCCCACAAACAGGATGCTTTTGAATGGTTGGGCACATAGCTAGTGCAGTGAGCAACAGCTCTACACCTGCATGTCCTGCTATTGATAAGGAAAAGAATTGTGTTCCTTGTTTTTTAACGTTCATTGGTCTGTTTGAAGTGCTTTGATTAGCTTGTAAACCAGTAACGTCCTCAAGTAATATCTTCAATACAAACATGTCTTTCATTACTGTGCTACACTAGAATGATGTGCTCACCTAAATGTTACCCAGGACCACCAGGCTGCATGCGGCGCTGCCAGTGTGCGCCAAAGGGCTTTTCTGCACAGGTCCTGTGGGAACTCTGGAAGCAGTGAGACCTGTTGGGTGAAACCAGCAAACGGTTTGTTTTGCTTTTAGCTACTCTTCTGTTAATCATTGTGAATCAAAAGCTGCTTAAAAATCAAACCTTTTTTGAAGGAATAATGCTATCGCATGAAGTTTTTCCAGGGAATGGTTCAGCTACAGTAGCATGACTCTATTCTCCAGCTGAAATAAAATGAAACATAAGTACTGTTGTCAAAAAGTAATAGATCTTTTTGTCTGGCTTCACATCAACAAGGATATCTATTTAATTTGATATTTAAGTTTACATGATTTTTTTTCTTTCATTTCATACTTCATAGATAATATACCTGTATATCTAGTAACTTTCAGGAAACAAGTTTTAACTGTTATGCGGTTCTAAAGGCATGTAAGTGATGCAAACAAAACCTCAGAGTTTGAGCTATCTACATTTTTTTAATGTGAAGTGATTTACTGTTAATATGTAGCATATACATAAGTTTTGTGCTACATTGAAAGGCTGTTTTAAAATTGTGTTGTTACTATATAGCCTAGCACAAGTTAATTGGTTGTTCTTCTGGACAGCTTATATTGTGCTTAATAAGAGAATATTAATTTCCAGAATGATAGGGTGGTTTTTTTCCCAGTCTCATTCTGTTAGCATGTCTTATGTAGAATATCCATCTTTTTGCACCTACATGTGCAGATATAAGTGCAATCTTGAAGTACAAGGATGATGATGTTCCCTGACCTATTATTACAATTAAATCAGAGCATAAATTAATGATTCCAGAAAGGAGTTAGTCCTTTTTTCTACAATGCAAGCAGTGTATCTAAATGACATCATTAAACATGGTTATGGAAGAATGCAATTCATTCTCTGTTCTGCAGAAATGTGTAACTGATAGATGTGCTCTTATACCTGAACTTAGCAAAAACTGTTAGCGTACTATACATGCCAAATTATTTAGTTTTGTGTACTTAAACAAAACCACAGTAAATTAAAGCAGCTATTTCAAAACCTCTGAGAAGTTTAGTAAGTATATAGATGTAGGACTGAGGAATTAATAAAGTAAAATGAATGGGAAAATAAAAAAATCTGCACTAGTTTCTGTGGCCTTTTGAAAATTTTCAAATAAAGGTCACATGCATACACCCACAACCATTGTTTTTTAGAACAAGTAATCAACAAACCAATGCAAGTACAAAATTAAAAGGCAAGAACTAATCATTAAGACCCCCTTAAGTGCTGAACTCTTTCTCACAGCTGCAAAAGGTATAGCACCAGAATCCAGAACCCATGTTTGTTGTTGGAATCATCCTTGCCCTCTTGTTTCCTGACTTTAATGTAATAGTTCCCAACAAGGTAAGGCAAAATTTTGTGAAGTTATTTCCATTGAAAGGGTGGATTTGTAGAACATCAGAAGTTTGAGGAAATGTCTCAATTACTGCCAGGAATTTTGGGCCCCATAGTCTTCCAGCTTGCTTTGCTATTAGTCTGTTAGATAATTTCTTTCCACATTTGTAAAGTTTCTCCCCATTGACATTAAGATTTACACAGACTCTTCTGTCAAAAAAAAAATAATTACTAAGATATTTTGTGACTCTTACCCATATTCACATGGCCAAATACTAATCAACAGGCTATGCAACTCACTTTTAAATTTTTAGCCCCTTATGTTCAGCCAGCCAGTTATTATCCAGCATGCAAAAGAACAGGGTCTGGATCATAAAAAGCACATACCAGGGGTAGTTACACTGAAAAATGCCAATGATTCTTGTTTAGTGCACAAACAAATTTTCCTTTTGTACAGATGTACTTGCTTTGACACCATCAACCTGAATTAATAATAGAACATAGAAAAGAATAAGCCCACATATCAAAATGTTTTTAAAATAGTTTTAAAAAATATATAGCTGAAAATGGCAACTTATTCTTTTAAAGTTCAAAAGTTCACTCATTTTAAATTTAGTTGGCTAATTTTGTATATAAAACAAAAAAGGACAGAATGACCTTTCTGACTGTCAGGTATAAAGATCATTATGTTCAGCCTGATTTCTACCAGCTGTTGTTTGGTTTGGGTATTTTTTCTGCTTAGCCAAAGAGCCTCATGTCCTCCCTCTGTTGAAATGTAGGAGACTTTTGACTATTGATTTCAGCGGCAGCAGGACCAGACCCTTCATTATTGATGGTTTCTTCAGGCATTCAGAAAGAAAAATGTTTGAAATCTTCAGATTCTATTGAAGATAGAACCTTTTGGAAAAGTTTGTCTCTGTCATAAATATTCATTACAGTGCAGTGGTTGATCTATAATGTTCAACAGATGGGATTATAAATGGCTGAAAGGAGTCTGCTGTTACCAGTTCTGAACAACTAATTGCTGTCCATATTAAAGCATTTATTTTGGTTTATGGTAATTAGGTGTTAACACTCTGGCATGGGATGTCCTGTGGTGCATTTCCATTCAGTAGAACAACTTTGCCATGGCCACATGGAAGCTCAGTCCTGACCACTGTTAGCACATCAGTGCCTGTGCGTTGGGCTGTCCCTGCAATGGGGACCTGATTTCTTCTCCTGCCTTTGCAGGCCATCTTCCCAGAGGGACGTGAAGCGCTGCTAGTGGCTCAAGGAAGGGTCCTCTGCCATGTGGGCTTGAAACTCTCTCGTGCTCTGTGGTGGGGAGCCCTAGAGGAGGGCGAGTTCATTATAACAGTAGAAACCTCAAGAAAGCTTGATTGTCCATTTGGAGATAAGCCTGTTGCCCCTGCTGGAACCCAACCAGGAGCTGAGGCAACTTACCCTCAAGGGCAAAGGCTTCTACCAGCAGCCCTTTACAGACCAGTTAAAATCTCACTCCACTGCATTAAAGGAGCATATCCTGAAGCAATACAGGATATGATGTGGAAAAAAACTGGATTTTTAGGGAAGGTTTCCATGCTGCTTCTCTAAGTTGTTGGGTTTTTTTTAATCTCTTTATGACATATCAAGATAGTAGCGAATAATTTAGCTTGAAGCCCAGTCCTTACCCTCTATATTAGCAGATGTGGAAATTACATCTTCTTCAATGTAGCGTGAAACTCCTGAAAATCTGAATGTTTGACTGTAAAATCTCATATGAGGTCAGTAAACTCCATGCTTAATTTCAGCGTTCCAGTCTGTTTTAATTGCCAGTCCAGTATGTTCAGCAATGCCTCTATTTTAATCTTGGGCCAGCAGTTCACTTCCAAGTCTGGCTGAGTCAAAGTTATCGATAAAAGACTGGCAAATTCAGGAGTCTTCTTCAAAATAAGCGCTCTGGTAATCAGTCTGAAGGTTTGTTCTTGGCTTTAAAATGTTAAAGTATGAATACGAATTCACATTGCCTTTGCTAAATACTTCCTTTCTCAGTTTCCTTTATGGGTGCGTATGTATACATATGTGTGGGTTGGGCGTATCAGCAGACAGCTCTAGCTAAAGTGGTAACAGTGCTTAGTGCCAACAGTTTCAAGAAATGATTAATCAGCTGGACAGGGAGATTTTCAAGAAACACAGTTCTTTCAAAATCACCTTTCCAGATCCAAGAAACTATAGTTCCTCCTGCTGGCTCCTGTGTTTGTAGTGAGGCTGAACCATCACCTAGAACAAAGCAGTCGGAGTATAAG
Source organism: Falco rusticolus (assembly GCF_015220075.1). Lineage (NCBI taxonomy): Eukaryota > Metazoa > Chordata > Aves > Falconiformes > Falconidae > Falco > Falco rusticolus. The sequence goes on from NC_051187.1 coordinate 60,261,849, forward strand.
GTACATAGGAGTATAATGCTACTTTTGTCCTAGACATAGTATATGAATAAAAGCAGTTTAGATGCCTAAAATGAAGTTATGTAAACACAACACACTGGGTTTGTGAACCATTTGACAGATACCTTCTTATACATACTTTCTGTCACTAGAGGAGTTATTTTCACAATGCCTAACATACTAGCTGTAGTGTCACAGATATGGTGGACACAAGCTTCAATGAGAAACAGGAATCGTTAATGTAATTCAATGGCACGTAACAAGGGTATGAATTTAAACAAAGAGGAGAAATCAGTTTACTAACATGTTATATGTGTGTTTTCACATGAGCCAGGTTATACCTCTGGGACTTAAAAGTCTGCAAACCATCTGTGCAGCTTTTCTTTTGTAGAGTTTAAGTACTTAGTTACACAAAAACCTCTGTGGTTTTTGTGGTTCTCTGCTTTTTTCCCCTAATATTCTAATGTTCCATGACATATTTAGATAATTGATGTCACTTCTATCAGGGTGTGATACACTTGCCCAAGAAAAGTGGTGAAAGCTTCAGATTTTGAATCATTTAAATCTGGGTAGGGAGAGTGTTCAGTCAAAAAAACCCCACATCTTACACACTGAAGTTGGTGCTCAGTTTTGCCCAGCATCCTCCTCCTGCTGTTAGGTCCTGTCATCCTGCCACAATGAATTATGCTGCCCTCAAAATGAATATAAGAAGTTGTATGACTATCAAAATGGACAGTCACTGCCTCCTTGGCTGGAGTAGACGCAGTATGTGGCAAATTTTTAATATTCATCTCAAGCAGACATTCCCTAAGATAAAGCTCCACTGAGTAGCTGGGTATGTAACTTTTTTTTTAAAGCAGGAATAAATAATGTCATGATTAATTTTAAAGTGAGAAATAGGTCTGTGCGGCTTCAGAAACTGTATGTAAGGGCAATTAATAATGACTGTCCTTTGGGTACTACAACTGACATTTGACTGTAGATGCCATCATTGCCCTTCCATGGCTGATGCCAGCACTTCTGTACCTGATTTGCATTTCATTGCTACCTATAACTGCCATTCCTCTGTTTTGTCCCTGAAAGCTAACATCTGCTAATATTTAATTCCCATCAGTGCTTACTCTATCACAGAATACAGCATGGCTAAAATAAATCACTGAACCATGAACTGAGTCCTAGCTTTGTAGGAATGGAAACTTTTTTTTGCCCCTTTCAAAGAGAGGATGGAGTGCAAAATACATGTTTCTTGTAGGTGTATCTATAAATGTGCCAGCTGCATTTATGGGTAAAAGAAAAAACTAAAGAAAACTGTGGCAGCAATAGTTGACACACTCTTCAAAAGTGCAAACAAGTGACCCAAGTTATTCAGTTTTCCTACTCCTTAATTATACAAAACATGTGCTGTAACTGTAACAGGTAAAGGTTGCATTTCTGAGAGAAAAAGAATTTCACAGATCAATTGGGTTTGTAAATTTTTCATATTTTTTTTCTCCTTTCAGAACCAATAGTGTTGAATACAGGTCTGGATGAGGTTTTAAGTCACACTTTTTCATACATACGAATGTAAAGAGCTGCTAATGAACTAGGTGCTCATTACCCTCATTGACACTTGGCAGAAGGATTGCAGGAAGGATTATTCATGCCTAGTATACATCAAATAGTCTTTGTCAAAGCCTATGGCATATTGATGGTTAGAGAACACACGCTAACAGAATCCTTTGCGATGAATGCCCCAGTGATGTATGTCAGTTTGCTGTCAGCTTAAAATATCAGAAATGTAATACTAACTGCAAGCGGGGGAGACAAAGCAATTTTCAGTAATAGTTATTGTTCAAATAACTAAAATAACTGTCCAAAACAGCATTCCGCAAAACACTTTGCAAAACATATTCCTGTTTAAATATGAATAAACACACATTTTTTAACATTAATTTCGCAAGAATTCCTCCAGACTTTAAGATTCCCAGAGAAACATCCCAAATCTAGATAAGGTTTCTTCCTAAATTTTATAAAGAACAAAAGGATCTTTTAACACCCTGCTGGACTTAACCTCATCCATGCTCAGGGAAGAAATATGTTGTCTGGGTCAATTAATATCTGCAGTATCGGGAACGGTATTGGAGAGAGTACTTTCTCCTGAAGGTGATGCCCTGAGCTTCATGTTTCTTAAAGTACATTTTCTTGAAATAGGTCCATCTCAGAAATTGGTATGGGAATCATACTGAGTGGTCACAGAGGGAAAGTAGGTTGTTATTGATGCAGGTTCTCAGCTTTGGACAGATCGGTGTCGTGATTTACTTTTAAATGCAAACGAGCTTCAGTGTTTTTTCTAATGTTCTCTAGAGATTATTTCAAGCTTTAGAGTTAGATGTGTGATGCACGCTATTTTCTAAGCTAGATGTACAGCAGTTTTAAATTCTTCTGTTCATGTTAAATTTATTTTAGAGTTCATGATCAAATACCTCAAAAGTAATGATAGTACAGAGTATGTTTCTTTGCTCTCTTTGGTGAAAATTCTTTTCTAATTCAGGCAGTCATCACATTTACATTTGGGTGTGGTGGAAAGGACATGGTGCATATGTATGTGTATGGGATGACATCTGTGCAAAAGCAGAAGCGATAAAGCTTGAAAATATTGGTGAGAGGCAAGTAAGAAGCTTCTGAAAGCACTTCTGCAGTACCTCAGCTCACAATGGCAAGCCCTGGCTGCTCTTCCAGCTCTTGGGAAGATGCTGCCATGCCAGATCACCAAGGTGTCACAGATCCTTTGGTAGCTCAATGCAAAGTGGGTAGACGCTCACTGGAGACGTGGCTGGTCCTGCAGAATTATTCGTGAATGGGGCAGTGCTTGAATCTCCACTGTCAGCTCCTGACCTTGCTGACATCAGTGAGACTTCACTGTGAACTTCGACAGAACCAGGGTTTCACCTCAGGTCTCCAGATGTGAAAGGTTAATGCATTAACCCACTGCAGCATTTAGCTCCCCAGGCTTGATACCTATTTCAATATACTTTAGTGCAAGTCTGTAAATATGACATTCAGAGGTGGCTCCCAAGAGAACTGGGTACATCAGAAATAGTGCTAGCGTGAATAATGCATATCACAAGAATTTGCGAGACTGTCAAAAGGGAGATATGACTTACCCAGTGTTTGAGACAGTACTCTAGGAATTGTAATTTGACAGAGCCTTTAAGAATTTCTATGTGCGCAAACACATTTGTATGATGGGGATATCTGGAGTCACCAGTAGATTATCTGGGCCCCATTGTGCCAGGCACTATACAAATACAGCCTTTCTCTACAATACTTACAATGTAAGCACATAAGATGTATAAAGTATTGGATAATGAAGTGTTGTTATTCTTATTTTACAAATTGGGAACCAGGGCATAGAAAGGTTAAATGATTTGCCCAAGAGCGCACAGCATGTCTGTGGTAGAGCTATCATTTGACTCCAGATTATAGACTTCCTCAATCCAATTCCTTAATGAAATTAGTGCTTGATAAAGCATAATCAAACCTATCCTTACTTGAAACCCTATATAGACACCAGAAGGAAAAATAACCCTTACAGTTCTTCCAATAGCATCACGATTATCCCTTGAATGTATTGATACACCTGCAACTTGAAGTGATACACTTGCTCTTTCTTATGCCTGCTTTTGTAAATTTAGCATCTGCCAGAAAAAAGAAAAAAAAAAAAAAAGTTCTTACCATGAGACTGAACGGAAGTTATAATACTCTTTGATTCATTGACTGGTTATCACACAAATGCCGATGTTTTATAGGATGCACAGTACTATGCTAATGCAGCAGGGAAACGTAAAATCCTGTGTGCATTCAAGTGATGCACATCTAAATCAGCTAAAACAAGGTTTCAGCTTGGACTGACCTGTTATCAGTGAGTGATTGCCACTAGAGTGTGCGTGTGTTTTATGCAGTAAGCTGCACTTTCTTTGCACATAATAGTCCAAGGTCTCTGTCTGTGGCTGAGGAGCCACCAAATCTAGCTCTTTTCCAGAGCCTGGGGACCTATAGTGCTTCAGGGATGGAACATTTCTGTTAAATCCTGAGATCTAGTTTGTAATCTCTCCAGAGTCCTGTTGCTCTCCTATTTTCCAAGGTGCAGAAAAAAGTCGTAGTTATTAACTCTTCCGCTACCTTCCATCAGTGTAAATTGTGGAAACAGGTGCATGTCCAGCCTTACTCAACTTGCATAGCTACTGTCAAGGTGAAAAAACTATACTTTCCTGTGAAACTTTTTTATTTCTTGGTTTTTCAATAAAATCAGAGGTTTTTTTAAATAGGTTTCTGCAGCCAAGAGAATGTGGATTTACTTTCTAGCTCATTGACTTTGCTTATTTAAAACTTTTTCTTTCTTCAAGTAATTTCAGTTCCAAATTTCCTTCTCTCTTTTTTCTGTGAAAAAAGACCATGCAAAGGAAATATTTGAAAAACTTTTAAAAACAGGAAAAAGTTGACCGTAAAATCATGCAAAGCACCTGGGCCATCTTTAAAGTCTGAAAAAACTTTTGTTCACATTTCATTAAACTCTCTGGATCTCAGGCTGGCAAGTCTCTGCAACAGAAGCCATTGACAATTGTTTGGCTTTGTGGCTAGAAAAATAACTAAATGAAACCAGAGGGCTGAGAGGTTGAATACATTGTCTTAGCTCTAACATCACAAAATTCACAGCAGTTAGCAAGTTTACAAGAGGATCTGGTTTTGCAAACCCTTGCATTTGCCTTTAACCTCACTCCAGCAAAACTAATGACTTGTGACTGGTGGAAAGCCTGAAAAAGACAATTTCCATTTCATAAATAGTTGAACACCACCTAAAAGAGGGCTTTAAAGACACCTAAAATTCAAAATAGACACTCCTAAAGTGTTTTAAGTTCAAATGCTAGTAATATGGCATACTGTATCTTTGCTAAACTACTAAGAGTGCCTGAAAAGCTGTTATTTCACAGGCCTTCAATGCACCTGGTTGTGTGATGCTAATATTTAATGAAGAACTTTGGTTGTCAAGTGACTATAAAACAGGCTGGTTTATAAATTGCATTAATACAAAATGAAGTTTACATTCAAATTGTCAGAATTTTAGGGTCACAAGTGTGAAAACCTCCCCTGCCATGAAATCATTATGTTGTAAAGTTCAACTCACATACCAAAAGATCAATTTAATAGTTGGCTGTGAAAGTGTCTCACACATCAAGCTTCCAACTTTCAGCTGCCACCCTCTTTGTTCACTAGACAAAGACAAAAAAGGCACAGACATATATCAGGTGCAGTCCTGGTCTGAAAAATCAAGTCATTCTGCAAATTATGTTCTCTTGCTCCAGAAACCTGATTGCTGTGTAGATAGCTATGCCTGACTTCTGTGAGAAAATCAATTCTTACTGTCCTTTAATCCTGCTCACCCTGCAAAGCTAAGGCAGTGATCTGAAAGGGAGTTCAGACTTTCTGTATCATCTGTGCAATAGTTTTCTTGTTTCCATCTGTCCTTGCTGTCCATGGGTGGCAATAACATTATAAAGGGGTTAAATATGGCCTCATTTGCCCTTTAATATACCAACTAGTAGTAGCAATAAAAAGGAACAGCAGACATTCAGGGAAATCTGCAGAGCTGATGGGGAAAAGGACATTTTCTATTGGGTAGGTGAGAATTTAAAACTGGAAATTAACAGAGACAGCGCGCTGGGATCTTGCAACAGTTTTTACAGAGGTGGGAGCAGAGCTCTGCTTTATGTGAGTTGCTCAGGGTGAGAGAGGAACTCTCTGGTAGTCCAATCTTCAGTCATCAATTGTGGTAACTTTTAGATTATCTTCCCTGAATTCTGCTTTTGTACTGGAAGGGGAAACTGCATCTTTAGAGGGTGTCTTGACTTGGTTCTCACGTAAGGGCTGTGCAAATTCCTAAATGTCTTACCGAAGACTTTCAGCTGCAGCTTCCAAATCCAAGAAAGAAATTGTGGTTATTTGTTTCTCTTAAGTTCAAGATATGAATTATGCTTAAAGGAGTTCCTCGTGAGTGTTTAAGTGAAAATATGTGTTAGTGAATTTGGATTGAATTTGAACAGTTATGAGGAACTTGCCAAGATGCTTTGCAAAACCCAGGTACACAATTCAGACTGAAACCTCTTTCTTAGAAATGGCGAGACACACCTCTGAAAACTTGACACTAGGCCAAAGTAGATAGAAGCTTTTTAGCTAGCTTACAGTTGCACAATGTGTAATAGTCTTTTGACTTACTGTCCTGGAACTTGTAACCATGTGTCTTGTTTTAGTTCAGAGTTGATATTCGATGATTAGTAAATCCAGGAGATATCAACACAGTTTGAAAATGAAGTTCACGGTGCATTTACTGCTTGACTGCCAAAAAAAATTCAAATGCAGGGTTCTCTCAGATGAAAAGAAAATGGCTAGGGTTACTGGCTGGCTCTGTGCAGCATGTGGAGTAGTGTAGTTTTACTGTGTGATAATCATTGCTTCAGAACCTGTTTTCAATTACCAGCAAGTCCCAAGTCTGCTGCTGACTCTGTCCCAGACATATAGTGCGTAGCGTGAATTGGAGCATTGCATAACACAGAATGGAAGCTAAACCAAGTTCTTTGAAAAGACAATTTCCCAAACACTATTAGTCGTCTTACCTGTGAGAAAACTCTCTTATCCTGAGAACTTAAGTGCTGAGACTGCCTCCAACTTGAAGTCATTAGGCTCTGTTTTATTAATTCAGCCGGTGTGATGCCGATCTCTATCATTTGTTTTTCTTAATTTATGTGCATTAAAGAATTGCCCAGAGGCTTGAAACATGGAGAGAGTGCTTTCAGAAGGACAGAACATCAATGCCTACCAGTGAATGAAATACTTAACAGGAGAAAAATTTCATTCCTTGCCTTAAATGGGAAACTGAAGTCTTCAAAAGATGTGTCTATGGAAGCCAATCTCAAAACAGTACAAATGAAAGAGGAGCTGGCTAAGGAGAAAGGAAGGTAATAATGGCTGTGAGAAGTAAGAACGAGAGAAGTGGCTGGGAAAGACGTTTAAAAACGTGTGGGGAAGCAGTTTAGTGATTAACAGCATAGGCATATATATTTTTTAAAGTTTTTTTCTAAATAACTGCTGTGCACATTGGGGGTCTGAAGCACAATTCAGTTATAATGGCTTCACAGGTTCTAACACATTAGCTATTCTACACTGCTGTGTGTAGCTCTCCTTCCAGTTGCTCTAATCCTGCTGTGACTGCAGGATCACGTGAATTACTAAAAGCTAAACCACATTATCTTGCAGTTCAGGTGGATGAAGTTTACACATGCACTTGTTATTCCATCACCGTAACCTAGACAGTCAAGCCCTAGGGGTCAGATAGAGACAGCACTCATTGGAGTGGTTGAGAAAAACTATTCAGGGAGTGAAGACTAGTTTTGCATATTCTCCTCTTTCTACATGTCTTATGCTGCTGTTGGTTCTGGTATTACAAATCCGAACCCTTCCTAGGCCAACAGATCTTATTCTGTATGCTGTATTACAAGCACTTTCTGTTTGTGCAGCCTCCACGTTTCTACTTTCCGTTAGTTTTTCCTCTAGCTGTTTGGGACTGGGGTGGAGGGGGGCATTCTCACTGGAACTCATTCATTCATCATGGCAACATGTATGCTGGCAATGATCAACCAGTATACCTAACAATGATATGGCCGGTATTGCTAACCTAAGTATTTCTACCTTCTCTTCTGGGTAATTTTGGATTTAAGGAGTGCTTAAGCTTTGACAAATTTTGGCAACAGCTATAAATTGACTTCATTTAATACCCAGTATTTCCCTAAGGCTTTTACTTTCAAAGGCTCTTAGGCTCCTTTCTGTACTTTTGGTAGATTTCCAGCTTTTATGTCCTTGTAATAAAATGGAAGTAACACAGTTGGGTCTATATAAATGACCATATAATAATAATATATCAACGGAAACTTTGCTAGGAAAGGACCCTGTAAAATGTAGTTGTAACAGAGCTCTCAGGCAGAATGTACCAGACAGAACAAACAAGTAGATCGAGACCAAGAATATTCTTCATTTCAGATGTGAACGTTGGCAACTGGACCCAGTCTACCTCCACATGAACCAACTGAAGCAGTTGAAAAATTATATGCACTCAGCCCAGATACTAAGCTAAAATCTGATGTATAGTATATTGCACAGCATCCCGAAGTGGGTTAGAGAGAATGTAGAGTGATTCATATGGCAGGGCGGACAGAGGATGCAATAACACTAAAATACTTAATGTTTCCAGGAAGAATCCAAGGCTGGCTGTGGCAGGTAGTAAGTTGATTACTAGACATCATGGTACTTGCAGATGGCAATGCAATTTCTTTGAGCCATTAGGTTTGCCTTTATAATTGTAAGGAGAGTTCAGGTAAAACAAAAGAAGATTCAGCACTCTCTCCTTTGGGGGATTAGAGTTAGTTATTTCTGAATTAATAGGGTATTAGACAAGTATGAACACACTATAATTGATTCAGATATTTCCAATTGACTCTGTCAGGAACTTCTAAAACAAAAGTATATTCATTAAATTACCTTTAGGAAATGTTGGTACTCTTTAATCATAAATAAAATGCATCAGCTTTTCTTTAACTCAAGTGTGAGAAAAAGCAACCAGTAACAGATCTTTTTCTAGCACCTGAAAGAAAAACCCAACAGATGGTTTCCATTTTCAAAAGAAAAGTGGTGAGCAAAAATCCATTTGCTAAAAACCAAAATTAGTACAACCCACTGAAGTTATATTTATGTATAGTTAGTACCAGTGAGAATTCTTCAGCTTTGGAAAATAAAAAGTTTATCAACATGGAGTAACTGACCTGACTAAATAGATATTTATTTTTTTCCCAGTCTAAACTGGAATTTATAACCACTGTAAGACTTATGAACTGAATAATTGACTGTTTCTATGCACGTTTATATTTACCTTGTTTAAAATGAATCATTGCCCCTGAAGTTTAGGGCAAAAATGTTTGTATATATGCAAGTGTTTACTTTCAAATGGTATCTTCTGATCTCACACAACTCCTTGTTGCAACTCTGCTTGCTCTTACTATTTCACCAAAGGAAGAAAGCAGACTCCAGTAGTTCTTGGGTAAGTTCGTCTAAAGAACCAATAGCAACTGTCCAGTATTGTCCCTGGTCACAACCAGTTCAAAAGTAATTTCTTTCTCAGACTGATTTTGGGATAATTAATATGCTGGTGAATTTACAGCATAAGATATCCTCAAAGGGCTTTTCTTAGCATCATTGTGATATATTCCTTCTGCAATGGTGGCGGTAGGAAATGCTTGGTTTCTTACATTCCCTCTCCAAGAAGCAGATTTGAGCTGAGGATGTATTTGCAAAATGGGTCTTCAGTGTGATGGGGTAATTAGCATTCTCCTGGCACTGCAGGGCATGAGTGTGGGGTCAGACTGTACTCCCTTGTTCTGCTTGTTTTGCTGAGACGCCTGTATATGTTTGGGGGGGGCGGGGTGGGGTGGGGGGGTGGGAGCAGGGAAGATGATACTCTCCCAGTCCTAGCACGTGTCCCAGCATTGATGTGAAATGAGCCAGAGAAGGTTATGGGACTCAGGAGCAGCAGCTGCATTTCAGGGTCGGGAAGGCTGTAAAGATGAAGACCTAGCCTTTTAACTCTGGGGAAGGACAGAACCACGTTACTTCCAAGCAAAACCAATTCAGTCCTTCTATATCATCTTGGTTTGTGGGAAGCTTAAAACTAGGAGATGCTTTGAGGCACATTCAGGATTAGTTACTTTCAAATAAGAAACATGGATGGAGGTGAAATTTTCTCCTTGGTTTGTGTCAGTTCATACACTGAAGACTTCTCTCAGGGACTAAACTTAGAAATATGCACTTAAAAATTGCAGCATTTGGTTTCCTGGGAAGGTAAATGCTACCTCTGTTAATGAGATATTGTAATACCGTATCCTGGGCTGCACCAAAAGAAGCATGGCTGGCAGGTCAAGAGAGGCGATTCTGCCCCTCTGCTCTGGTGAGACCCCACCTGGAGTGCTGTGTCCAGCTCTGGAGCCCTCAGCACAGGGAAGACATGGACCTGTTGGAGCGGGTCCAGAGGAGTGCCACAAAAATGATCGGGGGCTGGAGCGCCTCTCCTATGACCACAGGCTGAGAGGGTTGGGGCTGTTCAGCCTGGAGAATGGAAGGCTCCGGGGGGACCTTACAGCAGCCTTCCAGTACTTAAAGGGGGCTTATAACAAAGATGGGGACAAACTCTTTAGTATGGCCTGTTGTGATAACACAAGGGGTAATGGTTTAAACTGAAAGGGGGTAGAATTAGACCAGATATAAGAAAGAACTTTTTTTACGAGGAGGGTAGTGAAACACTGGAACATGTTGCCCAGGGAGGTGCGCCATTCCTGGAAACATTAATGATCAGCTTGGATGGGGCTCTGAGCAACGTGATCTAGTTGAAGACGTCCCTGCTTATTGCAGGGGGACTTGACTAGATGATTTTTGGAGGTCCCTTCCAATCCAAAATATTCTATGATACATTTTTTCAAATCCAGAAGTGATAGAAGATTTAAGTTTAAATCTTGCAGTAGGGTATGCTTTTGCCTGATTGGCAAAACATTCATCTCTGAATGTAAAGAAGGAATGTAAGGAGGTTGTTACTTCCATGATAGGTCAATTCTTTGATTCATAACCTGTGTCCTGTGTTTCCAGCTGCCTCTCACCTTGCACTTCTATGATAATGCCAGGAAGCAAAGGAAACTCTCTTAGACAATTTTTCTTGGTTTTAGCTAATAAGAGTTTTCCATCTGTATTTTTATTTTTCTCCATAATATGATTTCCATTGGGATCTGAACAAGCTGGATCAATGGGCAAAGGCTGATCCTGTGAGATTCAACACGGCTGAGTGCCAGGTCCTGGACTTGGGTCAAAAAAACCCCATGCAATGCTACAGGCTTGGGGTAGAGTGGCTGGAAAGCTGCCTGGCAGAAAAGGACCTCAGGGTGCTGGCTGACAGTCAGCTGGACATGAGCCAGCAGTGTGCCCGGGTGGCCAAGAAGGCCAACAGCATCCCAGCTTGCATCAGAACTAGTGTGGTCAGCAGGACAAGGGCAATGACTGTACCCTGTACTCAGCACTGGTGAGGCTGCACCTTGAACCCTGTGTTCAGTTTTGGGCCACTCACTTCAGGAGGGATGTAGAGGTGCTGGAGCATGTCTGGAGAAGGGCAATGAAGCTGGTGAAGAAGGTTCTGGAGCACCAATCTTATGGGGAGGAGTTGAGGGAACAGGGGTTGTTTAGCCTGGGGAAGGGAGGCTCAGGGGGGACCTTATTGCTCTCTGCAACTCCCTGAAAGGAAGGAGGCTGTAGGCAGGTGGGGGTGGGTCTCTTCTCCCAAGTGACAAGTGATAGGACAAGAGGAAATGGCCTCAAGTTGTGCCAGGGGAGGTTTAGATTCGATCTTAGGAAAACATTCTTTGTGGGAAGGGTGGTCAAGCATTGGAACAGGCTGCCCAGGAAGTGACTGGGTCCTCATCGCTGGAGGTGTTTAAAAAGGGACATGGTTTACTGGTGGACTCGGCAGTGCTAGGGCGACGGTTGGACTCAAGGATCTTGAGGGTCTTTTCCAACCTAAACGATTCTATGATTATGTCTATAGGGCATCACAATCACTAGAATTTCCAACTATGAGATAAGGCAAAACAGTAGAAATCCGATTTATTCCTTCCGTGCATGTGACCGAACGCTTTTCTTTGGTGCAGTTTGTTGAGCCTGACCATAATTCACACTCAAAAATGTGAATTTTCACGTAGGTGTTCTCCTTTTTTGCAGTGCTGGCTCCTGTGGTAGCAGCCACACGTCAGCCCGCTCTCCTTGCCTGGGCCAGCTACTTGGGCAGAATAACAAGGTGCCTGTCGGTCTGAATCCACATTTGCTTTGCCTTTTCCTAAAGGTGTGCTGACAATGCAATACTCCTCTCTGAGATGAGCTTGTTCCCCTTTAAGCACATATACTCCTTTGAGGGTGGGGTTTTTTCCCACTGAAATCTGATTATGGCCCTAATCCCTCACTGTCAGATGACATGCTGTCACTCAAATCCTTTAAGGCTGTAAAGTTTCCAAACTACATCTGCAGACTTGCAGTTGTCTTTTACAAAAACAAAAATATGTGCTTAGCAAAAAGGAAAGCGCCTTTTTTCTTTTTTCTCCACACCCCCCACCCCCAGCCCCTCCATCTTTCTAAGAAGTGATTGAAACATGTAGGACAGGAAGGGGACTTGATCCTACGGAGCGGTGAGGTGCCTGCCTCGCTGGTGCTTTGGGCTTCGCGTCAGTACTGCTAATGACAGTAGACTGACTGGTCTTTCTGAGTGTGCACATTTGGAAAAACGAAGTATGTCTTATTTTGGTGTAATCCATCGGAGAAGTCAGCCATGAAAGAACATTTTCTGCCTGGAAAATCAGTAGACAAAACAGGCCTGTGGTCAAGTGGTTTTTTTATTCTTTAATGATTTTTTCCCTATTTTCATCATTATATGTAATGGAATTGCCACCTCATTTGTATTCCCAGAAAGTGGTGTTTCAAGGGTCTTTTCCAACCTAAACAATTCTATGATTCTTTGATTTCTTATGTGAAATTATGGTCTTAATCTCTGACTTCTCCTGTACTTTTTTATAGGAAATTGCAACTGGCATGTTATTTCTGGTTCTTCCCTGAAGCTTAAAGTAGCTGGGATCTTACAGGAATCTGCCTGATGCATAACTTCTTCCTAAGTCTTTAGGCTAAAAGAGGTTTGATCAATACTTGGATTCTTATCCAGTCTGAATAATCCCTATTTTTGGAAGTTCATGTTTGATGTTTACTTGTAGGCAAAATTAATGATAGCCTACGCTGCTCTCTCCCCTTTTGAAACCTCCATTACAATTGACCTTGAGCATCTTGGCTATGCTAAATATGCAGCGTATCACTCATTCCCTCTGTGCAGTGAAACATCCGTTGTGGAAGGACAAAACAAAAATGAAATTTGAATATATTCTTACAAATACATCATCACAATGATTTGCTATGAAGGTTAAAAGCCAGCTGATTTCATCACTTCCAGATGCAGTGAATTGAGGACTGTTACGTCAATATTTATGTAAGCAGAGCCTACAGACTTTGATTGTCAATTACCTTTCAAAAGCCAGATTCTGAGATTTCACATCTAAAAGGAAGATCTGAAAAAAAAAATAAAAATCAGTGTGTATTTGGATTCTTTTGTTTCTTTAAATGGCAAGCCAAGAGATAAGAATAAAGCAGGTGTCCTTCTTATTCACCAGCCTGTCTGGTTCACCAGCCTTGTATTTTGAGCCCATTTTTCTTGAAACTTGAAGTCAGGGATGTTTCTGTGGTTGCATTTTTAGGTTTTCCTTTTCTGTTAAGTTCACTTTTCATGCGACTGGGCCTCTGTTTGTTTGGTTTTTGGGTATAGTTTGGTTTTGGGATTTTTTGTAGAATTCACTAAAATCGCAAGGGTGTTGTTCATAAAAACATGTATTATTCAAGCAACAACTGACAAACACAGTTACTTTTACAAGCGTGGAATGTGTTTGGATATGACCAAATATGGTTTGTAGTTCATTTAGTCACACTTCCTTTATGCAGAAATAAGAACCTCTTGGTTATTCAAAGAATGTGTAATTATAGTAGGAATTGGATAAAAAGAGGCACTGAAGTTCAAGACAGGAATATCTGATAAACAGTAAAGAGACACCACCTCTTTTTTGTCTCCACAAACAGAAGAATATAAACAGAAAAGCAAATGGAGTATAAACTGCACCATAAGCAAATAACAAGATTCGTCTAATTTACTTAGTAACTGAAATTAGATCTACTAGGTTTGTCCTACTCTCGCTTTACCCTATACTAGATACTTTGGAAAAAAGTGGTAGTTCAAATAATTCATCTCCAATTCTGTAAATATGCTATTTATTGAGGAGGAGCTGTACTGTTTCAAACATTCTCACAAGCAGTTGAGTGTCATGTTAAACTGGTGTAGGTAAACTAATACAATCCTGTGAACATTTACATTCTTTCACATGATGAGTCAGGGGTAATTGTACTGAAATAATCTTGTGCTGGTACGATCTCAATCAAGGTGGCATTGAGAATAATTAATTCCAGGATGAAAAAGATGTTAAAGCTGTTGGAATATTTAATAGAAAACGTGACTGGTACTGCTCCCACCCTGTCAATGCCTGGGAAGAAGGCCTTATAGTAAACCCTGTTAAAGCTTAGGTTTTCTTTAGACTTGCTTACATGGTATCCAAAACTTTTGTATTTGCCTCAGCCCCACCTCCGGTTTAAGTGCATAAAAGAACAGTGGTTGCACTAGTGAGATGTACAGAATCCACAAGATCAGGGACAACTCTTCACTCCTGCAGACCTCAGGGAACATAGTACGTTCTGTCCAGAGACAGGGATCACAGTCATGTGCAGTATTTGGCAACAACATGTCAACAATAGTAAATTGGCTTATTTAAATTATTAAAAATGTGTTTGACTGATAAGCTACATCTTAGATAAATTCTCTTGTATCTTAAAAACCATATTTTTCTTATTGAGCTTGACTAATGTCACATTAGCTCCATTCAGACAGCTGAAGACTCATTGGCAGTGGACTGTCCCCTCTTCATTAAAAAGTTCTTGTGCAAAAGATTTATCTCTCTAAATCACGCTCTGACAATGTTTAAATTTTGTATAGAAAAGGTCTGGGACAGGGGCTAGGTCATCTCTGGTTTTGTTTAAGAATTTAGCAATCTAGATGCTAAGTGATACTGGTGTAGTCTAGTCTGTTCTGGTGTCAGCACATTTAAAACGGTGTTGAAAAATTGGAGAGAGTGAAGCGGACACAAAAATGAATTAAGGACAAAAGGAGAAAATGTGCTGTGGTGAGGGAATTAAGGAGCTCCACTTTATCAAAAGGAACACAGATATCATTGAATTGCAACATTAAATGTCTTTATGGAGAGAAGAGGGCTGGATAGTAAAAGGGCTTTTCAATGTAGTAGAGAAGCATGACTAGAAACAATGTCCTTCTAGTTAAAAATGAACTACAAAGGTTTGAGTGAGAATGAGCAACTGGGAAGGGGGTGTGTGTGTGTGAAACCCCAGTAGTAACAAAGGAATCAGTTCTCCATCTTTCACTTTCTTCATATTTAAGATGAACTATATTTCTAGAACAAATCCTGTACACAAACATGAAGTTTTGGACTGAATGTAGGCAATGTTAAATCATTTTTCTTGCTTTTGCAGGAAAAGTGTAAAAGACCGATGTTTCCTAGATCATTAATGTTTTGTTGGTTTGGTGGGGTTTTTTTTTCTTTTTTTTATATATTCATGAAGTAAAGCTAGCCATGGGATGCCTTATCTGCATAATGGGTTTCAAGGTGCCCTAATACACGTTATCAGTATCTTGGACCACCTCACAATTATCTTGAATAATTTTGGAGGTTCTCCTAACTGCTTAAGTAATCTGCATTGTCTGTGTTGGTTACAGGTCCTATTTCTTCAAGTCTGGATATAGCAGCCACTAGCTTTTTGTGTCCCACATTTCTTGCAGAAAGAGATGCTTAGGTGAAAAAAATAAACCTCACCCTGTAGTTCCTCCTCCACCCCAAATCTTTAAAGAATACAATTTTTTTTTTTTCCCTGAACTTTGCCTAAAGATTCCCTAGTCTGTAGCACCATTCTTCCCACCTGCCTGAAATGCCAGTGCAGATTAGGTGCAAGACTGGCCTGAACTGGTGTTGAAATTGAGGGTTTTTTACGATCTCGTGGCAAACTCCTTTCCTCCCTGGAGCTGCTTTTTCTTAACCTTTGCTGATTTCAGCATGGTGTATCACCAGAAAAAACTGAGTGTACTTATGCTTTTTTGCAGTTCCTTTCCTACAGAGGCAGCCCAAAGGAGCACAGTGGCTCATGTGAATAATAGTTGTACGATGTCCTGTCCTCATAGCACGCAAGCCAGCACATTGGCACCAACATTATGACTCTGATAATACTGAACCATTCAGATAAAAGAAGAGTTGGACCGGAGTGTATCATGCAGACAAGTAGTTTAGGCTTGTATGAGTCTGCCTCTTTGTAATCAGTCCTCTACCTTTGAAGGAAAGAATTTCTCTGGCAGACTCATTTTGTAGGTGAATCTTCAGTGCAATGTGGTACTGGGAGACATAACCTGGTTTGTTTTATTCAGAAGATAAGATGTAGCACTGCTTCCTGGTTTTGTGGTACTTATAGTTTATTCAGTAGGATTAATAGTACAAGACAGTAACTGCAGGATGGGCTTTGGGATCTGATAGGGAGTTTTCCCTTCATTTTTTTTTCCTCTCCCTGTTCCCCAGCTGTTTGAGATCTGCTACCACAGTACAATCCCCACTTTGAACAAGATGACCAATGTGAACTTATACCTTATTTTACTTTGATCTGGCATGTTGCTGGGGGTAGAGGATAGGAGAGACGTACTGTGTCCTGACTCCGTAACTCTCTTGTCTGCCTTACTAGAGCAAATGGCCAAGGAGAGCTGGATAGCCAGCTAAGAGACTGGGTAGGATTTAGACAGGGAAATGGGAGGTTAGTGACAAAAGAAAAGGCATAGGAGGGAAAGGCTGGGCTCCACCAGGCTATACGTTTAGTGCAGAACAGATAGTAGTATTTATGTCAGGAATGATGATGTCTTTTTTGCTTTTGTAGAAGATTAGTAAAAATGATACTATATCAGGAAAAAAAACCCCAAAAAACCCAAACCCAAACCAGCCAACAAACTGGGACTCAGCAGAGACCCTCTGCTAAATAAGGACCTATTTCCAGCTATCCACTCCTGTTAAAATTGGCTACAGAATTCCTACAAGGAATATACGCAGCATGAAGCATATGTGAAAATAGGGTTAGACTGAGAAATTAGTGTCATTGTGGCCTGGCAAAACAAAGATGTAACAAATGCTGGCTGGCTTTTGGATGTTTTGATGGCTTGTGTCACACCAGAAGCCCAGGTTTTCTCCTACTTTTGGCCACATTACACTTCCTTTCAAGTACAAGAGGTATTGACAGGGCTGTGTTTCAGTAAGTAGTCTATAAGTCTGTACTTACATTTCAGGCAAGCCTATAGAACTGTATTTAATTCTTTTTCACATTCACTTTCTTAATCCTGAAGAGTTAGTAGATAAAATAATTTTATAGCATGTTTTCCTGTGAGGTTACTACTTGTTGTATAGTATATACTGTGAAAAGATGTACATTTCTAAATTTAAAATTTGCACTTATTGCACCAATGCATGTTTTTCTATAAAGGCCAACAATACACGTTTCTTAAATTTATTTTTCTCAGATTTTTGTTTTGAATCAGAGACTGTTCAGCTCAAAATTTATGTAGAATTAATTACCTACAAAAATGACACATACCTTGTAATTGGTGTTTTATGAGAATGCTATACTCTTAACAAGGATCTTAAGGATTAAAATCGTTTGTTCTCAGACAAAAGTTTCATGGGGAGAAAAACCTGCTCAATTTAGACTCTAATGGAAAGAGCAATACCAACAACGATACAGAAAAACATGTACCTTTTTCCAATTATGTTTAAATGCTTAGGTATTCATTACCTCTGCAACATGCTTTAAAAAATGCTCTGGGTAATGCAGTAGCATTAGACTGCTAAACAACATTATTGATTAGTTTTAAGGACAATCACTATATAGCATAAAATCAGTCAGCAGTTGCAGTTGCTTTAAAAAAATGCATATAACTATATCTGCTCATAGCTAAGTGCAAGGTTTAATTCCATTTCTCGTGTTTCTGACCCATTAACTAATAGTGACAGCAGCATATTGCGATACAGTCTGTATTGTCACGTAGCCGGCAAGGCTCGTTGCCATCAGCGCTGGGGACTGGAGGCAGAAGGGGGGGGAGAGAGAGAAGAGATGGGAATTACAATGCCTCATCTGCTCAGGTCATTCAGTGCCTTGCAAGTTTAATCAGGCTTTCTTCATCCTCCATTACACTCATTAGGTCCTGTTAGGTTAGTGCTCAATGTTGATCTGTATCTTGGTCAAGACAATTGTTGCTGATTAACTATAATTACCAGGAATTGTCCCAACCTGCTTTCAAGCAGGCTGTTGCTGTCAGCTTGTCCAGGCCCCTGCTCTGCGATGCGCAGTCTAAATCTGCTAACCGTTTGTTTGCTTGCTGTTTGAACCAACAAGTTGCTTCTTGTGTGGGCTCATCCCCTCACCCTTGTACTTGCCATCTATAAACATCCCAACTCTACTTGAGGTATGTAAAAATGTAAAGATAAAGAAAACAGGAATGACGGGGTGGGGGGGAACAGCAGAAACAAAGAATTAAAAATAAGGCAAAAATAGGATAACTACGGATTGCAAAGGCTATGAAGATCAATGCTAGCAATAGAACCTAATACATACTTTGTGCTTTGCAATCCAAAGCAATAAATTACAGATGAGGGCCCAATCTCAAAATGTGTCCTTGTGTTGAATAATCTTTGAGTCAGCTCTCCTAGGTATTTCCATCAGATTATTTTGGGAATACCTGCTTTTAGGATCAGAGGATCAGACCTTTTATATTTCAGATGTTGCTTAAGGCAATTTTAACTTGTGGACGGTTTTCTGGTTAACCTTATGAAAGCCTCTATATGCTTACACTTCACAAAGACCATAAATAATGAGTTGAATCAGAATTTATAGTTAATTGTGGTATGAATGTCAAGGTCACTTAAATGTTTATGTTCCAAATTCATAGTTACAAATAATGCCTGCTAAATTTCTAACTGACTTTTAACTACAAATAAGTTGGGGAGCGAAACTGAACTCTAGTTTCTTATGCCTCTTTTCTGCAGACACCAAAATGGTTATTATCTTAAAACAAAAACAACAAAAAAAAGCATTAGCAGAGTTTGGACATAAGGCTAGTGAGTAATGCTACCCCTAAGCAACTAAATTAATGTGTAAACTTTCAAACCTCTGAGCACGTAGCCATGCTTATAAAGGCCAGAATTCAAGTATGCACCTGATACTGCAGTCTGGGGGGCAAATTCAGTAATTGGACCCAGGGGGCTCACACACAGTCCTTTGGGCTAACACTCTCTTGCGTATTTGTAGACAAGCCAGTAACTGCACCTTGTGGTAGCAGCTCTCGTGTTTAGATGAGCAGTGTGGATGGTATAAGCTCCCTCAGCCAGTGCTGTAAGCAGATTCAAAGGTGTATTTACATAGCACAGTGCTTGAAGTAACTAGGTCCAGGAGGTAGGGTGGTGGTAGTAGAAGCCCATGTGGTCACCTAACTCCCAGGCAGAATGTGGTTCGTGCCTGGCCAGCCTGCTATGTGAAGGCAGAGCGTGTGTGCACTGGTGCCTGCCTGGCAGATCTGACATGGGCAAGAACTGGGGATACTGGAGTTCAATATAGACTGCAGCACCTCCTTTACATGTACTACCAAATTATACTCAGCACTGTGGATTTAGTGTGATCTTCAAAAGAATAATTCAAGGCAAGAAATTTGAGGAGGGACGATACAGTGAAATAGTCCCAATATTTATATATTTACTCAACATGTATCTCAAACAACACTTCTCCTTGAGGATAAAAGAAAGCCATTTTCATTGCAAAGTGAAATGCTTGAATGTTGCCTATGTTCTTTCAGCGATAATTGCATTGGGAAGTGCTCTCACTCAAAGCACTGAATAAGGCAAGGAAAATTGAGAATATTGTGTAATTAAAGACTATATAGTAGTTTTTATATATAAAAAAGTAGAACTGACTGGCAGTTCTAAACATAGCATTTTCTTGCTTTCACATACTCAATTTTTGCATTTAAGGAACTCTTTTCTAACATATTCAGCATTCACCATGCTGCATTTAAAGAAAGGAAAAATAAGTTCTTTCTGCTACTTTAGCAGGCCTAACTGTGGGTACAATTTGACTGAAGTTTCTAAGCTACCTAATTTTATTGATACCAGCATGCATCCAGATGAGTTGCCATTTTTAAAGATGATAGCATTCCTACCATGCAAATGCCTCTTGTATATTTTTCTCCTTTATGTGGCAAGACATAATAGCAATTAATACTGGTTTACAGCTCCTTTATGTCTCTGCAAGAAATGGATATTGTTAAATGCAGCAAAATACAATAAGTTTGTTTACTTTTTAAATAAACATCTGCAAAAAATTATTTTTCTCTACCACATATAGTGCATGCAATGGGTCTGATAAATTGGAATAGGGCCTATTATCTGCTCAATTCTGGGATGAACTAGATATATTTCTTCTACCTAGTTCCTCTATTTCTGTGTTCTTCTACATTTGAGATGCGTCTCAGATGTCATCATAAAATAAACTTCTATACCACACTAAAAAACTTTTCATGTATAATACACACAAGCCTTATCCATATTTATGTACTATAGTCACACTTGTATAAACAAATACACACTGCATAAATATGTCTTCCGCTTCTGGGAGTATTTATGGTTCTAATGCATATGTACTTTCAGAATGTGTGCATTTATATACCTAGATAGTTGCTCGTGAAGTGTATGTGTTTTATAGATGCATACATAAAACACACTACATGCTCTGTGTAGTTTAATTTTTCTGTCAAATGCTTTAATTCCTCATCTAATTGAATTTTTGGCCTGTAAAACTATATAATTTCTAGGTAAGAAATAATAAAATTTTAGCATAAAGAATTTTAATGGACACAATAAGTAGTAAATATATTCACATTTTGACTGTCAAGATACAGTTTATCAAGACTGGCCCTGTTGTTTTTTTTTTAACATTAGTAATAGCTTTAAAGAGGATTCTTTTATGCACGTGTCTCTGTGTGTATATATATATCTCTCTTAAAAATTGTGTGTGTGTATATAAATATATGATTTTTTAAAAAATAATAATCCCCAAATCACTAACTCTTTTTGCAGTTTACAGAAGGAAATAGAGACTGTTGGCCAGGAAATCACAACCCAGAAAGATCACGTTCTTGTGACAATTTATCATGGAAAAAGCCATGTCTTTCAATTGAGATGTAAAGCTTTGGTCTTGCAGTTTGTGGTCAATGAAGATGCTTGGGGATTTTTTGCTATCTCTTGAAAGAAAAAGGGTTATTAGCCCCTGAAGTCTTGGTTACATTCCAGTTTTAATAACTATATTTTGCCTACATAATTCCCACTGTAGCTTCAGGTGGATTGTGGAATTTTCTTGGCTTCCTGTCATAAACTATTCTGTGGTGTTGCTGTGCGCTGTGGAACAGCTGCTGTGCTCCTCTGCTACTGTTCAGTGCTTCTCCCCAAACTTCTGACCCTCTTTATTTAATCTTACATCATCTTTTGTTGAGTTTGTACCAGTATTTCAAACAGCATATATTACAAACCATTACCAAACGGGAGTTAATACAAAAGCTTAATGTACTGTTTTTCAGTTACATCTTTTATATCTCCTTGACACTCTACACAAGGCTTATCAAGGACTTAAAATCTCTATTGTTTTCTTCTAATATTTTTTTAGGGGGCCCCACTTCCTCTGTGACTCTCATCCATTAGCGATAAATGGGGATTAGACAGCAATTAAACACATCTCAGACAGGCTGCACCCATGTAGCGTCATTAGCACTCTTGAATGTGGAGCATGTAACTCTTACAGAAGAAGCTGAGGCAGCAGGGCAAAAGGAGGGTGTTAGCTGATCCCCCCACCCACCCACTGAAATAATAATATTTTTTTACTGGAATTTTGGCCAAAAGATATTTAGGATTTCTGCTCTTTGCAGTTCTAGCTTCAGAGATCCTGTTGAAAGAAAAGATGTTTATTATTTACAGTTTTTCTCAAATAATTCATTACTTGATTAACCTGGAGGGTTTTTATACTTTTTGCTATCCATTTCATCTGATCTTCTTAGTTCATATGTGTTCTTGGTTTTATTTAATAGCCGAAGCAGTATCTTTTTTCTGTTTAGGATTGATTGACAGTGGAATATTCTCGCTAAGAGCTATAGAGACAAACCACAGACCGAGACACTGTATAGACTGTATATCCTCGCAGTCTGGCAGCAAAATATTACCAGGTCTAACTATGAATTCTGGAATAACACTTTCATGGCTGTTTGTAAAGACAATGTGGAGTGGAGTTAGTAGGTTTACATTTCTTGCCAGAAAACCATTTGCTTGCTTTGATTTTGCTATTTGTTGGCAGTTGTGTACATAAGAAGTGTGTGCTTTCATTCATCAGCACACTCTCTGTGCTTGCACAACCTTTGGGCCTTGTTTTTCCCAGTTTGATGGGGTAGGGAGGGCTGGAATTTGCAGTGCCTTCCAGTGATGCTTTCCTCGTGGTGGCAGCGCATGGGTGCTGCGTTCTGGGTGGTCACCTTCCTGCCTGTCCTGTCCTGTCCTTCTAACAGCACCTGCACAAGCTGTACCTGCACAGCCTGTGTAGGTGCTGTTAGGGTAGGATGCCTGTGGCCACCCTCTGGATTGGCAACGCTCTTGAGGCAAAGGAATAACAATGAGTAGATCCAGCCTGTAGCAGGCTTTTCGAGGGGGGGTGTGTGGGGGGGGTGTTGATGCGCTGGAGAGCTGTGTGGGGCAACAGGCTCAACTGGTGCTGAGGCCAGCCCCTGCCGTGCCTCCAGGACAGGGGGGCAGCAGCTGAGACCCCCTTTCTTGTGGGGTTGCTCACAAGTTTTAAGACTTGCCTGTTTGTTTGCAAGATGGTTTTACATGTGGGTTACTTCACAGGAATTCACTTAACGTCTTTTTAAAGCTGTGCAGAGATGAAAGCTCTGTAAACCTGTAACTATTTGTATTAGTCGTGTTGCTCTACGTCATCAAAAATTTGCAAAACAGACTAAACTATACAGAAAAAGTGAACAAACTTGAATTACATGTTAAGAGCTCTCATTTCCTTATTATTATCCCTAAATAAATACTATTGAGACTGGCTTTTAGCCATCATTTTGAAGGACTTAGCATCACTGCCATGTGACACTGCAAGTAAGTAATTTGTCATGTAAGGAAAACCCCAAAGTTTTGTAAAAAACAAGATCGTACATGAGCAACACTGAAGAATGTATTATTCCACCTCTTTGAACTCAAACCTACTGCTGCTGAGGTCAACGGGAAAAAAAACCTCCATTCTCTTCCCCAGCAGTAGGCTATACTTAAATATTTATCTTCTGAAATGGTAGACTTCATGTTATTTCCGTCGATTTTGCTGCAGTGATTTTGTTTCTAGTCAGAGTCTCACTGTGTTTGGGTTTGGGTGTTATTATTATTTGTTATTATTATTTTTTTGTGTGTGCGTGCCCCTACGCGTACTTGAGGGTGTCGTGACCCCAAAGGCCCGGCCGGGCCCCGGGCGCGGGAGGTGGCGGTGAAGGGCCGTACCCGAGGCCGGGCCGTACCCGAGGCCGGGCCGTTCCCGAGGAGGCCGGGCCGTGCGGCAGGAGCCAGCGCCGGCGAGGCTGGGGAGACGGCCGCCCGCTCCCCTCAGCCCGGCCCGGCCCGGCCCGGCCTAGCCCGCCGCGAGCGCCATTTTCCGGCATTCCGCAAGCGGGTGCTGCCATCTAGTGCCACGGCCGGGGCTGCGCCACCGCTCCGGAGGCGGCGGGAGTAAATCGCCGCTAAAGCTCGGG
The DNA here is from genome assembly GCF_015220075.1 of Falco rusticolus. Taxonomy (NCBI): domain Eukaryota; kingdom Metazoa; phylum Chordata; class Aves; order Falconiformes; family Falconidae; genus Falco; species Falco rusticolus. Next base: position 60,285,529 of record NC_051187.1, read on the forward strand.
GCGAGCCGGGGTATCTCGGCAGCGGCGCGGCCCGCCCTGCCGGAGCGCCGCCGGCCATGGGGGCGCCCCGAGGGGAGCGGCGGGCTCTGAGGCGGCATCGCCCTGCGCGGGCGCGCCCTGACGGCCACCCGGGGCCCAGTGGTCGCCCGTGTCCCTCCGCCGGCAGCAGAAGCGTCGCCTGGCGGGTGACTGGCGACCGGGGAAAGCCCCGCTCCCGCCGCACGGGATGAGACGCCGCTCTGTCACGGGAAGGGCTCGCTCGGAGGTGCCGTGGCGGGGAGCGGTCCCTCATCGCGGGGCTGCCGGGGAGCCCCCGGTAACGGCGTGTCCCCCGGCGGAGGGTGATGCCGCAGGGCTCTGTTAGTCCCGCTGGTATTTCGGTGCCGTGCCCTCGCTTGGTCTGTGCGGCGGGTTTCCCTGCTGTAGGGTGCTTTTGATTTTTTAAACCTTTTCGTCGAGTCGTATCAATCTGACAGCCGGGTATTTTTAATAACAAAAAGGGGTTGAGAAAACCTGTTGTAAACAAGCACGTTTTGTAATTTGCTTTTGGGGGCGGGGAAGTGGGATTCGGCTTTAATTCGATTTAGAAACTTTGCTGCCGTTTTCCCGAGCTGAATCCTGAACCAGGGTGCTTACAGCAAGGACAACCATAAACTCAATATAACCAAACCAAAAAGAGAAACGTTTTCCCCTTAGTTAAAGTGAGTATCATACACGAAGGTAAACCGATAACCAAATGACTTAAGCATTAGTGTAACTTCACAATGTGATTCTTAACTCAGGAAATAAGTACACCAGGCTAGTTTTTCACATCTCTGCAATTAACATCACACTTCCTATTGATTAATCTGCAAGTATACTTAACTTTGAGGTGCTGCTTCTTAATCTTGTGCCAACACTTGTCTGACTAAGGGCCTCTGATTGCTATGGACAGGCTTTAAAAAATATTAAAAAAAGTATTTTCTCAGATCTGTGCAGCAGCAGTCTTCTCCAATATCCTGCTCTCCTGGATCTCCAATGAGAACAGAGAGAGAAGTGTTGTCTTTGATTTTTAAAGCAGAAAAAAACCATTCTTCCCATAAACACTGAAGTGTGTTTTCTCCCTTGCGTAAAATCACATTTTGAAGCTGGGAAATGTGTCACACTTTGAATACTTTGTAGCATGGCTTTTTGAGGGTTAAGAAACCAGTTTCAAGAGGCTCTTTTAAAGTTTGAAATCTACCGTGGGCTGTTTTTGTGAAATTTTGAGATCAATACTCTGATCTCATCTTGATCTCTCTCTTTTCCAGCTTGCATGCAGGGGGGTGGACAGACAAGGAACCAGTGGAAGGTCAAAGAGGAAGACTGGAGAGAAGAGCCATCACCTGGGGTAAGTGAGGGGCAATGCTGGGGGAAGGATGAAGTGAGTCAGCATGACACAGATCTGTCCACCACAGCAACATCTTCCCACTGTACTGTGTGAGCCTCTTAAGAGCAAAATCCAGACAGAGTCTGTCTGTCTATAAATCTTTTCCCCCCTTTCCATTACTAGTTGGGTATTGTTGGCTCTAAGCCACCTGATTTTACTATGATTTATTAACTGCTATGCATTATATATGAGATTCAGGTTTACTGAAGAGTTACCCTTATGGTCAATGTTGCATACAAATCAGCTACTGTTAGAGAGGTTTATTGCATCTTTTTATGCAGCTAGGAGTTTTGTTTAGGCAGTGTTAGAATTTGTGACTTGTAAAACAATACCTACAAAAAAAAAAAATCCTCATCTGTATTTCACATGGTGCATGTATTACATGGAGCTCATCATATAGCCCTGTTTGGGTTATGATCCTTCCTAAAAACCTGAGTACTTGGGGGTGGGGGGACAAGAGGGACTGACTTCCCAAAGTTCCTAATAAGCACATGACGTTAGATACGTTGGTGTTTTGTACCAAGAGAGAAATATGTGCATGCATGAAATAGGCAGAAAAGGACACAGTGCAATGTTCTTTTGTGTGGAAATACGACTTGCAAAAGTATCTGTGATTTAAATGATAATATAGCACGTTTGAGAGATGCTGCTGCCTGAAAAAGCGGTGCTGGTATGCATTGCTTTACTGCTGTTCTTTTTCACATTACTCAGTGGAAGATCTGCAGGAGAGTTTGGCCTTTGGTCATACCCTTGCCTATTCCAGTGATGACCAGTGTCTCTATTTCAACACTGAGCGTAGTTTTACAGCATCTTTGCTTTTCATTTTCTATATGCAGATTAGATGGGCTCTAAAAATGAGTAAATTAATCTAGAAAGAGAAGAAAAAGGAAAAAGGGGGTTGGTTTTAAGCTCACTATAAAATAATCAAAAAGCGTAACCATTTTTCAACAGTTCGGGAATTTTGTGCAAAGAGTGGGGGGAAGGGCAGAAAGAAGAAAAGACGTTATGCCTTTTTTAATAAAATAATACAGAAAGTTGCAAAAGCAGAAATGACCATAGGGATGTCAAAAGGACGTGGGGAGGATAAAAGGCAGAATACAGGGTTTCACCGTGTCTGAAACTTTGCTGTTCTATTCAAACCACAAGCATTGCAATCTGTTTCAGAATGACATGTGTTATGAAGTGTTTGTGAAGAAAGGAGTTATTGTTAGGTAAAAGCATCATGTACTAAACTAAAGTTAAGCAAATATTTCTGATTTTATTTCCTTGTGAAAGATACTCCCAAAAAACCTACAGAAATGTTTATAGATGTTATCCTTTTATTTAAGTTTTCCTTATATTACATTCCATTATTTTTAATTTATTTAGTAGTGGAAAAAAATGGAAATAATTAGTAACTGTAATTATCTTTTTACCAAACTATATTGCAAATTTGGACACTGTTCCTAGAAGGCAGTTTATAGAGTGCTGTATAGAGAATACAAAAAACAGGAAAATGATTCTTACTTCTCAGGATATCAATTTACTATCGTTTCACATGTTCCAGATACAGGTAGCCTGAAAGCTTCAGGCAACATATAACTGACTCTCCTATCACTATTTACTTACAGTTATACTGTTTCAGTTTATTTTCTTCTCTTTTTCACAAAAGAATGAAATGGTCTGTTGGAAGAGAAAACTTTGTAGGGGGCTCTGCAATGTTTTCTCACTAAAGATACTTAAATGGAGAGAGCTCACTCAGAAAAGATTTCAGATTACCTTTTCAAACTTGTTTTGAGCTGTTTTATTTAGGACATTTTATAAGTAATACATGCCTCTACGTTTGAAATACATTTGAACATATATCACAACACTGTCTTCAGAAGCACTGGTGGTTTTTTATACACAGACGAAATGGGAGATATTAAAAAAAAAAAAGAAAAAAGAGAGAGATATGTAATTTGGGTTTGTCTAAATGGAAGGCTAATGCTGAAACACATTTTCTTTCTCTCTCATTGACATTTGGAACTGGCCCAAAGTCCTCAATCCTTGGCAAAGCAGATACTGTTCTATAGACAAAAACATAATTAAACTGAGTGCTACCTGTGGCAAGGACATTTAGAAATTTACAGAGTTCAAGCAACCAAAGCAAAGCATTGGTTTTCAGCTTTCAGATCTGTTCTTGATAACATGCTGCATAGGGGTTTTTTTTTGATGTTTTTTTTGTGGGGGCTTTTTGAGAACTGTGGTCTTATAAGAAGCCAAAATGAGGCAATGTTTAATGGTAGCAAATATCCCCATTATATGTCTGTTTCTTTCTTATGTAAATTAATACGCTCCCATAAGGGAAAATTGGTGAAGAGAAATCAGATAAATAAAAATGAAACGTTTAGCAGATGACTAGGATGATGTTATTAGCTACTGGAATGATACGGCTTGATGAAATCATAGTACTGAGGCAATGTTTTGACTGACTTTTTCAGTTTCCTGTGTGAGTGACACAGCAAAAATTTCATGGCTTCTTACATTGACATTTCAAATGCTCCTTGTCAAAGTTAGTGAAAACATAGCATTCTCTTGTGCCCTTGTCATTTGAGAATAAAAGGCAAAGCAACTAACCAGTTCATCTAATTTGCTTGCAATCCTTATCAACTCATTTCTATGTTTTTCTACTTTATCAGTGCCAAAGAGTAGAAAACGATCTCTACTGAAATATAATAAAAAGAAGGTTTTGAGGACAGCTATAAAATTGCGAAAAACCTACTAGCTGTGCTGCGAGGACTGAAATATAAGTCTGTATTTCTTGAATGCATTATACAGTTATTAGTGTGTTATTGACCGAACAGGACAAAAAAGGAATGAATGGGTACATACTGTGATCTTGGTACGTATCTGATTAGACTTATATTAAGTATACTGTTTTCAGCCCAGAACATAATTGTGAAGTGGTGTTCCAAGATAATCTGAAGACACGGTGCTTTTTTTAAGGCAAAGGTAGTGGCACCTGGTATGGTGATCTTGTGCCTTGTTGTCGTGAGAGAAGCTACTATGTAGCAACAGTTCAATATCATCCTTTGGACTTTTCTGATAGACCACTTAACTATCTCAGCTTTTCCAGTGATCATCTCATTTATCTAGGATTATTGCAGTGAATTTACTGTTTGGTTTTCTTCCAGAACTGAAATGTCAAGTCCGGTGTCATGTATGCAGTAGCTTTGTGCTATGAGAGCTCAACAGATCCACCAAAAGCTGCTAGTAGTTGATCTTTGGATAGAGCTAGAAATAAATAAATCCTCTTTAGCAGATCAATATTCATCCCATTTAATGCTTGATGTGAAACTTGTGGATTTGAAGTAGTAATGCTGATGTACAGCTAATCGTTGAAATGGGCATTAGGGCTTTTATAGCATGGCAACATATTGTCAGACAGGAAGGAGAACATCCTAAGGGGGGAAAAAACTCTGTAACAATATGTAATTTAATGCACATTTGTAATCCACACAGTGTCCTACATTGCAATGATTTGCTAGGTTACAGACTAATACTGTACATCCAATGTTTATTCCAGGGGTTTACTTAGCAAAGCAGATGATTACCCCTTCAGTGGGTCTTTCAGAGTCTAAATATAATCACCCAGTCAGATTTCAAGACAATTTTCCTCTTTAGTACTCTCATTTCAACTAGTGTTTATCTATCCAGCTATACAGCAAGTACATGGAATGTGCACTTCCCATAGCATAGAATATATATATATATGTATCTAGTACTGAACATGTGTATACATTTCTGTAGGTTTGTATTACCTGCTTATTAAATTTCTGTCTAGAATTTGTATTGTACATATTTCAGAGAAGCAGCAGGACAGTTTCCAGAGAAAGAATAAAACAACAGTAAAAAAGTTCTGGGACAGTTTAAGAGCACATTTGAAAAAGTTCTGTGAGTTGGTTTTTTGTGCTTTTTTTTTTTTTTTTTAAGATGTAAATTAAGGATTTTATTTTCTCTTTAGTCTACTGTAGTAATTAAATACTTGATGCCATTATCTTCTTTCTTAAAATGAATAAATAAGTTATCTTAAGCGAATAGTTACATGTGACCAGAAAAAGATAGTATTCGCAAACATGAAGTTGAGGCCTGAATTTTCGTCTGTGCCAAAACTATGCTCTGATCTTTATTGCCTTAGTGTCACTGTAAATAGCTTTGTAATATTTTGTCACAGTGTGCTCTGGCTTTCAAGTTCAGCTGCAGCATTTCCAGATGCTGTGCTGGCCAGCATATACCGTGGTGGACTGTTACTGTAAGATGATGCAAGAAAAATGAGCCTCTCTGGCAGACCTTGGTCCTTTGGCAATTGCAGGAAATATCCTTTCTTCATCATCAGACAGATTTCTGCAAAATTGAGAAGTCTCATTATCTTTAAAGGTGAAGAAAAAAATGCAGTTTTTTCATACTCACCTTATAGAAGAGATACTGGTATAAAACACATTTATGAATACTATGCAACATGACAAAATACATTTGTATCATACTCTTTTGCTATTATCATTAGCTGTTCTGCTAGGGAGTTCTTTAATCTTAAAACTACAAGAAACATGTAGAGAAATACCTACTGCTGCAGTCTAGTGAACTTCTACCCCTCTGAAGGCAAGGTAAGGGGCAGTAGAGCTATTACCTTCCTGTATAATAGCAAATCTGTATTCCTTTTAGTAAATCTTTCCTGCGTGACTTCGTTTTATAGTGGGTCTTGGTTTTTGTAAAAAAATTATGTGGGAGATAGTGGAGATGATTAAGTTTATCTACAAAACAGTAAATTACTGGGAAGGAAAGAAATGTATTACTTGTATTTGGTGCCACAGAAGGGAGATGGTTTGGAGGGCATAGACGGTGACAGAGTGGGAACTTTCTGGGTTGCTCTATTCTCTGTCAATGAATGTTAAATACTCTGGTTAAGAACTCTTCTTTTAATCCTGCTTCAATGTCCACGATAAAAAGTGGTGTGGGCCATAGCTGTTTCCTGTGTTTCAAGGAAGGAATGCTGATCAGATTTGCTCATATTCACCAGCCTGTTTTTTCTGCTACCTTCCTGCATTACCTGCAACAATATTATGTGTTCTCTGTTCTTAAGAAAATGTAATCAAAGTTAAAAGTCACTCTACTTATAAACACTTCTGTAAGCTTAAAAAACTTCAGAACATGGCAAGAATAACTATTTTCCTTCCTATCATGAAAAACAGAAATGATCAAGAAAACTTACATCTCCTTTTTCCAAAGAATATTGAAGGAAGAACTGTGCTACCATGGGAACTAAACAGAATGTTCAAGGCCTCAAATGCCCCATTTAGGAAGCAGAAGTGTGTCTTGGCATACTATTAAGAAAAAACCAACACACCACCAACCAACCAAAAAAACATAAAAAACCCCAACCAAACCCAAACCAAACAAACAAAAAAAAAATTCCCCAAGCAACCAACCCCCCACCATCACCACCTTTACTCTTGACACACGGTTTATTGATATAAAGGGAGCATGTACAACTTATTACCAGTTGTGTGTGGAAATGTAGGGTCTGGCCAATGCCTTACTATCATGTTCTCTTTCTGTAGTGGGAGAGAAGAGCAGGGTAGTAATAGGGAGTCTGTTATAAAAGCTTGCTTTGACATCCAGTGGATGTTAGTGACTTCTTGAGGCACTGTGGTGCTTTCTGTATTGCTTTTACTGTGGGTAGGAAGTTAGCCATGTTGTAACAAGGGTTGCTGGATCAATGCATGAGTAGATCACAAACTCAGAGGAAGAGGGAGATCTGCTGGCCTCTCCATCCTAAGAGGGTGCTTTGCAGGAGTGCTCACAAAGTGACAATCGTTTGATCGCCTATATAAGGTCTACTTGCCTAAACACAGCATGCAACCTATGGGGGCAATAGTCTGCTGAACACTTTGAATGCTTTGCATTTGTCAGTTATAATAGTATGAAATTAAAATAGGGGGCAAGATAGAAGTATGGATTCACACATCCTTACATCGCTGCCCATTTGTACAGATGATGAGTCCTCTGAATCAGTCAAAATTTGCAAACAGGAAGTTCTCCACTGTGCATAAGAGGTGGTCAGTCTGGTTCTAGATTTTGATCTGTTCTTAGGAGTGTTCTTAATAAACGTGGTACTCAAATCTGTTAGTCGCTACTTCTGTCTTTAAATAGATACTGTGAAAAATAATTTTTGAAATAACTGATGATTTTAACTAAGAAATAAAAAATAGGGTTTTGGTATATTTTATGGTTTTCTAAATCAACTCTTGCTCATAAGGAAAAATAATCAAACCCCCAGCCTTGCTTCAGTGAAGTTGTTTTAGCTCTGATGATACAAACCCTTCATGGGTCTTCCCAATGCTGTAAAGAGGTTGGGGTTTCCCATTATTAAGGGCTCAAACTTGATCCTAGGAAAGACCCGTACACTGTGTGATGAAGCCAAGGAATAACTAGGATTCTGCACAGTTGGTTTGATTGGTTTTGTTTTTTAAAGATTCTTTGAAGTTCAACCTGCGTAGCGAATCTTTTGGTATTTTTTTTAAATGGCGCTTTGCCAAATTTTGTTTTTTTTTTCATTCTGCTTTCAGAGCACATAGGTGGGTGCAGACGGGAAGTGCAGCCTGAGAGGCTAGGCCAGATCCAGAGGGATCAGCTGCAGCAAAAGGCTGCTCTGTGATCCTGAGTTACTTTCTTAACAGTACAGCAGGCAAAGTAAACATCCATGTTCTTGTATGTGTCCAGATCTTTATGGAAAGCAAATTCAGCAGACAGAAGGAAAATTAAATCACCCTGATAAGGCATTTAGGAACATTCTTGTCAATATAAATGCTGATGGTGTTTTCCTTTGCCTTTGGGTTTTAAAAAGCAGGTGATTGTTATGAAACAAAGTCAAAGTTTCTATAAATCGTAATTTCCAATAACAGCACAACAATTATTTTTTTCTACTGTAGCTTTTGGAAAAGCTTTATGCTTAAAAGGAAAATTAATACTTTTTGCTTAAGGTAGAAGGTGATGCCTGAGTTTTCACCTCCTCGAAGGCATGTTGAAAATGGATAGAATGTACTTCTTTTTTTTTTTCTTTTTGCCTAGTGGCCAGTGGAAGAAATTTGTTGAAATTACAAAGACCTTAAACTTTTCTATCTAGCTACTTAAGTGAAAAAAAGAAGTCCTGACCCTTTCTTTACGTTTTTTTTTAGAGTTTCATATCTCCTTACAACGAATGTAGAGAGAGCTCTTTGGAGTTAACTTTATATAAATTCCACATATGGACTAAAGATTTATAAAGATTCTAGACTGATGTTTTTGCATGCAAATGTTTTCCACCTAATTTATCAGAAACTTAAAGAATAAAAACAGCAAGGAAAGACAAAGAGTTTTAAAAGACTGCTTTAGATGGTCATCTAGACACCTTTAAAACAGAAATAAGGAGAAAGCTTTGGTTATTTTGCAGGGTTGGGAGTGCTGCTGCTGCCGTGGTGGTGGTGTTTTTTGAAGTATTAAAAAGCAGAGGAGGGTTTGTTACGTTCTTTCAGTGTGAGATGTGGCTTCTTCCCACTGTGCACGATGTGGAGGTGTGAAGTGAATGCCCAGGGGGGTTCCACAATTAACTGGTTTTAAAAGTTTCCTGCATCAGGCTGCCCAAGTGTCATTCCTAGTAAAACCTGTAAGAAGACATTGTTTGAAACCACCAGCTCATCTAGAGTATCAGCTAACTGCCAATTTTGCTGGAGTTCCTTTTAAGCTTTTTTAGTGTAGCTGGGTTATTTTATTTCTTTTCTTGCAGTGCAAAGAAGACATGTGCTATGTAAATACTTGTATATAAACACATCTTTGTCTCAAATAATTATTTCATATTCAGAGACCTAGTACTGAGGCCAACAGACTGAGTTGGCACAGAAGAGCAGAAAAGAGAATTTGTGATGTACTGGAGGCGTGTCAAAAGCCTCTCTCCCCTCCTCCTCTTCCTCCGCAAAAAGTAAGTGGCCACAGAGTGGGGTGGGTTTTTTCCCTTTTATAGTTCTGCAAACAAAAGAACAGCAGAGGGAGCCCCTGCATGGCTTAAATCGCTGGGCTTAAAGAAAACAGAGCAAGTGCTTGCACAGGGTGACAAATCTGTGCCGCCCTCTTTTGAGCCTTCGGCGTTAAGCAGCAGCTGCTGCAGGCACCCTGCGGCGTGGCCGTCCCCAGCCCCCTCCCGCCCCTGGACAGCCGAGGGTCGGGGGACAGAGATGCTGCTGCTGGCAGGCGGCTGGGGCACCCAACAGTATGATACCGGTTTGGGGCTCGACGTTACCTACAAAATATGCTTGAGGATCACTAGACTATTTGTTTAAGTAGTCTGCTACTTAGATTTGGATGTGTGGTGTAGTAAGTAAGCATTTATAACGCATACGAGTATATACTTTTATATATGATGTGCTAGGACAATACTTACCCTTATGTGTATCAGTACAAAGAATCCTGTCTTTTAGGCACCTGTCTTCTGTCAGCACCATTTGCCCAGTCATTGAATATTCTCCACAAATGTTATGTTGCGCTGTATTCTTACAGTTTAACCCCAAATCGGCTATTTGCTTCACCTTTCGGTTGATTTTTGTAAGCATCTGATTGAACAGTACAGACAGTATGAATGCAAACCTGAGAAGCAGACCTGAAATGAAAATATCCCAAAGTTTCAGTCTTTAGGAATGTGCTGGAACAATCTTAACTTTTTATTTCTAATTTTTAGGAAAAAGTAGTGTGCTGTTCAAGGGGCTACAATAGCGTTTTAGTTGTAGGTGATCATTTGTTTGTTGACAATGCTTTTCTATTGCAGAATGACTCATCAATCTGTATACTCTCATACGAATTTATTTATTTGGAGGTGGTTTGTAATAGGCCTTCTAGTTAGACACCTCAGAACCAAGTTATCTAGAGAGGTTCCCATTTGTCTCTAAGAGAAACAAAATCCATGTGCCAACAAATACCACTGGACTATTAGTTTGGTCTTTATTCTTCCCCTTTCCTAAAGTGTTTGAAAGGACTTAACTTCATCATGCTGTAGGGGAAATTGTTAAAGCATGAAAAAATTGTGGAGATGGGAAAACTACAGCTTCTCCCAATGAATATATAATGATAATGAAAAGTGATATGCAACTAGCCATCCTTACTGCCTCCCTGGTAATGGGACTGAAGAACATGGGGGTCTCAAAGGCTATGAAAGAGTTGGAATCAGAGTGTATGTTTCCTGGACTTGTACCTGTGTTTAGTAACTGTTTGGACAGAAATAAAGAGAATGTTTTGTGTGTACAGGTGAGCTTGTTATTTATGCAGAGGACTATGTCTGTGCAGATCAACCTCCAGACTGTTCCCTGCAGGCAGGTGCATTCCTCCACCAAGCTCCACAAGCGCTGCTACATCTTTCCATTTAACAATTTTCATTGCTGTGTGAGCATGGGATTTGCCAGGATCAGAGGTTACTAGCACACTGCCTTTACTGCTATTTCACTGTGGCCTGAGTGAGCCAGTCTTGAAATCTGTCTTTTATTTCTCTTTTGTGTTATTGTTGGTGGGAGATTTATTTCTATCCTGTTCCTGCTGTTGTTATTTTATATAGGCTCTTGTTAGTCTTTTGTGTTTTTCATTTCCAGCCTCAGGTCAATTTAAGTCTTGTGGCTCTAAATCCTCCTTGTTTCAAATGTAAGAGTGTTCACCTCTAGCGCTGTCTTGAAACTGTAATTATATCAGACAAATTGTGTAATAATGTAACCAGCATTGGTTGGAGATAGTTCTGCTCACTGTCCTTATTTTTCTTGTAACATTATTGGCTTAATTTGGTGCTTTTCTGATTGCTTCTAACTTTTTTCCCCTCTGGTGAGTTTAGTTGTAGAAATTTACTGTGAGCGCCAAAAATTACCTGGTAAGCTTTACTTCTCCATCAGTCATTAGCCCAGTTTTCCTTCTAAACTTGCTTTCTGATGATTTGTGTAAAGCATCTCATTTCATTACTCTTTATATCTCATCTTTGTATCCAATCTTTGCATCTCATAATTTGTACTTTTTATCGAATAATACAGATTATCTAAGGGATGCTATAAATTGTTGCTTGAATGATGTATTGAGAGCTGATTCTCAAACTGAAGCTGATGGTCCATTTTGGAGTCAGATTTAATGCAAGGACCTGTACCTTCAGCAGGTTTTGGAATTAACCTCTCTGAACTTGTTGCTGTGCTGTACAGGCACCTAGCAGATCAAAACTCTCAAGTCTACCATGTAATAAAGCGGTCAGTCTCTGTGTATCCCCACACCACACAATGATGTGTACCATAGAGATCTAAATAAATAGGTTTCTGTATTCTGTATGAAAGTATATTATCCAATTCTAGTTCAGGTCTCAGATGTGCTACAGCCATGCTAGATTTTCACCCAACCTAATTAACCATACTTTTCTCCTTCATTGAAAGCATCATCATCTGGGAGCAAACCTACACAGAGATCTTGTGTTGGTTTTGCACAAGTGTAAGATGATAGGGTTATGTTCATGTGCTTGGCTTTTGGGATATGAGTAGTCCCGCTGAAGCCAGTGGAAGTGTTCATGTGTTTAACTTTAAACATGTTTGAAAGATCAGATCCCTGGTGGCCAATTCTGTTCCTGATGAACAAGCAGAAATAAAATCCAGCCTTCATGGCAGAGCTGAAGTCTAGTTCGAAGAAAAAAAAAAAAAGTGTAATTTTTTCACTAAAGTAGATAGGCTTTTTATGCTTGGAGTAAGTAAAAGACCAAAAAGTACCTTTTGTGTATATCAGATTTATGAGTAGGACTAAATATTAAGTTAATTTATACAACAATTACGGACTTATTAGTAGGAATATTAGATAAAGTTGTAAGTCCTGAAATAAACTTCTCAACCCTCCAGTGCAATTTCTTCAGCTTTGTCAATCAACTCATTTCTGTCTTTGGAAGCACAGAGGAGACTAAGAAAAAAAAGCCCAGGAATGCTTCTAATCCATTTTCATCTTCCATAAAAGAGAAGTAAAGCAAGTTTGTTTCCAGAAGTGTATTTCATTACAGTTAATTATTTTTTAAGTGGCAAGTCTCTACTATGCTTTAGATACATTTCGTGGTTCTAAATGCTCTTTATTTGCTGGTATCGTTTGTAATATCCAGTTTACTTTCTGTGTGTATTGTGGTACCCTTCAGTAATTCATTCATTCTATGAACTTGCTTGTAAAATGATTCTGGTTTATCACAAAATGGATATGTGTATACAAAGATCTTCTGCAGATTCATTTGTTCAAAACATTGCTTACAAAACTTGTCTATTTCAGCAGCAGTGGCATAGCTTTTCATAAGGCACATTCAGACTTCAAAATATCGATTATACAGGTTTTTAAGACAAGCATATGAACTTAATATGTCATCACCTTAAGTGAGATTTTTCCTTTTTAGATTTCCTAAAACATAAAAAAATTTTTCATGCTAAAAGAATGTGGGATGCTAAATTTTCTACCACAATTTAAATAGTATTGGACAGTTTATACTAACCCTCAGCTGAAAAAGTATTTACTATTTGTCATTCCTCCTTAAACTATGAGAAATTGCTATACTCAAAATCTATGAAAGGCTTGGTGTTTTGGTGCTAACGTTTCTTTGCCATTTGATGACAGTGGTGCAATGCAATGCATGATGTCCCGTGTATCTCCAATGTTAAAATTAACATTTTCCTCGCTACCTGCCATACAGAGAATGTCTTGATGATGGCTCAATACATACGCTTAATGATGTTATATGACTTTCATTTTCTTAACTGGAAGCTTTACAGTTTGCCCATCTGTCTCATCTGACCATAAAGAATAAGTGTGCAAAATGTGTACATCCTAGCTCAAAGGTAACATGAAATGAGTGGGTCCAGCTATTGGCCTGTTAGAGGTATATGTATCATTCCATGTCTTGTCTTGCTATCTTTGTAGTAATATGTTTATAAATTATGTATAATGATATGTATTAATAGTTATGCCTTGAGGATAACAAAAAAATTGCTTGTATTGATACATCTGACATAGATACACTGGGTACATGGGAGGTACTTCTGTGCTGTGTACTGTGTGGTTTTTCAAACATTGTAGCCAGGGAAAATGGGACTTCTCTTAATGTGTTTTCCTCTGTGAAGGATGAGTGTGCAGAGTTCCACGTCTCTCTCCCAGTATGTTCCACAGTCAGAATACCAAGTTCACAAGTAAATGCATTTCGTGGGGTTTTTTTTCCTAACTGTTGGTCTTAAGGATTCAACAATTTGGCACTCAGCCTGCTTTTCTGTCCTGTAATATCACTAATTGCAAAGATTCAGCAAGGCAATTTGTCTTTACTTGAATCCATGCAACCATCATTTTTTTTCTGCATCCATCCTATCAGATCCATTTCTCTGTTACAATGGATGGCAGAGGAGATAGAAAATAGCCCAAATAAAAGCATGACTGTCTCTATACCCATCAGCTCTGTAGTTTTCATGAAATAATAAGCAATAAATCAAAGGAACTCCTTGGGTAGCAGTTCTGATCATAACATGGCACAAGAAATCCATGTAAGGCTGTTCTAATTCATACTTACCCATCTTTTCTCCATCTCTGTCCTGATCCCAGAAACAACAAAATTGAAAACCAGTCCTATTTCCTTGGATTTGTCTCATGTAATGATACTGGGCAGACTTGCTGTGGAAGGCAAGGCAAAATACAGCCCCACAAGCTGGTTTCATGGGACTCAAACCCAGCACAATTCTGAAAAGGTCTTTTTTGTTGTAGCAGAGCATGTAAAAACTGTTTGGGACTCCCAAAAGTACTCATTCCAAAGTACTGTCATTTGGTTTGGGTAAATTTCGTATTCTGTACTACCTTTTCCTAGAAACAAAAATCCCACTTACTGTTTTTTCGGTTTTTTTTTTTTTTACTAGTTTAGCTTTACTATGGAAAACAGTTTAATGAAAATATTGATTATAATTTATTGGGGTGACAGATTAATCAAGCTAAACTGCTAAAAAAATAAAAAATAATACTTAATCATTTAAGCTGAAACTTCTGCAGTACTATGCTTGTGACTAAAAGTCCAATGTGACCGATTGAGTGAAAATTTTGATTTCCACTTCCTATCTGCTGCATCAAGAAATAAAAAGTCTGAATCTTAGGTGTGAAAATATGAAGCTTTAAAAAACAAACAAACAACCCCCCCCAAAAAATAAACCAACCCCTCGCTAAAGCAGTAGAGGGTGTAGAAGTTCATTTTGTGTTACATCGATTTCTATCTTGTTTGAGTTTTTCACTAGAAGAAACTGCTATTCGTATACGCTTTGGAAGGAGTATAAAACACATACCAGGGTTTGTAAGCTCTTGTATTTTTCCTCCTGGATCTAAAAACTGATGAGAACTTTTCCCAAATTTTCTCTGCAAATGCTTGCTTGGGCCTCTGTGCCAAGGAGTAGATTGACAGGCAGAGAGCTGAGGCCAGTAAGCTCTGCAATTCTCGTAGTCCCTGTGCTTCATTTTGATTGCAGTGTCTGTCCTGATGCCTGCTCCAGTGCAGAGTGGATCAGTGTATATTTTGTTTCTGGTCATTTTTTCTGTAAACAGAAACTACTTAGTCCACTCAAAGATGCTTTGTAGAGTCATACATAGCTCACTATTCTGTATCTAGACACAGTGGCAAAATTCTTTGGTTATGGAGCGGATCATCTTGAGTGCCATCACATGGCATGTACGGGACAACCATACAAGTTGACTCACTTAGTGGATGAGGGAGAGGCTGTGGATGTTGTCTAGGTGGACTTTACTAAAGCCTTTAATGCCATTTCCCACAACATTCTCCTGGAGAAACTGGCTGCTCATGGCTTAGACAGGTGTACTCTTTGCTGGGTGAAAAACTAACCAGATGGCTGAGCCTGAAGAGTGGTGGTGAATGGAGTTACATTCAGTTGGTGGCCCATCACAAGTGGTGTTCCCCAGGGCTCAGTGCTGGTTAACATCTTTATCAATGATCTGGATGAGGGGATTGAATGCACCCTCAGCAAGTCTGCAGACAACACCAAGTCGGGAGGGGAATGTTGATCTGCTTGACAGTAAGAAGGCTCTTCAGAGTGATCTGGACAGGCTGGACTGATGGGCCGAGGCCAAGTGTATGAGATTTAACAAGGCTGTGCCAGGTCCTGCACTTGGGTCACACCAACCCCACGCAATGCTACAGGCTTGGGGTAGAGTGGCTGGAAAGCTGCCTGGCAGAAAAGGACCTGGGGGTACTGGCTGACAGCCGGCTGAACATGAGCCAGCAGTGTGCCCGGGTGGCCAAGAAGGCCAACAGCATCCTGGCTTGTATCCAAAACTGTGTGGCCAGCAGGACAAGGGCAATGACTGTACCCTGTACTAGGCCATGATGAGGCTGCACCTTGAACCCTGTGTTCAGTTTTGGGCCACTCACTTCAGGAGGGGTGTAGAGGTGCTGGAGCATGTCTGGAGAAGGGCAATGAAGCTGGTGAAGAAGGTTCTGGAGCACCAATCTTATGGGGAGGAGTTGAGGGAACAGGGGTTGTTTAGCCTGGGGAAGGGAGGCTCAGGGGGGACCTTATTGCTCTCTGCAACTCCCTGAAAGGAAGGAGGCTGTAGGCAGGTGGGGGTGGGTCTCTTCTCCCAAGTGACAAGTGATAGGACAAGAGGAAATGGCCTCAAGTTGTGCCAGGGGAGGTTTAGATTCGATCTTAGGAAAACATTCTTTGTGGGAAGGGTGGTCAAGCATTGGAACAGGCTGCCCAGGAAGTGACTGGGTCCTCATCGCTGGAGGTGTTTAAAAAGGGACATGGTTTACTGGTGGACTCGGCAGTGCTAGGGCGACGGTTGGACTCAAGGATCTTGAGGGTCTTTTCCAACCTAAACGATTCTATGATTATGTCTATAGGGCATCACAATCACTAGAATTTCCAACTATGAGATAAGGCAAAACAGTAGAAATCCGATTTATTCCTTCCGTGCACGTGACTGAATGCTTTGCTTTGGTGCAGTTTGTTGAGCCTGACCATAATTCACACTCAAAAATGTGAATTTTCACGTAGGTGTTCTCCTTTTTTGCAGTGCTGGCTCCTGTGGTAGCAGCCACACATCAGCCCGCTCTCCTTGCCTGGGCCAGCTACTTGGGCAGAATAACAAGGTGCCTGTCGGTCTGAATCCACATTTGCTTTGCCTTTTCCTAAAGGTGTGCTGACAATGCAATACTCCTCTCTGAGATGAGCTTGTTCCCCTTTAAGCACATATACTCCTTTGAGGGTGGGGTTTTTTCCCACTGAAATCTGATTATGGCCCTAATCCCTCACTGTCAGATGACATGCTGTCACCTTTAAGGCTGTAAACTTTCCAAACTACATCTGCAGACTTGCAGTTGTCTTTTACAAAAACAAAAATATGTGCTTAGCAAAAAGGAAAGCGCCTTTTTTCTTTTTTCTCCCCACCCCCCACCCCCAGTCCCTCCATCTTTCTAAGAAGGGATTGAAACATGTAGGACAGGAAGGGGACTTGATCCTACGGAGCGGTGAGGTGCCTGCCTCGCTGGTGCTTTGGGCTTCGCGTCAGTACTGCTAATGACAGTAGACTGACTGGTCTTTCTGAGTGTGCACATTTGGAAAAACGAAGTATGTCTTATTTTGGTGTAATCCATTGGAGAAGTCAGTCATGAAAGAACAATTTCTGCCTGGAAAATCAGTAGACAAAGCAGGCCTGTGGTCAAGTGGTTTTTTATTCTTTAATGATTTTTTCCCTGTTTTCATCATTATATGTAATGGAATTGCCACCTCATTTGTATTCCCAGAAAGTGATGTTTATTGCTACTCTCATTGAAGAAAAATAATCCTGTTTTAAATCAAACACTTGTTTATATGATCTAATAGAAAACACCAGGCTGTATATCAAATTGAAATGGAAAACAGATGTATTAAATTGACAGTAAGAATAAATTAGTCACAGCTATAAATGCTTATTGAGATATATCTTTATATACATATGTGTATATATATATATAATTCCTTCTTTTTTTGAGGGTTGGAGGAGAAGACAGGAAAATAATATTACTTTAGAGAAGATCACCAAAGGTATACAATGTAGTTCCTTCAGATTTAAGATTATGTGTTAAGAGAGTATGAAAACAGAGACTAGGCGTATATGAAGTTTTAATTGAAGGGTTTGAAGATTTAATTTCAGGGTTGGTGGTTTTAGTTTAAGTAGACCAAAATGTGTTTTGCAAAATTTCTGTAACTACAGAAAACATAGTGAGCCCAAAGTACTTGGGAAAAAGATTGCATTAAACTGGTACAAGACATTCCGTTTTGGGAAAGGAGCATCTCTACAGTGCTTCATACCTAGCTGTCAGCTAGCCATTTTTTACTTTATGTTGTGGCCCAAAACTTTTGATGGATGGACTTGTAAGTCCTCATATTCACACATACCTTTCCATCATGAACACACTTTTAAAATGTCTCAATGTACATTTAAATGTAACTGTCAAATTAATCCAGTCTTGAAGCACAGATGCATCCTTTCCCATCCTGTGCTGTTTCAGCTCAGTTTTTTAGTATTAGCAGGTTTTATTTGACTGTACACTAACTCCGCAGTGTAATTTTGTCATCTTTAGAAAAATTGAGGCACGCTATACTTTTCTTTCACTCCTCCAAAAATTCATAACTTCTTTTTGATTTGCCATGCCTAGAATTTTTTCTCATCTTTTCAGAGCCCATCTGACACAATGCAGCAGGTTGACAAAGGATTTTAAAATGTTTTGTACAACATGGACTCAGGTGATAGAGAATGTGTGAATTGTACCTCTAATGCCTGAGCCCTCACAGCACAGAGCAGGAGTCCTGGACCAACAGACGGAGCTTCCTGATGTGAGGCTTTTCATCAGGGGAGCCCCCCAGCATCATCTGAGTGTTAGAGGTTCTCCTGCACTTGTGGTTCTGCAGCCACAAATCCAGCTAGTTCTGCTGCACTGTCAGTAAAGAGGGTTTAAGGAACTTGGGAAAGAGGAGGGAATCCCTGTCTGAAGAGGTTGGAGAAATCTCTGTGATGTCACTCCAGTCACCTAAGTCACTTCACATCCATATTATGCTGAGGAAGGCTTTTGTTGTCTTTTGACTTTGAAGAGTTGAACCTACTATATAAAGAGCTGTTGTTCCTTCTCCACTCCAGTTTAGGATGGGGCCAGGGTTATTTCTGTCACCTTTCAACTCTGGATATCTGAAACACATCTTTCTGACAGAACTGAACAAATATGCTGCAGCGAAATCTTATTTTCTACACTTACTTTAACTGACGTTTTAGAAGGGAATTGTGATACTTTTCAGAAAGAGAGAAGGCATTGGAGAGCAGAAGGCAAGAAATAAATGTATTTAAGCAGGGTCGATGGGAAAGCCAGCGACTGTGTCAAATGTAAATATGATTATTTGCCTTGCTCTCCTGATATTGTGGATGGCTGATGAGAAGTGTGACCCAATCTTAGTCTTATTGATTCTGTATACAAGATCATAATTGGGAGCTGAAAGACTGTTCGCAGTTATACTTTTTGTTCTCTATTTAATTGGTATAGGTGTTGAGGTTTCCGGGGAGCTAGTGATGATCAAGTTCTTAATAGTTGTGCAATGGTTCATCTTTATTCTAATACATATCAAAGGCATCTTTTCCTCATTTTGTGAAATTTTCTGATATGAAAATAGAAGAATGAAGGTTGTTCTTTCAGACCATCTTTTGCACTGCTCTATATTGCTTTGTTTCAGCAACCCCAGAAATGCTCATAAACTGCCTCCCCCTTTTTCTCCTTTTTTTTTGTAATGTAGCAAGGATCCACCCCAGTGTGCCACATACATGGGTTGTTTGTACATCTTCAAATCACCACAGAAATGCAATAGTGTGGTGGGTGGAATTTGGCCAGCTCTCAGCTGCTCACCCAGCCATTCTGTTGCTGTGACTCAACAGGACAAAGGGAGAAAATAAGATGTAAAAAGCTTGTGGATTGAGATAAAGGCAGTGTAATCATTTACCAATTACTGTCATGGATAATCAGTCTCAAGTTGTGGAAGATTAATTTCATTTATTGCAAATTAAAAATAGAGTTGGATGGTGAGAAATAAAGACAAACTAAAGAACCCTTACGCACACACACAACCCACCCCCCAACTCCCCCCGCTCCCTTTTTCTTCCCAGGCTCAACTTCACTCCTTCATTCTGACTCCTCTACCTTCCCTTGCCCAGCAGCACAGGGGGATGGGGAATGAGGACTGCAGTCAGTCCATAACATATCCTCTCTGCTCCTCCTTTTTCCTCATGCTTTCCTTGTGTACCCGGTGTTGGTTCTCTCCACAGGCAGCTATTGCTTCATGAAACACCCACTCGTTCTGTAGCAGGGTCCTCCAGTCCTCCATGAGCTGCAGGGTTGAGTGTCTGCTCTGGCAATGTCCTCTCCACATGCTGCAGAGAAATACCTTCTTCACCGTGATCTCCACAGGCTGCAGGGTAATCTGTGCTCTAGCATCTGGAGCACCTCCTCAGCCTTCTCCTTCACTAGCCTTGGTATCTGCAGGGTTGTTTCACGCTTTTCTCCACCCACTTCCCCCATGCCCCTTACTGTGCAGTATTTTGCCCTTTCTTAAATACATTTTCACAGAGGTGCCGTTTGGCAGAGGGGCTCAGCTGTGCCTTGCAGTAGGTCCAATGGAGTTGTCTGGAACTGGCTGTGTCCAGCATGGGGCATCCCCAGTCTGTTCTCAGAGAGGCCAGCCCTACACCCCCCTACTAGTAAGACATGGTTAGCTAGACCAAATATCTATAATACAGTAAGCTGCTTCAAGATGTGCGTTAGTCAGCTATTGATTTTCACCCACTGCCACCCACAGCGGATTTATAGAGCAAAGTGTGTCAGTCACGGATGGGCTCATATATCTGTGATACGTATCCTGATGCCTTGACATCTGTTTCATCATCCAGTGTTTTCCTGGGTCCTTATGAGCTAGGTGTCCCCTGCAATACAGCCTCTTGTGTGAAGGCATCTAGAACTGTGCTCTAAATTTCACGTCCTTCTTAATGTTTAAAATTTTGGGAGGTGGAGGTTTATGCACAGCATGAGTGAGCATTGATGTAGAGTATCAGTAGTGATGTACAAAATTCATATTGGAATAGATGGTTCACTCTAAGGTTATTGATTACAAAGCGGGACAATGTTAATATTTTGGTGGTACATGAAGAGAGATTGTGCAGTGGCAGAAAAATAATTATGTAAACAGTTGTAAACACCCCTGTTTACTCATCTTTTTAGGGGGGTATTTGCCAATTTATAAGTGCATCTACATGTTCAGTGGTTACCGTGTGTCTGTGCATTCTGGAGTAATCAAGAAGAGTTACAGAAATATTAGAGTAGTATCTTCTTTACCACGTATGCAAGGCACTTGATTATTTTTTTTTTTTTTCTGGGGATGGCCTTGTGAAAACGTAGTAACACTCTCCTGAACTGGAATAGAGCAGAGGCATCCCTGCACAAACAGATCTGTCTCCAGCTTCCTGTTTTTTGCAGAGCGAGCCTTTTCCCCTTGTTTCTTGAAGGAGTTCAGCAAGATGCTAAGTACTTCACACTGAAGTAACCTTGAACATGCCGGGTGCATGTTCAGTAGTTCTTAGTTCTGAAATGTGAATTAATAGTGCCGAGTCCAAATGCTGCATACTGCTGTTGTAATGTATTTTTTACAAGGAAATGAAGGCATGTAAATTGATGTGCCCAAAGGTGCAGACAGGGTCATGAAGGAAGTGTAGGAGACTGATTCCTGACCCCTCATGTTAAAACGCAAGTAGCAGACAATGAATTACAAACACGAGCAACTGCATAATATGCTTTTATGTTGATATTTAAAATAATAATGCAAAAGAAAAATTCCAGACATCTTTCCTTCTGCTGATTATATTCCCTCACTTCTTCCACACCCTAGCACACTCTTTTTTTTTTATTTATTTTGCTTTTATTTCAGTACCTGCTATCTGTTTCTCTAACCTGATCTTTTTCTGGATTAGCTTTCTCTATCTTGTCTCCGGTAGCTTCAGTGCACATCTTTTTACAGTTATCTCACTGCTTCCCTTCATGATCCAAGTTGTGCGGGGATGTCAGTGACTCTTTGGTATATTTAAAACCTTTAAGTTTGAGGACTAGGTAGATAAGAAGTGGGGAAGAGAGGAGGTGAAGCAATATAAGGAACCTGAGGATCTTATAACAATTATTGTTATATAGTAATACAAAACATCTAACAGATTATTGTCACATTTGACTTTGTTTCCTCACCTATTTGTTGTATGGTGTTCTGTTATGATTATTCCTCTATATTTGCTCCAGGTTTTAGGCCCCTCCTGCATTTAACAATAATTAATAAATGCACCTCCCTTGTTTTGTAGCCTGTCTCTTATCCACAGTTAGAAGCGGGCAGAAGAAACTCTCAACACAAATCCAGATGTGCACAAACAGCACACCTTTCTCAAGTATGCATAACATGCATGCCCTTATTTAAGGGCAGTTGACCACTCAGGCTTTGTAACTGTGACATATATTTTACTAGTGCTTCCTCTACAGATGTTGCAGGGAGCAAGCCTTTTCAAAGACAAGAATTTTTACGTAGAAGGGTAGGCATCCACAGGAAATCAAAATACACTGAGGTATTTGAGCAAGTGGGAAAGGTCTTTCTGTAGCTGAACCAGTAAAGATCAGCATGACTTAGGGTTGGAGCTTCCTTTCAAGAGGAGTGTCTTATACGCTGTGTGAGTCCTGGTCTGTGGAGTATCTCAGCCTAAAAAGACCTTTTGAAAAAAGTGTAGAAAGCAGAAGGAAAATTCTGTCTGTCAGAATATCAGCTGTATTGTCTCTGCAGACAAAGTTATTACTTATAAGCAGTAGCATTAAACAAACTGGGTAGGAGTTGATAACCAAGATCAATAATATTTTTCTAAAGTTATAACTCTGGAAACCATTGAACCCATTACATTACTGTGGCAAAAATACTGAATTATTTTTATTAATGGTATCAGCCTGTATAAAGTTCACCAGCTCATTCATGTTACAATCCTATACTGTCGTGAAGGCCGTTGCCCTCATATCAACAATGCAGTTATCAGAGTATATTGTTCCCTTATTTGTTGAACTGTACCAGTTGCAGTATTTGCTGTAGGTTTTTTTTTTAATTTTTATTACTTACTTACCTATTATGTTGAAAAACAGAGGCATGTTGATACTCAGGAGGAGCTTCTGTATGAGTCATGTTGGTACAATGGTACACACACAACACAAAAAGTGAAGTGTAGAGGGTGCAGTGTTGATTGTTACCCTCCTCAGCCATACCATAATATTAAAAACCAAACCAAACCAAAAGACTTTAATTGTAAGTCTTGCTTTGAAAAATTGCTGAAACAGTGGGTTTAGTTATAATATGTAGTGTTTAAATTTCCAGAAAACCATATATGTTCCTAAAATGTATAGGATGAGCCAGTTACATCTTTTGACTTGGTATTTTTGAAAAATTCTACAATGTATGTATAGGATTTTTTTCCCCCTGATAACATGCTATAAAGAAACTTGCAAAATGGTCTCTCTGGGACTTAAACAGCTGTTGCTAATTGTTGCAGTAGCTTATTAATATGGTTATATATGAATACAGAAGCCTTGAAATATTGACAGGATATAGCCTAATTTCTGTTTGCACCATTAAATTCAAAACACAGGAAAACTCTACAGGAAAGAAAATAAAGGTGCATTTCTGTAATTTCCTTTGTCATATTTTTAATATGTTGACAGTAAATGAGGTATTTCTAAATTACTATATATATTGAATTTGCGGCTATGGAGTTGTATTTTAGTTATTGTCTGTACCTCCTGAGGCATTTTTAATAATTGTTATTCAGCAAGGTAAATAATTATAGTGATCATTCTTTTAAATTGACATTTGTACTTCAAAGTCATTTTCCCATAATATTTGAGTCGTGCCTATACACTTTGCTTCATTAATCTTCAGTAAAATATGGTATTCATAAAATTAGTATGCTACAGAGTGCAAGAGAATGTCTTGCTTTTTAAGTTCAGAGATGATTCTTGTTCTGCTCCTCAAAGGCAATTTGAACAAGAGACAAAGATTAATCATAGTGTTTCTATTGTTAAACCTCACTTTTCAGATTATGGTACTTTAGCACTAAAGTACTTAGCACTGCATATCTCATATCCAAAAATTGTATTAATTCATGTTTTAGGAAATAAAGAGGAGTTTAAAATAAAATCCTCTAGGATATCCTGTTGTTTTGAAATCTAAAGGGGTCTATAATCCTTTAAACCTGTAAACACTAACGAAGAGACCGTTGTCACTAAATCAAACTCATCTTTGCAGAAACAGCATGCTACAGAGTTCCTCAAGGATGATAAATGCTATTTAGTGAGCCAGCCTCACGTCTGGTGTAATTGCAGTGCCCTAGTACACCAACCAGTGATCAGTTTGGCTAATATCTTGAAAATTATTAAATGTTTGTGAAACAAACACTGAGTTGGACACCTCCCAGCTCCCTCGTTGAGTATTTTTTCTTTATCATTTCTGTAGACTGTTACTTTGTTTAAATTTTAAGGTTACATTAGGTCAATTCTTAATACAATAGTGTATTTGGCAAGAGTTGATGAGGATTAATTAGTTAATGTTTGCAGAAGATGTTGAAAATGTGAAGTGCTATGGGGGCATAAATGAATGTACCCGCTTTTCTCTGGTCTTGGAATAGGTGGTACCTGCAGAACGCTGTTCTCATGTTAGGAAAACTAACTTTCTGTGGAACATACCATAGGTAAATTCAGAGTTTTAAAGTTAATTGGTTGTGCTTTTAATAAGTGATTTGTAACTCTTCTGATGCTATTTTTACGGGCCCTCAATAAAATGTTCAGATAAGTAGTTGGTTTACAGCAAGCTACACATGTGAAATTCATCAGAGCTCAAACAGCCAGTGGAAATATGTTAGGGGTCCTGAAATAAAGATCTGGGAATGCATTGGATGTATTTATAACAGGGAATTTGGCATTTCTCAGAGGACATACAGGTCTTCAGAAGTATCAGATTATTTATGAAGCTGATATTATACAATTTATGAGTTTTCTCACACTGACTTGCAAATGTTACCCCTTCCCTGCAGTGGAGGTTTCCTGCTGTTCCTTCCTCTGTATTAGGCCTGTTGTGAGATATAACCAGCTGAGGTGCTAGTAAGCTAGGAGTAGGTGGCAGAATTGATATCCAAGTGAGCTATAGAAAAGTCTTCAAAACATAATCATCTCTAGTGCTTTAAGTGAAATGGATTTAAACTGCATTTTCAAGGTGACATTGTGCCAAACTCTATCTCTTGGAGACAGACATTTGATCCCCCACGCTTTTCCCTTTTCCAAGATTTAGAATATACATTGATATTTTCAGCAGAACTCCCCTGTACAAGATAGTAAGTCTTCACATCTAAACATTTCTAAAAAAGGCAAATGATGGATTGCACAGTGAACATTTTCCCATCTTCCTTTCACGCTAGCTTCAGTAATTCTACTGGCTTGTAATTCTTGGAGATGAATACAAGACTTCTACTGATGACAGCAACAGACAAAAATTTAGAGGCAGAGCAATTCCTTCAAACAGATGTTTCCCAGACAGACTGATAACACTTCAACTTTCAAGTGACACCTCTTCTTGAAAATCTAACTACAAGAAAAAAGGTATAGTGTCATACAGTGTCAGGTGTGAAGTAAAACATGATTCATCTTCAGAGTTTGATTATTCCTCATTTACAATCTGTGTTTTAACAAATATTTTTTCCAACCTCTTTGATTTGACAAAAGGTATGGACATCTCATCTGTCTTCCCTTTTTCATTTTTTGGTTGCTGACCCAACTGTTTAATGGTAATTATAGATTTTCTTTCCTAACATCTATTGGTATCTAATGTTCTTTACTATTTTCTGCTTTCTTTAGAAGTGAATATGCCCTATTTTTGGACTTTAGCACCATTAGAATTTGCAGTTCAGGCTATATTATGAATGAATGAGGTTCTTTGTTATTTATAAGATTTTTTTGTAAAAGCACAAACCCAATGTTAGCTGTAGGGCACTTCACCCACTTGGTATTTCACAAATTAGCATTTGTGAGCCAAATTAGAAAAGTAACTTTTAACTACATATGGATTTCTCAGAGCAAGGAACTCTGATTCTACCTATATATCCAGTGTTTTGTTGCTGCATGCAACAAATGCCCTGTTAGTGGTAATAGAGCTGATTTGATGTTTCTTTCCCCTTCCCTTTCTTATTTCATTGCAGAGTAGAGAAATCTGGCAGTACTTTATTGTACTTTTTTGTACTCTATTCTATTGTTCATTTCCCCTCACCTGTAACGCAACCTCCTTTTGACCCACAAATGTTTTTCTCTGAGGTCAATGATGGAAATACTAACAATCGTAACGACCAGTCAAATGATAAATATTAAATGGGGGGAATCTCTTCCTGTAAATGTTAAAAAAATTAAAGCCTTTTCTACAAGGGCAGAGGCCCGGAAGTTCATGTTCCCTATAAACTGAAAAACATTAACTGCTGAATAACATCACATTAACCTAGAAAAGTCTAGTAGTACCTGGCTAGACCTAGTTCTCCATTGTACTACATGATTACCTCCTCCTGTCTCTGAGAAACTGCAAGTGAAATTTCTTCCATCTGTATACAACCTCCTATCTAAAATAAAACAGAATACCTAGCCATAATGTAAATTCTCTTTTTTTAAATCTTACCCCCACAGCTGTACTAAAAGTTCCACATAAATTTCCCTGATATTTGTTGGGTTTACCTGGAGTACTTCAAGTTTCATATGTAGAAGCTTGAACTAAATTTAACAGATCTACACTTGCAAAATTCTGAGACATTTCTACAAATATTGCTCTGTTGAAGTTATGGAAAATTCTACAAAGTATTGAATGAACATATTTTTAAGATGATGTATCTTCTTTTTATATCCCTTTGAGATACAATCCATGCTGCTCTTCAATGGGAGGTTGAATAATGAAGTTGATGTCAGGCATGAACATTAGCCCTGCTCAATGACCTCTTCTGGGGGTGTAGGGAGAAAGGTGCAACAAAATAAAAGCAGGAGTATTCCCAGTTCTTTTGCTAGCTTTCTCACTTTTATAAAACCATTATTATTCTCTGATGAGAGCTTAGACTGCAATAAAGTTATTAACATAAAGCTAATCCTACTTCAATCCTTCCTGTAGTTTATGGTTTTTCTGTTCCAAAGTTTGAGAATATGTTGTACTGTTCTAGGTCAGCTTTTCCCTGAGTTCAGGCTTCCCTGAGTACAACTGCCTCATTGCAATTGCAGTCTTCAACACCAAAGTTGTTTGCTTATCTCTGCCTATACTTACTGCTATACGTGTAGTTTTGTTTCCTTTAAATCCTATGCTGCAATGTATTTATGCTAAATTTGATGTAAAGGGGATAACCTTTTCCAGTTCGACTTGGAAGGTAAAAGTGGATCTCAAATTTTCACTGTCACTTTGGTAAAGGAAACACCTAAGAAGGCAATCTGATTTTCACAGTGCTACCACCTCTGTAGACTCTTTCCTATAACCATGTCATAGCTACAGTCTGTTTCTGCTTTTGTGGGATTCAACCCTGCAAAGTATTTGTTTGTTACCAGGTAAAGCAAACCTTTAACAGCCATACATTGACGGTTTCAAGAGAAGGTTGTTGATCAGAAAAAGTCTATAGATTTTTTTTTTTTCTTCCCCTAATCTCTGGTTCTTTTCTGACAGTTAGGAGGATCAGTGTTTAGATTATTTCCAGAGAGGGGACAGCCCTTTCTGCAATGACTGGAAAATGTCAAGGGGTCATCTGAGAGTGCATCCACTGTTTCAGCCTAGCAGGAATGTGTTAGGGGTTTTTTTATTGGTTTTTGGCTTTGTTTTTTAAACTTCCCTTTCACCAAAACCTGTGAAAAATTAAGATGTTGCAGAATGGTTAAGAATGTTCATGAGCTTTAGTACTAAAATGTTTATGAACCTTAGTACTAGTCAAACTTGAAGCTACTACACTTGAGTCACAAACTGAAATAACCTCCAAGGCCAATAGAAAGGTTGTCCCAATTGGAATCACAAATTGTTTACTAGGAAAAAGAAAAAAAAAAAAAGAAAATAAGAAAAAAAAATCAGCATGAATCTGAAATTCCTTTTTTCAGCCCTCATTTCTGCCTTACTCTTGATAGAGGAGTTGTATGTACTTCTGCATGTGGACATCTAAGGGAAGCTTAAATTAATTTGTTTTGCTGTAGCAACTGTGGCAGAGCCAATGCGTTTTAAAGGAGAATTCAATCCCTTTTGCTGTGATGGCTATGGCGAAGTTAACTCTTTTAAACAATCATAGCTGTATAATGAAACACTAGGGCACTGACTTACCCTGCTTGTAGCCTTACCCTCTTGATTTCAAATAATGGTACTTCCATTTTTGTAAGTGCACTCTTTAATCTGAAAGCACATAAAGAAATGCTTTTGAAAGGGGAAAGGAGCACAAAACCTTCTTAAGCAAAGGCAACAAGGATGGTGGGACCCAATGGTTTAGAACCGAGGATGACTGATGTAAGGACACAAGATTTAGTGTATTTTCTTCTTGTCTGCAGAAACAGAATCTTGCCACTGTGAGCCTGTGTAGCTCTGTTGAGTAGTGTTCAATGGCTTGCCCAGCTGGAGCCTGATGTCATGCAAAGAGAGAACCTCTGGTGGCAGCAAGACCTCATGTAAGCACTTACTCTTGAGAGTTTGGGGCTTTGACTGTGTGTGCCTGAACTTCAGCATATGAAATGAGCAATACCTGTGTATACCTGAGTTTACAGAGTCTGATGTCATTAACTATGCACAAGTTGCACCCAATGCAACTGTGAGTTGCACCTTTCCTTTCTGATTTTGTATCTAATACAGCAGCTGGCTTCATCAATCAACTTCAGCGATCGCTGAAGGGGTGATCAGAGTATATAAGTGAAGAGACGTAGTCATTGAGACATTGAGCTACACAGCAGAAGTTTCAGGTTCTTTTTTGAACAGTATTACCTACAAACTCTTCTTTCCTGCCCCCCACACCCCCCCCATTCCAACTGGTTATTCTGCAGTGAGGGAATGGCACCATAGAAGTATTGTACTTCATCCCTAGCCTGACTAGTGTGGCAAAAGAGTGAGAAAATAAGGTTCATGACAAAGGTTGCAGTTATTTCCTTCCAAAGCAAAGACAGCAGAGGAAGGAAAGCTGTGAACTTGACTGATGCTTTTGCTGCTTATGTGCTCCCTGAACTGGGAGAACCAGTATGGTCTGTGTAGTCTCAAATCCCCGAGTTGGGTGAGTGTCTTCTGATTCTTGTTCAGTAAGTAAAGGGGAGGTTTCAAAAGCTGAAAAACATGCAGTCAGCTGCAGAGGCAGAAATAGCATCTTGTGCCCAGCTTCCTGGTATGCCCAGGAAGTTTCATGATCCTGCAGTATAGTAAGAGGTGATGATTAAAAATGAAAGCCTGAATGAATCATCACGCACATACAGGGCTTGGATCTCCATAAAGACTGACAAACTAGTAGTGAGGGCCATAGGATTGATACCTAGGTTGTAGAAATCGGTGTAACTCCATTCATTTTTATATTCCAATATACATTTCAACAGACAGTTTCATACTAGCTGGGAATTTAATCACAAAGCACTGTTATGAAAGCCCTGACAAGGTCACTTCCGTATTTTAAGGTGTGTAACAGACTACCTGTAAAATATACCTTGTTTACAAAATTAGAGAAGGTGGAGGCGTGGGGGGAGGAATTCTATCCTAGCTTACACTTTACACAGTCCTGCTGAGAGTTATGGGAATACAGGTCATGTAGAAAAAGCTATCTATGGAAAATTTTGATTTTCTCCCTTTTTGGCTTTACTTTTTCTCTCCAACCAGCAGCAATATGTGTAAATGAAAAGTTATGCAGGAGATTCCAGGAACCAAATTGTATGGCCTGGTTGGAAATAATGATCAAAACTACTAGCTGTTAATAATGTGACTTGTATCGCAGTGGGATGCCCCAGGAAGTGGATTAGCATTGCTCTAAACATCATCGGGGTAAACAACAGGAAACTCATCCTAGAAGAGAGTGCCAGTGGCTTAACATAGACTCCCATAAAGGCAAGACTCGCTTTTAATACATATCCCAATGTTGAATCTGAGTCTCTAAATTCAGTTTGCAAGGTTACCAACACATGTTGAAGTTCTTCCTAGGACGTGGCACTGCTGTAACTTTCCTCCAAAGAAAGCAAACAGTAGTGAGGTGGAGAAAAGCTTTAAACCTGGATTTAATTTCTTGCAAATGAAAAAAATGTGTCTTTTTGAAAGTCTTTTTGAAACTGTGTCTCAGTTAGCCCTGGAGACTTTTTTGTGTAGAATAAGGAAATGTGCTGTTCTTTAAGGAGCTTCTTAAGAGAAAAATTGTGTAAGGGAGCTCATGCTTTGAGAAAGCACATATTGGACTGGTAGGAAAAAAAGTACTTCTGTTTTGCTGCAGTCAGCTTTGGCTCAGGAACACCAGGGAAGCATACCCAAGTGAGGCACTTCCTTGTCCTGCAGTGTTGTTTGCCTGCATATCTGCTGCATGCGTTATTATGGCTTCTAGACTATAATGTCAATGTTGTATTGTCTGTAGAGAAGCAGCAATGCATTCTCTACTCAGTATGGATTTTCAGGTACAGCATAATGCTTGTGGGTGGTGAAGCTGCAGGTGAATTATATAAGGCTTATGCAAGGCAGTAAAACCTTTGGCTTAGATCATAACACATTGTATTTTGTATATTCAGCATAGGAAAACTATATTAGGAATGATTTGAAAGTACTGAAATGTTTTGTGACTATTTTGCATATCTTTCCATCTTAAGTAAGGCATCCTAGCTACTCTGCTCCAACAAGACAGGAATTGTGAAAGGTGTGGAAAAATTTTCAAGGAAGTTTAAATCACTGCTTTGAAGTCCCCAGTCCTGAGACATTCAAGAGTTAATGGCAGGTGCTGTGTGCTCAGTTAGGAAGCTCTCACATTCCTGAAGTTCGGTAGCATTTAGGTATGTATAAATGGAAGCAATTACTGGAGGGCAATAATTAATTTTGCTCCACAGTGAATTGCATAAAGGTTGGTTTAAATTTGATGAAAGGCATTTTAAGTAATCTCTGATCTCTTTGCTGATCATCCCCAGTCCTACCTGTCAGTGTGGAATGGCAAGCCATCCCCTTGACAGAAATCCTATGAAAGGACATCTGTGCTGTGTGACAATGTCATATGGAAGGATTACTGGTTTAATAGAGTTGAGTTTTGTTCTTGCTCAAGCAGATGCATCTGTCAGTCAGGCTAAAAAAGTAACCATGTTTTATGGCAATAATTTTCACTTTGAAATTTCTATGCAAAAGTGGAAATAGAAGAAACTAAAATCTATAAACAATTTCTGCCAAATGTGTGGTTCATGTAGCTGTTGAAAAATGAACAGGAACTACACTTGGAGTATCACACACATTATCTTAACCAAGTATGACAGGGAAAGGCTGGTACAACAGACACAGTCTTACTTAGTTGTATCCTGCACAGCCTGAAGAACATTATTTAAAAGATCACTTTTCAATATGGCATCTCCCCATTTCTTCCAAGATTTTTTTTCCCCCTTTACTTTTTGTATTTCACTTTCCTGGCTTCCAAACCAATCCTCTCTTCAGGTCCTTCTTCTTTTTGATGTTTTCATATATGTGTGTGTGTGAATGCACAACAAAAATGTTTTAAAACAAACTACATAAAAAATAAAAGTCAAATACTTTTACCTCTAAGGAATTGTGTGACTTCAGAATGTATTTGTTTATGCTAAGTATTTCACTTCAACAGTTACAATATCTGTATGTCCACGGGGGACAATGTGGTGATTGTCTCATGCATATGAAGTCCTTGTGTGTGGTAAAAATCTGGTTTGTGGCCAGGTCTTTTGCTCAACTGAATTTATCAAAGACCGTAATATCAAGGAGCTGGATCCTCAGAAACTTTCATATAAACACAGTGATAGTGGAAAACAGATGCTTCAGCATCTACTGCAGCTGAGAATTTTCTTTTTCTTTTTTTGGATGAAAAAGAAAGTTTCCATGGTTTTAAGATAGGCATTTTTTCAGTGAAGTATATCAAAGTTTGCCTCCAATAATCTGTAGCTGTTATTTATATCTGCCAAGGAGAGCTATAAATTCAACCTTGACATGGTTTCAATAGTGTGAACCTCCAGATCTGCTCTAATCCCAAGATTAGATACTGAAGTGCTGCTTCAATTGTGCAGTATTATCACGTACTATCACTTGGCCCTGTTTCAAACTGTAGCTTTATTGACAATACTTTCAAAGCTGTTGCTAAGTTGTGAGCACTCTGCTTTATCTACTGCTGCTTTTACAACTCCAGCTAGGTATATGTTCTTACAGGAAGCACTATGCTAATAATAATCACTGACAAAACGATGATCTGTATTTAACCTTTTTTCATATAGGAGTCTTTGTTCTACTCATAGACTTTTTTTTATCCTTGACAACTTAAACTGATTTTCTCTTACACCCCCTTGTTACTGTCACTTGTACCTGGACAATTCCTCAAAGCAATCCTAAAAAGCTGTATGTTTATATCATAGGAATAGCCGATCTAAGTTTAACTCTTGTTGTTGAGTGGCTGTTCGTCCTTTCCCAAATGTCATGACTCATTACATCATGACTCATTACTACTTTCAGTCATAGGACTTTTCCACAGAGTGTGGTTGAACAGGTCTGTTTCAATTCCCATGAGTGTTTGTTACAAAATACAGATGAATAAAATAGCAGATACATCCATTAATCAGGGCAGACCAGAAAGCAGGCTCATGTTCTTTGTGCCTGGCTGTGACAAGTGAAGGGAATGAGTTTATAAATTCCTGTGCCACCTATAGAGAAAAAAACTGCAATTCATTGAATCCCTTGGGATGCAAAGGGCCTAAGCTACATTTTGAGAACCTGCCTGAAAGAGACACCATAAGGAAACTCATCCTGATGTCCAATGTGAATGGCTTCCAAAAGAAACCTTCTGACAGAGCTGTGTTTATTTTGGGAAGATCTGTTAGCTGTTTTGCTGCCAGTGTGCTGAATAGGTTGCAGGGAAAACCAGTGCTGCCCGGTGTGGGGGATATGACACAGATGATCGCTTCGGAATAGCAATGTGGCCGTACAACTGCTCCTTTGAAGCCTTGGTGGCAGTTCCATCTCTTTCTCTATCACACACCTAAATGGTTAACCTGGAGGAGGTCAGCAGCCACCTCTGCTTCTGTTCACTCTCCTGCTTTTTTTCCTTTCTTCTATATCTGGTCTACCAGACATCAGGGTAGGGCCCACTGTTGCTGTTTCATTTATACAGACCGCAACACAATTGGGACTCTGTTCTACACACACACTATGAATAAACAGCAGGAAAATAGAAATGAATACTGGGAAATCTTGAACCATCACTGTTGTTCTTATACCGTATCAGTAGGATAGGATACCGCCTTCAGATTTCATTCAGGTGCTTAAGTCTGCACAATGCAAGATTTAACAATAACAAAAGATTTTAGCTGAAAGGAAGAGTACTGATGCTGCATTTTCCTTTGTCAAATGCTTTAGCTTGATGTCTCCGACAGCTTAGGAAATTAAATACTGATTCAGAAAAACATGACATTTACACCTGCACCTCTCCCATGTTTTTAAAGGACAGGAGTCTTAAAACACACATTCTTAACTAGCATTGTTATGCCTCTGCTCCACTCAGTGTCAATTTGCATAATGTGGTGTTCTTTTGTTACAAGCTTTTGTTACCAGTAAATGGTCAGGAACTCGAGTTTTAAAATCATAACATTATGGTTTCGCTCTAGATTAGGACTCATTGACGTACATGGTATTGTTTTATGAGGCTCTGAGTAAGCAGTTTTTCTCCATAGACATAATATCTGGAAGTACTTCTTAATAAAAGTTGAAACCCTCAATAGCAACTGAGAATTTTGCTATGTTACCAAATTTGTCCTCTGTACTGGCCTACCTATTGGGAATATTGCCAATAAGCATAACCTCATATGATACGCACTGGCTGGTTGGTAAAGACAAAACCAGTTTTACTTACCCAATGTTTCTTCTCTTGTGAATAATTGAATTTCTCATCTATTTTAGTGAATCTTTCTGTATCCTTGGGTTTGCAATTTTATTGCTATGCTACCGCACCACAAAAACAACTTAGTGCATTATCTTATAGAAGCTTTTCAAAGCAATTGATTCTGTGCAGTCTGTGTTATATTTTCTATAAAGTTTACAATAAAACCAAATAACACAAAAAGGTGTGTAAAATTTAATTGCTTATCAGTGAAAAATATTCCTTTGCATTTCGAGCTTATATAGTATAAATTCTGTGAAAAGTTCTTTATAACTTTACACCCAAATAGATGTAGAAAAGCCTTAACCTAAAGTCTTAAGCGGCCTGGTTTTATACATATCAAAGTGCTGTTTATCTCATGGGAAACACGGATCATAGCCAATGGCACAGCCTTGCTTCACTTCATTTTATAGCTAGAGAATATGGTTATATTGCCTTATATACATACTGGGCTAAAAATGTTTTGTGTGAAGAATGAGGTTTTCCCACTGAGCGTACATCCTGAATTTTGTTAGGAGTATTATTGCCTTTCAGATCTGAGAGTTAACCATCTAGGAGGTACATACAGAGATTGATAAATACCTTAACTTTTTAAGCATGTTTACATGTGTGTCTTAATGCATATGTTTAATCATACCCTTAAAACATTTTTTTGCTCCTCACTTCCATCGTAACATGCTTTTACAAGGCTTTCTGTGGGCTCTGTAAGATTGTCAGCTGTGATATTGATCTGGTTTACAGGTTTGAATTTACAGGACTTGAGTGTCTAAGGGTACCGTGCCATGTAAAACAAGTATTTCGATTTTGTTAGTTGTTGGAACAACAACCAAAGGAAATAGCTGCATGAATGATACCTGTGGTGCAGGGACCTCAGCTTCACAAACTGATGATCTGTACATAATCTTAATGGCCTATATGAAGACAGTGACAGTTGTAGATCGTTGCAGTTACCTCAGAAAAGATTGTAACATTATTTCCACTTTCCTGTAGCATGACAAGCATCTACAGACTAGGTTTTTTGTGATTCTATTCAGTTTTAAGTGTGTACTGTCTCCATGCATCTGGCATTATGGACTTATTCCAAAATAATTTTGGAGTAAAATGGGACTAAAAGAAATACCTAAACCTAAATCCCCCTTTCCCCCCTGAGTTGCTCTGTTAATATCATTGGGGTTTGTAGGGTTTTGTTGTTGCTGCAAGAACTTACTATGTGCTCTCCAGTTTTATATGTCAGAGTTTAAACTGTGATAGGTGTAGAAAACTTCCATGGAGGAAGAAGAACATCTAGAGAACTCATGAGAAATTACCTTAAGTACTTAAAGAAAGGTGACATTACTAGTTAAGTAAATAATAGAGCTTAAGGGTCTTAGAGCAAAAATTACTGTTACTACATCAAATACAAAACACAGGTTTTCATTAGAAAACCAAGTGGAAAACAGGAATATTTGGCTCTGTACTGGCATGATAGAAAGGATTGTCAAGGAGAAAGAAGCCTTTTGCTACAGAGGAAGAAGGCAGGAATGAAGTCAGACTTGCAATAGCATGTTTTCCTGAGAGACTTGGGGAAGTGGCCTGAAGTGGGGATTATGAGCCAAAGCTGAAAGAGAGATAAGGAAAGGATAAAAGTGTGTGTGTGTGCATAGATCACAGAGGACTAGAAAGAGAACTGAACACCAGTTTCCTGCTTACAGTCCTTGGCTGGAACTTCCAGAGCAGGTAGGAAGAAGTCTTATTTTGAGAAAACCCAGTAGAGAGGTGTTAGCAGAGGAAAAAAGGATAAAAGTAAAAACTGTCTGAAGAGAACAAGCAATTGCTGAAATAAATCTTATCTTTATCAGTTGGAGTCACTGAAAAATCCCAAGAGTTTTCATATTTGGATGTAGAGCGGAGGACTTACAGTAGGGCCCATACTACTGAATTTCACAAAATAACAGGTATCAAAGGCACTATCTATAATAAGGACTTGCTGAAGAAAAGCCTTTGGCTTAAAAGGCTTATTTAAAGAAGGGGTACGCTGGAAATTCCTAGTTATACCTTGAAATGACAGCTTGTTTAAGGTAATGAAATAACAGCAACATGGGATTCTGAGAAGGGAAGTAATGAGCTTCACTGTAATTCCACTGAAGCTCCAAGAAGAACATGAGCATTGCAGGATATGCAGCCATATTTGTAGGATTGTTCTTAATTGGTAGAACAGATCTGCAAACTCTCTTCCAGACAGCTCAGTGTATTCTTAAGGAACACAGCCTGGTCAAACAAGGACCTGGTCCTGCAAACATTTCCCAAGAGAGTGGTCATGCTTGTTTCCCTAACACAAAAATTAATATTGCATTTGGTAGGTCCCTAAATGAAAACCTCAGCATCACCCCATCATCATTTAAGATATCAGTAGATGCTTTTTAAAAGATATTCCTTAGTTATAAATTATTAACAGCTTATTAGACTGTGGGAAAAAAAAGGGGAGGAAAAATTTGCAAGACATTTTAAAACTTGTAGCAACAGGTTTACAACACAATAGCCCTAGACAAATGGATCTGTACGATTTGAAAAGCAATATTAGCTAAACCAGTCATTAGATATGTCACAATGCTAAGAATAGCTCTATAATCATCATTCTGTCAGCATGTTAAGGGGTAGGATTTCACGAGGTCACACAAGAACTTCAGTCAGGAAAAAACCCAAGAGCCTAAGCAAGAAAAGCCATGCAGGAAACTTCTGGGGCACTTGGCCAGATTTCTGCTTTCAAGGGGAAATCGTTTTATTTCATTGTTATAGTCCATCATTAATGCAGTAATACAAATTTAGCAATTACTGTGAGCCTCTACTGCAAGGGTTGTCTACAGGAAGGATGCTTTGTTGGCTTATAAAAGACAACCTCAGATGACATCCTTGTAGCCTGTAGCTCCTCTGCATGCAGCCTTCCCCTTCTGCCAGATCTCCCTTTGACCTGCTCCCAAGGACGGGCCCTGACACGACACAGATGCATCATTTCGATTTGCTAGTGTTACACATACACTTTCTGCAAATGCAAGTGCAGTACATGATAAAGGCATCGGAATCCTGGCTTCCATGCATATCGTAAAATCAGTTTGGGGAGAGACTGAGCATTTGCTGTGTGCCGATTTTAGATTTATTACCAACATTAAATTTTATATGAAATTGAGGTAAGGAATGACTGATATGAAGTTGTAGTTCCTCTTAACTCTTGCTAACACCATCAGGTTGCAGAATCTTTTGCCAAATTCCCCAATAACCGCATTCTTTCTCCTTCTCATCTTCTCTCAGTAAAATACTGGGGAGGAAAGGGATCAAAGCTGATTTACTTTGGCTTGTGTCTTCCCTCAGTTGAAAGGGAACTTTCTAGCTCACCTTCCTCTTTTACTCCTCCTTCCTGTACAGGAAAATGAAGGTAGTTTTTTTTTTTTTTTACTTGTCTCTGCCCCTGCACAGCCTGGGAACTCAAAGTAACCTCTTTTTAAATAGAGGGAATTGCTGAACATAGGAAAACCTGCATGAGAGGAAGACATGGTTGGGGGAGGGGGATTTTTTTTAGATTTTTCAGTACATTCAATTCAACTCTGCATTTTTCCTTTCAGTAAAAGCAGTAAACTAAAACAACTTTGAATCTGGTGAAGAGGAACATAGTTTTTAAGTATGCTATAGCCATTTAGGTGTCGGTTTCCTATAGTTCTTGTAAAAATATGATAAACCTTTCTAGATCTAAAATAGGTAATGTTCATGCTACAATTTTAGCTTTGGAATCCTATTATGACATTTTACGACATTTCTTCCTCCCAAATATAATTATGTAATGACACCTCTTCTGTTTTACTTTTCAAAGTCTCCTTCAGGACTACATGACGTTTTAAGCTTTGGTCTATAATTCCAGTTCAGAAATTACAAATTGATTTAGAGACTCCAATGTCCATCTGTACATTTTTAAGTGTTGTACTAGCTGAAGTTTGAGTGCTGTAACGCGATAAGTAACCTACTTACCCTTTAACTTTATTACTTAAAAAACTGGCTAGTGCTTCAGTTTGTGGGATGTTGCATAACAAGAGACTCCCATGTATGATTTATAACATTGACATCACAGACTGTGCTGGTTAATGTCAGTCCTGGACTGCTGCTTTATATCAGCAACTATCAAGCTTATTCATTATCAATAAAGAAGAAATGTCAAATAGTTTCATTTAGCTTTCCTAAAAAACGTTGTACTTTTTTAAAATTTTATTATGAACTATAGGTATTAATACAATTATCTGATTATATCAGTTAGGGAAGGAAGAAAAACAAAGGAAGTGACAGTTTTCATAGTGTTTATTCTCATTGGCAAGCTCTTTTTTGCCTTTCTGCCCCCACATACCTTCGTATGAATTCATTCCACACAGATGTGAGGACTCACTTATGGTAGCTATTTTTCAGTTCATGAGGTTACCCTGTGTCCATCTGACTCTGTGCACAAGTTAAAGCAATTATTGGAGCCCTGCAGAGCTGTAGAGAGGGGAGAGACAGTCCATTCTCCCCGCCCCCCGCCCCCGTCTTAGAAAGCTCTTCTTGCAAACAGCTTTGCATCTGCAAACGTGCCCTGGGTCCTTTGGGGGCAAGCAGGGAAAAGACTTCATTGTGGCCATACGCTCAATAGCACATCATGAGTTCAGCTCCAGTTCATGACACAGTAGTGCACAATGAGGTCCTCTTAGCCTAGCCATGGTGGTGACTCTGGGGTGGCATCCTCACATCTGGTGTCTGCACGTGTGCTTGGAGGCACTTACCTGTGCTATGCAAAATGCTACCCTAGCCTCAGCAGGGTTCTTCTCATAACACCGTTTCATGGACTGGGCCTTGCTTGTCTCCTAGCTGTCTGTGTTTGTGCAAAGCCTTGCCATATTGGGGGTAGGAAATCACTTTAGGGCTGAAGGAAGTATTCTTGTACAGATTAAATAATGTGATTTGACATCTTAAAGATCTCAGAAGGATTATTTTTATATAAAACAAACTAAATCTCTTTAGTTAAATGATGCTGGATCTTTTCACCACTGGCCAAGTGCTTAATGGTACTGTCCCCATTTTGAATTACATTGGTTTACTGCCAGAATTTTATATGCTAAAGCAATGATATGGTACTCATGGTGTCATTTCAATTATTATTCTAAATTGGATGAAGGCTGTTACATTGGGCTGGGGACAAATGCCCTCTTCCAAATCCAGCTGAATCTTTAATCTCTTTTTTTTTTTTTTTTTTTTTTTTGGTTGGTTGGGGTTTTTTTCCTCCTTTAAGTGCTCTGAGCAAGCATCTGCCTAAGGATTCTTTCTGAGCAAGTTCTCGTTTGTTCAAACAAAACATGCTGGTCCAACAAAGATTATCCATTTGTGAAACATAAGAAAATTAAATGTATTGTAAAAGGGAGATGCTGGTAGAGCTTTGCAGTACAAGAAAAGTTATACCCAAATCTTCACAGTGTCCACCGAATCTTTTTCTTGAACACATGCCACCCAGTTTGTAACTCCAGCTTTTCCTCTGAAATTCAGTGTGAAATTACATGGTGAAAGATAACATTTTTTCTGTCTCTTGAGTCCAATGAGATCTAATATAAAACACAGGACTTGAAAGACTGGCTTTAGTCACATAATTTAGACCACTGAATATATGCAAATTTCCCTCTATTTGAACCGTACTGTAAGGCCATTTGTCATGGTTACATTGCAAGTCTCATAATATCTTATTTACGTAATGTTTGACATTCTAAATGTGGAAAAGTGAGAACCTTCATTTCCAGGGCTTTTTTAGGGAGTTCTGTGCTCCAAATGTGATTTCGGTTCTCCACCAGAATGCAGTTTAAAATTTCATAACAAGAGAAGGGAAATCAAAAGAACTTAAAATGCTGAGAGGGGGGAAAAGAAGAGAAGAAAAAAGAAAAGAAAGAGCAACACTTGTTTTGGGGGAGGTAGGCCCTGAGCCATCTGCTCTGGCTGAGCCTGCTTTGCGCTGTGGGATTGGACCTACAGACCTGCAGAAGTGCCTTCCAGCTTCAGCCATTCTGTGATCTGGTGTCCACTTCTATGTGATGTGAAAACAGAGTATCGAAAACTGATAAGCGTTTCTGTTGTACTTTTGTCTTCCATCTGTGAATCAGTCACAAACTAGCCTTAATGCTCTCAACAGTATCAATCAAACAGCTTGGATGAAGGTATACAAATGATTCCTAGAGGTCTGTGTAGTGTTCCTGCTGTGCATTAGTTAACAGTACTGCATTATGCCCTAGCACTTTCTGATTATGCGTGTTGCTTAAGATTAATGATTAGAGAGCTTTCTGGATACCGTAAATATTCACCAGTCCTCTGCTTACAAATAGGTAACATGGTCATTGAATAAAGGACAGAATGAACCTGCCCCATTATTCACAGGTATTTTCTGTTCATTATTTAACCAACTTGAGTGTGAGAGGTTTTTTAAAATGTAACAGACTAGATCATAAATTACATTATAATATAAAGGACTAGATCATGAGAATGCATTATGCATCTGGATTTATTTATGCAAGTCCATAGGTCTATTAATGTGGACTTCGTTACTTGCAAAAGCCTTTGCAGAACGCAGCAATGATGACAAATACTCTCCTGGATTGGCATCTTGTAATTTATTCAGTTAATAAAAAGATGCATTTCTTGCTAACAAAAAGCATGAAGATTGTGTGAGTAACATGTAAAACTTAAAGGAGTAGAAGCCTATAGGTTTGTACAGAAATATAGGAATTGAACTGAAGTAGAAAATCTTCAGCCTCTATCTTTCCTATGTCTTCTTTCATGGTTTTACGGTGTCCCTACACAGGGAAGTTACTATATACTTAGTTAAACTGGGAATGTATGGAGTATCAGCTATGGTGTTAGCTTCCCCACATGCACACATAACAATAAGATTAGTTCCAGGTAGGAGGGCTTATCCCCATTTCAAAACAGAGTAAAAAGTGCTGCAGAGAGCTGCTCACACAGGAAATGTGTATGTATTTTTGACAACATGGGAAAGTTGCGCTGAATTCCTGTAGAATGAGTTCCCCATGGAGACAAAGGCTTAGAGAATAGGCTCTTTTCAGCAAAAACCTATTTTTGCCTGTGAAATAGTGGGAGCATCTAGCAAAGTTTTGCATACCATTGTCTAATTACACTTTTCCTTTTACTCTGCTTAAATATGCTGCTATAATTTTTGTCATAAATACACAACTATTGTATTTCACACACATATTGACTGTAAAACAATTTCATTCAGAAGCCTGTCACAGTACAAGATTATTGGAGTTGACTGTGAGATTAGAGCATTACCTACAAATGTGTGCTTTACTGTCACTGGTAATAATATGCAAGCATGGCTTAAAACTGGAAGCAAACATACGGAAATTATCCAGTAGATACAGACTAAAGCCAGTTACTCAAGTTGCTCTTCATTTGTTTGTATAAAAAAGAATTTTTAAAGCTTCTGTTTTCAGCAGTAAAGAAGGGGAATATATGTGTGTGTAGATACCTATTTAAAACGTGGATGTATTAAATCTTGTTTATCTATACATAGCATTCTTATCTATAAACAGTGTATCTATGTAACAATATAGATATCACCCAAATATGAGAAAAGACAAAACTAATCTAAATCTAAATCTGAACTTCTATTCCGTCTTTTAGTATGAAATCAGTGCAAAATCAGTGTAAAAACCTGTCTGAATTGATAGCATTTCATACTGCTCTGTAGGGAAGTCTATGACTAGGAAACGGTTCAAAGCTGTGGGGAACCAGACTCCTGGTAGGATTTCATTCAACTAGTTGTTAGTCCTTTTATAGTACTCCTTGTCATTACTGTTGTCATTCACAGTTTCCACCTACAAAGCACAGGTCATTTAGACTGGTTGTGTCTTGTCGCCAGAAAGTAATGTCCTAATTATAAACCTCCATCCCATACCAGTCTGTTTTTTCTGATGAGAGTGAAATACTAGTTTACAGATTTCACCAAACCTGTTTGATTCATGGGGGGCTGTGACCTGGCAGTGCAATGTTTGACAAAGGCCATAATTCATTCAAGAGCCCATGAGGCTTTTATTTAGAAATGCTTGGTTTAGAAAGGAATTAAAAGGAGCAGCTTCCCTAAATCATTTCTAAAGTACCCCATGATGCACTGCTTTTTTAACATCCAGAAAAATCCCGATTTTTGTTTACATGCTTACTTGATCAGCTTGTCCAGAAAAAAGGCTGTTTCTATAAATTTGATATATCAGCTACCTCTAGCACAAATAAGAATTAAGTCATATTTTTCAGGCCAAACTGAAACTTGATAATTTCTTTCTATTCTTTATTGACTGGAATTTTTTTAAGAGTGTATTCAAATTTAAATAATAAATTTAAAGTATTGTACAGTTTACTGGCACAAATACACAAGAGCCATTTGCAAAACTTGTTTCTGTGAGATACTCAGTTCACAAGACGAGCAGTTTTCCTTGTGTGGATACTTTGTGAAGCTAGACAGACTCTCAGAGTTAAATTAGCAAAAATGAAAAGTCTACACAATACACGTTATTTTAATAGATATGTAAATACGTGAAGTAAAAAAACCTATGCCCAGAAATCAATTTATTCAGCTCAAGAAATTCATTGTGAAAAACACCTTAACACTTAGGAATGAGAGAGATTGTGCTTCACCTAATTAAAAGCAATATAGCTTAATTAGCTTAGATTTTGATTGCATTATAAGAAATTCTGTTGCCAGAAAGCTGAGTAAAAATGTGGTAAGGTGAAACTCATTGCCAGGTATGAATCAGTTGGTCCTTTACTTTTATAGACATTTCACAACAGAGTTAAAACAGTGGTATTTCACAGCAGGTCCTTTTCAAATATGAACAAAAAGCTATGCAGAGAAAGGATGGCCTTTTTATCTTTGTAGTCAAAAAGCTCATAGATTTATTTTTAGACATAAGGCATATGGTAAAATGGCCTAAAATTTTCCCTAAGTGCCAGGTTGTGAGTGGTTCTGAGGCAGAAGGAAGAATTTTGTTAAAGGAAATACTGTGGCGAATGCATGAAACCCTTTACTATAATAAAGATGAGGGGGAGGGCAAAGGGAGGAGAGAGAAAAATGTACAACTAAATGTGTCTGTCTCCTAAACACTCACAGAAGTGCTGTTTGAAATTGAGCAGAAATGGGCAAGCCCCACATTCCTCCTGTGGTCATAGAGCTTCCAACTCTTCTAATGCACTCCAGTAGACTTGCAGAGTTCAGCTGCCACTGCAGAGCTCACATCTGGTATGGACAGCATGCTTTAATAATCCTAGAAATAATTTAGAAATACCTACTTGTCTTGGAAAACAGTTTTCCTTTGAGACGGGGGGGCATAGTGCCCTGCAATGAGTCTCTGCAGTCCTCCACGATCGATTTTCAGTGCACAAGTGCTATGTTGCATGGACACGTTGCAGCTACTGTGCATCCCCTGTGCACTTGTATGGGAGCTCTGAATTCCAGATCTTAAACCTGCAGGCTTCTAAGCAAGGTTGTCTCCAGACTCCTGGAGGTGCTGGGCAGAAAGCTGATTTGCAGTGAAGCCAGTCTCCACCTACCGTGTTCAATGATTTGCGTGCTCATGTGTTCGTATGTTAATTTGGGGGTGTGTATGCAGTAGGTCTAATTTTTTCTTGCTTATTGGGGTTAGTAAGATTTTTTTGGCTTTTGAATCTTTCACTGAAGTCAATGACTCTGATTCTGCCTGTTTGCCATGCTGAAAAAACACTTTAGCTTAGCTCAAAACCATGTTGGGAGGTGTCATTTCTAGGAAGGAAAGTAGAACCACATCCTGTTTAAGCACTCCCAAGTTCCTCTGTCATCAACTGTGCATGGACGTCTGTAAACTGAAATTCTCTGATTATTAGTATTTTCATATTTGATTTTCTGGTTTATATATTTAAGCTGAAGCTGAAATGGTAAATAAAGATATTAATCCCATGCATAGCTGAGAACCAATTACTTAATTATTACATCTGTTTTCTTTTTATAATTAATCCCTCCCTGCTCAAGTCACATAGTATCTGATCTAGAGCTAGATTCAGGTTTGCTGACCTTAAATCTGGAGAGTTTTTGAGGCATAGGTTTTTTATCAGTTTATTCTTGCCTATGAGGAAAATGCAGATTATGGTAGGCACCCAATGTCAATGAATAATTTAGAATTTTAGTGGAAGAACAGTGTATCGTGCAAGCTAAAATTGCTGCCCCATATTCTTCCATAGATCTTTAATTAAATCAGTGGGACTTCTTAAGTACAACTGAAGGAGAAAGAACTGATACTTAAATTACAAAATCAGGGATTTTGACATTTTAATATAATGTCATATTTTGCAAGTAGATAAAAAAAAATACAATTTCAGGACTGTCCTTTTAAGATTTGGTATATAATCTCTGGGTACTCAATAAGCCAAATTATTCACAAATCTACTGACAGGCTATGGTGCTTATGATGAAAATAAAAAGGTCTTGCAAGGCCTAGAAGGTAGGGTGGCAAGTTTTTACAGGATTAGGTCCTAAATTGGAATGATTCCACATCTAAGAAAGAATACGTCTGGTAGACAGAAGAAAAACCTGCATGTATATTTACCCAGGAGGACACGAACTGAGCTTAAGACATTGTTAGGCCAGTGATGAAGTGGAGAGCTTGGATGTGTGAAGGTTTGGCTTTTCTTTACACTCAGAATAAGACAGTTCAGAATGGGCTGCCAGATCAAAGCAATGAGAAGTATGCGTTCAAAACGCCTATGTGCCAAGAGGAGCACAAGA
Source organism: Falco rusticolus (assembly GCF_015220075.1). NCBI lineage: Eukaryota > Metazoa > Chordata > Aves > Falconiformes > Falconidae > Falco > Falco rusticolus. The sequence goes on from NC_051187.1 coordinate 60,329,976, forward strand.
TCCCTGCACTGGGGGAGGAAGGAGTTTGTTTGGCCGACTTGCTGAACAACGAGCCTTAGCTGCACCTGTGGGACGTTTTAAATGGGGGGGTGAGAATGGCTGTGGTATGTACATCACAGCTCAGGACACATGGAAACAGCACACTGAAAGGATGGCTTGCACTTGTTTAGTGAAATTAGACCTGTCTCAAGCTGTCTGAGGGTAATTTAGAAGAAATGCTGATCCTTCACAACCTTCAGATTTGGATTTCCACTGGAATCTTGTCTGGTAAAGATTTAAACTTGATAAGGAGCCAGAGCACAATCCTTAAACTTTCCTCTTTCTCCAGATCAGTGTGGAGACTTGGATTTGTTACATACCAAAGTCATTTTTCTACCTGTAATATGCAATGATGTGAGAACTGCTCAGACTGATCATTGCCCACTGGATGGCCTTTGCTCAGTGGAATTTCCTCCAAAATGGTGTTACAGAAAAATAGATAATACCTCTCTAGAAGTTCATTTTCTGTGTCTCTGTCTATTATTAATAACATTAATTATTTAAAAAATTGGGTTTGTAGTTGCAAATGGCCTGGAGAGGACTGTTAGAGAAAGGGTCAGACAGGACTGGTAAGTTGATGTTACTCATAGGTCATTTTACTGTTATATGTGCTTACAGTTTTTATCACGTCCAAACACATACTCATTAATATTTCATGATATCTTGGAGCTGCTCAATGAAATCATGAACAGTGCTGCATGAGAGTTTTCAATTAAAGCTTCTGCTTTTCAGTTATTTTGTTGAGACATTTGGGTTGATTTGTTTTTTAAGGGGGCTTCTAAATTTCAGCTGAAAGGTAAAAAATTTTCTTTCAAGGATCTTAAAAACAAGCAAACAAAAACCTGAAATGTCTTAGTCTCCTCCAAACTAAACTGAATGAAAAGTTAATTTCACTGAGTTCTATAAAAAGAGAAAAGAAGGGGGGTTTTCTATACGTTCTGTCCATCAGTACTGGTTGAGAAACTATTATCCTACAGTCTGGAAACAATACCTCCAAAAATCACTTGTATCCTCTATAGGAGATCATGGGAGCTGTTTCTTTATCGTGTTGGATCTGATGACAATGATCTAAACTCTTAACATGAGTCTCATATGCCTATGTAACTTATCAAAAATTGTTTACCAGACAAACCCAAAAATTTTGCTAGAAACGGATTTCCAATAGATAACTTCTGCTGAACTCCAGTATCTCTAACATAGTTTAAAACTGCATAAGAGTTCAGAATTTATCACAGTTTGTGACATAAATTAGAACAAAAAAGTTTTATTATTCAGCTATTCAGCATTAAAAGTTATTACACTTTGGATTTTTTCATACTGAAAGCACATTACAAGACTGTCTCCATCAACTGTGGCAAACGACATTTGATTTCAGACATTGATTCAGTCATGATACCACCTGAAATTCAGTAGGATAAATTAGTCTGATCTTAAGTACTCTGTATAATGATCCATGTATTTAGAGATGCAATTTGCAATTTCAGAGGAAATTATTAGTGATTTTTGTCCACACTAAGAGAGAAAAGACTCTAGAAATAAAGCCAAATTGATATCAGATTATGAGAGTCAGCTTAAGTCTGTGAGTAAATATTAGACACACCCATGCTTTCTTTGTAATTTACATGCTACTGCAGGATACATAAACATTTAATCTCCGTTCGGGGAGAAAACTGCCTATTTCAGTAAAAAGGAGTGTGCTTTATCTGTTAGACTCACAGATCTGAAATGCCTTCTCATCTGTTTATATTCTGAATTATTAATGTGAGTATATCTAAATTAATCCCACATCCCTGCTCATGCAGAAAAGAAGGTTGCTAAATGTTATGCTGCTGTGTTTAAATGTCTTCTCTAATTAAGCATTATTTTGATTACCTGTTTTGTTATATGATTTTGTCCCTTATTTTTCTGTGCTGTGGTGCTTTCTGCACTGCTATTTTGTATCATTTGGGTATCCTCTTATGACAATTGTCTTTGCAGCTACCATTCTGCAGTTACAAAATCCATCATGAAAGCTAATATGCATTTAAAATATAAACATACAATGCTAGATGAAAGGATTGTGAAACAGATAAACAGAGGCAGATGGGACAGATTTAATTAATAAAAAACACAAACAGGAAAATAAATCTTCTGCAATGATTTAATGCCTAATTTAATTAAGAAAAAAAATGTCTTGGAGTTTAGTTATTGCCAGGAAATTATATACTATGTTGTTTCTATTTGGAGAGAAATGGTTTGTATAAACTTTACAGCATTTTGTTTTTATGAAGAATCTGACACATTCTGATGGAATTCTAAGAAATTTTGCTCTTTGCAAGGAACAAAACTCAGGAGAAAGCAGGGAATGAGGCTCAGGTCACTGGGTTACATGTACAGAGCTGGAGTATGAGGCTGAGCTCTCCAATCCCAGGGTAATGCCTTAGCTGTTACGCCACTGACTGTCTAGCCAGTGGATCTTACAGCTGATTTTTACCAGACGTGTAGCATCATGCTAAGAAACCTCACCACTGAAAATGTTTTTGAAACTAGTGCACAAACATATGGAGCACAGGATTGTTTTGCCAAATTGACATATTACTAAAGGCAGGAGGAAAAAGACACTTTTTCTTAAAAAAAAAAAAAAAAAAAAAGTCATTATTAACTACTAGTCTAACCAATTTCTTAGATGAATTTACAGATGATTAGAACTGGTTAAAAGAGGTTATAAAATAAGAATAGGAAAAGCATCAAGGGAAAAAAATGTTTGGAGTTCTTGACTCATTGCTTTGGATTTTGCTATCTATAGCTGCTTCCTTTTTGCATGAATGTTTGAGGGCTGTACATGCAAGAAGCAATGATATGGTTATCTGGGCTTTAATACAAGTTTGATATTGTTTTACCCAAATGGAATAGTTTGATGGTGAAATCTAAGCAATCCTCTAAGATGAAAATAAAATCCAATTTTACATGTGATTTATTCTCTGCAGATAGTGTATTGTTGGCTCTAAGTACAATGTTGGAGTTTGTCTCAGGAGATTTTTCTCCATTACTGCTTCATGCATTATATCACAAGAGATTAGTATTGGAACTGAGTTAATTTTTGTTTTGTGGAGTACTTCCTGGCCAGAAAATAAAAATGAGAGAAAGAACCTTGTTTGTTCACACAGGAGATGGGTCTGTGGAATTAAAAACGCTATATATTTGGGTTGCATTTGTTGGGAAGGTTTGGTCTGTTCAGTCTGGGAAGGACTAGTAAAGAGGTAAGTGTGTGAATATGCTTCTGGATTTTGGTTTCAGAGTTATATCAGTGTTTATGGTGTTAACCTGAAAAAGAGGTTGACAATCCCAAACAGAAGAAAACAAGGAGAAAAATAGGGGTTTTTTCTTGTTATTGTTGAATCAAAGAATGTTTACATTTTTTCCTCAATAAATTCAATTTTTAAATGTATTTTAGGTCAAGCTGAGATTAATTTCCTTTTTATTGCCTTTTTCAGTCAGAGAAGCAAAAAAATCAGCTATTGCTAGAATCTTCAGTGTTTCAGACAGACTGTTGGAGACTGGTAGGAAAAACATCGTTTTACATGCAGCTTTCTTATACTAAAATCCACCAAAACAGCTCCCTGGGACACTCTTAAGGGCCTGGGAGTAACATGGGGACATCAGCCCTGTCTGACCCAGGTTGTGGGCAAGCCCCACTTGCAGGATGCCCTGCAGACCGTGTGGAGTCCGAGAGGGCTGGAGGGATGAAGGGATGGAGAGGTGGTGTCTCCGGCCTCCAACCATCCAGCTGCTCATGATTTTTCAAGCACTGGTTATGTTGACCCAGAGCAGTCCCAGAGTGACAGTATCATTTTTATCAATCTGCTTTCTGCTTCCATTTGCCACACAGAAAAAGCTGTAGCTGCTCTCCTTGAGTTTACTGATGTCCTGTAATCACTGTCAGCCTGTCTTACTGGCTGAGCAAGGGCAGATCCCTGGCTCTGGGAGGATTTTTAGGAGGGCATGTGTTCCCTGGCCCTTCCTTCTTCAGCTGCACAGCCTCTGTTTCTCTGTGCATGAGAGAACAGGGTGGGATCTTCTCCCTGGCTTACGTTTAGGTACACTATGGGTTTGATAGGTAAATAATTCTGTAAAAACACCATTAAAAAGTTCAAGAGTCCCCTCATTAATTTCTTTATCTGTTTTAATCATTATCAGAATACCACTTTGTTTCAATCTCTGACCTTCAGGAAACTAAACCTTTTTTGGTAACTGCTACTCGGAATTAGTGTAGAATAGGTCTAGTACCTCAAAATACTTCAAATATTATAGGAAATGCTTTCCTCCACTAATGATCCATATGGGTTGTCTGTTGTTTTTATATTGCTTTATACTGTTTTATATGTTGACTGTTAATCTTACTTATCCTGTATAAAAGGAAAAAAAAATAAAAATTCTCTTTTTATCTGCTACATTTAAAAAAACTCTTGAAGAAAATCCTCTCAGGGTGTTCTACTGGGTTATATTGGAATCTTAGTCTTCTAGTATAGATACTGATTATTATCTAGTTATGCAACAAAATTTAAAGTGAAAGAAGAATTTGTTTTTTCTGTGGAACTGAAAGACATGGCATAAATTTCTTTCAAACAGGACTTATCCTTGTTTACTGAAGCAGAATAAATTTGGGAATGGAACTAAAAATCTAAGTTAGAATTACTTAGAAGGAACAGAAATAGTTGCTAAAACTAGTCTGGAAAGGTTTTATTCTGATATTTTCCAATTTTTTACTGCATTTTACATGGAATTGTACCTTATCATCTGTAGGTATAGGAGATGAGGAATACAGTATGGTCATTTGTGCAGATACTTGCAAGAGACAATATCCGTGTTGGAATGAACGTCACTTACCACCTTCTATACAAGCTAATGTTCATTTAGCAATCTTCACAGTATAAGCCTCTCACAAAAAGACTGTCAAATTCCTCATCCACAGCATTCTTAAAAATTTGTCTTGCTGTCAGGCTGTTTTAAGTTTTTAATAGGTGCATAAAATCATACAGACTTGTAAATCTCCTAAAACATTCACATGAATAATGCAGAAGTTAAAATTCACATGGGTGAGAAGTTTCACAGATAAGAAACCATCGACTAAGAAAGCATGTGGGTGCCCTGTGAGTGCAATTGGAGTTGTAAACATTATCTGGTAAAAGTGAGGTTTCCTGGGGCTGCAGTAAGTAAAGCCTGTTACATCTTCTGGTATTAATCATAATAAGTGTTTTATCTTTGGCTGTCATGTTTAGTTTCTGCATGCAATTTACCTCTCAGGCAAGCTGTTCACGGTATCGGCCAAGCTTATCTCTGAACTTATGGTCTTCAAGTACCTAAATGTATTTCCACCAGAGTTCCCACAGTTAATGTGACAAAAGCCAACATAAGTGCTATTTTAAGACCGCACTGCATCCCTTTACAGAAAAATAGTGTTGCTTGTATTCTGATCACTCCTATCAACCAAAGTAAAGCTTAACTGCCTTTACTAGTCCTACACTTTACTGTGATTTTATTAAGACCTATTTTCAGATAGACTTTCTATACACACATAATTTATCTTAACTCCAAATGTCCCTCACACATGCTATCTCCTATCCTCTAAAGTGCCTTTACTGCCACAGGACTTCCACATACAAAGCATGTCATTATCTGTCTGACTCCAAACATATGTTTAGCAAGATGCAAAAGCATGAAGGAAACACATGGTCCCTCTCCCAAAAAGTCTACCATAAAAATAACCAAATTGCTTCAGGAGATCCAGCAACAGCCATCTGAGAGGAAGGCAGGGCGGAAAAATGCCTTGAGTAGTTTTGTGAGTGGCTCTATTGGCACGATGATTCCAAAATGATACGGAAAAAGAGGTCGAAGATTAGACAGCTCTTAATATTCTACTCTGCATGACCCCATCTCACTGCAATACTCTCATGATCTGCTAATAATCCTTTATAATTAAGCTTCCAGCATAATATTAAAATGTAATCCACATGAACACCAATCAGAGCATACAGCAAGAAGTGGTTACCACTTTGAGTTGTGCATGGCAAGCACTATGCAATTTTAATTTAAAATCTTTAAAACATTTGGCCCTTGATGTAGGCAAATTAAGTTTCACTTTTGATATGCACAAACACAATACAACACAGCTAGTTCAGAACTGCTGCTGTGACGCTTTGCCTGCATAACGCTTGCCAAAAGAATATGGAAACATTGCTACTCTGAAAATGGAGACTACACTTGATAGCTACCTTGACATTTACACAGAGCATGAATGCCAAACAGATGGTGCAGCAGCCCATAAAATAAATGGTCCAGGTTCTTAGTTGGTCAACTCTGAATTTGGCCCTCTGGATTGGGGTTTATATACAATTTATCTGTGTGTGTCAAAGTAATCACCACTGCAGGAGAGTCAACTGTTTTCTTCTTCTACTGGTGTAACTCTCAGTATTCAACTGAAGTTACAGTGTTACAGCAATTGTGACATGATGCAAAATTTTACTCTCTGTTTCTATTGATTCCATTTCCATTTGTTGTTGTACGTTCTTTCTGTGGATTCTTATACCTTTAAAACACTTCCAGATTTGTTGTCACTAGTACAATTGGACTATTCTGCATATTAATATGGATGGTTCCCCTTCCTCCTCTTTTTCCCTTGCATAAAACCACTCAATAGAAACTCCCTGTAAAAATTCTTGTATTCTGAACAATTTACTTTTTGCTCTCAAAAATGCAAAAAAAATAACAGTCCAATATACTAGATCAATGTAAGAGAAGCAACAGGGCATTTTTGGAATTGAGGTGAATATTTGAATGTGTCAGTGCCTTTAGTCCAAAAGATCCTTAAGCTAACCATTCCCATAAGATTTTAGAACATAAAATGGAAACAGAACTGCAGCAGTAAGCACCTAGAAGAGTTCAAGGGAGAATGCAGTGGGAATATTAGTTCATAGTAATCTTTTGATTGGCTTTTTCAGATAGTAAAGGGCAGTTTTAGCTTTTATGAGTTAAGCCTAGAGTAAGCCTATTGTAAACCATGGAACATAGACGTTTTCCATTTGAATAAAACAGGAAAAGACTGCAGCTTAAGATGCTGATAGTATTTCTCATTTCTTTAATGAAGGTTTGCAAACCAGCTAAGAATGTTTTCCACTGATGGCATATAGTGGAATTCTAAACATCTAATTAGTGCCTAGCAAGCTGACTAACTAGAAACTGCCAGTGATATTAAAATCTAATATATATTGCTTTAATTAGCCAAATTCATAGGTCAACATTAACACTGAGTTTCCAGTCCTGGAAAACTTATTCCAGAATTTGACACTTGGGTTCCCACAGCTGCCAGGCAACCTCCATTAATGGCCAGGGCAAACTGAGGCAAGAGGGTGAAGGGCATGAGAATGGATATTGCTTTGAGCAGAAAGATGGGTTGCCAAACTTTGCCCACGTGTCATTGTAGAGTGGAATTGCTTTCCAATTTTGGAAGGAACAAATTGTGACAAGAGAAGCTTTATGTCATCAATGGTGAGATTGCCAGAAAGGATGCAAAGGATGTTTCAGAATAGAAAGACAACAGAGAGTATTTACAGCGCTATTGTGGCTGCTTTACTGCTTTAAAGCCAATGTTACTTTTCTCACATTATGGTCTCCTTTGACTTCCAGAGTAGCTTACAGAAATTATGATAATCATTACTGTCTTCCACCACTATCTTTTTTTTTTTTTTTTTTTTTAAGTTTATAATCTTCTTTACAAGAAAAGGAGCCCATGGAAGGAAAAAGCAAGTAGGCAGAAGAAAGAACACACACATTTCCTTAGGCATGTTACTGTCTTCAAGGTCACATTAAAGATTTAATTTTGTTTTCAGCTCCTTCCTTCATTGTATAATCTAGATGAAACTGTAGGAAATAGAAGGAAACAAAGCTAAAACCATATTTGCACGAGGGGACTTGAACTAAGCATGGGAAATAGCCTGGCCATGATTTTTCAGGGCACTGCATATTGATAGCATGCTAGATAGACTGTTCATTCTTTATGGGTAGAAATACACTGAAGTTTTTCTGTGTTTTAAATATTCATGCTATGTTTGCAAAGCAACACAATAAAATACATGCAGTATATCGCAATACCAGGAAAATATTTCTTACTGGTGTGTAAATAATTAGAATTAAGTTGCTTGAAAAATGTGAAAGGATGTATTTCCAAGAGCATCTATAGATCTGTGATATAATTTCAAAGTAGCACCATAAAACAAAAATAAATGGGTTTAGGTATACATAAAATGAAGAGTAATTTCTTAATTTAATTTAAATAAAATAATTCCTTAGTTGCTTAGTAAGTGCCATCTCTGTGGTTCTCATGATGTAACACTTCATGTAGTTTACTTTCACTGCAGTGGAAACTTGATCAGAATAAGTTTAAAGACTATGGCTCTTAAATATCGTGGCTGGTTTATGTGCTGGGGGACTTAATAAAAGTATTGATGCTTTCTTAAACTGTGAGTAACCTCGGACTAGGATGCTAATTTGATGTGCATATGTTATTTATGTAAATAATGTTAATGGAAAAAGTTGCACCCAGGTATTATTAATTAGATTAGAGAACAAAACAATAAATGTTTGATGCAGTAAATTTGTTTACTTGCTGTTTAAGCCTGATCTTAAAATATGTATGATTATACTTTGTCCCACAGTCAAAAAGGAGGAAACAATTAAAAAGTTTGTAGCGGAGAAGGCAGGAGGCAGACTTGCAGTGAGTAACAGTGAGGTTAGCTATTGATGGTTTGGAAGAGGATTTGGTTTTGGAGTAGTTCCCCAAATTTTTATGCTCAGGTACTGGATTACAGTGCAATGTGCCTGAGGGAGCAGGCCCTGCTGATTCTTATAACCTATGCAGGTATGAAGTAATAAAAGAAAAGGGAACAAGGAGAGTATATCCCTGTTTTTTCCACCGTGACTAGTAAATCTACCTTGGCATAGTAACTGAGAAACCTGTACCTATTCCTGTGGTATCTCTGATGAGACAGAGGTGAAAGCATTGGGAGTTTACCAGAATGAGGACTGGATTATTAGTATACACAGACATAAATATCAGACTTAATTCTGACAAGCCAAAATGACTGCTGTTACAGACCTTTAAGTCTAGAGTGTCTTCCAGTAATCCAAGATTGTCCTGGCTTTGTATTTAACCTAGGCTGATAGAGCTGCCAGGGAAAAAAAATGGTTTAAAATTATACATTTCTGTTATAAAAGCTTAAGAAGGAAATATTTCAGCTATACCATGGAAACTATTGCTTCTTGTATTGTCCTAGCAGCTAATAACAGATGGGAAGGGAGGAGAGCTAGACGTAAAACAGAGGTGCTTCAAAGGCTGTGTATGAAGGGGTACAGGTGGACCCACGCTCTTCTGCTTCAAGCTGGGCATGAGGCAGCCGCGGTAGGAGACATCAGGCGGCGTTAGTATGGGCCTGCGCCGCCACAGGGCACAGGACTGTGGTAACGGCTGTGCGATACCCAAAGCGGGTTCAGCACGGTGATTCCCCTGCAGGAGCCGGTATCCATGCTGGAGCACTGCTGTATGCAAAGCCTTTGGGAAGCCCTGTTCCTCTTAGGTGGCTGCCTCAGTTTATTCTGAGAGCCTGCGACATGAGCTTCGCTGGCTGATGTAAATGGTCTGCTCCACATGAGCAGGATGTAGGGACACGAGGCAGCTGAACTACAACTCCTGTGCATCCCGTGATGGCACTGACAGGTAGAAATACTTCAGGCTTCAGATTCAACATACAAGAGTCAGACGTGTTAAATTTCCCTTTTATGGAAACTATGACTTTTCTACAATACAGATTCTCCACATACAAAAATGTGTTTAATGTGAATCACTGTTTTTCTCCTCTTACGAAAATGCTAGAAGTTCCAGGGGAAATAAAGTCTGGTCTGAACAGTGGCTCGTACTTGGATGAAGAGCCCAAGTTACTGTGGACAGACTGTGGCTAAGCAGAAAATGAGGAATGACAAAAAGATTGTAGGGGATCAGATCGTTATGAGCTTCCTTCTCAATGAAGAGCTTAAATTCAAAAGTGTTAATGTTATGCTTGGCTCTGTAACCTTAACTTCCTTTTCTTATCAGTTTACTTGGTGGTGTATATATATTTATAAGTACAGACCTACCAGAGTCAGACATTCATGCAAATATTTCATCTGGCAAGTACAAGTTAAACTAAATTTCAGTCTGACTCTGCACTTGATAAATTATATTAAATATATACTGCAGACTGAATCTGCGAATTTTTATGTAGAGCTTTTTAAATATTCTAAACTGTTACTTAGTTCGTATTTTCTGAAAACCTGTATTGAGGTTTGTTGCAGAATTCCTGTTCTGACTTTCAGACTGCAAGACATATTCTGTCTCTGTTTTCCACAGTTGAAGATTTTCCTGCCAACTGGTTGTAGAGCTCCACTTCCAATCGTCCTCGGGAAAGCCACTATAAGATAGGGGGGTTGTTTATTTTTAAACTTTTGAAACTTACCTTTTGCTCAGTACTTGAACCAGTGAAAATTAAATCTGCAGAAGGCCTTCCTTTTGCTTCTATAGATTTCAGACCAGGTTCTAAGTGCTATTTCATTCCTACAAAGTTTGTGCCCTTTTCCCCTTCAGATGTCTTGACCAAAATGAAAATCCAAATAACAATGAAATTACTTTTAGTGCTTCTCCTCTCCCGGCCTTACTCCCCCTTTTGCCCAATATCAAAAGGTTAATGAACCAAGTCCACACTGTTTAGATTTTGTACCAGGTACAAAGAAATATGTTGTGAATAGCTGATAAGTGGCATGATCATTAATAGAGAAACATGTTCCAGCTGGTGTTATATAAAGGAAAAGTTATCAACAAAGCCCTGGCATTGTCAATGTTGGTTTGTAATAGATTCGTAAGTTACAGATTAGTCACTGCATTTTAAACAATTGTAATGCTGACCACTGAACCATGTATATTTGGATCATCAAACTCACTAAAACTCAATTTCTGCATGTAATGGCAGACCTTTAAGTTGTGCCTAATGAATTTCTCCATAGCATAAACTTAGCACCTTTCTAACAGACCTTTTTAAAACATTGCTTGCCATTATGAACCTAGTTCAAAACAGTAAGTACAAAAGCAAAGAGATGTTTCAGTTTAAAAGCAGCATTACCTAGATAACTGAGGTACAGTTATTTTTACATTTGCCTTTTATTATTATTATTATTATTATATTTACATTTGCTTAGTATCCCTGAAGACTGAATGCTATTTGGCAATCACAAATAAAATTCTTGAGGTCTGTAAGTTCTAGTATAACTCCTGAGGCACTATATTTTGACTAACAAACCATATGTCTGATGTTCTCTAAAATTCTGGGCATTTCACAAAGCCTGTTTGCAAACTATACATTTACTAAAAATATTTTGAGGAAGAAGCAATATCTTAGAGGAGATCCTATGGGTATAACAATGAAATTTGTTATGGAACTGGGTGGAGTTTCTTTTGCATCAGTATTTTACCTATAATTTATGTAGGTGAAAGGCTAGGCACAAGCATGTGCTTTCATATGCACAACTTTGTTGTGTATCAGTTAATTACCCCAGGAGGATTTATGCCTTCTAGACACTAAAATCTTGGTCCTGTGAAAGTCAATGAGCGTTTTCTTATGGACTTGCAGAGAGTTAATAGTTTATAAAAATGAAAGTAAAAGGATTGTTGGATGTAAGCTGATTTTCCAAAGTCCATTTGCAATTTCCAACTTTCCAACTTTGTTTTAAATAGTAATGGATAAATTACTTGAAAAAAATGCCTTTATAGGGAAAAAAATGAAAAGAAGTTCTGATTTTGAGTAAAACTATTTGACAGAGTGATAAGATATATCTTTTAAACTACCACCTTCTCCCTAACAAAAGTTGTCAACTCCCCAAAGACAAACTACTGTCTGAGACCGTAATGAACTTTTCTGTCAACAAAATAACTGTTGTTTTGAGATGAGCTGGGGAAAAAAGAACTCAGAAAATGAAATAAGTTTGCTTTAGTATTTTTCAGATCAGTTTATTTTAGAAGTAACTAATATTTTTTCCAAATATTTGTTTCTGTATTTCTTAGGTAAGGGCTTGTGGGGATCTAAAAATAGCGACAAAGGTAAATTCAAAAGCTCATTAAGGATTAACACTTCTTGATATAAAAAGGAGGAAAAGTGTTAGAATGATAACACATCTAGAAAGAGTAGAATTTAAAATCTATCCCTGCATTTAAAAACAGGAAAAGTATTTTAAACATCTCTGGAATCTGTAGCATTTATAAGACCTATTTATTAGCTGCCACAAGCACAACACTTCTAAGAATGAATAAAACCATTTAAACATTTCCCAGGACTCCTGAGACAGAGATGTGTGCTTTGCATGTATATGTAAAGCATAAATATGAATGTGTGTAAGTGCATGGGAGGGAAGAACAATTTTCCCTTCTTCCTCTCTAGAGAATGCCTGAAATTTAATTGAGGTAAAATAAATGTTCTTATCAGAAGGCACAATGGACCTTCCCAGTTTGTTTGTGGCAGAGTTCAGGAGCCCTCCCCATGGCTTACTCTACCTTCCCCCACTTCAGATATTAACCTGGACATCATGCCTTCCAAACATTAAATGAGCTGTGCGATGTTTTATTACATTTCTCATGTGGCTAAGCTTAGTGTGGCTTTTAAGTGTTCCTCGGTATGCCGTGCTTACGCAAGTTATTTTCTGCTGTGGATTGTTGATGCTGCAGCAGCAGATAGAGTGATGTGCCTTGAATTCCAATGAGGAGAAGGTGTTGGTTTATTTTGGTTTTTTGAGTACAGAGTGAGTATTTTGAAAAGATTTGTAACTCAGATTTTTCTCTATTTCAGGCTTAAAGCATTAGAAATTAATTGTTTTAAGTGCTGCTGGGAAATAATTATATGTTTGTAGAAAGTAAAGTAATTTAAAATGTCATTATTTGTAAAGTATGTTGTTTATGAAAATCTGTTTTAGCTAGTGAATTATATTACGTTCATTGTGGATCTCCACAAAATGCAAATGAACAAACAGAAACCCTAAAGAACTGAAAAGCTAATTTTTGTTAAACTAATTTTTATGGAAGTGGGCAACAGCAATGGGTTGAAAGTTGAAATGGGACAAAAGGAATGCGTAGAAAGTAAATTGTAACTAAATTAGACTTTCTTTCATTGTACTAAATTATTTCTGATCTTGTCCTGACAATTAGAGAAAATTTATAAGCAATGAAGTGGGCAAATGAAATGATGTGTATATTTTCTCAAACTCCTTTAGGGGATTAAAACCTCTCAGTGTGTTCTATCCATCTGCTTATTTAGTGCTTGTGTTATTGGAAGCAATCCTTTCCTCTTCCAGCAGTGATGCTCAGATCCCTAGTTCTTAAGGGTTGTGTATGAAACAGATTTTAAGGGATCCAGCCCTGATTAGAACAGTTAGCCTGTTAACGTCCTATGTATTTACAGTGGATTATTTGAAGGGAAGCAGGGGTTAAGTCAGCAGGTCTCTCGGCTTCCCCAGGGGTTAACCTGGCAGCCTGTTTGGCACACACAGGAGGGCTGACAGGTAGCAGGATTTGTCTAAGCAGTGTGCATGAGAGCCAACAAGGAAAACTGAATGCTCTGGATTAGTTTTGGATTATGTTGTCAGAGTGAAGCCTGACGGACAAACTGCAGAGGAATAAAATGCAATCTGTTTGGGGAAAGAGACAGCGTGCATAGCTTTCATTTTTCAAGAAATTACAAGAAAAATCATTAATAATTTGTAAATCCATGTCCATTAACTTTTCTCTTTGTTATCCCAAGACAGTCTTTTTAACATGATTTTGCCACTGTTCTATATCTGTTCTTTCTTGTGACAGATGGCAAGATAAATATAAAATTGCAATACTACAGTACAAACCAAAGGGAAAAATATCTAGAAATCATAACAGCTGGAATTGCTTAATGTGGAATATTGGGGGTGGAGAGGGGTGGTGTTTTTTCTTTGTCTTTTTGTGGTGAAAGAAAAAGTTGAACATAATTTACATACTTTTCCTATTCTATAGTTTCCTTTGTGTGATCATCAGTAACTTCAAAATATTGGAAACAATATTCCATTATTTTTTCCATTAAAGTAATTGCATTACCAATATTACTAACACAGTTGATTCCCTGTTTTTATTCATCTGGTTATTTCATTATTTTACTGCTCAAGTACGTAATGTTTTACAAGAAGGGGAAAACATTAAAAAAAACCAAACATAAAATAACTGGGGTTTTGGTTTGGGTTTTTTGGGGTTGTTTGTTTTTGGTTTTTTTCAACAGAAAGAATTGCATCGGTTTTCATTGAAGTAGTGTTTGTCCTTGTAAATGTCACTTAGTTTATTAACACTGACTTCTTTGGCTATAGGACAATAGTTCCTGCTCGTGAACTTCAGTCAGATCTGATTTTCAGAGGTTATTTTGGGGAGGGGGGAGCAGGAAACAGGGGAAAGGAGGGGGCTTCTGCAATTATGCTTTTCTATTAAAGAAAGGAACACACTAAATGTAAGCTGGCAAATAAACTCTACTTACGGACCAAATCAAATCAGGGAAAGACTGTAAAAAGTATCGTGGACTTGATCTTTGTTAGTCAGGTTTATACCAGATTTGTTCAGTCTTTGCATGGTTTCTTTATTTTTACTGAAGTGCCAAAACTATTTTATGGCATCCTTAATACAAGAAAAAATGATTCATCAGTTACAGCTGTTTGAATTATGTTGCTGCTGAGTTGTTAGCAGAGTAAAACAATTCATAAATGTATTAGGAATAGAGTTGTAATAGTATGGCCAAACAATTTGCAGGGAAACATTTATATGATAGATTTTATTTTATTCTTCTTCTGTTTATAAATTATCTACATGTAGAATCAATATATTTGGTTTTGGAAGAGTACAGTAAACATTGGCTATGAATTAATCTTGGTCTATTTACATCTGTATGCAGATTTTGTGGCTTTTCAGTATATCAAATTTGAGGTGAGTTGGGTGTATTTTCAGTGAGCATATGAAATGTACATTTTTTCAGTCTCCTAATCAGCAATACAAGAAAGATTTTGGTGCTAATATTCTGAGTTTTATTATTTTTCCCTAAAATGTGTTCTATCTGAAAGCAGTCTTGCCTAGCTATTTTGTTTACTCAATTATTCTTGAAAAGTATGAGGAATTGCTGTAGCCAACTTTTACTTATCAGTGTAGAATTTCCTTTTGGTTATTAACTCAGCTTTGGCTAAAAGCAATGTATTTTCCCTTGCTGCAGTGAGCCCATCTGAACATAAGACACCAAGGCATCTCTATTGAGTTATAAAGTGTCATTTCCATTGGCACTTGTTTCAGTTCTTATTACCACGTATAAAATTGTTTTGTGCAAGTTAAATGCTAATTGCCAATTGGCTGGTGGCAGTCTTGTTTAATAAGGGAAAAACAGAAGAATATTTTTGCGTTTATAATGAGGTCCTTATAGAATATTTCTGGAGAGTGCTTCTTGGCTGAGGGAAGGGGAAAGGACAAACTCCTGTACAGCTGCTCCCATGCTGCAGTCTTAGCCCCTCAATTTAAAATCGCGGAGTGGATGATGTAACACAGTATCACTGTTTTAATATTAGATGCTACATAAGCGTGTGTGCATGTGTATGTCAGTTTATTTTTATAATAATCTCAGGACTTTTATCTTCCATTCTATCTTTTAGAAGTATTGGTTGGCTAGCTGGGAGTGTGAGTAAGCAAGTAGTAAAAATATCTCCTATAGAGTAAAATGTTTATGCCCAAACTCATCCTGATTGAGTCCCTGCACCTTGTACATGCTGTTGGCTGACTCTGCATCTTTAGAACTGCTTCCTTAATAGGAAACAACAGTGCAGAGTAGAATTCAGGCTGGATTAATTTTGGGCCATGTTGCATGTCAAATTTAAGAACATTAAATATTCTTTTAATATTAAGCATGTGCTTCATTGCTTGTCTGACTCAGAGTGGCTAGATTTGGTCCTGGAAGCACTGTTATTAGTGCATTTTATTCTGAATACATAGAAGCCTTGTAAAAGCCACATAATCTCTCTGGGCTTCTCTTTTCCCTTGAAAATTGTGATAGTATTTCGTAGCAGTTTTAGAGACTGAAAAGTATGCTTTGGGATTATTATTTTTTAAAATAAAAGTTCAGTGGTTAGTTATACATGGTTGTCAGCATTTCTAACTGATCAAGCTTTTCAAAAGAAGTCGTATTGTACTTCCATCTCTAAAATTTCAATCCAGATTAAAATTTTAGTAGCATTACAAATCTTTGTTCTAGTTGTGGCTATTCATCAAGAAGTCTTCTAAAAGTGTTTTTTTCAGCTATTTTGAAATGACCAGACAATTTGATTGGGACAGCAATGCAATTTTGTTTGTGTCACCTTAAAGATAAAAGTACCTGGAGAAGAGTGCTAGAGTAGCAAAAGATATGTTTAAGAGGCAAACAAAAATTAAATGGTTTACTGCAGATCTGTTTTGATTTTTTAACCAATTGTTTACAATGAGGAACATTAATTTTCTTGAATTTCTTGCATCCTTTTCTACTAAGGTATTACAGGTTCAGATATTTAAATAATATATATCATCAACATTGTCTATATACAAAAGAACTAAGATAATTCACTTTATTAATCTGTTTCTGTGGACATTCACAATATCCTTATTCACAAGCTTAAGTATTTGAACCAGTAAATAGGCCTGGGACATTTTTCATCCTGCATGTTTCAAAAATAGCTTATAAACATCTCTATAATCTGTAGTTGTCAAGTAGTTATTTCATTTATTGCTGAACTAGATTGAAAACTCAGCAAATGTACACAATAATTGGGGCCAAAGGTCAAAGAAAACGGCAGAAACATCAGGCATAGATGCAGTATAACTTATGTGAGGAATTAACACTGCTTACAGTAATATAGAACAATATTTAATGGTGAATGATAGTTAAGACTTCAATATCAGTCTACAGAAAAAAGCTGTTAGTTTTGTTAGCACGGCATTTTGCAGTATCTTTTAAATCAATAAGTTTCATAAGATGTCCCAAGAATGAATACTACCTAAATAACGGGCAGCAGGAGCTGCATGTTGCTATAGTTTGGCCCTCCTGAAGACAGGTCTATTCCAGGCTTGCATAACTTTTCAGAAATGATGGGAATCACATCACAGTTTGCTATGGCTGCAAATCATTATTCCATGGGAATGAAAACAAGAGAAAAGCTGTTAATTCTGTTACTCAGCTTTTAAGCCTGTCAACTTTGGGCCAAGTTGTCTGACCAGACTTGGATTCATGATTGATTTCTTTGTCATGAATTTATGGGAAGTGACAGAGTGCAATAGAAAACTACAGAATGCTCCTTTTTGTGTCATTAGTAATAGCAACTTTAGGAAAACTTTAATATCCTGTTCCCCTTTTCATGTAAGAAAAGTTAGATATTAACACATAGAACTAACTGAAGCAGTAAATTATCAAGGGGCATACAGTTTTAATGGAAATAAATTAATAAAACTATTGCATATATTCTCCTAGGGGACTAAAAGTCTGCAGGGCCTTTTTATATGAAAGCATTCGCTAGGTATGTGCGTTAAAAAAACCTTCCAAGCTACTGAAAGAATATGACTTCAGTATTATTGACGCTGCTTTAACAAGCTGTGATGCAAAGAGTAAGCAAAAAACCTAAGTTTTCCCTTAGTTGATTGCTCGTATTTCCTATTTTATTCTGCAGCATATCATCCTTGATTCTGAGAGTTTTAAATTGCATTGTTGGTTCCAAACCTCACCTCAAAAGAAAGACCTCTCCCAGCATCCAGTTCACACTGCCTTCAACTCTGGCTCCTGCTGACCTCTGGTATGTCCCTTTAGGTAATTCTTAGGCACAGGAACTTGTTTCAGAACTAGAACTATAGTTCTGCTCCATTCTGTTGCAGGTTGCATACAAAGGCTCTTTTTCTATCTCTATATGCATATAATCAAGAGGGCGATCAGATATTCTGGTTTGTCTAGCAATGCAGGCTCTGTACAGGTTTTCAAGGACTGATTTCTGAATGCTGTTTTGCTCTGGATTATTGTTAGAGATGCAGATTTTTACCAGCTGGTTACACTTGCATTACTGCAGCAAGAGCCGATGCATTCCTAGGGCTTTGGTAAGAGCACGTGAGAGAAGAGCCTACGTGAGCAGACAAGAGCTGTGCACTCTCACATGAAGCAGCACTGAGGAAAATACCGCCTCTCATACTACTTCTGCTAGGTTCCAGGGCCTAACATGAGAGCTGAGTGTTCAGTATTTAACACCACAGCCTTGTGCTCCATTTTAAAACAAAATACTTTTAATCTGACCGCCCTAAGAAAAGCCAGGGACACTCTATCAATAGCCACCTCAGAATTTTGTAGTCTCAAAATTAATACGGAGAGCCATAGCAGAAGTGGAAGAGTATTTGGTGTGTATGTGATGGTGGCGCAGGTTCTGAGTCCTTTTTCTGGGAAAAACCACAGCCTTAATGATGTTGTGAGATGAAAAAAAAAAAAAAAAGCATAGTTCATCTTTGAGACTTCAGTGCTTTGCAAGGTGGTAAGTGAGAGATAGCACAGTTTTATCTACGAAAGGAGCAGATATGAAATTGCTGAGACAAAAATAGCATGAGCTGAAAGAATCACTTCTTACAGAAGTGAGAGAATTTCTGTCTGTCTCCTTCCTCTCTTTTCTGTCCTCACATTTTTTAAAAAGAGTGATCACAAAAATACTTTTCCCAAGTTCACAATTTTTACTTGACTCAAAAAAAACCCCTTTGGAATACAAGCTTGAGATATCACATCCAAACAGAAATCTCCACTGTTCACACACAGTCCGGTGCTGCAACCAGCAGTGCTTTTCTGGTTTAAAATTTTCCTGCATCTGTCTCTTGCATCTCCCAGATTTTTCTTAAAGACAATTTCATCTTCATTATCCTCTTAATGGTATCAAATTCATGATGCGCTTACTTCCAGCCTTCCAATTTCTACATCTAAACGTAAACACAGAGTATATATTAGGTTTGTAGAAGTTTACAAGTTGTAGAAGTGTATGGATGATGCATCTCTTCTTCCTCCTACAGCTTTGTGATATTTTTCAGTATATGCAGGCTTGTGAGACTGAGTGAGAGACCAATTTTTCAATATTAGCTTTTTTTATATATAGCAGCCTTCCTGCATTTACAGGTCATCCAAACTCTACTTAAGCATGACATCCAGTGCACAGGTTTGAAAGGGCTTGCAGGGTTAATTCTGTCATTACTGTGTTGACATGAGGCATGTTACAGCTTTCAGCTGAAAATGTTACTTGTAATCTTTTAATCCCAAATTAGGTCAACATTTTATCAAGTTAATCTAACATGAAGATTAATTAGGGTAGTTAACACACGCACAGAGGTTATTTGTTTTGAGTCTACATTTAATCAAAGAGTTAGTCCTTAATACAATAGACAGCCTCCCCCCTGCCCCCTACAGCTCATTCCATCATTGTGATATCGTGCACTGTTTAGGACATAAAATTAGGAAAAGACCAAACTGAATTTCTTAATCAATCCACCCACAAGCCCAGCTGAAACACAACCAATCCCTTATAGTGTGAGAGAGATGGATTTTTCAAAAATTGTATAGATTTGCAAAATTATATCTATCATAGATTTATTATATTTTTAGCCAAAAAAAGTGCCAGTAATATTAAACTGCTCTGAAATTTATTTTGAAGTAACTCCATAGCATTCCAAGATAATATGTCATCTAAGAATTATCAGCATTTGAGACGCAGAAGATGCATGATGTTTTCTAAAGCAAGATTGATACTACCATTAAATCCTTAAGGCTACGAAGTGTGGAATGGTAAAAAGAACTGTTGAGAGAAATGTGCCAGGCAAAATGGAAATTTTATCAAGAGAGTTTCTAAGGCCTGCATTGTAGTTTCTCTCAAAATCTGACTGTCTCAACAGCTAACACTGCCTGCTAGAGCACTCACCTGATACATAAGCACCCTGGTTTGGACTCCAGCTACTGGGCCTGTTTTGCAGCAGGTTTTTGACTCGGCCTCTCAACCTCAGACAAATTTTAGTAACCAACAGACAACTAGGATCTATAAGAAAAAGGAACTGTGTACACTTTTTAGAGTATTTGCCGTTCTGAAAACTATTTCCCAGCACAGAGGAAAACACCTTTCAGTTTTGTGGAGATATTTCTACAGCCAAGGAAAACTATTCTTGATAGTAGTGAAAGAAAGTAGTGTTTTCCTGAGGGCGGGATGTCTTTTAATAAAACATTTTAGTTCTACTAGGACCCTTGAAATTACCTGTTGCAATAGTGCTGTCTTTTTTTTTTTTTTTGTTACCCATAAAATGTGTTTCTTTTGTGGTGTTTTGAAGAGTAAGAACAATGGCATAAGCAGAATGGAAAAAAGAGCTTGGCCAGTTTCTTTCTTTACCATTTTCATGCCATAAAAAATGCTATTCAGTATAGTTGGTCTCAAATTAAATATCCAACAGGAGGAGAGAGGACAGTTTGTATAGAGGGAAGTGGCATAAATCTGCTAACAGGGGTCATTAGACCGGACAAATGCCTTTCTCCCCTGAGTTTCCTAGATAAGGAGAACCTATCTAGTAGTTAAAAATTCCAAGAGTCATTCTGGATAGCATTACCGACCCCCCTGGGTGTTGCTGCAGAGTTCATGCCCTGTTTCATCAAATACCCAGTGACATTCACCAGGGGCCATGCTAATTATAGGGATTTAGCAGACAATGTCTAAGAACATTTCATCACAAAATAGCATGTCTTTGTCTAAAAGTATTGGTTTGTTGATGTGCTAAGTTAGCAAAAAACTGGAGGTAAAATGATTCTGCAGTTTGTTAGTGTACCTTTACAGCAACATTAATCAACACATTGAAATGTTAAGATACAATCTCCCCTGTGGTTAGCGCCAGCAAAAGTGTGCTGTTTTGCAATTACATGGAGGAGAAAGGCTCAAGGTAGCTTAAAAATTCATGGATTATACATTAGTTCAATGTCTTCTAACCCAATTGTTTTAATGAGGTACATGGTTGATTCACTATAAAACATTCTTCTCGGGCAAGAGCTAGACACCCCTTGTCTTTTACATATGCCAGACCTATTCAGTAGTCTCTTTATTGAAATGGAGGAGAGGGGGGAGGGGAGGGTGTATGATAAGGGAAGCAAATCAGACTCCCATTTTGCTTCACCGCCAGTTGAATTGTTGTTTGATTCTCAGAGAGCAAATGTTGTGTTTACAGAGTGAAGTCCCTTACTCAGGCTAACTGCAGAAACAGACGTAAGCAATGCTACAAGTTAGCTGTACCAGAGTGCAGTCTGTAGGCTTTTCTTGTACGACGTGTGGAGGCTGGGTACCTCAGGAAGCTGTAAAATAGCCAGCTTCTGAATGGTGAGCAGCCTGCTCCACTCATGTCAACAAGCTATGAAGAATAATACATTTTATAACCCTTCAAGTAGAGAGGGACTTGGTCCCAGAGGTCACATTGCCATTGTCATTGAAGATCTCTCTTGGAGGTAGGTACGTGACTCATTTCCTTTCAAAAAGAGGAATAGGGTACAACTCACCCATTATTTGCAAAATGTTGGCACCGATTGTGTGGTACCTTCAGTGTTTGGGTCCCACTCCAGTCCAGTCACTGCATTACACTCCCTACTCACATTTTAACTCTGTTTTTGAAAGGGAGTAATTCTGGCAGAAAATACGTATCCCCCCCCTCACGGTGGCCTGTAGCGTGGTGCTTCCTGCACTATCCAGGAAGCTGATGGACGGGAGGGTTAAACCAGTACCACTCTCATTCTAAGAATACCCCAGGTGGCGTGTCCTGTACAAAATGTGTGCCTACACATGACTGCTGGGCGTACCAAGAAGGTGTTTTCTCCATCAGATCCATAAGGGGATTTATAAAAATGAGTTTATTAACATAATTCAAAGGATTGTAGGGATTGTAAAAAGCCTAATCTAATTTTCTGTTTCCAGTATACTTAAAGTAGTTTGTCCATTGTGGAATAACGTGAAATTAACACTCAGTCTTCCTCTCTGACACATACATTTCTACTTATGCATGAAATTTAATTTTTATTCATAAATTTACAGTAGTTATTATTGTTTTATTAAGCATTTATGTATGAAGGTTACAACTGCCAGCTACGTTGGGGTCAGTTGCACAGGCACAGTGCAGACATTATAAAATGGTCATACCTGCCTTTTAATGGGAGCAATCACACTTACTTGGCTAACAAAAATTTTGAAGTGGACTTTTAAGCAGACTTTAAATTAACTTCTATGAAAGCATATGGACATTCAGGACTCCTGGAAATTAACTGCTTCAGCACCGTAGGAGAATAACTACTGGCTAGCAACAATTTGCCAGATGTATTAATGGTGATGGAAATAGTAATGAGAGGAATAGGCAAAAAATGATGAAGCAGAAGATTTTGAACTGACAAATAGCTAGTGGGATAGCAGCAAAAATGGCACACAGCATAGAAATCACCTAGCACTGATTTTCAGGAATGTTTGACATTCCCAGTAGACATATCATGGTTATCAGTATGCCGTTGCTGTTTGCCCCTCCTCCCCCCATCTCCCTTAGCTTTCCTCAGCTTTCTTTTTCCTGTTATTATCACCTTTTCTAGACTGACGTTCATGTCCTTTGCCGTTTTAATTTTTCTGGAAACTGTAAGAGGCAGATTTGTCTCATGCTCTACATTGTAGCAGGTGGTGCTTAGGGACAGTATAGTGATGGACTTGGCAGTCCTGGGTTAATGGTTGGACTTGATGATCTTAAAGGTCTTTTCTAACCTAAATGATTCGATGATTTCTTTGCAGAGTTACACGGGCACAGGCAGTACTGTTTTCCAGGACATGACTACACTGGGATGTACAAAGTGTTTCAAACCAGTTTGGCACTGCCTGCGTCCTGGTTGTATGTTCCCTAAAGGGTTTTCATGAGGATGGTCCTTATGTCCTCATTCTCCAAAGCAAAGCACCTATGATTAGTTCTGTTCACATGATAAAGCATATAAAGAAGTAAGTTTCTGGAACCAGTTCTCACTTTTCTGCATCCACAGAGGGTATAAGCCATAAACAGCATTTATTTACTTGGTGGTGTTTTATGGTGGCTGACACATGCAAGTTTAATTTATGTAACCACATCATTTTTGTAAGTATCTTCTAAATTTTTATCCTGTTAATTAAATGGTTGGAAATACAAGATATTTAGTTCCATGACAACTGAACTCCCACAGTATTTATTTATCAAAGAATTTAGCCTCCTTTTTAAAATCTTCTTGCAATATCCTATCTTGATTTCTCTTTAACTGTGGGGAAAAGGCAGAGCATTTCTAGTGAGCTCACTGAAAGCTATCAAATTAAATGCATTGGCAGATACATTCATGTTGAATGGCTCCAGGAAGTGTTACTGACAATTCTAATCATATGTTTTTGTAGATATACTCACTATGTACAAAACAGACTATGCAAGGTTAGTTCACATAATCACACCAGGCTTCACTTCCCATGGTGTTTTAAGCAAACAAACAAACAAACAAACAAACAACCAAAATCTACTAATAAGCTCATTTGGAGTTGTAAGAGCTTATTACAGGTTAATGTGATTTTTTGAAATGCAAAGGCCATACAGTGAAAATGCTGAGCCTGAGATGAGGACTTCTATATATGAGGTGATTTCTATATTGTGGTCCTGAGAAGTCATTGCTTTAGTTAATAAATCAGAGAATGGTTTGAAGACATACAGGTTTGTATTATTTCTGTTTCCTCCTAAAATGTTTCAGTATTGTCATCAGAGAGCAGAGACTTTGATCAATTTCTAAGTAATTTTTTTCCTGCATTTCTGGTGGGAAATGAACATTTATACAAAGTTTTATTCCTGGAGATGGCCCCAAGCAGAACACCCATCTTGTTATAAAAGTCCTAGGGAGACTGCATTCAGTTATACTCTAATACAAATAATCTGGTACTCAGCACTCTGTGTAAAGGTAGAAGTAATGTATACAATTTTATGAATGGGGGTTTCTAAAGAAAACTCTGTGACATTAAAAGGAGTCCAAACACAATATTTAGAAAGATAAGGACAGGAAAAATATAAAAAAGAAGGAAAAAAATAGATAATCTCGAAAGCCTTTTTCCTGTGGGTATTTGTAAAGGATAGAACCTTCTTAAATGCTTATTACTACACTGACCTATAGAATGTACATTTATTTTTTCCAAACAAATTTATTGCTTCAGTACACATTTGTTTAATGGTCTTCTGTGACATGGAAGTGTTACAGGGACTCATTGTCTTCATCTCTTCCTGCTGTCCTTTAAGTCAATATTAGTTTATAGAGAAGTGCCACAGTGCAATTAATTTGTCCTTCGAAGAATTCAGATTCATAAATCAGCCTCTTTCTCCCTCTCTTTCTCTTTTTCTGCACGCTTCATGGTGAGGTAAACATCTGCGACAGCCAAAACTCAAAAGGTTGAAAGGTCTAATTCAGTAAAGTCTCCCCAAACAGGATGCTTATCTTAAACATACAAATTTATCCAAACCTTTGCAAGTTTACCTTTTTCTGTGTGCCATTATTTTCTTTCCAACTCACTCAGGCTATACTCCTTATCCTTTTTTTTTTTTTCTTCTTTTTTTTTGATGGTTCTTTTTATTTGATATGGATGAAATAATTTTTCCAAAAGCTACTCCGATCTTCATTGTACTGAACAGAATGTAAACCATTTCTAGATTCATTAAAGCTCAGATACATACTTTCCTGGCTCTTTGTGACTTCCAGTAGTCCTCTTTAACCCTCTGCCTTGCTGAAATCCTTCCCGACGTATGAGGCTGGCAGTCTCCTCTGCACGGGCTACTGTCTTCAGATCTTGTTAGTTCTTGGCAACCACAGTGAGACCCCAAGTGTTAGGATGTGAATGGAGTAGGCTACCAAAGAAGGTGACAGGTCAGAGACATACACCTCATCAGTCACATCACACTTTAAGATCAGGACGTATAGCAGGTCAGGTAACTCATTAGGTCAGGTTGGCGGGCGGGGGGCCATGGAGTCTCTTGAGGTTCTTAGGGTAGAAAGGAGAAGAATGACATGTACGTATCAAAAGAAAGGCTGGGGGAAAGAGAAAGATGAATCTCAAAGGACAGAGGCAAAAGATCTTAAAACAGATAGAAACCAAATTTCTCCGAACTTTTTCAGAAATTCTTGACTCCTTCACTGGTCTCTACCTTCATCTGTAATCCCTTATTTATCAGACTCCTTCAGCTCCCTCCCATGACTTCAGAGAAACTTGCATCCAGTTGTAAATCTGATTCTCATTCTGCAATGGTGGAAGCTAATGGTAGAGAGAAAGTCTTGTCATTACTTCTTTTCTTTATTTACTTTATTTAGAAATGAAGTGGGTTTTCCATGCATTTTATTATTCCTGCCACTTCTACCAGGAATACAAACAGAATTTTCTTCAGACAGTAGCAAATAAGAAATAAAAAACATACTGCTGTGTTAGATTTCTGGGTTCCAAGGTTCTCAGGTTTGCTTTGCTTTGATTTTGTTTTCTTTTGTGGCTCTTTTTGAGGACTAGATTGCCAGCATTTCTGGGTGCAGAAATGGAAGTTAGTCCAGTTTGAATCCACTTCTTGGGCTGTTTCTTAGTTCCTGTGGAATAAGTAGTAAGTGATAACAGCAGCAAGTATTTCTAATGCTCCGCAGCTGATACTGCATGCTGATGAAATACACCTGATGGAACTTCCCACTCCACCAAATAACTTTGACATGTGTCGCCAGACTGGAGTGATTTTTAGCCTTTGATACAAGGGATTCTATCTGTAGTGGAAGGGAGATAAAACCTCTCTCTAATAAAATATTGCACGTTCATTACAGCAGTCACCTGACGATAGGGTTCAAACCCCTTTGGGAAGAAAAACCAAATTCAGGTTCCCACATCTTTAACAAGTGCATTACCAACAGCTCTGAAGAAAACCCAGAAGGACAAGGACTCTGCTATGTAACTACAAATAGAACTCACCCCCTTTAAAAGAAGCAATTACTATGTGACCAGTCCTGAAACTTTTGAAAGTTTTTTGGGTTTTTTTGTAGACCCTTCATACCCATAATTGAAAGATTACATTTCAGTGATTGCTTGCAAAGCAAAGGACATGAACAATCCAAAAACCCCAAGCCATGTTTCCAGTTAATCAGTTTCCTGCATGACAGTACTCAGGAAACTTAAATTTAGGTCTCTGAAGAGTTCCTGGAGACTCTCACTGCAAGGAGTGATGTTGAAGCACAACAGCACCCTTTTCACTGCCTGAAACAAACAACATCCATTATTCACAGAATTATTTAGGTTTGAAAAGGCCCTTAAGATCATTGAGTCACACCATAAACCTAGCACTGCCCAGTCCACCACAAAACCATATCCCTAAGTGCCACATCCACATGTCATCTAAATACCTCCAGGCATGGGGTCTCACCCACTTACCTGGGCAGACTATTCAAATGCTTCACAACCCTTTTGGTGAAGAAAGTTTTGCTAATATGAAATGCATTCATCCTAAACTCAATTACTTCCCTGAACATTGGCCTCTTCAAAAGTGCTGTGCTTGTAGTTTCATGCCTTTTGCACTGTTCCTGAAATAACAGAAATCGGGAAATTACAAAGGAGAATGGAGAACATTACAAATCTAAATGTAAACATGGGTACTCAAACTCTTTTGCTAAAAAGCAGAAAAATGTAACAGGGACAATTTAAAAGGGAAAAAATGTAGCAAGGTTCTTTTTCCATTAGCTCTGGGGAAAAAAAAAAAGTAATCATTAGAAAGAGAAGCGCTTATATTTACAAAATTTTTATAAATACAAACCCACTTAATGGCCTCATAACCCAGTTTTGTCAAGGTGGCAAAGTCTTAATTTTTTTATAATGTCTGATTAAAGTTAATAGAAAATTGGAGGACACACAACTCCATAAAACCACATCTGTGTCCCTTTACGTATATGTGAGCCTTTAAAACAGAGAAATGTGGTCATAGTTATCAGAGTGTTTCCTAGGGGTATCAACATTCATATATATCAGGTGAGTAAAGTGTATATAAATCAGAAGTGAGCATCTCAGGCCCACTGTCATGGTTTAATCCAGGTCTTAAGCTTCTGAGGTTAGAGAAATAGTCTATCAAAGATTATTTCCATACCTATCAGTCACCCATGTAGATGACATTACAGGTGGTAAAGTATGCCCTCCTCAGCACTTCCTTTCAGGCAGAAAAGAAGGGGTGTTCCTGTTAGAAAGTTAGCTAGTAAGTTTAAAAAATTACTTGCCATTTACTACAGAATAAGTTTGTGTACAAATGTTACAGTAAAATAAAAATTCTCTGCGAGTTCACACCTTCTCTTATTTTATGGTAGCTTGTTTATAAAATCATATTGTGAAATACCAATTACTTAAAGTACCATGGTTTATTTCCATTACCCTTAAAAAAAGATACTTTTTAACCATCCAGAAACACTTCCGCAAAGTCAGAGCTATGACAGAGGCAAAGAAGGAATTGAAGTGGAAGGAGGGGAAAAAATGTAGTACAAGTTCACAGTGAGCTTGAGGCAAGCTATCGGGATTAGTGGTGTTTAGGAGTAAGAAATGCGTAACTAAACTTGCCGCTAGAGCTGGCTGAAAGCTGAAATTTCATTCCTTAGATAATGCTGCTGTTATGTATTGTTTTTTTCCTGAGCTAAGATGAAAAAGCAAAATAACTAACCTCTTTTCACAAAGCGAAGTTCAAAAACCAACAAAAATATTCCTTTTTTTTGGTCAATCTGTCATTAAAGTGTATCTCTATGAGACACTGCATCATCTTTCTCTCTCTATAAAAGTGTTTGCTTTATAACTGACAAAAAGGTCGCAACAGAAAGTTCTACAACCAGCATCCAGAATTGAATATCCTTCTTGTGGAACTGTCTTTCTTTTCAGTATTTAAGACATTCTAGAAGTGAAATAGGTGGTAACATTCGTTGATCTATTTTATGCAAACATGAATGAAAACCATGCAACTCTGGTAGACTCATACAAGTTACTATTAATGATGCTATGTAAGTTAGCACTAAAGTATAGACATTGATTTTGAAAGAGGGAATTTGTTTACCCATGTTTAAAAGCTAGGTATCCCCCTAATTGATACGACATCATTTGAAAACTCATTTGAAGAGGATTGTCTGAGTGGAACTTGTTATCTTTATTGGTGAGACATAGTACTACAATTCCTGCAGCAAACAGGGTGATTTTTTTCCTAGCTGCATGTTCCAGTCAAGCTGAGATCAAACATCCTGATTAATTTTGGCAAAAGAGTCTCTGAAGCTTATTGAACTATTCTGCAATATTACTTACTGTTTGGCTTCTTGGGACTTTACGCTATTTCTAGTCAGTAATAAGCTGGAAACACTTTCCAGGAATTTCACTGGAAGATCTTACTGCCAGTTTAATCTCTACTTGTTTCCTTTTTCTTGTTTCCCTGTGATCCTATTTTCCACAATAGTTAATAAATTATTTAACTTTTTTTTTTTTTTTTTTACAATTTGTGTAACAGATATTCTATGACCAATGAGAAGCACATGGTTATTCTTTGTATAGGGACCTACCTATCTCTTAGGGACGGATATTAATGCCACGTCTGGAAGTATATTTAGAATTACTGCTTTATGAATTTGAAAAGGAGAAATGATTGGGTCTGCTTATACATAGCCTTACCTAATGCTTAATGACTAAAGCAAATGCCTTCACTTTTTCTTTCCTTTTGCCATTCCTTTTCTTTCCATTTTAAATCCACAGTATCTTTTAGACAGCTTTTTATGGCCAATGTTAGTTTTCTCCTCTGGTAGTAGAAAGTAAAAACCTGAGCCTAATTCCACAGTTGAACTGTGTTTACTGTTTATTTGTAGCACCAAAATGAAAAACCTCTATTTATAACATGGAGTAACTGCAGGTAGACTGAAGTTAGGTGACTTAACATACTGTTTGGATAGTGGACAGCATTTGGTGAGGTGCTCTGTATGAGGCAGGTGGGGCAGACTGCTATTTTGCAGCCTACCACATCAAAGAGTAGTGCCTTTCCTCTCTACTGTTAAAAGGAACTGATGGGAATTGGAGAATGATAGACAGTCT
Source organism: Falco rusticolus (assembly GCF_015220075.1). Taxonomy (NCBI): domain Eukaryota; kingdom Metazoa; phylum Chordata; class Aves; order Falconiformes; family Falconidae; genus Falco; species Falco rusticolus. The sequence continues at coordinate 60,359,259 of NC_051187.1, forward strand.
TCTTAATTCAGCCCTTTGAAAGTTAGTCTCAACCTATTAATAAAAGAAGAATATTGTGACCATATGTCTCATCTGTCCCATATTTGGCTTCAAAATCATGTGATGGTACATGCGCACACACAGACTGCATTCATGTATCTGGGAAATGCCAGTGGTCATAAAGTACTAACATTTTTCCTACTCTAGAGCGCCACATCAGAAAGAGCTGACTACAGCTTAACAATAACTTATTTACTTGCTTGCTCTTACTAAAAGTTTTGGTGATTGAGCGTGAGGTACCTGTACTTTTAGTTCTTTCAGAATGGGTTTTTCTATCATCTATATTTACTTTGCTACAGCACTAGCCTGCAGCACTACTGAAACACGTTCAATTACAATAGTGAATAATAATTTATCAGTCTCATTCCAAAATAAATGAATAGTCAGGTGAAATCCCAAAGGTCACGGAACAAAGTGAAGCAGGCCACCTGGTCCTGAGGCTGTACGGGAGAAATGGTCTCTCAAACAGAGGCACTTAAGGTGGGAAAAAGTTGTTCCTGAATTGATCATCAGCAGGACATCATGCTGTTGTGAGGCTTGTAATGTAGATACTGCTGTGAGAAGAGATGAAAATGAGTCATTCTGCAAACATAGTTGGTGAATCTGGATAGATTTGTAAGGATACCAATGAACCTGTACACAATCCAAGCTTTAGGCAGTTTTTGTGCGAATTTACAGCATCTGCTGGAGTTGGTGCAAGTCCAAAGACTGAGCTTGGTTCTACTCTGGTGCCTATTTCGTGAACAAAATGAGATGGGGTTGACAACAGAAATCTGACTTGGAGGTGGAAAGTGTATCTTCTGCCATTAATTTGTACACGTTTAACCAGAGCTGAGCAGATACACAGGACCGCAATCCGCCTTTACTGCCCCTCTTCCCTGATTCCAAAACAATGTGGAAATTTTTTCCAGTCTCTGATGTAAACATAGATGTAATGCAGATTAATTACAGTTCTACCTTTTGGATTAGCTTCTCACTCAGAAGGCTGTTTTGTGGACAAGCATTAGCTAAACAGGTTCTTTAAATACACCTATTCCCTGGCCCCACTCTTAGCTGACTTTTAAGTATAGAGCTGTCTTGCTAATGCTGGGCCACTTAAGTGAGCCTTGTGCTGGTGCAAATCCCTACTATCTTTATTCTCCTTCCTAATTTATTGCAGGCAGAGGAGTGCATGGCAAGAGAAATGCAGCCTCTGATTTGAGAGCAGAGTGCACCTGATTTGAAATTTCAGAGGGAACCCTGCTCTAAGATATTAATTTCAAGAATCGCTTGATCTTGGAAGGTGTGTGTGCTGTTCATTGACCAGAGCGTGATTCAAATATCATGTCAATGTGTGGTTTGAAATGTTTGCCCTCTCACAGGGCTGGACATGCTGGGGTACATGCTGCTGGTTATTACCTGTAATCTAAATCAGGCTGCAGTTGTGCAATTGCTAACAGGGAAGTGACATTTCCTCACAAACCTTTCTAGCTTTACAGTTACTGCATCAACCTTGCAAAACAAAGATGAGTAGCCTGACCTTACAAACCACATACCAAATCTTCACGTGACTGAGCTGTATTTGACTGAGTACACACTCTAGGAGGGTGGCAAATTGTGGTGGGTGCCCCACAGCCCATTTCACATGTGCCACACTTGGCAGTTTGGCTGAGCCCCAGCCTGACCCGGTGATAGTGTCTGCTGGCTCATTTTCTCCTACCAGTGACAAACTGTCTGTTCTACCGCCGCTCTTTGCTGATGACATGTTCTTGTCTCAGCACAATCATTACAACTGAATTGCTTGCAAGCCAGATGTGTCTTGAGAGCTACGGGTTGGCCACCCCTGTTCTATGAGAGAGGAGAAAGTCTTTTGTCAAAATGGAAGTGCTTTTCACTGGCTGGAAAAGCAGTTTTACTTCTGCTGAGAATGCAAATGTATACCAACCTTCAGGGAAAGTGGAACTTTTAATTTTTCCTTGAATAGAAGCACTGAAGTAGGTTGGTGTCAATATTGTCCTAATATAATCTGTGAAACATTGACATGGCATAATATTATACATATGTAAAAAATACTGTATGTTCATATAATGTTATATACCTTGTAGTACATATAGGTTATACTGGATATAGCACTTCATGAAAAATTTAAAGGTTGTAGTAAAACTACATATTCTAATTGAAAAAGTACTACTAAAAAAGTTAGCTCTCCCTACCTAGATTTTGCAATATATTCACAGTCTATAGCTATACACGATTCTGTTTACTTTTAATTATCTGGCTCCTGTATCCTAATGAGAGAAGTGAAGACTGTCTTTGAAATTTTAACAGAAATATATGTTTCTTTCAATAAGGAAGAAGACAGGTAAGAGGAAATTCTTGCACTTTTTCTTTTCTTTTCCTCTGCACTATTTCTTCTTTCTTTTACTTTCCTGTCCTTCATCCTCTCAGTTATTGTTTTCTTCCACTTTCCAAAGAGATTTTGTCACGTAGCTAATATCAACTTGTCCGTCAATAACAGGTACTGACTTTCATCCAACTTAGTGTTGCCCAAGCAAATGAAATGTAACGTGTTTTGCAGTTTAAGGTGGGGGGAGGATAATGGACAACTCACAAGTTGTATTTGCCAAGTTAAAATTTCGTATCAGGAACTTACCTTTTCAAAAGTATTAAACATGCACTGTTCGATTGGAAATCTATCAGGGTTGCAAGTGTGGTGAACTGCTAAAATCAAGTCCATATAACCATAAAGCTCTGAGACAATGTGTTCCATAGTAATAAGAGACTCTTTTTGGCAGATGTGTATTTGGGGGCAGGGGTATTGAGAGGGCTCTTTTTTCTCAGAGAAAATGAATTATTTTCTAAGTCGTGTTATAGTTTTAGAATGTTTATGTTGATTATAAATAAGCTTTCCTACATGAATCTCTTATGTGGTGAGTGAGAATGGTTTTCATAAAGTTAATTTTTTTTCCAACAGTCTTTTTGGCATGTTTCTCAATTCCACTTAATAATACGAGGAATAATACATACTGGGAAGGTCAAAGGCAAAGAGAAGAAATGAGACTTAAGAGGGGGTACTAGTAAACCATTCTAAATTGATTAGGAAGATGAAGGAATTTAACACATTATAGATAAACTCTATAAAGATAAATAGTAGATATAAGAAAAGTTCAAAATGGCAACAGATATAGTCAGCAAACATGGACTGGAAGATAAGATGGTGTCTGTGATACAGTGATAATAGAACACATATTGTGTAATGCTCGGGACTAAGTTTTAGCCAGATCATCTTTCACCTTCATATACCTGTCTGGCTTTAGAAGAAGATAGTTACAGATTGATACATAGATATATGCACATGCACACACATGAAAAAGCAAAATTTCATATTTTTTCATTTATATAAAATACAAACATGTCACTAATTGTATGTTGAATTCCACCAACAAGAAAAAAATTCACTTTCCACTAACACACACACAAAAAAAAGCAGTCTTAAATGCAGTAGCCATTATGCTAGTATAGTTTATTCTTGGAATATCTATGCTGAAAATATACATGTTAACTATCTCTATTCTGCAATTTGCAATGTTTCACAAACTGTGGCTATATACAGTTTTGTTTGCATTGATGAATACTACTTCCAAAGAGAAAAATGAAATAAATTTTCTTATTACATACAGGAGTAAAGAAGTAGGCATAGCCTTCTTTAATTAGCATTTGCAGCAATTTCAACATGGAGTTCAAAAGTGAAATAGATATAGTTTTATGGACATTGGATCTTAGATTTACTGAAGACTGTAAAACAAATTCAGAGGCTGAATTTTTGATGTAGAAAGACACTGCATTCTATTTTATTTGGATGTCTGTAAAGCCAACTGTAGCCACATCTATCTTGGGAATTGAATGTCAAATATTTTCATTACTAATCCGGTGTTGGTGGAAATGTTTTATGATTTTGGCACACCTACTATCAGATTAAAATGCAGCAAGATAGTAACAAGAATGGGTTTATTATTCTTTCCTATTTCACTGCCTGTCTATAATTGTCTCTATGCATCTAGTCTATTAATATCATGACCCTGTAATTGGGTAACCAAAGATGTTTGCCTGGTTTTAAAAGCTCTCTTGTAATCAAGGTGAGGCCAAATTGCCAACTGTTGTGCCCACAGATACTTTGAGGCATAAAATTGAAAGTCTAGAATGTGAAACCCATATGTTGTATTAGATTAAATAATCAACATTGATCTGAAATCTAATGACAGGTCTCGTATGCACATAAATTGTATATTCGGCAGCAGATCTTGTAAAGAGCATGAAATTTATCTGACTGAAGATTCTTTGTTATCAGAACAGCAACCAGTATCTAGATAGGACAGTGGATGTTTAATGCTGGTCATTTCTGTATTTACCAGCCACCTTACCCTGTCTGTTGGTACTCCCGCAATGACAATTTCCCAGAAGCATTTTTTCCAGACTGTCAAGCATATACTCATTTAGCATACATAAAGCAGAGGTTCTCCTTCCAGCAGTTTATGGTAATAAAGAGAAAATGTGGAGATATTCTCACTTAATAGGATATAGTAGAGGTACCTAAAATGTTCTAAACCAATCTCTGGGTCTACAAGCAGCAGAGGACTACTTGACAGCAATACAGCTGACAGCCATTGCAAGATTTAGCATGTGATCACTGTGTTTTTCATGGAAACTTGGCAGGATGTGACAAATTCCCTCTCATTCTCTTACTCTCCCTTCCTTTTTTCCGTACTTTCCTACTGTATATGCCATATCCCATTTCAGAACAGCAGTGACTTCAGACATTTCTCAGGGATTATCGTAGTTACTGGGCAACAATTTATCTAAGGCATCTAAAAACACCTCAGAAATGCTTTACTTGGAGTATCTTAGTGCTGAAATGGGGCTAGCAGTACTCCATCTCACCTCCTACCTGCTGAAACGGGCAGATATTGAAAAGAGGCAAGGTAACAAAGTTGTTCTTATTCACAGTAGAGAATCAAAGCAGCGCACAGTACAAAAATAATTGAATCTGATTTATGGGCTTCTTCAGTCTTCCTGAGTTCCTGTTGATTTTGATGGGTGGCAAGACTCATGCTCACTTCCCAGTGTGTAGTCAGCTTCTTTCTGTAACCAGCTGTGACTAGCTGTAGTTTGCTGTTCTGCTCTGGAATATAGTTGATGTTAAGAGAAATACAAATCACTATTTTTGCCTGCTGCTGAAAAACCATGATGGGACCATTCAAAGACACGAAATTAAGCAATTTAAGTTTGGGTCACAACCATTTATCAGAAGTCCAGTGTAGTGGAAAAGCCTTGCCCTCCTGAGTTGTTTTCCTAAGATTTGAGAGACCTAAAACACCAGGATGTGCTTCAGAGGTTACTTTTATATTAGTGACCAGGCTGATTCCAGATGGAGGTGAGATGTGGCATGTTGCCTGTACAAGAGCTACAGCTTTCTGTGGGCACTTCCCAGCGTAAGCAATCACTAGCCAAAACCCCTGCTTTTACAGCTTTGCATCCCAGTGGTTAGTCTGAGTTAACTCCTCTACTGGTTCTCTTCCTTAAATTTGGCCTTTTCCATGATGAGGGCATAATGTGGGAAAATCACAAAGAGTGATTGCTACTCAATGGGTACACCCTTTTGCTGCTATGTCCATATTGGTAATTTTTCAATGTTGCTTAATGTGTGTGTTAATAATTATCTCAAACTGTAAACACAAGGCAACTAGTTCAATTATACCCTTCATCTGAAAAGTATGAGCTTGTGTTGAATGCAAGTGGGCAAAGAATTTGGCCTTAAATCAAGAAAGTTTATTTGCTTTGTAAAACTGTTAGGAAAACTTTTGAGAATTTTCTCTGTTTGTGAAACGTCCAGCACAGTGAGAGCCCTCTTTTCCTTAAGGCAGTGTCTTACTATTTCTATTAATAAATAGCAATGGAAGTTAAAAGACTTTTAAAAAGTTGTATGACCCAGTAAAAGAAAACTGAAAACATTCAGTCACTTGCAGCAAACTGCCTTGACTTTTCTAAATATAATGGAAAAAGCCCTTTTTTCTGGTTATTCCTTGAGCTGTTGTACTCTGTTGGCCCTTTCTCACCTTAATTTCACCCTTCTGCTAGTATAAATCAAATTTTCTTGCTCAGGCACCATCTTAGCTTTGGCTTAAAAATTCAATACATACCACAGACTTTGTATAGCTTAAGCCATATGGGCCTCTCAAACTTCACAGCTACACGCTGAAGATATACTAAGACTAGAAAAGTAGAAAAACATTCCTGCTTGACATGGATGTCAAAATAAGAACCCAAGTTTTCATCCTCCATCATGTTTTTATGAAGTGACACAGTCTTTTTTTGCATTTCCCTCTTTTGCATTTCAAAACTATCCAGAAATTGTCGAGACATTTGCGTAATATTTTCCCTTTTTTGCCTAAGAAGAATGGTCAAACGATGCAGCAATAGCTTTTATGTGCTGTAATAATGCTCTTGATAGAGTAGGGTTTAATAATTTCCATGCCTATAGAGGCCTGGTCTAGAATATATATCATGAAAACAATTTCCCATCAATTTGAGTAAAAGGTAAGGGTGGATTTTCCCCTTGTGAACAGGCATTTGCTGTAGTGTCTCAGTGCACCCAAAAGTCTGCACTCCTCTGCTGGAACATGAAGCGGAGAAATGGGATGCAAGGAAAAGGATAAACAAAAGAGAATGAAGACCAGCATGGAAAAGGGCAAAGGAAGCAGAGAGAGCTCAATGCCTCATAGTTAGAGGTACCCCCCTGATCTTCTGCACAACTATGCTGGAAAATAGCTCACTATCACCAACGGTATGTGGGAAAAGACCATTAATTTATGTTTTTAAAATCAGTTTTTCCACACTGCTGGACTTTGAGAGATCACTAACTTGGAGGTTTAAAGTCAGCATAAGCTTTCCTGAGCTTCTCCAGCAAATTGCATTCTTCAGATGTCCATCTGCACTTCATGCTCCTTCAGGTCACCCCTGGAGGAATTTCTTACTTGGGCAGCTTGGTATGTGATCTCCAGAAGGGTATGGACTAATATTTTAATGAAACCCCTGAAACTTAAAATAGAAACTCAGGTGAACGGACTCACAGAAGGAGATTTCAGTAATTTCTGTACATTTTTACTACTAGAGTAACTCATTCTTCTCAATTGATTGAAGCCACTGTGGATCATGGGGAGTGATGAATTGTCAGGGAGACTAGAGCTGCATCAGGGCAAAGAGCTCAAGGTGGCAAGATGACTTTGTGGACCACTTGCTTGTGTCAGGCAACAAAAAAGCATGTCAATCTTTCTGTTGCCCACAAAGCCCAAGGGACAGCTGGGGTAAGGACTGTTTGTCTTAATATTTATGGGTAGAGGGATTGGAGTTCTCTTCCCTTATGGCAGTATCAGGCCTCTCCTTTAACATCATCAGTAAACAACCTTTGTATGACAATTAGAGGGGTGGTGGGGTGCTATATTCTTTTACAGTTTTGTTAGTTCTTCTCACTGCTATGCAAAACCATACCATACCATAGGATGCATGGAAACTCAGAAGCAGGATGACCCACCGGGACCCGTAGTGAGACACTGTGTGGTGGAGACGAGAACGTATCTTACCAGAGATGAGAGGCCACCGAGCAAAGTCAGTGTCACTCCAGGGTGGCAGCTGTGCTGATGCTGCGGCCAGGCGAGCTGGTAAGCCACCTTGTGGACGGGGAGCACGCCGGCAGCCAGCCCGTTTTCCTGGCAACCTTCGTGTCTTCCTGAAGTATTTCTGGCATAGGCGATTAATGGATAAAAAGCATGTGAACTTCAGCCATCAGTCTGGCTGCATAATGTCCCAGGACAAAGATGAGCAAGGAGCACTTTAGAAAAGGAAAGAGGGGGGAAGAGGAATTGAGCCAAGTGGGGTCTGTACTTTGTTCTTATATTTTTACTGGCAGAAATGCTGCTATAGTCTTTTGCAAAGCTTCAGCATTCCCGATTTACTGTGAATAACTCTTGGATCAAAATATCAAAATGCATTTTTAAAAAACTCAAGAGAGTCAGAATACAGAAATTATGGCATACACTAGACAATCCCAAGATTTGTTTTAAAACTTCGGGGTCCTATAAACAGACTCTTCTGTCTTCTAAGTATTTGTACTCTATAATTAAGTCTCTGTGAAAGATATGGGACATGACTTTACTGTTTATCTGTCTAAATTCGTATTCTGCTTCTGTGCATTCAGTATCACTTGATCACTACAGTTATTAGTAAACATGGTTTTGTGTAATCATACATTCCAATTTTTGCCATACTAAGTTCCCTGTATTGAAAGCATTTTTTAGAAGAGAAGAAAGAGGGCTACTGATATATATTAGTATATATCAACATCAGGTATAAAAATCAAGAAGCACTTGGGGTATTTTATTTTTTTTTCTGTTTCATTAAGTGAAAAGTACGGAGGACAGAAGATAAAACCTCTTTTGACCTTAAGGAACATATAAAAGTATGGTGATACAAGTACTTTAACAGATACGTACAGTAGAAGTCAAGAATTATTTGTTACTGGTAAAGAAAAATATCAAACAGGAAACAACCCAACTCTGTTTGCACCCTGTTAAGTCAAAGGAATTTTTTTCCATATTATTCTTTTCAGCAAAAACCAAACACAAATATTTGATAGAATTTTCATTTTGCATGGTGTAATTGTTTTAAAAGACCTGACCTAGAAAATTAAACAAAATTAAAAAATATATGTGTTTAATATATTTCAACCTGGGAGCCAAATAACTATCTCACATATACTTATTCACACCAGTTCCATTTCAGCCATGGAAATACAACGGTATGGGATCAGTTCCTGATCTGTCAAGGTCGGTCATCTAAACAGTATGTAAAAACCATACATTTGCAAGGAAAGACAATCCCTTAATTGCTCGTGGAGGCTGGTGACATCTGAAAGTGGATAGGCAAAACTGTCATAGGTCCAAGACCAGAGCCAGTTTGGAGCATCTGGTAAAGATCACAGGGTGTTAAACTCACATCTGCCTGTGATGCAGAGCCTTGTCTGTTAACTACAGTCCTGTGTATCAAGTTGCACAAACATGCGGATTTTAAGATTGCTCATTAGGTGGCTGCTTTGCAAACTCTGTTCTCTGTCTTCAGCTTTAGTGCAGTATCAAACATTCTAGGGGATAGATGGTTATTCTGAAGTACTTTTATTTGAACTGTATAAGAGCAAAAATATTACTTGGATTTTCTCCTTTATGCTTCTCTCTGTATGTCTATGCATATTATTCAGCTGCATACAAAGATCGTCTGTTTTGTGTATCTGTAAACTATAAGGATAGTGTTGAACAACTAATTGTATATTTACATGATAAAAGTTTTTACAGTGTTGTAACAAATGGGAGTAAGTAGATCTCTTGGAGGGACTGGCAAGCAAAATTATGAAGCCATGCAAAATACCCTTTTTAGTTTTTTAAGAAATTCAGTGTGGTAAAGCAAGGTATGAATACTGCTGATTGTAATAATTTTTTAAAATAATTTCTTACATGTGAAGCACGTCAGGAAGTTCATGGTTTAGTAATGTAACCTGAATTGTATATGTGAATCAGTTTGGCTAATATTCTTCCTGTTTTCAGAATCTGTGTTTATGTTGGCTATTTTCTGGTTAACAGAACCACACAATTCACAGACATTAAAGTCTAGTACCTTGTTCAGATTTGTAGCCCCTTTGATACCATAAGCTGATGCAAAATTGGAAAGTAGGCCCCAAAGTTATGTACCAACATTTATATCAAGTGATAGGTGATAGCTGTTCAAAATGCCACGTTGCAACGTTCTTAGCAAGCAAGCAAGGTATAAACGCAGAAATAGTGTGTGCAGCAAAATAACCTTTCCAATATGTAAAGCCATTGTCAGAGTTTCTGCTGAAGGCCTTTTCTGACTGCCTATTAATATACCAGAGCAGGGTTTCAGCAATGACACATCTCAAGAGAGGACTCCAGGTTTTATGGGGTTTTGTGCAGGTGTGCTGCAGCTCTCCCCACGGCTGGCTGTGCCCACAGAAGCAGCCAAAACCTGTGCAGCTTCTGTCCTCCCCTCAGCTTTTGGGGTTCCCTTTTGGTGACATAAACTTCGGTGATGAATGTGAGAGAATCTATTATTACTCTCAGCTCAGATTGAGGAGGTTTACCAGGCAAAGGCTGAGGCCTACCAAAACCTGCAAATCAGGACATATGCTTAGTTATAGACAGAATAAAATGCAATATAGTTATATAGATATATGGAATATATAGCTATATAGCTATATATAGAATATATTATGTAGATATATAGAATATATATCTATGTAACTGTATATAGAATATAGTTAAGGGCACAACTGACCATGCTGTGAGAAGTGGTGGTAGCTCAAACAAAATTGGGCAGGCATGGTATGAGACAGTGCTTAGTCTGATTAACTTCTTTTATCTTATGACCTGTCCTGATTAATTCAGCCACTAACGGAGAATTAGGAAGGCTCCCGGCCCTCATGGTCTGCTTGTGCCCTTTGCTCAGATGCACAGACACCTTCTGCTCACTCCTGCAGATCATCTGTGCTGCAGGGGTCAAGTGAGGTGGTGAGAAGGGGAACTAGGAACTGAGATGATGTTTGGTCTAAGTGTGTTGGACAAAGTCCTGAGAAGCAGAGAAGGGTTTGGGAAAGCTGGCAAAATGGCAAGCGAAAGAGAGAGTTTCCTCTCTGAGCAGATCATATTTAACAAGACATTTGTGGCCTTGACTTTTAGAAGCTAAAAGCTGCTTGAACACACTGAAGCTGCTTACTGAAAAGCTGAAAGGCCTTGTCTAATCTTTTTGTTGCTTTATCAGGTGGTTCTGGGAAAACAATTGCTTAATACTGTGGAGATCAGCTCTGACAGCGTTATGTTAACGCAGGTCTCAGGGCAGATAGCAGCTGAGGCAAAAATGTTGCATAGGAAAAGTTACCTCATAACAGAGTCCTACATAGTAAGTTTTGTAGTTAGATTTATATGCTGAGAAATCAAGTAATCACTGATGTTTCATGCAAGTGTCTCCAAAGCTTGGATTTAACTGGATCATATCAACTGAGGGAGAAGAAACAGAAACAGCTTTCGAAGCTGGAAAAAGCAGGACAAGGCAGGAGTACAGTACAGGAAGAAATGATGTGTGATGCACATGGCATCTGATTTCAATATGATTACTTTTTCCACCCTCTTTGAAAATATATCTGGAGTATGCCATTTGTTTTAATGTCCACAGATTTCTTGATTATTAAATTAAACATGACCTCTCCATTCCTATCAACTTAAGAAAGAACTGCTGCTTTTGTAACTTTATAGATGGTTTTGTCAAGCAGATTTATAACCCATTTATTCAAATAATTCTTATTATCTTCAAAAGTTATTCCAACAAGTCTGGCACCTTGCAGTAGCTTTGTAACTTTGCTGTAATTTAAAGGAAGAATTTGAAGATGATTGTTTCTTTTCCTCAATCAGAGATAGTCTTTCTGTCCTTACCCCTATCTATTTTTTTCCTGGTATTTTGGCTGCCAGTTTTAGTTCCTTGGACACCACTGTGGTCTTTGAAGTCAGAAGAAGAATGTATCTCTCCACATGATCAATAGGCATTTGGCCACCAAGCCTCCACAACACTATTTTAAAAAATAATTACAGAAATTTCCTCTGAGAGAGGGAGGAGAATAAATTCTTGAATGGCTAGGCATTCATCAGATGAGGCTAAGATAAGCAGATAAAATAGAGAGGCTGGATCAAACTGCTACAGCATTAAATTTTTATGCTTTTACTTTAAAATATTTTTGCTAGATGAGTTAACACTTGGCCTATTTGTACGTATATTTCGGGGTTTTTTATTTTAACGTACTCTTCTTTTTCTCAGTTGTTAATAACTAGTCCCAACATCTTCCCTTACCTCATAGCCTTTTACAATGTGTATTCCAGTTGAGTCTGGCAGACAGAACTTAAGCAGGCCCTTCTGTCCAGAGAAATGCCATGGCTGTGACAGTCAAGGATGCATGGGCTCAGCTTGCCAGCACAGGTCAAACACTAATAGTCAAGAAGTTCTAGGGGACTAAGAGACAAGGGCAAACTGTGGGGAGGAGGAAAGGAAGCACGAGAAAAATGAAGATGGGGCTCACTTTAAAAAACAAACTCTAGTTTGTAGGAGATTCAGCGTATAGAGAGAGCTGGCAGTGAAGTTCTGGCTGATGGACAAGTGTAGAAAAAAAATATCTGGACACGTAATGACTGTACAGGGAAGGCAGTAAATAGAGAATGAGTTATACATGTCTACTAAAAAAATCGCTACAGTTGATAGCAACCTTTTCCTGCTGTAAGTGCATGTGGTGATGCACTAAAAATGCAGGTGAGTTATGAGTGCAGTGTATACTTTCAGAAAAGGCTACAGATGAACAGATTTACTAGAGGGATGTATAATTTGGCTATGATCTTGAAAGCTGGCAAGACTGTATGTTGCATACACCTAAAAATATACTTATAATTTTTTTTTTTTATGAATAGCACTTATTTGAAAAAAAAAAACACCTATGCATTAATCATAGATTAGATTTTTACCATTTTAGGTAATTCTCATTTCTTTCATTTAATGCAGACTGGACATATCATATCCTCATACTTTCAGAAATAAAAAATTAAGCAGTTTTCAGTGTAACTGTTTTGCAGAAGGGGCCTAATAATGAATTAATAAAAGGATGAATATGGCTACAGTAAGGACTATCAAAATGTATAGCTATTTCTAATGATAAGCAAGCACCAAGAATATGTGGAATAAGGGAATATAATGTGGCAGTCTACCTGACAATAAAATATTTTCATTGGAAGGGACCTGCAGTGATCATCTACTCCAACTGCCTGACCAATTCAGGGCTGACCAAAAGTTAAAGCATGTTAAGAGCATTGTCCAAATGCCCCTTAAACACTGACCAGCTCAGGGCATCGACCACCTCTCTGGAAAGCCTGTTCCAGTGTTTGACCACCCTGTTGGTAAACAAATGCTTTTTAATATCTAGCCTAAACCTCCCCTGGTACAGTGTTGAATGATTCCTACATGTCCTAATGCTGGATCCCAGGGAGAAGAGCTCAGCACCTCCTTCTCCACTTCCCCCCCTCAGGAAGCTGTAGAGCACAATGAGGTCACCCCTCAGCCTCCTTTTCTCAGAACTAGATGCACCCAGAGTCCTTGGCTGGCCCTCACAGGACATGCCTTCCAGCCCTCTCACCAGCTTTGTTGGCCTCCTCTGGATGCATTCGAGTACCCCAACACCCTTCTTAAATTGTGGGGCCCAATTCTGATACATTACATATGCATGTGCTTGTGCACACAGCCCCAACTGTGTTGTGAGGCTGCACTGACGCTGAGTGGAGCGGGACAGTCACCTCCTTCGGCTGGCTGGTTATACTGTGTTTAATGCACCCCGGCAACGTAAATTATGTCTCTTAATTGAGTCTCCTTGCCTGCAGAGATCTCTGTTTAGGCCCTGTAAATCAATGAGGCTATGCAACTGGACTGAGATCCTCCCTTAAACGTATGGAGTGGGAGACCAGTGGTTTAGCAAATGGCAAATACCAAATTATTCAAAGTTTGGTTTTAAAATGTTGAAGGTGTGTTCATGCTTAGAAATAAGTCTTTTATAAATCTGCTTCTTCCAGGATCTGTATGAAAACCAGGAATGTTCAAGAACAGTTTTTTTAAGTATATTGAATTATACCAAATATACATAGTTCAGAAACTGCAAGCAAGGCTAGCGCAACTGTTTTCAGGCTTTAAACATTGTCTCAGATGTGTTTGGAATTTTGGGGGGGAGCTTTCAATTCATTAATTTTAATCCTTGTCAATTTAATATATTTTGCTTACTCTTTGCATGTTGTTCTTGTGTTAATTGAACTCTCACCATATTTTGATTTCATACACACAATTGCACTGGGGTATTCAACTTTTAACTATTTATGCTAAAACAACATCAGTTGTTGATGTGAAAAGTTATGCATACTCCCCAACACCAAAAAAAACCAAAACAACAACAGCAACAACAAAAACCAAACAGCAGAAGAAACCATGAAAAGTATGAAAATCAAACCAAAACAAATGGCAGAGAATTTCTGGTCCCTGACAGTATTTTTCCTGAGCCCTTATTGTTATTCCTGTATGAGACATGTTGGTCTAGAGGGAAGTCCTTAAGGCAAATGCTGCCATCTAGAGAGAAACAAAGTGCATGATTTACTTAGTGATATGATTTTTGTCTCCAGGGAGCCCCAGGAGAAGCAAGCTGGACAGGAGTCCACAGAATGGACTGTAGTGTCAGAGATGGGAGCCATTGGGATGCCTTTCCAGCAGCTGTTGACTAAAAATAGTCAGATCCCACAGACACTGAGAAAAACACCACTGAGAAAATCCTGACAAAGGGTTTTGAGTATGTATCAAAGATACCAAATGCCTCTCGTTAGCCAGTTAAAATTATTTCATGTTGCCTATTTTTTCCTTAGTATTTCCTTTTCTATGAGAAAAGCTTTTACCTTAAATTTATTTTGTTTAAAGAAATAAATGCAAAAGAAGCTTGCATTATTTGCTTTTTTTTGTTCATCTGCCTCTTTTTTTCATGTCACAAAGCCTCTCTGTTTACTCTTCAGCTGGTTTGGAGAGTTAGGATTGCAAAATTCAAATAGAATGACAAACACAAAGAAACCACTGAAAATACCTGAAAGACAAGAAAGAAAAGCGGGGATTTACCTTGTCTCAGTATATTATGTGTGCAGCTATATAAACATCCCAGTGTGTTCAAAGACTGAGCAATGCATGTTAAGCCTGAATGGCAAAAATGAATTCTTGTAGGTACTTTCAAAACTCTGCTAGCAATAGCATTTCTCTGGGTATAATGAACATTACTCATTATGAACTAGTGACTTAGAAGAGCCTGCAAATAATGGTACACATGCTCAACCTTGTTATGCTCATTTATTTCACTGAAATTTGTAGTTAATCATGAGTGATTCAGAGTTCCAGTTTGAAATGTTCAAATGAATAAGCACAGTAAAAATAAATGTACTTTTTTTGTTTCTCATAGACAAGTGTGTTTCAATGTTGGTGTGTAAGGCAGTGTAATGAGTTGGCAAGTTCTCTCTGCGGTCTATTTTTAGTATCAGTTTTCTTTAACAATGGTGTGTTGCTAATGGCAAACTGTATGTTGTCTTGTTAATGACGTAGGTGGGCAGCATGTGAGAAGGAAAATAAGGCAACTTCTGTGTCTGTCCTCTGAAGTACCCAAAGAATGTTTGGAGCCTAAGACTTTAGGATAGCTTAGCTGCTTTTCCCTAAGTGGTGTCCTGAAAGTGAAAAAGAAGTATGGAAGACCCCAAATTTTTTTCCAATTACATACATTTGTATGCCAGTATATGCATATTTGCTGGGAGGTGTGCTTACAGGATGGATGAGTTTGTGTTTTCATCTGAAAACTATGAAGGGGCTAGAGGGACTTTGAAGAAGTACCAGTAATCTTTCCTGTATTTTATGTATATTTATAACATATAATGCTAGCGGGTTCTTAGGAATTTGCTGAGATTGAGGGAAAGATGTTTCTCTTTATTTTTCAATGCAAAATAAAAATGTAGAGATCTTCAGAGTGTTGTAATGAACTCAAAGAAAATCATTTTACAAAGCAATGCTATTTTTAAATATTAGTTGATAAGTGGGATAGATATTTTCCTAGTGGTTGTAATGCATATTGGCATCAGCAATATTTTCCACCTGGAAACATTTTCATCCTTCGTATTTCATATCCAAAACCTTCTCTGCAATATGATTATATTGTAAATTGCTCAAGTGTAATCTATACACAACACAAAGGAGTCAGAGGAAGACTAGTTCTACCATAAAATATTCTGAAATAACATAACAGATTTTTTTTTTCCTCCACGCTTCTTCCTGGACTTTTGATACTGATGTTTGTATCCAAAAGCCTAGTTAGATTAAATTTACTGCTCCTTTGTTCTTTCCATGACGACGTTAGCTGGATTTTAAGCACCAGACGTGGTAACTATCACAGCCCAAAAGCAGTGCTTACCAGCCTTTTTTATTTCGTTGACGAGGAGACTTCAAGTTTGAAGTTCCAATACAGGAAGCTCAAGCTATCCCTTTAACTAGACAACAAATACAATCTGTTTTTAAATATATTTTTTCCCTAGCTGCTATAGAGGATTAGAGAAATGAAATATACATTTCACAGTGATGCAAGGGGATGTTTTGAAGTGACAGATCCATATGTTGCCAAAAAAAAAAAAAAAAAAAAATCACAGATGTCTGAAAATGATGGGAAGCTTGTGAGTTTCCAGAAACACATGAAAACTTCCTAAAGGCAAATTCCCTGCTTTCATAAAAATGCCCATGAATGTCTTTTATTCTCTAGCATATGGTACTGCCTATAAAACACTTCAGCATTTCAGAATGCCAGTGATGCAAATAGAATTCTGCATTCCTGCAGTGGGATATTTTTGCTCTTACTTAGGGTTATTTATTTACTTTTCCAGATCCTCTCCTCACAGTTCTTCAGTTCAGTATGGTCATTTGTTTATTATGACTAGGGAGGGTGGTATCGTAGAAAAAAAAGATGAACAAAATAGTTAAAATAGATTAGGAATGGGTTTGAAGTAAGCCAAGCCTCAAATTATTTATAAAATTTGGAAAAATCAGGTGGGATTTTTTTGTTATCCTCTTTGGGTTTGTTCTATGTGTCCAGACTTTTTGTTTTTTCCAAGAATTACCAAACATAGTAGTGAGATTGTTTGGAAAAGGATGATGATAAAACATCCCAACGCAACCTTGTGTTGCAATTACTAAAGCAGCAAAACTCAGAATTATAATTTGATTTTCTTAAAAAAAAATAATCCAGCAACTGTAGTAACATTCCCAAACCATGGATTTAATTGGAAGTTTGGAGGTGCTCATTTAACTGATAAATTTGGCCATGAAATACAGGTTCTTCTAGGATTAGAAGCCCATCATAAGGCATGGCTTTTTTGTTTTGATTTAGTTTTTGGTTTTGTTTAGGTTTGTGTTTGGGTTTTTTTAATTTGTTTTATTAATTCTGGGTTTAATTTGTGCTTCTTAGCGTGTTATTAGAATGGTTAGAATTAGGTTTATTTCTTTAGGGTAGCATGTTCATTAGGGGCCAAAATGAGGAGCATGCTGAAGCAGGAGGGAAGGAGCTGGACACAGAATTAAATTTAGGTCTGTAAGCCATTCCTACTTGCATGTGGCTGTTGAGGGGAGGTTGCAATTCAGGGCAGACTTGAGAGACAAAAAAGAAACAGTGTCTTTTTATATGCGTGTGCATCTGTGTTTTGCTGAAAAGTCTATTGAGCTGAAAACTACAAAATATATGCTACAAATACATTTTCTTTTTAATGCAAATACAAGGAGACCAAAGACGCATAAATTTTGAATGCCTAAGATACTTTCAATTACAGGAAGAAAAGGTGATATCACAAGAAGTCAGTGGAAAATTTGCCACAAATTTGGTAAAGTGCAGCTTCATTATCCAGTGAGTTTTTGTCGTACAATGTTTTCAAACATATTTTAAAACAGCTTTCCAGACAAGCCAGTATCACCTGGAATCCAGTTTTATGTTAAAACTTACCAGCTTGAAATGTCTTATTTCTGATATCTCTGTACTGTGGTTAGACTGAAGATGGCTCTAGGTTCGGTACAAATCCAGGACTAAATTTGATTTAATTGACATTTTCCATAAATTGGGAGCTTGGAATGAAATTAATAGTACATTCTGGGTTAGATAACCATTGGATGGTATAAAAAGTTCCATAATTTATTTTCTGCCATACTCACTGGGCATATCTTTAACTTTTAAGTGACTTTATGCTCAAAAAAAAAAAAAAAATTGGAACACACATGGTGCCAATAAACAGTTAGAGGCATGCACAAATGCACATATAAACTAGACAATGTTCAACTGTCAAATGCATCTGATGTAGCTGGCATTAACATTAGTAAGTTTTCTCTCTCCTACCTGTTCCAGAACTGCTTACTGAATATCATGGTAAGCTCTTCCCTTCCCTTCCTGTCTTTTCAAGTTAAACGACAATACATTCAGTTTCTTCCTATACGTGTCTGTTTAGACTTAGTAAATGTGGTTACCTCTTACATCAGCAGTCCTCGGTTCTGATCCTGTTAGGGTTTTAATTTCATTCACTAGTATATTACAATGGTAATTTTCTTACATTCGTCCTTTTTTTTCCATTGAAGAAACCATGCTAGCCCAGGTCACGTAAGCTTGGTCTGTTCATAAATATAAAACATATAAAAACAGGTGAAAGAAATCAGAAGATCTTTTTAGCAGTGATTTGTAAATGGTCTTTTGACAGGTATATACTTTTAGCAGCCATACTGTGTATTACAGTACCTTTCTTTGTGAATGTATTACAAAATACAACTCCACCCAAATTCAGTGTTACCAAACAGCAAAACAGTGCCACAGGAGCAGTGGTGATTTGTAATCACTTTTTCATATACAATGTAACTGGTATGGTATACATATATACATATACAATGTTATTGGACCATAACGTAGATTTGAAGATCTAAGTGAAACTGAAGTGAGAACTGAGTTATGACAGGGTCTGGAATCTGTTGAAGACTGGAGATAAAGACACTTCATTTTGTAACAACAGTAAAAAATCCTGACCATTTGGGACGCTGATTTTATTTTGTCTAAAACATGACATCCCCAGGATATAAATCCCTAATGCTATTCCAAAGCACTTAGTTCGATACTGACGTGTACGGAAATCTTCCAAGAAATCAAGGCCGAGAACATCTATCTTATTAGACGTAAGCATGCCTTGTTTTATAACCATTTTCAGTGTCATAGTTTGGGCCCAGGTTTTCAGCTGTTTTGTTCTTCTTTGTATATTGACCCTTTCTGTCTGTACTAGATACATCGGGGGTTTTATAACCTACATCATTGTGTAACATGGTTATTCCAACCCATCAGATACTGATTATCACAGTGACCTACCACAAAGGTTTGTGATAGGAGTTCTCCACCTCTCTGTAGAAAATCCAACAAGAGGAATGAATTACTGACAGCTTTCAAAAGGTTCCTCAATTCTTCCTTCTGGAAAAAAAGATTAATCAGTAAAATTCAAAAGAATATGTTCTACTTTCTACAAACCAATGGGTTTGTCCTGTGTGTTGAACTATGCCCCCAATCACTCCTAAACCATTGTTGCTTGATTTGATTGTCTGGAGACCTGTGCTTGGCTTCTGTTTGTGCTGCCTCTGCTTGATGTTTGGTTTCCATCTATCATGATACTACCTTTCTCCTGAATGATAAACTTTGCATTCAGCTAATAGAAAGAGCTATAAAAATTAACCTAGTTAACTTTTATTAGCTTGTTTTGGTCAACTACAAACAGGGCGCGACAAGACGCACCCCTGACCTGAGCACCTTCATCATCAACTTGTGGCATGTGACATGCCTGCTATATGCCAGATAGGTATGGCTGATCTCTAAATGTCATTTGCAAAAACACATGCATTAGGCACTCTTTCATGGGTAGCAAAACTTTTCTTGGTAGTGGATGAGCTATGATTTCCATAGCCTGCAAAGCAGACCATATAGTATAGCTACAGAAGCTAATATAGCTTTCTGTACAGCATGGAAGGTTACTTTTAAAAATCTCAACAAAAAAACTTGTCTTTGGACTTACTGTCCATCTAGTCTGGAACACAAATGTTGCATTCACACAGTAGGACTTATCTGACCGTACTCAGGGATCTACATCTAAACGGGTTGCTGCTGGCAGCCTGCATGCTTAGAGGAAAGTGCTACGCAGGCCATCTCAGTCTGAAATAGCTGTTAAGGCATGTCAGATGAATAACACGTGAAAATTGTCTGCAACTCTTTATATACTCTGTGGATGAAATAGGTAGTCTGCTGGGAGTCCGACCTGCAGTGTGGATATCTCAATTTAGGTAAGCTGGATCCCATTCCTTAAACCCTTGTTAGGGCTATTACTACGGTAAGACCCAAGTTAGGCCTATGACTACAGCCCTATGTGGCCACAGTGAAAAATACCTCCAGAGTCCGCTGGATTTTTTCCCTTAATTAAGCTAAGCTTCCTGGTTTTTTCAGAATATATACCATTATTTTTTGGTTTATTCTTTTCCAGATATGGTCACCGTATTTTTAAATATGTACATTAGGAGTGCTTTTAGCTTTCGCTAAATAAGGTCCTGATATTTCAAAACATGTAAATTAGCGGTGTTTTCTCAAGTTCCTGTAAATCTGCAAAGCGGGACTGGTAGGCAAAGAACAGCCAGTGTTCTGTAGATCATTACCTACACATACCTCAACTTAATGACTGGGCAGTAAAACCTAATCTCAGGGTCTGGCCTGCAAAAGCTGCTGTTTCTCATGCTTCAGAATAAGAAGATTTCCTTTCAATTTATAGGTTAAATCCTTGCTACAGGTACTCTCTGCTGACAACTGAATTAAGTAAGGGAATCACTAGAGGCAGGAAACGCAGTTTGCCAAAATGCAGACAAACTGCCAATCCCTTCCTACTCCGTTTTGAGGCAAAAATCCCATTGCTGCAAAAAAAAAAAAAAAAAAAAAAAGATATTGCCTAAAAATTGTGTTTCAGGATTTGGTCCTGGATTGTTCTAATATTTGCAAGTATAAATTTAGAGATGAATGCATCTGGATCTGAAGACTGAGAAAGAAAAGCACAACTTAAGTTTGTTAGGTGGTAGAAAATCCTAAATCCCATTAAGGACGTTTCAATATGACACCCACAAATCAGACAATTTGTTGCTTCTGAAAAAGCAACTAAAAGCAGATAAAATGATGAATTTAAGCAATTAGAAAAGCAATCTCAGCATAAAAGATGGTGACTGCATCAGTGGAAATAAATTCATAGCATGTTAACAGAAAAAAATATGCTGGATTTAAGTGAGAGGTTTTGGCAGCTTTCAGAAATTCTAGGAGAGCAATTTAAAAATTATTTCAAAATAAATTTGAAAAGTGCTGTTAACTGTTATTCTCATCTAGGTAAATGGCTATGAGGTAGCTTTAACTTAACAGTGTTTTTTACCTGCTGCAGTTTTCATAGACGTTTTGCTAGTCTGTTCGCAGTGAACTAATATGTAACTCTACAAGCATACGTTGTTAAGGAAAATTATGGAGCTAGCATGTTAAACAACAAAGGCTATTTTATCCTCCCTTAGAAATAAAGTAGCCCATCTTTTTCTCCTCTGTTAAACATGCAAACATACATAATTCTTAGGACTTCATAAAGTGGAGGCTTCAACTGCAAAATGAGCATACACATGTGCAGAATTGGTTTGGAGTTTTCTAAGGCTTTTCCTCAGTGTCCTGGCGTTAATGCATAGAGGGACTCACTTTTCTCACTGAATAATTCTCCCATTCCCCCCTTCTCCCCCAGCACTGCCAAATGTGTCTGTAGTTTGATGGCGTCTTTCCAGAGAGCGATGAACAGGTCAGATCAGCAACCAACTTTTTATCCATTGACATACAGACTGACTGATGGAAACTTCTAACAACCTTAAGACTTTAAGCCTCAGTACAAGAGTTTACATCAGACCCTTCACAGAAGGGGAAAGCCATTTAATCCCAGAAACTGTTAAAACTTCCCACAAGACAAAATAAACTACGGTGGTATAGGGTTTGTGTATTCTATTTATTATTTCTAAACAATTCAGTATGAAAGATAATAAACTTAGATCTCTGTGTGTTTTTTCTATTTAATCTGGCATTGGTACTTGAGTGATCTGCTTCAGATGGCAAGACCTTTATTCTCTGCCACTCATAGCTTTTGCTGTGAGTGCCTTCACTTGTCAGTGCTGGGAAGCTTGCTCCCTCATTTCACTGCAAAAGGAAGATTTTCTTTTAAACTTGGGTAATTCTGTGGTACAAGGCCAATTTCTAGCTATCACTTAATTCTAAGATAATTTCAGAGCACATTTCCTGTACCTTACTACAAATTCCAATATGTGACTTCAAATCGCAGTGTATTCAATGGAATAATTTTACAGTGCAGCCTAAGAAATCTGAGAAGCCTAAGTGCAAACCCACTTGGGCAGCACCCATTATGCATCTCTAGTAACAGATGCAAGAATTATCTTGCATTCTGCTTGCCAGTCAGCAGCTACAGCCACACTGCTGCCAGATTACAGTTGGTCCCTGACTACAATAAACGTGATTTTCCTCTGAAAGAAAGAAGGGTTTTCAATACTGTTTGCACAATGTGTAGCCCCAGGGATTAAATGACACCATACAATTTCCTGCAAGGTACAGCCATTAGCGTAGGAGTGTAACTTTTGCTAAAAATTTTATCAGAAGATGGTGGCATACTGTCGAAGAGTTCATCAATAAATTCGAATTGTTCAGATGTTTTTAAAGCTAACAAATATGTATGAATTACTGAAACTTTTCATATTCTTTATTGAAGATTTTGTATTATTAGAGATCCACATATTCAAAAATTACAAAGCACCAAACCCTCTGCACATTATTTGCATTAGTTTGCAGCTTAATATGTAGTCATATGTCATCATTTGAAACCTAAGTAGGCATTCATCATCATTTGAAGACCAGTTTAACAGAACTGTCCAACTCCTGACATCTTAATTCTTACTCTAAAGAAATAAAAATATGTCTAGATAAAGAATTTGCTGTCCATTTTTAAAGCTTTTGGTTTGTTCATTTTCACTCAGCCTAGGCCTCATTTACCACAGGATTTGTGCAGGATCCTTCTGGAGTGCCTCAGAGTTGTTAAGTGACAATCTAAAAGCCGATTTAGGATTAGCTAGCTTAACCAGGTGAACTGAGGGTTTCACTTTGATTGGGTAGAAAAGCCGTAGCTGTGCTTGGAAGTCCATATTGTGATACTGAAGGGCTTTACCAACATCCTGAGAGGAGTGCATTCAGAATAGGTGATGATGCGAATCTCACTAATCAGTGAAGGATTATCTGAGGCTCAAAGCTATACTGCTTCTAATTCCTTCTTCATGACGCTGTTCATGCACTGCAAAATGATCTAGTGCAACACCAGAAGTATAAATATTAGATGAGTCTTCAGTATCTTAATTAGCACTTTCTAGGGGAGATGTTCTTGAATAGTCAGGGGTAATCAGATGTTTTTTAAAAAAAACGCAAAATCAGAAACATAGCAGAAATCTATGATGATTTCAAATGTGCAGTGACTGATACCATGTTGTACACAACATATATCATCAATATTAAAAACAGTACCAGCATCAACTCTGGTGCCAAATTATTGAGAGGATTTAGTAATTCTAGTCACACCATTACTGTGTTGAAGACAGTGATTCTGCATAACTCTTTCCTCTTACTGAAATAAGTGAAATTTGCCATTGCCAGATTACTCCTATATGGGTTAGGAGTGTGCTAATACCACACAGTCATTTAAAATAGTTTTCCCTATACATATTTGTTTACCAGGGGAAAAAAAAGCGAAAATTAATGAAACACTGAACATAAGGCTTTTTTATTTGTTTGGACTGTTGTTTTATTTTCTTTTCCCAATGCATTTAGCAGAAGGTAACAGGCTATGAAACATGGGACTGATAACAAAACAAAATTACGATTTCCTACCACATCTCTATTGAAATCTTATGCTTGCCTTAGTAAATGACAGTTTTTCTGAACTGGAAAAGTTATATATGTATTTTAATCGAGTATATACTGGTAAAACAAGAGCTTCCCTAGTTTGCCTCACCGCACACATTGTCAAAATGACAGAACAAGGTATCTTTGATTCCTAACATCCAATTAGGTCCAGTATCTACAAGACCACCAACAGAGTGAAGGGTTGCTTCCCAGAACTTCTTGTAGTGTTTTATATTCTTCAGTCTCTGTCTCTTCTTACCATGCTCATTTTAGTCTTCTGGCCTACAAGAAAACTATTTACAAGTCATTGACAGCTGTTAAAATATGTTGTTTATTATACCTTTTCTCCCACCATAATTTTAAGATATAGAGGAAAGACGGGCTGTGAATAAAACCACAGATATGAGGAATCCAAGCCACAAAAGAAACAGGTTCTGATTTTGCAGTATAAGATCAGTCATGGAATATTTCCATGTAATAAAAATCTTTAGATGAGTTGTTCAGATTTTTCAGATTACTAATTTTTAGTTTATTTCACTTTTTATGTAAATGAAGCTTAACAAAAATCAGTTCTGTGATTTTACCAGACAAGTGACATTACTCATTATCAGAAAAGTCTATTTAAAGTTCAGATAAAGTAAAAATAAAAACTATCTCTCTTAAAGCGGGGGTTAATTTAAGATTAAATTGTATTGCTGTACTTAAGATTGTGTTCCTACAGTTATACCTCTGCTCATCATGGAAAGTACATACTTTCAAGTTGGCTTGCAATGTTTCTGTGAAAAGCAATAAAATAAACATCTTAGAAACCAGACGTTATAAACACAAGTAATGTATTTCATTTTAATACTTTAATATCAAAACCAGATAGCAAGGTTTTATCTCCTGCTTTCTATGATACCAAGAAAACATACATCCAGGTAGACTTCAGATATTGTGTCAGAGGGCTTCCATTTCTATCACTCCTTAATGATGAATGAGGTGGTTCTTCTAAACAAATAAGCACTTCAGAGAGTTACCCTTGACAGGGCTGTTAATCCTGGGAGTCTGCGTTATCGTTGAGAATTCAAGGGCTGAAGTTGTACAGTATCCCTGTACTGCCTGTCTCTTACGCTGCTGCTCTGGCTGAAAGCTGGGACAGAACTATTTCACATCTTGCATGTAAAGCTATGCTCAGCGCTTCTGTTCTGGTGTGCTCACAGATAGAGGGGCTTATCATCTTAGTAAGCGCTGGCCCTTTTAATATCTGGCTGAATTTCTCATTCAGATGGATGTGCTATCAGCCTGCTTTCAGTGGTGTATTGTTTCTTTTGCAGTCTTTCTTCTCTGAATGCAATTAATTTTGGACTATAATGCAAAGCTTACTTTAAGCACTATAGAACCTTAAGGCAAGTTAGATCACACTGTTCCATCACAAATGAATTAAAGATATGGCCCTTAAGCAAAGTAGGACTTCACAAAATAGCAATTTTGAAGAAATGTAGAAAATCTCTCTTATGATTTTGCATACCTGACAGCAGCTATTGTGCTTAATATAGCTATTAAAACTATAAAGCCTTTAAAGAGCAGCAGGTAATTGTGTTACTCTGGTGATTAAGGGGAGAATCTGGACCCATTTTCATAGGATTGAAAACTGTTCTCAAGCATCCTTCCAAACGTCTTTCATCCTTTCTCTCTACCATGTCTCAGATCCCTCCCACACCACCTGCCATAGAAATTTGGAACACCACAAGGATCATCTGAAAATAGCAAGTTAATATTTTTTTATGACAGTCAGTTTTCTTATCCCTTAGAAGGTTTAGAACAAGCATGTGACTTCAGCTGCTGTTTGAAAATCAAGCATAATGTGTTTCCAGTTTATAAATTTTAAAATATTCAAAAGCACAGACTAAGGAATTGGTTACACTGTTTGATATCTAGAGCTGTTTGTCCCTTTTATCTCTGTTACTTTCCCCTCCTACTCCCTTCCTCCTTTCCTTCTTAAGGATAGAATGCAAAGAAAATGTAAATTTTGATGCCTTGGGCCTTGGTAAGATAGGAAGGAAAAAGATAATGCCAGAAAGTAAATAAGGAAGATGGGGTGAATAGAGGGTCTCTTTTGATGTGACACCAGTAGTCCCAGTCACTAGTTTCATTCCTTGTCCATCAGAAAGATCCTTAGTGCAAACTATTAGCTTTGTAAAGGCTTTTCTGAACAGTAGGAACAAAACCAGGCCTTTATGCTGTACTCAGTGCTCTGCATAAATTCTAATTGTCATCGATGCCACGTGAGATAATATTTTAACACCCACTTTACATACAGAATACTGTGAGGTGCATATAGTTAAGAAGTCCAAGGAAGCAGGAGAGCATTCCAGGAATACTGAACAGAAAATGAGTGTTTTGGGCTGATCTTCAGAAGCTGTTTTCTTCAGGGGCAGGGAAAGCCCTGCACTCACAGCTGATAGAAAATACGCATACCATCACCCACAGCTGCCTGCACTGAACAAGATAAATTCTGTTGGATATAAAAGGTGAAATCCTAACTGAAGTGATGAGTAACTCCCTGACTTAAGCAAAGCTGAGCTTTTCTTTACATGCTTATTTCTGCTTAGTACATAGTTTGTCAAAGTAAGGAAGCAGACTTAGGTTGTAGTTTATTTTCATGGATTTGGTAGTGGCAAGGCCACTATGAAAAGTTCTCTGTCCCTCTTTACTCTAGTATCATAATATCACATCAGAGTTTGTGCCCTCCTCAGCTATGCTAAGGAAACTGTCTGGAGAGCCAGGCTATAAACCAGCCACTGAAATGATCCTGATTATGTTTTAAATCTTCGGGCTTTTTTAGGTGAGATGAGGGGAAGAAGAAGATTTAGTTGGGAGTGGTTTGATTTTTCTAAACCTAGATATTTTTACTTATCTGGATTATAGCAGATTCATCAGACAGCTGCAGCAAGTGTTAGAGGTAGGGGTGAACTGAACCACGATGGTTTTGCTGCATGTTTAAAAATACCCTGAGAATCAAAAGCATTTGGTTGCTTCTGTACTGCTAGTTCACAGCGAGCCTATTTGTTTAGGTCCTAGCACAATGAAAGCTTGACGCCAATTCAGGTGTGAAAGCTTCCCTTATAAGCCTGTATTAAGACACATTTTTTTAATGGAGTAATGACATAAAGACATTAGCTTTTAGAATTTGCTTTATCTGTTGTCAATGACAAAAAGTCATGTGAAGAACCCAGCATTTAAGAGACTCCTTGTGCAATGGAGGGATGTGTTGCTTCTTTCTGGTCTTGAAGAAAGGTGACTTGCAGTTTTGAGTATACTATGCTAAACCTTGTTTTCTGTGTCATATCTTACCTGGCTTTATAGCCCCTTTATCTTTTAGCTAAGCAAATGCTTGAATATTTGCCGTATCCCTGACACGATGTTTCTAAAAGCCATAAATCAAAAGAAAAAATGCAAATTAAACTCAAGGTAGTTTTTGTTGATGAGAATTCTATTTGCTTTCAACAGATATGTAGCAATAGAGAGGCAAATACACCTCTCAATTACTCTTATTTTGTCTTCATGTATCTATTGATTAGGATATTTATCTAAAGAATAAACAACAGCATCTTAGACAGTGTTACCAAATGTGATGTAATCATGGCATACAGAGATTTAGTCATGTTTTCCTAACTTCCTTATCTAGGAAACCACATCATTTTATGTATTATTCTAGTCTTAACTCTGCAATAATTAATGTTCTTTATTTTATAATAGGTTAGATGTAGCTTATTTTGATCTATTTAGCTTTTAGATGTAATTGATTGGGGCGAATGATGCTACTTAACTGTCATCTACTGATTTGGAACCTGTGGCAAAGCATTATATTGACTGGATTTTATTATAGGATGAGTATATAAAATTGATTTTGAGTGATATGAGGTTCATGCTCTCCATGTAGCACTTTTTATTATAAATGCCTGTTAGTGCTGGTTTAGGGTTTTTTTCTATCAACTAGGCAGAAAATGCATTCTTTTTCTCTTCTGTATTTTCTAAAACCAAAGGTTTGACCTATAGTTAGAGTAGGCAGAACACTAAACCGTTGTGTGTCTGGTCTTTGAAAGCCCCAGGGTCTGCTACAGCTCCTATTGAAGTCACTGGGATTTTTGCCATAGATTTCAATAGGACTGGGAGGAGAGCCTATGTTTATTGTTAACTGAGATATACTGAAGCTCTGTTCACAGTGAATTAGAATGATGGGTCTGAATTGTTTCAGAGGTTTATTACATGCAGCCTGTAATTCCAGAGAACCTCTGTTTACAGGAGGAAAAAAATTCTACATTCCTTGTACAGTCAGAATTTCCACTGAAGTCAATGAAATCTTTGCCTGAGTAAGGATAAACACTTGTAACGAAAGTAAATGATTTAGTGCAAAACAAGCACATTACTGAAGTGCCTGTTGGCTGTGTTCCTGTATTCTCTGTCATTTGGATTTGAAGATTTATCCAATACTAGTAGGTTTCTGTTACTTATGTCTACTTGCTGATCACTTTACAGTGACTACACCCTACTGCCTTTCGTACAAGGAGTGTTTACGTGAAAAGAAAGAGCAGAAGCTCTTTAACTGGATTCTCAGACAAATTCTGGTTGATTCAAAAGATGCTGTCATGCCCTCGCTTCATTTCTTGTTGCTGTCTGCTGGGCACCTGATGGCTGTACAAGATCCAAAATGTACTTGCAAATTTGGGCATGCCAGGGATCCAAGCTTCTGAACAGTGAGGACTTCACTGATTTTTTTTTTCCATTTGAATGCCCAAGCTAAGTCAGCCACAGCCTGGTTCCAAGCACTTTTCATGTATAATCATGCTGAATTCTTGATGTCTGAACAGTTATATCATCACAAATTAACTTCTCAGTGCTCTTCCAGGATTAGTCCTTTGTGACATGCGTGCCAAGTACTGCAAAACCGGGCTGCCACAAATTGCCAATCAAAATTTGAGGGTTTTTGAGCAATTTTCTATTGAAAGAGAAAATAAAAATCAGTACCAATGAAGCAGAGTAGAATTAGAGATTAATCTGTCTTCCCTGCTAACTCTAAATCTTCAGAGGAAGTATAATATCTCAATTTGCCCCATATATTGTATGCAATAGAGTTTTGAGTGCCTTCTGGGTCAGGGGCTTAGCAGCACTGATCCCTCTATGCTTTTGCCATGTGAATTCTGCAGCAATAGTAGTACAGTAGGGATCTCCACAAGAGGCGAGGAGTCGGGTGGAATTACTTTCATGTGTTTCAGACTATTTCTCAGGCATACTGGTCTGATGTAAAATAGAAATTATGTTCCTAAGATACGTGTTAACCCTGGATTTGAAAGCAAAAGAAAGTGCTCAGAATTTGCAGAGAAGAGCTGTTTAAAAAATAATAAAACAAAAAAGTAATTTCAAATTGGAGATGATATACTGCACGCTGAGAATAAGAGATGCTAAGAAAACAAAAGACTTAATTTGAAATACATTAATTTCTCCACAGTCTGTATTATTCTCTGTCAAATACACTGGGAACACAAATCTGCATCTGCATTGATTGGATGAATTTCAAAGACCTTTTACCTGCTCTCTGTTTGTGTTGCCTCATATCTTTATGACATGGAATGAACTGCTTGGCGCCACGTTGCTGTTATCCATTAACCATTCCTGTTTTCCTAATCATCTTAGACTCCATCTTTCTCTGTCCTATCTGTTATTGTCTTCTGCAAAGAGATGTGATGTTCCTGTAGCCTGTTCTGGTTTGCATGACATGATTTGTGTTTCTGCCTACAAGGGTTTCTCTACTGAACCCTGTACATTATCTTCCCCCAGCCCCCCCTCCTCTGTAACCAGGAAAAGAGGGTCATACATCTGTAAAATGACAGCACTTATGAAAAATGGGAGTTTGGTACACATGGCTCTCATCAGACACAGACTCATCTTCCATGCCACAGACACTACTTGTTTCCTTGCAATGCAGACTGTAGCTAGAAACACAGGAAACACCTAATAAATTGCTTGACCTATCAAATTAACAAGTCATCAAGAAACTATTTTGGTAATCAATGAGCAAAGCAGAAATGTTTGCTTTCTGGCCGAGCTAGAAGAATGCATGGAGATGGAGCAGTTTCTTTTCTTCATTTTCCTTCTATAAACAGCATTTAACTGGATTGTAAGTTTGCTGCAATACAGGGAAAATGCAAAGAATCTATTTTTAGTATTAGAAGAACTCTTAGACCTGGAGGCATGCAATGGCCTAAGTTTAGGGCTGAGTACAGAACTCAAACAAACTCAGATGCACTCAGATATATGACACTAATTATGTCATCACTGTTTCTAGTGAAGGTGGGTTTAGTGCTGATTATAATGAATACATAAAAGAAATCAATTAAATTTTCTGCTTTTAAGCATGGTACAAGTTAAAGTAAATCTCGGTGCAGTCCTTACTCCTGCAGCCTAGCAGAACAACTACCAAATGTAAAATTTTCGGCCTTCATCTAAAGCACCTAATTAAAATTAATATGCATAATTACAATAAATGGAGAAGCAGACATTTTCTTCTTTCACCTGACGTGGCCTGAGATGCAGAAATAGACTGGCTTTTATTTCCGGTTAGAAAAGGTTGATGCTTGGAGCTGCTGAAAATTAAGTCATGATGATGGTTGTGAAGGTAATTGCCAAAAATAATTGGAGCATTTACTGCCCCGTTGGCCTACTACAGGAAAGAGCTGTTCCCATGAAGTGAGAACAGTGTATAAAAACATGAGACAGACTGGAAACTTGTGATTATTTAAGTTATAACTGTAACTGCCAAGGATGTTCTGCCCAGTGAAGTTTGTATAGGCAGGAAGATGCCAGAGCAGGTGATATTTATGTTGTGAGCTTAATAATAGACATCTGCTTGAGCATTCTGTCAAATTGTGGTCTCAAAAGTAGTTAAATTATCTGGAAATGTATAGAACACCAGTAATCTTGATATCACTGTGACATCTTGCCTTTCTTGGGCATGTCTGTGGTGCTGAACTTCCTGTTCCAACAGCAGACCTTTAGCAAGTCTCCATCACATTTGTAGAGGCCCCTGGAAGATTATGCATCATTCCAACTGATCATTTACTTCAAGCCTAATTTTTTTTTTTCTTTATTAAACAGAAAGTCACAAAGTTGAAATCCTGGTGGTATGGAACAGACCTCTGTAGATTATCAGGGTGTTATCTGGGAATATAATTTTCCCTCCGTTGCCATTCTGACAACGGGAGGAGGAAAGATTGCTATTGAGGAGTAAATGGGATAATGCAGGAATCCTTCTGCCAAAATTATAAATACACATTGTTGTAGAAATCTGTGACAGGCCTGTTGCAAATTCTTCTTATTTATTAAAGAAGAGTTTGCTTTGAAATTATGTGTACTTTTTTCTGTCTAAACTCAGTTCCTTGTTTTGTAGTCCCAATTCAGTTAAATGTTGTCCTGGTTTCAGCTGGGATAGAATTAATTTTTTTCTATCTAGAAGGTACGCACCCAACAGATGTTTAAGCATATGGACTTCAGTAACCTTTTTTATGTTTTAAATCTGTTTTAAATAATGGTGGGGAAGTTTCGTCGTTATACTGTTGTGAAGGGATGAGGGGTGGAGTGTGCGTAAATCGTCCACCTCTGCCAGTGTTGTGATGATGTTGTTTTGACTTTGCTGAGCAGAATTCTCTTTGTTGATGTAAATGAAGTTTGTGAATGTATATTTTAATGATAATTCTTACGCATACACATAAGTACTTTCTTAATACTAAAACGAGATGATAAGGTCTCTCTCCCTCTGTCTTTATGTAAACTGTGGTCAAACAGAAGAAATTATACCTTATGTGGTAGTTATAACAATTAAAATTGGCCAAAATTAGGACTGTGAAACTTGGTACCAGGTTCCAGATGGGAGAACATGGGCTACACTGATGCTCATTTACAACTGTCTAGACTTAGCAGTACACCAGAGCCAGTGACTGATCCCACGTGGGCTAAGCAATGTCTCCGATCTGTGTGTTTTCTTCATTAATGTAAATTCTAGATTAAAATATTTATTATTTGCTAGTACTTCTGCCTCTTCTTTAGATTAAAAGTGTGAGAATTTAAACCAGAATGCTTAAAAAAACCAAAACCAACATCCTCCGTTCCATGTCATCCTCAAGACAAAATGTCTAATATATCAGAAATCAGCCATGTTATGTATTACAATAACATAAACTTAGATTTTAATTGGGAAGAATTTAAAAATTTTACTGTTGCAGGACATGCAAAGAAACAATTCAAAATTTCTGGGTATTAAGCAATGAATTATTTACTGTTTGAAAGGAAGAATCCATTGAATAAAATGGAACTAATTGGCTAACTATAGCATTTAATTAACTTTTTAAATAAGAACATGTTTTGTGAGTAAGCACTGAGTTATGGTAATTAAGCTTCTATGTTCCAAAACATCCCAATCAGAAATCGTATCTGATATATATCAAGATATGACAAAGAACACTAATCACTGGAGTATTTGTTAAAGGCAGCCTACCTTCATGGGAGATGAGTTAATGAATTTCAAAAATACTTGCATGACAAAAATGCTAGAAGATTCTTGCCTCCATCCTCAAACCCTGATTGAAAGACACTACAAATCTGGTGGTATCAGAATACATGCTATTAGCTAATCAAGATTTAATTTTTTCTTTTAACTGTTACTGTTTAATAGAATAAAATCACATTTTTTTTCCTTTTTTAAATCCATGGAAATGTTGAGATATAATTAGTGTTTCCCTTTAAAAAAGCAGAAACATAAATACATCCTATATTTGCATTCCATATCCTTCCTTAGTTTAGAATTTTTCCTAGCAGGTTCTGTCTGTAACTGTAGCAGTAGTTTGTTTATTCATAATTTTACATTTCAGAAAGACAAATGGCTGTCAGTGAACATCATCGTCCAGTTTCCTCAAGAAAAACTTCTCTAATATGTCAAGACATTCAGTTTGTAGCATTAAAACTCCAGGTTAACCATATAAACCGCTGATAGGAGAGCAATGAAAATGTTAGTTTGATCTTAGCTTTATTTAATAGTAACATTAATGGCCAGTTGTTTTGCTTTTTGCATTATGTCATCATTTTGCTAAGTTTAATGTGCCTTGGTATGGGAAGTTCATGGGAGTTATGCATTTTTCAAGTCAATTCCTGGTTTAACAGATGTTTGTTTTAAAAGTGTTCCTTAGCAGTATAAATTATAGTACACTAAATTGCTCGTTTAAGGGCATGACAAAGTGACTCTCAAAGCATGCTCTGGTATGTGAAGCAAGCTGTGTAAGTGCAAAAAGCAGCACATGGGTCTCCATGAAAAAAGTCCTCTTTCCTATGTTTTAGAAAGGGACTCTGTCACACAAAAGTTATGCATCCCGCTAAAGTAGTTGAACCAGCTGCATCCCATGTGCTGAAAACACTCTTGTCTCTTATTTCTCTTGTTCAATTATTGTGTCTATAAATTGCAGTGGGCCACCTGTGCAATGCACTCATCCAGAATAGCCCCAGAGGAAGCATTAACATATCAAGGCTCATAAAGCACAAATCCTTAAATGTAAAAACTGACACTTTCATCCTACTCCAGCCTACATCTATATAGACATTAAAACAGAAAGGAATAAAGAATATTTTACTATGCAATTTGAAGGCCCTGCTCTCCTCTTGCAGAGGTCAGCAGCAAAACTCCTCTTGATTCTTAGTTGGGAACAGGATCAGGCTATAAAAAGCATGAATCCTAGTTACATATTTTAGAAACTTATTCTGACTCCTGCCATCTATCAAATTTGACGCAGCTATTAAAAAAAAAAAAAAAAAAAAAGAAAGGAAGACTTCTGTTCTTGACATTAACTGTATTTTTGTTATTCCCAATCTAAAAGAATTAAATCAGATCTCTCTGGGAAAGGAGCCTGTGGATTTGGACTAGCAAGAGGAAGATCTCCAAATTAACAAAGCTGCTTCTTCCAGCTCTAATACTCCCTCTTTAGAAGAGGTTTAAGAGTTGTTGGTTTTTTTTTTTTTCTTGGCATGTCAAGGATAAACCAAAAAAATCCTGAGATTGTTCCTTCAACCTCTGGGCAGAGCTACCAGCCAAAGTGAATGTAAAGTTGGCAGTTTTCCTGTTACTGCAATCTGCAGCACAGGTAACTTTCAACAGGGACAGATTGAGGTTAGGCTGGACATTTTCAATCAACTTCAGAAATTCTGGAGCAGTATTCTTAAGAAAAGAAGTTCTCTGGAGAAACAGCTATCTTCTGTAAGTGTCTAAAAGCATGTCTCTCTCTTTTTTTTTTTTTTTTTTTCTCTCCTTATACATTTCTCTCCAGAGCATACATAGTACCCTTGATCAGTAAATAAACAGTAGTAATTTTATTATGTGTTGATTCTGTGTTTCTGTATTCTTGGCATAGATTGGTAAAGTACCCTTCTGCTCCACTCCTTTCCCATCTCTGAATTTATGTATGCTTTCAGTTAACCTTTGTTCCAGACCAATATATGCTTGCATATTCTTAAGGACCTCTTACGAGAAATATGCTACCAGCAACAGTGTTGTGCTTTGAAGGAAATGGATTTGGATATAGAAGCTGCAGAACATGACTGTGTTTACAGAAGGAAGAAAATCAAGGCAAGTGTCTCAGAAGGTCAACAAAGAACTGGGTGATGAAGAACTTCAGAAATAAAAGAAGACTCAAAGCAGATTTGTAATGCTAATAGCAAATATATATTTATTTATTTATTGAGCTGACCATAAGGATTGCATACCCAAGAACACAGACCCACCTTAATCTCAGTTTAGGATTCCGTGCAAACCAGTGGTAAATCTCTAAATTCAGAGCTGTCATTCTTTCAAAATTACATCTTTCTCTAACATTATGTTCATGCTTCCATACCTTGTACATTTGGTGTGTATTGAAGTGGCCGTCTGTTTCCTACAGCCCTCCATAAACAACACTGTCTGTCATTACCTTGTTTAACTGTTTGATTCTCTTTCTTTTTTTTCCTAATTCCCTAGCTCCAGCTCTTAAGATGACTCCTAACACATACCCACGTTGCAGATCTTTTCCTCTCTGCAGCGTAGTTAGACCCCTGAACCTTCTATTCCCCAAAGCTAAAGAAATGCCAAATCGCCACCAGCACTTCATTATGTTTATATATTGGTCCTATGAGACTTGAATTTTCTCTGTCTAACCACATCTTTCTTTTTATTTCCTGTTTACTCGCATCATAAAACTTTCTGTGATAGCTAGTACTCTTGGAATAAGATTTTTTTTTTTTTATCAGGTAAGGTTATTTGCACTTAGTGATTTTCTCTTTTCTCCAAAATCTTATCTTGAATATTAACCATTGTGAATTAGTCACTATTACAAAACCTAAGGAAAGGAGAAATTATGTAAAAATCCCATAGTCTTTAGTACAAAAAGTTTTTGTAGTCATGGATCAAGATCCAGCATATGTGTGCTCAATATTACTCACGAGTAGCCTCTGTCTTCAGTGCATTACCGAACTCTTTACTTTTCAAGTGCACTCTTGCAAAAGCTTCCACATTAAACCTTCCTAATTGAAGACAGAAAACTATCCACAAATGACTACATTTTTCCTGAAGGAGAGAGGTCAGTGAAAGTTATTCAGTAAAGGATTCAAAGCATGTGTTATCAACTTCAATAGATATTGTTACACCTTCTGTTAAATCAAGTCTACGTGAGCAATTATTGTCTCTATGAAGTACATGAAATTACCTGTGTTGTGTGATCATGATCTTTATCCTTTACTCTGCCCTGAGAACAAAAAAGAAAGGAAATAATCCTTTCTTACCCTCCTACTTTATTAATCCTTATGCTTGCTTCATGGCGTAAAGGTGGCCTCAACTATTGATGTTAGCAGGAATTCTGTCATTCATGCAGTGAATCAGACACTGTTCTAAGATACTGTTACTCTAGCCTCTGAGAGGAAATCCTTTTGTAGGTTAGCTTCTAAATTCCTGCTCAGATCCATTTTTCTGTTGTCATTCTGGCTTCTGCTTTTGGTATTCACCCTTCCATATATTGCCAACAGACTCTGGTAGCAGGCTTTTCTAGCTTTTTTCACTGCCTAATTTGTCTTTCAATTTTTCACCTAGTTAAGTATAGCTTGTACAATCAAGTGAGATTGTCCATCTTTATGCAAAATATGCTGCAGTTCAAATGCCATTTTTTGGGCACAAACCTGGGTAATACCCCATGACCCTTATTAGAATGCAAGGTCAGGCTAAAATGATAGTAATGGTCACTTCTGGGCTTCAAATCTATTAATCAATTTTCATTATTTGTACCTTCATGAGATCAGAGGTGTGTGAGCAGACATGGCAGTAGAATGATAACATCCTATTAGCTCGTGCCTATAGGTATCTTGAACCCGTGCATAGTTCAGCCTTGACCTGCCTAGGAGGTAAGAGTGGTCAATGTACAGAGACTATTCTTGCTGGAGAGCTCTTCGGCAGAAGGGTTTTCCCATTGGTACATGCTGATTCTTTACCATTTTCTTCTAAAATTCAGCCTATTTTTCATGGGTTATTCATAACTGTAAGGGTGAGCACTGGCACTGGCCTTGGTGGCTTATGTGCCCTACAGGTAAGGCTTAAAATTACCAGTACAGAGTGATCAGTGAAAATGTGCAAAACTCTCTCTGGGGATTTCCTCTGTGTTGTAGTTGTTAATTTTTGATGTAGTAAAACCCCAGTCTGAGACTCTGAAGTTCTCTAAAATTAGGTTTGGAAGAGAGCTCCTGCCTTCCTTTGGCTATAAAACGTTTTTGCCTATGAATATCTGGATCGTGTTTGAAAAATCTGTTGCTTAAGTGAAGAGAGCTGCCTTTCTCCTTGAGCAGACACTATGCATCATTTGCAAAACATTTGTATGTATCACGATCAAACTTGGAAATGTCTGATTATTCTAAATTTAGCATCATTTTTTTACAGAGATTTAGAATTCAAAACAGACTGAAAATTATCAACACGCTCAATGTATTGCATGGAAATTGCTGTGGAACTACTAAGGGAAAGATTACAGTCCAGTTCCATGAGATCTTCCTTAGACAGCTGCAGATGGAAGGGGAAGGTTTGACACATGGCAGAAAGATGTGTGGTACGAATAGATGCTTTTTTAAAGGGAAAGGTGTAAAAAGTATTTGTCTCTGTTTTATAGCAAAATTATCCCAGAGAAACAGTAAGACATACTCTGAATTCCAGCATTTGTTCTGTTCATGAAATCTGGGGGGGTTTGTCTTTTCTGGGAATAAATAATACCAAAGGATGGGTAGAGAATATCAAAGTGACCCTCTTGATGATTGCATCTTAACTGCGACTCTTCTTAAGCAAGCAGTTGCTCTATTTCTTTTAATTTCTTCTCTTCCCATAGTTTGGCAATGGTGTAATGGGAAACATCAGACTTTTCATATCTGAATTTGCATTTTTTTTGTTGGTAACCACTAAAGAGGTATTTATGTGAGTGAAAGCAGTTCCCCTCCTCTTTCCCTAGCCTGCAGAAACAGGGAAAACAAAAAGCACTGTCAAAAACGGGGTCAGCTCCGTGGCGCCACCTGCCAGACTGTTTTACAGCTTAGTGTCTCAAAGCCGGTCCTTTTTTCCCAGTAGTGCCAGTCAGGACAGGACTTCATGGTTCTCTCATCCCAGGAAAGGGGAGCACTATGGGCAGCCATTCTCCAGCACAGTTACCCACTGGCAGCGGGCAGTGAAGCCACACGGTGAGCCTAAGCCATTTGGGCAGCTGGCTTCTGCTCGCTGCTCTGGAATGGTACCGCACAGTTGGCAGTGCAGAGCAAAGATGACCATCCCATGTAAAAAGTAATAATAAACGGAGGACAGAGTTCCAGGAAAGAAATTATGACCAGTTATAGAGGGCAATGCCAAATGGAGGTAATGCCGTGAGTGTACAGCACACCAGAATGCCTGCTGGCCCTCTTTCAGCAGCCTGTGAGTACCTGTTTAAGCCACACGCATGCTGCTCACAGCTTTTGTCTGCAGCAGCAGCAACAGCAGCAGGTGTTTGGAAGGACAGTGAGGAGACAAACAAAAAAGGAGCAATATAAATACAAGTGTCCTTGTCCTTCCGATAACAGAACACTATGTGGCTACTGAAAACATACACAACCTACCTGTAGCTTGTGTGTTAAGTCAGAAAGGGTAATGACAAGATCCTTGCAAAATGAACGCCTAGAAATGTCATTCTGAATTTACTTATAGAAGAACTTCACTGAAAATTGTAAAATAACACTGCCATAAGGTAGTGTCGGGTAAGATTGGTCCTTAAGTTTTGACTCTGAAGATACCTCTAGTTTCACCCTTTTATGCAAGAGATTCTAGCTGATACAGTGAGAGTACTGTATGGCTTGATTATAATACCTTGGGACTGCTGGATCCTCAGCAAGATTGCTGACACTGTGCACTGGGGAATTTGTATGCAAATGTCACTACCATTTTCTGCCAGAATGGTGTTATATTGTGCTTACCAAAAAATAAGGTAATATCATTGGCGATTGGAATCTGGTCCCAGGGAATCTTTATGCTACAAAACTGGCCTCAAGAATTCATTGAAATTATATTCACCAGTCTTTGAAGAAATCTGGGGCAGAAACAAATAGAAATAAGGCAAATTCCACTCACTCAACCTGTCCAGTGCACTCTGTAAATGTATTTCAAATGTTGGTCATTTGAAACCTGGATATAGTTCTACAATTTCTGTGTAAGACTTCAGTCTGACTTCAAAGACCTTGAGTGAAGAATTTT
The DNA here is from genome assembly GCF_015220075.1 of Falco rusticolus. Taxonomy (NCBI): domain Eukaryota; kingdom Metazoa; phylum Chordata; class Aves; order Falconiformes; family Falconidae; genus Falco; species Falco rusticolus. The sequence goes on from NC_051187.1 coordinate 60,397,811, forward strand.
GAGAGTTGGGGGGTTGTTTTGACATAAAAGTAAAATGGAGAAATCTCAACATAATTCACTCCACATACAGTCTTTCTACTTCAATGAAATTACAAACTGGATATAAAGTCAAGACAGGATGAAGGCAAGAGATTTTTGGGTTGGTACAAGTGAAAACTCAGCTGCAAAAGACTTATAGCCAAGTCAAACATTTCGGAAACAAGGACTGAACTCTGAGTAGTGTGTGAGATGCATACTGAGATATAGCAATCATCTACAAAGTAACAAAGAAGTATCTTTGATTAATATCACCACGTAAATCCAGGTTCAGATTTTTAGTACTCATAAGCCTTTGGGGTTATCTAGAATTTGGGCTATGACTTGGCCCCACTTAATGCATTTCAGTTTTTCCATTGCTTCCAGTGGATTTTTCTGTATGCTATTTTAATAGGTTCATAATCCCAGTCTTCTTTAGAACTGAGAGGTATTTTTCTTTGGTAAATAGTACACAATGCATATTGTTTATTTGTCCAATAATTATTGCCACTTTGTTCTTTTTGGTGTATTTCAGCTGGCACTGAATTAATCAGTCTTTCTGCCCTGGGATACAACCATGGGATAGTAAGGAGGTTGTCCTTGGGAAGATTAAAGAAAAGAGCAACGTTTCTTCATAAGTCGCTATAAACACCGAGCTGTCCCCCTGTGACCTCTGGCTGCTCTTACTCACACATGTACATGGAGATGAAGTTTGAGACAGAAATCCTCTTTTGTAGCAGGGTGCACCTGCCATTTCCATCATGCAGCAGCAGCAGCTCTGCAGCATGCAGTAAATCTGTCAGTAGGATCAAGTAGTGGATGGCACCGGTGGTTTCACATCCAGCTATTTTGAGTCAAGCAGCTGAGTGATTTTTTTGCCTCTGAGATGACATAATGCTATGCTAAAGAAACAAATTCCTTTAGTATTTCTCCTGTTCTGTCCAGGCCCCGGTAGGCTTAGCATTCTAATTCTTTCCATTTGGGATTCCCAGATTTTATAAAATCAGATTTTTAAAAGCACGTTTCCTGTTTCCCATCACAGTGCCCAAGAAGTAGATGCCCATTCAACTTCTTTTTTCAAACACCTCTTGTTTGTGTTCTATGTTTGGCATAGAAACCAGTGAGTTTAAATGCCATTCACTTAGTAGACACATAAAATACCAGTATTTCAGAGAATCTAAATGACTCTAAGCCAGAGACCAGACAAATCCAGATCCAATGAGGAATCTCAGAAACACAAGCCCTGTGTGACTTCCATCAGACTCCAGGGGCTTCTTTCGCTCATCTAAAACCTGCCCAGCTGTGGCAGCACTCTTAAAGCTTGCAACACCTGATCTTAAGGAATAAAAGCAAAACACAGAAAAAAACAGGAAAATAAATCTTAGGGATAATAAGTGATAATCACATCAAGATACAAAATTTATCACAGGACGTGCTTTTATGCAGATAGCATGATAAAAAGGCAGGCCTTAACAGAGTCACTTTATAGATGCTTTTCAAAATATGTTCTTTAATTTGGGGGGGGGAGGGGGAAGCAAAACTGTCAATTTAATTGACTTTTCTACTTTAATTCTTCTGTGCTTCCTTTTCTCCAAGCGACATCACATCTCAGCTCCCTTATGCAACTACAAATATTATTTGCTGCTTTTTAAAAATGTTAAAAGATAAACCTGATAAATACAGAGAGAAATACAGCTTCTGTATTAGCATTAAAAATAACCTAACCTGTATTTACCCAAAGAATCGTGAGCATTTGTTACTTCCAAAAGAATAAGCAATTTATATACACTACTTCAGGACTTTAAATTGTGACAATAGTAAAGATGTTGGCTAAATTGACCTTCTCTTTGTATGAAAGGATAAATAGTATTTGCATCCTCATCAATTCTTAGTTAAACAGAGCTTCAATTGATACCTGCTGAATGGATGCCTTAGTTAAATGAATACCTGTCCACTAGGCACTGAGTTCATGATTTTTTATACAGAAGGGTCCCCTGGGAGTGTATAGTCACTAGGAAATCTTCAGATAGAAGGGGGAAAAGACCCACAGATTGTTCAGTGTTTCCTATAAATGTGAGTTAAGATAGAAATTAAACAATATAGCAAGTCTATTGAAAGTATCTAAACACACTCACTGCTCTAAGCAAAGAAAGATCCCTGCCAAAGAAACAATAACAGAAAGAGTAAAGGACCAGTTTAAAAATAAACAAATTTGCTCAGTGTTTTTTAGCTTATATTTCATGCTTAACTGCTTGTGATATCTCTTTATGCTATGTTCAGAAAGTTTTGATGGAGACTTCTTACCTAAGGTCCCATTGAAGTGGTATAACCTCTTTTCAAACCTGTTCTGGCTTTTGGCTGGAGAAAGCAATATGTCTAGAAAGAGATTAAATGAAACTATTTAGGAGAAGATATTATTTTGTTTATAACTTCCAATACAATAGCGATCTGAAATTAGCTATGTTTTAAATACTGTCTCATTCTTCAGTCATAGAAAACATCATGAAGTCTGTATTTCACAGAGTTGTATTGACTCCTACACAGGAACAGAGAAGATATGGGCTCTTGCTTTTTAGACAGGAAGAGAAAGTGTGTTAAGGGTGTTGAAAACAGTGATCACTGTACATACAAGAAACTTTTCTAGTCCTTTCTTTCATGATATCTGAGTAAAGAAGCATCCCTAGAATCAGACGACAGCAAATTTAGAACCAGCACAGCATTTTTTTTTAATTCAAGATGATAATTAACTTATGAAACTCCTTTCCACAAGACAGAAGCATTGTTATTTGCATTAAAAAATACCTATGTCACCACTACTAAATATTTTTTAAAAGACAAGGAAAAAAGAGAGTGAGAACAAGAGTTTACATGTAGTAAACCTACTTGCAGAGGGTATGAGGCAATTTTCTATGACAGAAGCTAGTTTGTGACCACTAGTTGGTCCTCCCTTACAAAGAGCTGGTATTGACGGCTGCTGAGGGAAAGACTCTGGGCAGAACAGGCTGCTGCTCTGATTTAGAATGGGAACTTCGATGCTGTGTCTCATACTTTTCATCATCTTCTACAAAGGCTTTGAGAGGGGGAAAAAAACCATAAGACTTGTAGGAACTGGATTGTCTCTGCTTTTGGCCTCAAGTTTGGATTTACGAAAGACTCTCCATTTGATCCTTTAGTTTTTAAGAATTATGTTTTTACAACATAGTTTGCAAGCTGAACTGTGACAAAATGCAGTGTAATGTTCAGGCTTTGTGTTCTTAGAATTCTTTCTGTGATCTGACTGGAAATGTCTCAGTTTAGCTGGTTGAAAAGCAGTGAAAAGTCCCTGGCAAGCTTCAAAGACAGGCTACTCGTGCCCCCCCCCAGAAAGCCATGTAGAATCTGCCCATTTTATATAGGCAGTAAGTCTTCTTCCTGGTCATGAAGAGGAGAAATGTGAGAAATATTAGCAGGCCTATCTCTAAAGACACTGAATATAAAATCGAGAGGTTTAAAAAGCCTGAATGTCACAACTGTTGGTAACAGTGTGAGGACATAAAGCAAGTGGTAAAGTCCTGTATTTGAGTGCATGTTGAGTCTTCATAGCATCATAGAATCAGAATGGTTTGGGTTCAAAGGAACCTTTGAGGCTCACCTAGTCCACCTCCCCCTGCAATGAACAGGGACATCTTCAACTAGATCAGGTTGCTCACACCCCTGTCCAGCCTGACTTTGAATGTTTCCAGGGATGGGGCATCTACCATGTCCCTAGGCAACATGTTCCAGTGATTCACCACCCTCATCATAAGAATGTAATCCTAAGAGGGCAGGAAGGTAGAAAGGTATCAGTAAGACAGGCAAAGAAGGTACTGTTTGTCTGAGTACAACTTCTCTACACAACCAAAATCTGGGAATAGACCTCCCATGTGATGCTGATTTCTATTCAGAACTGAAAGGATACAGCTAGTTTTGGACACCCCATCGATACACAAATTGATAAAAAAATAGTGGAAGTTCATACATAGGGTAAGAGTCTGAACCCACTGCTAATAAGAACCAATAACAAAGAGATAAACTTCTCTTATGAAACCTACTATCATCATGCTAATAATTGTATGCACATTTCGTCCAGGAAGCTGAATCTTAATCAAATAATAATGTGTATCCTCTTTGAAATGCCTCAATTTGCTTTGAAGTGCCAGACTGCAAGCAGAAAGAGTACTTTTGCATTTCTTACTTGACATGCTCCCATCTGCTACCATACAAAACTTTCTCTCCCTCACTTTTTTCTCTTTCTCCCTTCCTTCCTACTCTCCCCAAATATATTTTTAAGATGAAGACCAAACATTTTTGTACCTGATAGGGCAAAGACATGTGAACTGCATCAAGCTTCATGTAAATAGTACTGCCTCATGGATAAGAAATTTGAAAAGTAGCAAGAAAGATAATCTCCCTTTTATTGGCTTCATTCATATTGAAATGTATGATCAGAGTCGAAGTCTTAATCTTCACCTCACTTTCACAGCTGCTCAGCTAACCTTAGCCTGAATCCCAGCCCCCTGTGTGAAAGCAAGGCCCCTCTGATTGGATTAAAGGGCAAAGAAAGGGAATGTCATGTTACTCCTTTAGGCAGCCCAGGCTCTCAGAAGGAAGCTCAAATAACAAAAGGCGAGGAATCTGACCCAGCAAAAGCATGGCAGGCTCCAGCAGACTTCAGCCGGCTGTACCAGCTACAATGAGGTCACTTTTGACAGTCTGTATGAGGTGACTTCTCAATTTGTACTAAATCCTCTTTTTTTTCTCAGCAGAACGCAGGAGGAGGTCTATCCAGGTCTTCCTACTGAGACAAGCCAATCAGTAGCTCAGAAGGATAAGCCAGAGCATTGAAGCTTCCCTTGTTAAGACCTCCTGTTAACAATTATCAGTTCCTAAAATGCTAAAGAAAAATATTGACTGCAGTTCCCAACAAGTATTTATCCAACAAAGTGTGCAAAGAAACCTTTTCTCTTTTTATAATGCCTAAGCCTAGCAGTGGAGCTAAGCCTAAGTTTTGGTGGCTCCCCCATCACATTTATTTAGCTCCTTACATCAGAAGTTACTAATAATCAGCTTGTTTGGATTTAAGAGTATGCCCATTCCCAGCCGAAAAAAGAAAAAGCTGGAAATTTGCCATTATTCTTGATGAAGACACGCAAAGGGAAAAAGACTATAGTAACAAGGCTGCATCAAAACTTATTTCTTTAAAATAATTGCTGTAGTTCCACAAGCGTAAACTGCCCTCATTGAGCAGTAAGGTTCTGGAGGAGGAGTCCTCAGATAACCCACACCATCTCAGAGGCTCCCCTGCTCCCGTCAGATCAGAGCTGGGGGAGGGTAGTCAGAGAGAGGCAGGTTATGGAGAATCAGCATTAAGGAGATATTAAAGAAGAAAGGGCTGTGGGGTAATCCCCCACTCTTGAACACCCAACTCCAATACTGATCCAAATGTTTTTTGAGAGGAGTCTTTTAGTCAAACATGTGAAAACGTAATGTGAACAATTATAAAAAAAAAAAAAGCCAACACCTGAGCTGCAGGTGCTTGCAGCAGCAAAGTACCTTTTTTAAGAAGACCATTTTCTAAATTGAAAGGAAAACAGAGCAAAAAGAAGAATGTCTGAAACATCACAGAACATGTAAATAGCAGTCATTTTAGAGAGAGGCCTCACCTCAGTACACGACACAACTCTAGTGAGAGGCTGGTGAGCTGAGCTTCTACATCGTGTCGAGCTGGGACTTGGACCTACCTTGGCACTCAGCTTGCCCAGGGCATGGCAGACAGAACTTCGGTAATTAACAAATATTAAATCTCGTCCCAGAATTAATCCTTGACTCAAGCACCTACAAACACTTGATACTGCATGCCTATCATTACAAACACAGATTTGGTGGACAGAGATGCTGCTCTGAATTAATTGTGTTCAGTCCAGGCCCTTAGACAGCCTCCAGTGGCTAACTTCATTTTAACCAGCCATTTGTAAACCCGTTCTTTGTTAGAGCAATCCTCAAGGGATGAAGATTCACTTCTATTCTAGGTCACCTTGATCTGTTTTAGGTCAAGTCTAAGTAGTTCCATGGTTACAGTGTCCTGCGAATCCCCGTGTTCAGCACCCAAAGCGGGATCAGGGTCACGTTGCTGCAGACTACAGCTATCCCCCAGGTGCTTTATTTTCTTGGCAGTTATTGCTTTGATACTCCAAGGTTTGCAAAAGCGGTTTAAAAATGCCTTTTCCCTCTGCTTCCTGATCTCAAGTCAAACGCTGGTCAGCTGGACTGAGGGATTAAGTGTCAAAGTCTGCTTTTTACATTCAGCATACTTAGGTTTATGAGAAACCTTTTTTCAGTGCTACTGGGAAGAAGTGCAATCTCTCCTCCTCCAGACCTGCACTTCAGGACTGCAAGTAGACAAACACCTAAATTCAGCAGCACGACTTCCAGGAGGGCGCTGCTGTGGCAGCAGAAATGGAGATGTAGCTAGTGTCATGTTGATTAGCTCCCTGCTGCTCTTTTGACAAAAGAGACAAAGAGCCAGTGTTTATTTTCAAATAACATTTTTGCTGAGGTTCTAGAAAGATGGATGAACTGAAACCAACTTTGATTTGGAGCTAATGGTCCAAATCAATCACCATAAGAGGCCACTGCCTTACCTCAGGTACAGGCATGAGCTGATGGTGTTTGAGCAACATACAAGCTGACAACCTTGTATTTGCTGATGTGTTTACCTCAGCCATAAACAAACCTTTAAGAGATTGGCCTATTGACAGCTGGGTTATCTGTTTACATTTATTACGATAGTACATCTGTGAATAACCATGGAAAATATTTCAAACCTAAAAAGTTATGACAGAATGGAAAGAAACAGGGATCACATATTCTGTACAGTGGAGGAAAAAAAGGCTTGTAGTTGAGCACATATAAATTTGTACCCTTTGCCTTGTGCTAAGCTATAATATTGGCTTTCGTGCAGAAATGAATAATAGCTTTATTCACCCTCTCTAGATTGCCCTAACAGGCTGCAACTTGATTAAGGGCATGAATTCAGGGCATGAATCTTCCTGATATAGTGAGATTATTGAAATTATCCCAAAAGAGCATGTTTGCTGCTCTGCATGCAAAGATCTTCCATTGTCTCCTTAAGAATACACAAGACAGGTCAAGAGAAGCTTAATTAATATGGAATTAGCACAAGTCAATTTTGGTTTTTTATATTGTCTTGCCCTTTGTGGCCTTAGGGCAGCTGGCAGTTCGAGGAGATCATGCTCATATAAGTGTATTGATCAAATGTTATTAGTTAAAGCTTATTTGTGTGCTATCTTTAGGGTAGCGGAACAGGAATTCTATATAGCACATAGTGCTGGGCAGAAAAGACCAACAGGTTTCTGCATTTTGGCAAGCCTGATTTAGGGCTAATAAGTAGCTGAGCTTTTCAGCAGAGAAAAGGCAACAAAACAAGGTTTTGGATTAACTCTGTAGCTCCATGAGGCACTTCTTGCCTTGTTTAACACTGCATTGCAATCAAACATCTCCCCCTTCTAAACCAGCATGCCTATGAAGGATCATTTAATATCCCTCAGTCATCTGCCAGGTCCAGTACCTAGTTTGCAGAAATAATTGGGTTTCTTTAATGTCATTCGTTCTCAAATTTATTGGACAAGGACGAGCAAAAACAGGCTATTCATCTAATTGACTGAGTACTGCACTCTTTGAATATCGTATTACCATTATGTCTAAGCTCTCAGGAGCCAAACCTAGCATTTGCCAAGAACTTATTTCTCATTATTTATCCATGTTGCATGACAGCAGAGGGATTCAGAAAAGATCATTCTGTCATCTCCACTATTCATTTCTCTTCATAGTTGTACCAAGTTCATAGTGAGGCAACTGAATTAATCCTTGAATATTTAATGATGCTCTGCCATCCAAAATTGTCATTGACTTACTGGATGCCCTGCGGAAGTACTGCACAGCAGGAATCTTTTCTGGAATATGCCTTCTCAGCAGCCCTTCTCCACAGCAGTGAAAGCACAGCACAGCCAAGCACCTTGGAGACAATGGATCCATGATAATCAAGTCCCTGAACAACTACTGCAGTTCATTTGTGCTTGTGGAACTCATTTCCACAAACTTTGTGATGGATGCGAATTGCATATTCTTACGTGGCACTGGCTGTCCTGCATACAGCTTGATGATGTTCCTCAGGACTTGCATGATTCATCACTAGCTTCATTCTTAGATCTGGAAATGTTCTAATCATACTTCTTTTATTTAGTTTCATGGAACATATCTTCTCTAGGTCATCAGGTCTTTGCAGTGGGTTCATTCCTATTATGAGAACCACAGTGATTCCATGGTTTAAAAACAAAGTTACTTTTTTTTACGCAATTCTTAAATCAGAAGGGAATATTCACCCATAAAACCTCCAAAGTATTTTAGGCTTCCTGCCACATGTCTGTTCAGTTGTACCTGTATCAGTCCAGGTCTTGTGTCTCACCCAGATTTGGATTTTGGAGTTTTGGAGAATTTGTGGGGAAAAGGAATGAGGAGAAGATGACTGTTAAGGCATTTATAATCTTTTTTGGGGGGAATAATATAAGTGTGACAGCTATCGTATGTCTTTCACCAGCTGAGAAAACAAACCTGGACAGGTTAAGAAGTCCCCTTTAACACACATGAATAGATATGAATACACACACGCAAGCACATGCTTCATCTTTTGCTCTTGCTCTCAGTTCTGCTCTTTACATCAGTGGAATTAACATTATGAGCAATAACTGAATTAATTTGACAGTAAGCCCCAGCTTAACAATGAACTTCACATCTAAATCAGTTCCATGTCTCTCTTAGTATATGAAATATGAAATGCACATGCGGTAGCTGAGAACTGCCATGAGCAAAACCCAACCATCTAAATATTAAAAGCCCTCCCTGCTCTCATATTCTCATATAGATTATTTTTTTACATTCTTTTTGTCATTGCTGGGTAGCTGTTGTTTTGTAAACTGGAAATTCGATCACTGTATATTAGAACAGTTACCTCCATCTATTGTTACGGAAAAGTAGCAAGAAGCAGTATTTAAAACAAAACAAAAATAATTAAATGTCAGTGAAGAAGTAGAGCTAGGTGAAAATACACTTTAAGAATAATCTATCTTTGATGTAAAGGATATAAATTATGTCAGTGTCAACTTCTAGACATTTGAGGCTGGGTTCTGCAAAGTTCTGTAATGTTTTACTAACACCCCCTTCAAAAAGCATTTGTTAAAAACCTTATACACTCCTTGCAAACTACTGTCAGTCATTTTCAAATGTGGTAGGAACAACAAATTTTCATGCACATTTTTATTGTTATTAAAGATTTTGTTGCTGTTTATGATGCTGTGAGGAGTGGTTTGATTATTTTCATATCACAGCTGTTCAGAGACTTTTCTTAGGTTTTCTTCTTACTTCTCAAAGCAATTGACTTCATAATTGGAGCAAAACTACTTATTCCAAAAAAATCTTTTAACAAAAGAGCAGCAATACCTAGAGTGAAACAGAGTAGAGTAAGCCTGAGCCTGAACATACTAAGGTAATTGGTTTGGGTCATCATTGGGATACTGTTTTATATCATAAAATGTTCTGATTCATTTTCAGGAAACATGGCTTATTTTTATGTTAATGTTTTTTCTTTTCTCCAAAGAGGTTCTATGAATTATCCTAAATAGATTAATGTGCTGACCTTTGATCCCTAGAAACCAGAGGCTGGATTACAGCTGTGCACGCCTTGAGAAGCTTAAATTTTACCGTTCGGTTAAGATGTGAGCTGCAAAGTTTAGAGATGCCTGAACTTAACCTTCTAAGGAAATAGCAAAATTAGCACAAGATTTTTCCAGGACTATTTATACATCTTCTGAAATAACAAAGTACGGCTGATCATTGCCTTTGAAGAGTATTCACAGAAGAGGCAGATCCACTACTGTAGGGGAATAAAATCTTGTAGTCATTCTTTAAGCTTAGTGAAAGTAAAGCTTTTACAGATTTTCCTATATGTGCTCAGTCCTGCGCTGTTTTTGAAGACACTAGTAGCAACTGCAAGTCATCTTTGCTCATAACACCCACACTAGGTTGGTTCTTTTTCTACAGAGCAAGTTATCCTGTCTCTGTGCGACACCTTGTCCTTATCAATACTCAGCCATACATACTTTGGTTAATATGGGCTTATCAGGTCAATGTTTGGAAAAGAAGTTAAACACCTTAACAGGAGGACTGTAGCTTATTGTAACTTGGCTGATATAAATATGACAATTCCCCTTGCATTCACACAAGCTCTCCAGATCCTGGACATGAATGCAAAGAGATAAGTGGTTCCTTTCTCTCTGGAGCAGAAAATAGCATGTGGGTGAGCAGCTTGTGGAAATTAAGGAAGGAATAAGGTAAAAATTAGCCATTTTAGTTTGAGTGACAAACTACAGTACTTCTAGGAAAACAGGATGATAAGGGTGGGGAGGAAGAAGTGACAGGTCTGATAGTTACGTCTCCTACTAATACAGTCCAGCGGGTATGGTGAATGGCAACACATAAACCTTTAGACCAGACTGAAGCTAAAACTTGACTGCTTATAAGCAAAAAATATGGACAATTTTTTCAGCAAAGCTAGGTGTGATTGGCAGCTTCTCTTGGCAATTTTTTTAAAACGTTTCCATGGTACAGTACAGAATTGATGAGCTTCACTGAAACCAAAAATTCTAAACTGCACAGTATTGTAATTCTACAAGCCAAATGAAATGTCAGCAGTCAAAGCCTGTTTGCATTCCTTGCATCCCTGCACAACCTGAGATGAATATGGTGAACTCTAGTGTGCTGGTAAATGACTAATTTCAAATAAACTAAAAATTAGAACATACCGGTTCTAAGACTCTTCTCATGGCACTTTCAATGTCTCTGAAACCAGGAAGTGTCAAAAGTGTTACAAGAAAACCTGTTCATAACACATTTGATTTATAGACTCAAAGAGGTTGGACTGTGTTGAGATAATAATTTAATTTTCTGGAAGGTGATCAAAACAAAACTTTCAAATGTGCTGAGGTTCATCCAGTGCTGGAGGGTTGAGTGGTTGCCATTTCTACCATATGCGCTCTATCAGAGTTATTCATCGGCTGTCTTTTTGATATATAGAGTTCATATGATACAGGGAGTTTTAGTCTTTGGTAAAGTCCACATTCATTCGTTTCATTTTACGGTACTAAATGTTCTTCATTCAAGCATTAGAGTTAATTGAAAAGAAAAATGACTTAGAAGTATCGCTTAAAAGAAGTTCTACTTATCAATTTCACTGAGAAATCCAAACTCCATTATGAGAATTTGGTTGCCGTTGTGTAATCTTACAACAGTGGTAAATGCTGGGTTATTAAAGAAAACATTTCAATCAAATAAAACTTCAGCACATTTTCATATTGTCTTTTGTTCACCAGTAACCCGGTGTGCATTAGTTACCACAGTTTATGCTAACACTGGCTAGTGAGAGCAATTCTACCCACAGAAATAAACATCATAAAGCTGCCTTTCTATGAGATGTTTAATCATGGATGATTGCAGTTAGAATTAAGCTATTTTTCTTCCAGACTACAAAGTATATTACATAGAAGTAGGCCTGACGGAGAGCTCGTGTTCTAGTTGTTTTCAAAAACACTAGGAATCCATTTTTATGTGAATCTCATGGGTAGGGTACAAACTCATTATCTCATTATTTGCATTGTGCTTTTTTAAAGGCATTTTCTTTCACAAAAGAAATATTTTGCTTCATTTGGATTTGACAAAATGTGTAATTAGTATCAGGTTTACTTGGAGAACTGTAGGTATACAGCAGGTATGGTATGATAATCAGGTAGATGATGCTCACTGAAGAATTGTAACGGCTCACACAGAAAACTAAACCAAGACTTGGCAGTGAACTTGAAAGTCTCACACCCAGGTCCATGGCCAACTTAAGCGTAATATGTGCTTTCTTAACTAAGGATTTCACTTTTTCAATAGGTTAACTGAAACCATGATGAATCCTTCCTGTGAAATCTTTCTTTCAGTCTTGTGTTTATTGTCTGGTCTGTTCGATCAGAAATTAGAAAAATCGTGCTAGGTAGGTAACCAGGAGTCAGTATCATGCCTCCTTGGTCCGAAGCTCTGTGAAGCTGTGTTGTTACATTACCATACTATTTGCTGAGCAGGGATCTATCTAAGCAAACTGATTGCGTTGCAAAGCTTGCCATCATGTCAGGTAGTGTGTGATGACAGTATCAAGGAAAGCTATAGGGTTAAAGGACTAACTGGCAGTAGGATGGAGTTGAAGTTTTTCTAAGCAAGCTGTGTGGTGCAGTGGCTGTGTGTACAGTAGGCTTCTCTGAATAAACAGAGGCCCAGGAGCCCAGGACTTTAACTTTGCTATTTTTTCAATGTAGGAAATTCACAGTATGATTGGTAAGTGGTCAAAGGGATGCATCAACAAATCAAAAGTTGAGAGAAAAAATGAGCTCCAGGTATCCCTAGATGTGATTTTGAACAGTAGCTTAGCTTTTGGATTTGTTTAGAACGTAATTTATTTGCTTGCTTGTTTTCTTTTAGAGGAGCGAGTCTTAAAAGGTTTTGTTGGCTTTGTACTGCTCAGGTATCTCAGAGATGTAAAACTTGAAGCGTTGTCAGTTAACTTCCTGTTGGGAAAAAACTTCTACTTGTCACAAGTCACTAAAGCCTGCTCATACAGCCACCATCTCTTGTCCTGCTTGGCGCAACAAAGGGAACAGAAAAGTGCTGTGTTTGACAGCCTGTTTATTCACAAACCTATATTCAGGATGCATAAAGTAGTGAAGGGGAGGAGGGAGCAAGACAGGTAGGAAGGAAGACCTTTTCAGTTCTTCATGTCTGAAGGCGAGATGCTGCCTTTGTGTGTATGTGTGTGTGTGCTAGAATTCAAATCCAAGTATTTTGTATTTGTACAGTCGCCCTGGTTTTTTGGACCAGTAAAAGATTTAAATCATACAAAACCTTCCTTAAGCTTCTTTATTTTATGAATCAATTGTAAATAACCTTTGAAATGCATTCAGGTGATGGAAACTGTTTGTTTGTTTGAAACGGTAATTTTCCCAGGCTCCGAGAGGAGCAGGCAGTCCTTCCTAGCAAATCCTTTGACACACTGTGAGAAATTGTGGTCTGGATAGCCGGAGTGACCTCTCGCGGTCTTCGTAGGAACTAAGGCAATTCATCTCCCCATTTCTTTTCCCCCTTAGCAGATGCAGCTCAGCGACACTGGTGCCAACTGAAATAAGGACCTAGAAGCACAGATCCATCAGGAGAGTGCAGGTACAGGTATGTGATAAACTATAGCTCCAAATGTAACTGTTATCCTGAAAACACTATTTTGGCCCTTGAGCGTCACTCGTCTGCTCTCAGCAGCGCTGAGAAGGAAATGTTTTCCAGATATGGCAAGGTGGCTCACTACTAGTAGGTCTCATCTGGTGGTTTTTTTTAATGTTGGCTAACAAAAGTACAGGTCTTTTAAAAAAGAGGTAGATCTCTTCCTAAGCCACTGGAAATGGGAGCAATCAAACCTTTGTGAAGAATCAGTCAGTAGCAGCGTAAGTAGCTGAAATATCTGTAACAGATGCCTGCGTTACCTTCCACTGCCATCTTGCTTTTATTTCACCATTCCCATGAATCGACTTCCAGCTGGTTCTAGATAACAGTGAAAAATTTCTATCATATGTTTGCAGACTGGGAAGGCAGGTGCATATTTTCTTTACAATAGCTTCATCTCATCACTCAAGGGGTTCTTTTTGTTTTCTTTGAGTTTTTTGAGGGGAAGGAGGAGGAGGGTTAGGACTCTTGCTTAACATGGCATATAAATGTATCTATAAAAAATAATTATTTAATTTGGTTTTACTTGAATTAATTCCACATGTTAAAATCCAAACATTTCAGACTGGATTGTCTCTCATCACTTCAGGTTGTTACACGCTGTTGTATTGACTAGTACAGTAGATGCCTGGAAAAGTATTTATGATTTGTATGATCTGTTTCTCAAGAGGGACAGCTATTGCACTAGGACACCTCTATCCCTTCTTCATGTTGTACCTACATGTCTCTAATTTTAAAAAATAATCAATATATATAGTTTATAAACTGTTTTATATTGTTAAATGTTGTATCTCCATATATATCCTTATTGAGTAAAGGAGTCTGAACCAAACTATAAGTGTACACCACCTGTTTACTCCCCAAACATTACAGTGTTCAAAGTCCAAACACAGATTTGTTTCACACTTTACCCATGCATCTCTATATCCATAGACATCCATACATCGCTGAATAGAACCACCCCCCCAACTCAAGCCATAGTTTTAAGTGTTAACATTTGAAATCCAGATCATGATCCTAATCAGATAGTTTGGGCCTGTCTCTAGTATTGATAGCTCTGCTTAGGTGATAGAGAAGATGACGAAATTGCTAGAGCAGTAATAGATTACCCCAATCCCTACCCTTCTCAGTGCTAGGGGATAAGGAAAAAATTAACAGTAGTCTCTGGAGGCACAAATAAGTGTATACTGAACAGCTGTTGTATTCATTCTCACTGCCATCTCTTCTTTCAATCTTCCATATGACTATCACATACTGAAACAGCATTGGTGCAATTGTCAGTTCTTTTACATTTCTATTTTCCCTTATCTTTTTATGATTTCAGTGCTGTCAGGCTGACTTTTCACGTACTTCTTCCGTAAGTTTCTTTTCCATATGATTCTTCTTGTATTTTCTGTAATGTCTTAGCTTTCTCTTAGATGAAGTTTAGCATCAGGATAGTGAAAATTGATGGCTATATCATTTAATAATAAAAAAGATCAGATGATTTAATTTCATTATTTATAACTACAAGATCTATCCAGCTATTTTCCAGGCTTCAGTCACGTGTAGTATATACCAAAAAAGATCATTATTTTCTCTCATTTCCATCTCCTACAAAAAATAGGGAAGTGTCTTACATTCTTCTGACACTAATACAGTAGTTTTTCAGATATGAGTCCAGACACGTCAGCAATCTTAGCGCAGAGAACAGGATGTGCTCTTCAGTACAACACAGACTGTCTGAACTTACTGCCAAAGCCCATCTGACTTTTTGTATGAGAACTTAAGTTAGCAGGATATGTTACTTTAAGTGAGCAAGTTCTCTTAAAAATTCTCATCTCTTCAGCCAAATTCAGCTCTTTGGGCAGCAGGGGCAGGGGAGAAAGGCAAAAAAACTCCAACTCTGCCTGCAACTCTAAAGCAAAGATGTCTGACTGATTTCTCTCTATGGGCTTCATTCCTCTTCAATAGAGTTTACAATATAGCAAAACCCTGTCATTGAGGTGTGTGAAATTTCAGCTAGTATAACTGAGGAGTTAGATGATAGCTGTTTTCTAGAGCTCTATGTAGGGTCAAAAGACAGAACCCTGAAATTCTTTTAGAATGCATCAGAGGAATATTTGCTAAGAATATCTTTAATTCAAAATTTTGAGTATTATCAATATAACCTGTTTCTAGGAAGGTAGCAATTTTAGCCTGCAGTGCTCTCCTACAGGCTGCTATCACGAGCAGGTGATTCAGGTATCCTTTATTGTCTGAGATCTGGAATAGGCATAGTAGTAACAACTAAGATGTGATCCATTCTTGCTATTAACATCCACTATGGATCACAGGTGAAAACAGGTGTAAGCATGCGTGCGTGAGATGTCTTTCTTTAGTTGGTTTCTGTAGGTTTTTGTCATTATTATCCTTACAATATAAATATTTACAATATTTGTCTACCTGTCGAAATAGTCTCATTTCCATGCTTATTTAAATGGACTAGCTTGGCAGCATTTGTGGTGCTTATTTTTACAGTGAATAGAAGCCTCCAAGAATTTGTTAACTGAAAGTGCAATCCAATGTTTAGCATATAGATGAGAGAAGATATTTTAGGGTCATTGCTTTGTTAATACAAGTCTTCCTTTTCATGTTATCGCTCTATTTTGACTTCCCTCCTATTTCTTCCATTTTCTTCAGCAACTGGGTGGGATTTTATGGTAGAAAATGCATCAAGCTGAACATCACCACAGATGTCTATTACAGGTAGTGGAAAAGGATGGAAAGTTAAAGCAGTTGATGGCAACTTTATTGGGTTTTCTTTAGGGGAAGGACATCGAAGAGAATGTATTTTTGAAGGTGTCTCCCACATTACATGGGAGGCAAAAATAAGCCCCAGATTGCAACAGAAGGTGGAAACATAAACACAAAAGACTTGTTTACCAGTGTATTGCTGTTGCAACAAAGTTAGCTATACCTTCCACAATGAAGAAAATGCACAAAATCTAGTATGAAAGTAGTGAAGCTGGCTAGAAAAAAAATCAAAATTTATATTCTGCTTAAGTAAAATAATTTCAAATTCAGTATCTTTCCTTCAGGCAATGTTTTACTGTCATTGCTGTCTAAGCCAAGCACAATTACTGAGTTTTGCAGGGATCACACCATGTATATACATGTAGATAATTATTAATGCAAATGAAATTTTAGTGTTTAAAATAGCAGTATAACAACTTAATTGTCTTTAATTATTTCAAGACATACTTTGGTGTATATAGAAAGAATAAGTAGCAAGTAGCATAATCATTTTTATTCTAAAAGTCCTCTTCCAATTTTTGCATTGTCAAACTTCCAAGGCCTAGTTCCTCCCCCCCTGCAGAAACTACACTTTTAATTGTGAGCTAATGCGTCTAAGCTTTTCCTCAATATGAACTAGAGAGTAGCAATATCTAGTGGTCAGAGCTGCAGGAAGGGATTTAATAAACCTGAATTCTGTTTCCACTCTTTAGCTTACTGAATGAGATTGCAGTCACTTCATCTGTTTCCCCAACTATGAAATTTGCTGTCCTGTGCAAAGCAATTTATGATCTCATGATTTAAAAAATAAGCAAACAGAAAACTCCCAGCTACTGTTCTTTTTGTTTAACAAAAGAATTACACATGCTTTTTGTGGTTACAAAAAAATGTTTGCAACTGTTTTGTTTGGGTTTTTTAAATAAGTCAGGTATCCCAAAGTGTGAAAACAGATGAGACAGAAAATGAGATTCTGTTACCTCAGCTGGTGTTCTGGTGAAATCCATTGAAGGTTGTAAAGATTCTAAACCTGGGCCCATGCCACAAGATTTTAATTAAAAAAAAAAAAAAAAAATGTGTGAAACTTACTTCCCACTACTCTGTGTTATGAAATATGCACACTAAAAGTTCAGTGCTTACAGAATGAGCTCTAGAGATTTTCGCAGTCAGTAGTAGTATTCCCATCAGATTTGGTGGACTTTAAATCAACCCCTCTGTGAACCACAGTAGGTGCACTAGTGCTCTGTCTTCAGAGTTAACCAGTAAAACTTTTAGAGGCTGTATCTGTTCCTACCATATAGACCAGTGACATCTTTTCGAGTTCTACTTATATTTTTCACTTCAAAAACCTAGGAAATTAATGACTCTACAGAAGTATGTAGGGTGAAAACTTAAGAAGTGTTAGAGTTAATGCAGTCCTTAAAACCTCACTTCCATTCTCCAGTACTTTTCATCACTCTCTTAATTATCCTATTTACTTTCTGTGTTTCTAGAGCTCGGTCTCTGCAAGTCCAATGCTGTGAAATGAAAAGTGTGGGATATCTAGCAAACTGCATAACAGACTGGGGAATCTGGAGTTCAGACCTTAGCTGGCTGCAGTTTCTGGGTTCAAATCTAGAATATCTGCAAAGTTATCCACGGACTTCAAATTTGTATGGGCTACAGTAACTGATGGCATGTTCAAGATCAGGACTAGGTAGAGTTACATTCTGAATGGCAAGCGAGAAGACTGCTGTGCAGTGGGGTAGCTACTCCTTTCTCATGTACAGATGACTGCTACACGTGTAGGTGCCTTCCACCTTCTTAAAGTGCATTTCTACCTCCTCTCTTCATCCCCACTGTAACTGGAAATATGGCATGTCAGATTCCATTAGGCAGCCTTTGAACTTGAGGGCCAAACTGTCTTTCACTTCAAAGCCAGAAACAATTTTCATTTAAAATAAAGTCAGCCATAGAAAGTGAGGCATTCCGGAAACAACCTTGCTCCCACTGGAATTAATGGCAATAATCCATCTACTAAAAACTCTGTCTACTAAAATTCACAGCTGCAAGAAAAACTGAATAAGACCAGACTTTGTTGTCCCATTTTTTCCTCAGTGATTTTCATTTCCTTTCTTTTCCAAAGAAACAAAAAACAATAAGCAGCTGGATGGACAGAGAGACACTTGCTTGAAGTCAAACTTACTTAACTAGATTAAATGGTAATCTTTTAAGTGTATTGCCAAACATACCACAATAAGATTTGAAATCGCTCTGGAGTACAAAAATCTGATGAGATGTGGTAACAGCACACCTCAAAATGTTTCTAAGTGAGCCTAAGACTTAAAAACGTTACTTTCATCTTACTGAAGAGTGCATGAAATCTCAGAAGGTTTAAAGCTTTCTTCTTACTAAATGTTTCTTTCAACTGAAGGCTTTTAATACCAGGATTTTTTTTATCTTAATAAAGAAATTACTGCTTCCTTAAAGCAAATAAGGGAAAAAAATCCATCTGTAATCTATATGAATTCAAATAAAACACTTTAGACTGAATCTTTCATGAATTTCCAAAACAAAATGTTTGCATTTCACATTATGAATTTCTCTTAGCTTTGGGAATTGATAGCTTTTCCTAGGCATGGAACTCTGCAAAAGCAGATTAAAAGTCTTTCTAGACATGCTGATATTACTTTTAAAACATAACTGCTCTTTTTCTGTGGACATTTCTATTTTCTGCCTGCCTTGGCATCTCAAGAAGGACTGAAGTGTAGCACAGGTCCAGAATACCTGTCAACGTGAATTAGAAAAATCACATGAACTTCACTGACATTTGTATGTCAGGGTTGCTTTTCATACTTCAGTAGAGTAACTTCTATTATAATTTCAGTCAACCAGCCTCACTCAAATACAAAGCAGTCAAGTTCAGAAATGAGTCTACTCTTATCTTTGCTGCTGTGCCATCCATAGTGTTATTTTTCACTCAGCTCCTTAAATTAGTCAGACTCCGCTTTGTTCCTGTACCCTGAGGACACCTGCTGGATGTAGTTTCTGTTCTGTCTAGAAGGCTCTAGATGGCTATAGTGTATAGGCTGATAGACTGAAGGAACTACCAACCTAGAGTTACCTAGAATCACCCCTAATTTTATTCATAAGGGCATGTGTCATGTGAAAGGGTAGGGGGGAGGTTTTATCATCCCCCAGTGTATCAGCACCCCAGGAAAGCAGAGAAACTTGTGCCCGACCAATCTGTCAGCGTCCGGTTATAGGGACCCTTCACTGGACAGTCCCGCTGGATCAGAGGGTGATTCAACTGACTTGTTCAGGGAAACGCACCAACAGCATCAGGGGAACCCCTCTGCAGGTCTGCCCACTTGGTTTAAATGTGTTACCCACTGCTTGCAACTGCTAGCGCCCACGAAGGACTCACACTAACGGTTTATGGAATAACATTTTTTATTAATATAAAATCATGACAAATTAAGGTTTTTAATTGCCAGTGATAGGGACTGTCTGCAGAAAGAAGCTTGAAGTGATATGCAACCAAACTATAATCACTATTAACAGCTAGTGTGAGTTAGTTATTTAGTGTGCATAAGATAAAGTTCTTACCCAACAGATGTCCCTATGGGGGAGAAGACAGGTTCGGCCCATTGACTGATCCCAGAAGTTACGATGGAGTCTTCCCTAATTTCTCCCCTCATCTGTCCACTTTTTATACTTCATAGTCCATTGCGTATTCATTCATCATACACAGGATTGGTTACAAGTTGCTCGCTTTTAATGCAAATTAGTACACATCCTCAGATAGCACAACTGAAGTTCTTTACTAACTGCAAATGCTCCTCAAGTGGGGGTTTTCTCCCAGTTTAAGTTGGAGGTCATGATTTCCCACTGCCACAATTATCTTTATCCTATTATCAACTAATTTTCTGTTGGTGGCAGTGGACTGCAACACCTTATCAGCCTGTGTCCTCTTACAGCCAGAACTTTCCTCCCTTGAAAGTTTCTTTCTGCGTACCTTGGATAATGGTGTTCTTTTTCACTGTTCTTTTTTTCTCATCCTTCCCAGAGTGATCAGAAGCCCTTTCATTCATAACAACTTAGAGGGTGGGTCAGCTTGACCTCGCTTAGTGAACACTAAATCAGAATTGAGTAATTTGGGAGTTTAGACAACAATTCCCCCTCTCTGGACATATTTCAGTCCAGGACTAGTCTGTTTCCTTCACATTTAGGTAGAGCTTGAGTGACTGTAGTCGTACGTATCGTTACTGATTGGTATCACATGCCCAGCGAGGTGTAGTAGTACCTTGGAGGTGGGTAGCTTTGGGGTGGAGGTGTGCTTTGGTATTACAATGAGATTATTTCATCTGAGGAAGGTCATTTTGCCACAGTGGTTGGCTCAGCAGCGGACATCTCATAGATCCTTCATGTGACAACTGCTGTGCAGCTTATCAGCTGTGTGGTGCCATCAAGTTCCTGTTCCTGCAGGGAGCACGGCAGAGCCTGGCTGTGGGGTCTCCACTCTGCTCCACCTTCTGTTACTTCTGTCGGCATGTGCTGAGACGGCAGGGTGTGTTGCATAAGGAGCTGGGGTAAAGTAAACTCTGTGCATGCCAACCGTCCTGAAAGCAATAGCTGTATTTTACCCTAAAATCTGTCTGTAATACTATGCTTCTGTTCAGTCCCAGTTTTCTCTTATTCCACCCCCCTCCAAAGTAATTTTACCACAGTATGCCTTAAGGAATATTAATAATCTTAGAAAGGGCTGAAAGAGGCAGGCTTTTTGGAATCACCATGATTCCTTTATTGCCTTGTGGAGAACAGAAAGAAATATGTCATCCCCCTTCTACTTGCCTTTAAGTGAAGGTATAATCCACTTTCCCTGTATTTGAATGCATAAAGACACTACTTACAGACAGCACCAGTGATTTCTTATATTATTTGTTCATTTACCTGTTGTTCTGAGGAATGAGAAGTGAACTCTGGCAAATATTACAGCCATGGTTTCTGTTCCTGCCCCATTTTTCACCTCTCTGTGGCAACCTCCAGTCCTGGAAAGCCAGCGGAGACACAGCACCTCAACACAAATTCCAGCCCTCCAGCCAAAAGCCGTTTTCCTTGACAATCTGAGCTGGAAAACCAGAGCTGATCAGTCTCCCTTCTGCTGCCTGACCTATAGAAATACAGTAGATTGCTGAAGATGTTTACTTCTTAAAAATTCAGCAGTTTGTTTGTTAATGTTCTAAGTCTCAAAGTTACCTATTTGCATTGATTATACCACTTCTTTTCTCCTTCCATTGTTTACCTCTGTCTTCTTTTCTTTACCACAGTGAACGACCTCAAAGCCCTAGCAGTCTAATGACAGTGATGTCCACAGTGAACAAAGGATAAAATCATCTCTTTCATTACCCAAGTCATTATCTGAATATTTCTGCTAATATTGCAGGAATGCTGTGCTTATTGCTGTTGTAAATCAGAAAAAAGTGGGAGATAGATAGTATACCCTGAGGTATTTTTACACCGCGCCACTCTCAAAAAAAAAAAAGTAATTATGAAATAGTTTCCACAATCTCCAGGCACAGGACACATTCTCACTCCCTCTTTGGTGGAGTGTATTTGTCTTCAAAATTACAAGTCATTTCATTATTACAAGGTACAGGCTATAACATGACAACCTTGAGCATTTGAAATTCTGCCGGAGACCTATAGAAGACTTAATTTTATTTAGTAAATTAGCACCAAAAAATCTAACATGTAACTTCCTACTGGAGTCAGAAACATATGAGAAACCCACTGTAACCATTCCTGTAGACACAGGTCTGATTTCACTACAATTTACACAGTGGGAGTATCCCCAGTTAGCTGTAAATTTCCTGTTTATAGTGTTCAACTTGTTGCGGGAGCTCTGTCAAGACTCCTGACTCTTCAAAAAGAGGAAGCAGCTGAGTTTTCCCATTTCAAGTTATAAATGCTATCGAATACTCTACATTTTGTCATACTAACTGCAGTATGACTCGACCAAGCGTCTGAAGGAAAAATCAGAATGATTCCTGTAGTTGGTAGCTCAGCTCGCTGAAGTCTCTAGAATAATTCCGTGAGGTTTTCTGGGTTGTGATGATAACAAGCATTGAAGCCTAGCACTCAGAGCACAGAACAAGCAAGAGGGCTTTTAGAGATCAAAACATTAGAAAACAGTTTTGTTTACCAGGAAATGTGGGCTCTAGTTCTTGCTTCGTTGCTGGCTGGCTATGAAACCTTAGGGCAAGGCTTAAGCACTGTTTGTGTGTTTGGCCACAAAAGCTGAATTCAGAAGCCTGCATTATGCCATCAGATATGGATCATACCCTGAGCAGGGCCCAGAGATGCTGATACACGGAGTGGGGAGCAACCCTCCCTAGAGAGACAGGAGGGTAGAGTCCCTCAGCAATAGAACTGAATCTCTTCAGGCAGTGGTGGGAATTGATGCTAGATTGTCTGCAGTCTGGTCAAGGGGTCTGCTTATTAAACCCATTTTTCTTAAGAAATAGATAATGTTGCACTCAGTTGGAATGCCTTCTGCAAAAGGGCCTACTGTCTCAATTCCTTCAGAACTTACAGGTTAAAAATTAGTAAGCTGTGCCAATTAACCAGCAGCTTACATAGATTTTGATCCTATTTATTTAACTTTCACTTAACACCTACTTTTGGTGTCAAAATGCTATCCTGCATTAAGCCTTTAGTCCCTATGTACTCCCATCAGTAAAATGTGCAAAAACTTCCCAGGTGAGAGTTCAGAGACTATACTCATGTTTGCAAATCACAGCAAGACCCTCTGCCTGGGTATGATTGCCCCAGGATTTGGGCATGTTCCGTTCTGAGAGGGAAATTCATGTTCCAATCCAAGAGAAATGAGTGATAAGATTCCCATGGATATTAATTGTGCTGTAATTTGTCCAGAATCATAAAGTAGGCTATTAATTTACATTTGTTGTTGATAAAGCCTAAGCCATTTCCATAAGTTTCAGAAGCAGTCTTTCTGGATATATACTGGAGCATATCTTCCAGTGTCTGTTCTCTGAATCAATAAAATAGTAACTTGGGAAAGGCATTGCGTGCTGCCTACTTACCATTTGGAAGCCTTTGTTTTGAGAGAACTGTCACGTTATTCTGGCCTGAAAGCGTTATCAAGTTACAATAACTGAAAAATACCACTCCTTTAACCAGTCCAAGCCAATGCCACTTCTTATCTAGGAATGTGTTATGGTTATGTCTAATAAGCCAATTCAATAAGCACAGGATAAATTTAGTTTGTCAGTTTAATAGAGTTATGGCCTTTTGCATGTTTAAGTATTTGTAGACGTACGTAGATATAATTGAGAGGAAACCTCTATTTTAGATAGCATGTGCAAAAATGTGGATTTATATGTAAGGATGAACACACAGTAAAATACAGCAGTGAACTTTCAGGAAAGATGCCGGTTTACAAACGTGTGAACGAATTATGATTGAATTCTGGAAAATCTTAAGGTAGTTTGAACTGGCATGAGAGACATTAGTTTGAACAGTTGCATTCCTTAAACTGGAAAGCATGATATGAACAGTTGTCTTTTATCAGATGGAGAGAAAGAGGATGGATTCTGCTTCAATTCACTACTTTCTGTTTGTTTAATAGGGTCCTAAAAAAAATGTAACCTACATAATATGCATCATCAGAAAAAGGGGAATATTTTAAAAATGCCTAGAATGTTAGATTTGGAAGGGATTCAAAGGTTCTGTGAAGTGCACTCATCCTGTAAGTTTGTGGCTTAGACACTACAAAGCACAGATGAACCACAACTGAATTGAGTGAGTTCTATTTTCTGCATTTTGTGCAGATACCGTACTTGTTTGACCCAGAATTCTCACAGTATTTATTCATACAATGGCAAAATAGGGCTTTGAGGGAAAATAACAGAGTTCTTGCTACTCTAGAAAATGCACAGTCTAGACTGAGTGTGACATCACGTTCCTGAGTTTCACTGCTGACTAATTCCACAAAACAATTTTGCTGAAGAATGCTGTCATTCTGAAATAGCTCCACTTTTGGCTTCACGTGCATATGCTTGCCAAGAATTAAGAGGTTTTAGCTGTTATTTCTTTAAGAATTTTTAAGACAAAATGTTACTTTAACTCTTCAGTATGTTAGTAAATCTCATAGAGCATGCGTAAGAGCCAAGGCCAGTACAGTCCCAAAAGGGAGAAAGGCAGTATAAGAATGGATTCTTTCATCCTGCCTGAGGTACTCTATGCCTCTCCCTGGGCAATTAAACCATTCTCACCGTTTCTTTGTCACAGGTAGGGCTATCGAATTGGTGGGAGAAATTGTGTTGTGAAATGAAAGCAACCACAGGCGATCATGCACAGGCCTGTTCAGTACCTCAGTCTGGAATAATAGTAGTGACCATTTATTACAACCTAAGGTTTATGCACACCATTAGTAATCATCATAAAATAAAGGAAGCTTAAAAAACTGGCAGTCTATTTACAGACACTTTGAGAGAGGAAAGAAATAATGTCATATAAAAAATCTGCAGTGTGTTTTTTACCAAAGTTGTGTGATACTGCCTACATTTTGTACCTGAATTGTGTATATGCAGATAGCATTAGGAGCTCTGTTAATGAGTGACTGAGGTAATTTATGAACCTTTCAGGTTTGCATTTTCAAACTTTTGTCATGAAGCCAGAGGGTAGTAACTTACCTATTACAGTGAGAGCTAAGGTTCTCTTGTGTTGAGATAGGGCTCTAAAAAATGACAGATATTGCAAGAGAAACTTGAGGAAGTTAGCAATACCAGCTTTACCTGATACCATTTCTTATAGTTACCTATTCCTGCCTTGACAGTGGCACTGTCTAGTTTTAAGGGATCTATATTATAGTGTCTTAGGAGAAGGCCTGATAATGCTTAGTTACTGCCATGAGAAAACCTTTTGAAGTCTGCACCAAAGTCTGATTGCAGAATCTTATTCACACTCTGTTTCTGAGAGTACATGAAAAATGTAAAACTGCGGCCTGTTAAAATGAGATGTAATGGTCTGTCTGTTAATCTAGACAAATGGAAACATTTGCAGTTTTATCTTGTAGATAAACCAGCTCCAATAAAAAAGATTATTTTTGCTAAAAGGAAGTAAAATCTTTCACCTACCATTTCTGAGTTATTGCTAGTGAGCAAAATGTTGGCAGGAACATGGGAGCTCCTCAGTGAATTGGTGAAAATACTTGTAATCCCACTCTTCCCGAGTATTCAAGTAATAAATTCCATTTTCACAGACTAAAATCGTTGATAGCTGCATTTCTTTCAGGTAATGAGGCAGGAGTTAAATGTTGTTGCAATAGCTGTCATCCACCCTTACTATCAACTAGTCTAATCAGTGGTAAGCAGCTCACATTGCCTTTCAGTCACTTTCAGATGTCTCTTTAGACACAGGGCAGTTTCACTTTTTTTTCACTTTTTCACAGGTTTTCACTTTTTCACAGGTTTTCTTTTCTCACGGCCTGGTATGTGACTGGGCTGCTGGAGACAGGGCCTGAAAAGGAACGCTGTGTGGTTCACCACCATGCTGCAACAGCCACTGTCAGAAAACAGAGCTCCTGTTTGCCACCCACTAATTCTGGGCTTTTCTGTCAGGAGCCAACACACAATTTGTTGGCCATTGATACACCTGAACATCTTATTATCTCTTCATTTCACCAGCTAGGTGGTCAAGGGTGTGCTTCCCCTCAGGGGAAATGTACCTGTTAAGGCAATATTTCTTCTGGCTCCTGTTCTAAGCCATAAGCAGAGGGATTACAGATTCAGCTTTTAATTGTGCTTGCCTTTTTCTTTTGCAAATGGCAATCATTCCATAGCACCTCTTGTGATATGAAATTTAAAATTGGATTAAAGCATATTTTTGATTCCTGTCCAACCTTTCTAGTCAGAAAGGCATCTTGTTTAAGCCAGTGGGTATACTTAGCAGCCAGTGCAGGCTTTAGCAGCTGTGTAGTGTAGGCAAATATTGAGTAATTTCAAAGCAATCCAGGCTTCACCTTCCAGAGAAGAACAGTAAGATTTGTTTTGTGTTTTTGTAGACAACACAAAGAATTATTTAGCATTGTTCATTTATTTATCAGCTTCAAATCTTTAAAGTTTTGACAGATTAATAACTTCCTTCAGGAGTTTTAAATAAACATGATGTATTAACAAACAGACCAAGAGCCTACTTAAATTGTACAAACATATAAAGCAGGCTGCCTTGTCTAATGAAAACCCGATAAGAAAAATATCTTTAAAAAAAAAAAAGGCTGTGTCTCAATTTCCGAGAAAATAATTTATCTTTATATATCCACTGGAATAACAGATGAATGGAGTCAATCACAGTTTAAATAAACCCCAATTATGCTTTGCCTGATAATTTGATTTTATCGACACTGTATATATTTACTTATAGCTTCAATTATTTAATATTATAAATATGGTGTGTTTTGACAAACTGGGGGTTGGTTTGTCCTTTTTTAATCTCGGCATAACTTCTGTAGATGAATATAATAAAGAGGAAATATTCTATGCAGAGGGGTTTAGAATTATAGCTTCAGCAAACCTTATTAGTACTGCAGCTTTGCTAGAGTCTCAGCATCAGAGGTTGTATATTTATGTAAGTTTAATTGGTGTTTAAGAACAAGCTGAATTCATCCAGCCATAGTCACTTAGCACAATTCATATGTGAAACTGGTGTGGATTTTGGGACAGATGACCCAATTCGTCACAGCAGATTGTTGTTTAGACCAACAGTTTGCTGTGGTTGTAGAGCTGATGATTTTCAACTCTGGTTTTCCAGAGGCAGAAACGTGGTTGAAGGACCCATTTTCACATGTTTCGCTGCTGACAGGGCAGCAGGGTGAGCAAAATGTCACCGTTAAAATACAGTTGTAAATCTTCCGACTTGTGCTCTGCATATGTAGGCTACAGCTAACAAGTGGCTTAGTATTTCTAAAGGGAAAATAAGCAGTGAATTCTTGTTCACACCTTCAACTTAAAAACTCTGAAACAGCTCTGGGGCACTTCGGTGCAGGATAGGAAGCCACAAGCCACTACTACTGTGGCAGCATGTGGTGCCAGCAAGACTGGCCCAGCAGAGCTCATTGCTGTGTTTTGCAGGTAACCCCAGAGTCCCAGCTCACCCTCTCTCCTGCTGGGACAGTGCTGGCAGCCTAGCCTGGCAGCCTAGCTCCAGCCACCCACCTTCAGGTCTCTCCGAGTTCAGGTCTTCAATGGGCATAAACTTGGGTTTTGTTGATAGTGTTCTGTTTGCACGGATCATTATAATATGACACAATGGCATGGATTTATAGACATCCTGTAAGGAAAATTATTAGATTTTGAAATGTCTTAACAGGTTTAAGAGGAGAGTTTCATACAAGGAAAAAACGAAGGTGCAACCAAAGAAACACAATGGCCAACAAAGCCAATGTTAAAATAAATGCCAATAATTATAGAAGGCCCAGCTTGTACAAGTACAAGGATCTCAAGGATCAGGCAGAATGAAATGTCTTTTCATTTTATTTGTTAGAACTGTTTAGCACTTTATTCCTATATTTCAAGAGTAGCAAGACTACCAAAAAAAAAATACAGGTTGTACTTATCAGTGGTAGGCTTAGCAATTTGGCCCCATCAAGACAGAATACTTCATGTAAATATATACATCCTTGACACTGAACTGCTTTTGAAAATCAGAAAAAAAAATCTGTGTTTTTTTTCATATAAAAGTTTCTGCTCTTTTGTAAAGCTACTAAGTCATATGTCAGTGAAAAATCTTTGTTCAGAGGAGATATTTTGTACTTTGGAAAACTGATAGCAATACTGGAATGTTGCACCTTTAAAATACATTTTTTAGGCAAACAGTAAAACCCCATGTAATTCATTTTATACTGAATTCATAATCCTACTGTTTAAGCAGTCACACTGTGTTTACATCAACATGATAGAAGGAACATAAAAAAGAAGTAAACGTCTTTTCTCTAAAATTCTTGCATTAGAATGCCAGAAGATGCAGAGATAGTACATGTGGGCTTGGGGTGAGGGCCTGAGTGAAGTTAGGTTACCAACATTAATTTGAATAATATTTAGGTCTAATAGGTGTGTTTTTTTCTAGAGTCAGGCTAGTCTGCTTCTATTTTTATTCAGTCTATTTTAGAGGAACACTTAATTATTTTTTTAAAAAAAGAAATTGCAAATTATAGGCATGTGAAGGTTTTTCAATTACTTAAATTCTCCTTACTCTGTAAAGCCTTCAACAATGATTTCTTCCTTTCTACAAAATGTACCTGTTATCAATCAACATACTGGTAAAACCATAGTATTTGTTTTGGGTTTTATGTTTCAATTTGGATCTGACTGCATCATTTTCTGGGAGAATTAGCTGAGAAATAGGAATATCAGGTTGTTTGACAGGTTGGACCAAAAGTTCTGCAGGGGACAGTGAAAGAAGACACAGGCATACCCACCCTGTGTAAAAATTAACACATCAGCAGGGATCTTAGAGGAATGAGAAATTTTAGAGACATGACAAAAGACGCTTATACCATGGGGTCTTTTTGCAGTGTGCTTCCTTTTCAGAGCCTCTGTGGCTTATTTTGTCTGTTGCTGTTTCTATTAGATTTGTCATTTAAAGATCTCTCCAAATGGAATTTCATGAAATCCCAGAAGGCAAGGAGATTGGTAAACCTGCTCTAACTGCTCTAACAATATCATGAAACAGGGTTTGAATTACCAATACACCCGGGAATTCTAATGCAATTATGAGTGTTTACTTACACCATGTGTTTCTCACTGAGCCTCGGCTGTATCAGGATAAACCAAAGGGAGCTAATGTTTTATAGATGGTAAGACTCTGTTTGTTTTCAGTAGGGCTAAGTCTCCCAAAGCACTCAGACACACTAATTAAAGTAAACTGCAGAGGCCCATAATAAAATATATGTGTTTGGAGACTGTGAGATGAACTCCACTGGCTTATTAAAAGTCAAAAGAAAAATATACATTATTTATGACTTCAAAGGGACACATTGTGAGCTCTGGTTTATTTAAAGGATTAACTAAGCATTGGTTATTGGTGACCATCTGAACAGCTTTCCTTTCACAGTTCATTAGTTATGTCATATATGTGGGAAGTCATAATTTGGGTTTAGATCAAATATTATTAATCAACTAAATTATGGAGGGTACACCAACAATATTAAATGTAATCTTTAGGAAAATAACACCTCACAAATCCACTTTTCTCCAGTTGCCCAATTACATTTCAATACATAAACAAAAATCCAACAGATGTGTGGCAAGTTTTGTAGAACTGCCTATCTCTGGAGGAGTTTTTGGTCAATAAATACAGCACTCTCAAAATACCAAATGGAATTGAAAAGGAAGCACTTGGTAGGCCATCAAGGGCTTAGGGACGTACTAGAAGTACAAATTAACTTACTGTGAGTACTTTTGTAATTTATCTAAAATATTTAGTTTAAAAAAAAATAAATGCCTGCTGTATGCGAAAACTGTGGGTTCCAGTGAAAAGAGCACTGGGAGACAGAATTTTCTTTCCCACCTTTGTCAGTAGTGCAACCTGTGCAGCTCTCTTTTGATTTTTCTAATAATTACTTATGCAACCTCTACTTATGAATGAAAAGCTGTTTATGAAAATATTTGGCCAGGCCAAGGGAAGCAGAAGGACCCCAACACACACACAACACACAATACTGGCTTTAAAGTGTTCACCAACACACATAAGCCTAGAAAAACATATATTCTCCCTATGTTCTTCTGTCTCTCCATCTTTCATCCTAGGTTTAATACAACTCAGGTTTTAAGGGAGGTGAAAGGAAAAGACTCAGGGTCTTTTTATATATAAATAAATTCCAAATCAAAGATTTCAGTAAATTTTGTATGGGCAGTTAAGTATGTAGAGTTTGCTGGTAATTTAATTGTCTCTAGAAAAGTGCTGAAGTTTCATTTTTTAAAGTAGCTGTCTAAATAACTTAAAATCACTTAAGTCAAGGTTAGGAAAACACTCATTCTTATGCCAAGTATTTAATTCAAGTTTTTTTAGGGCTGTTTGTATTTTCATTGAAGTGACTTATGAAAGCAAATGGAAGCTGCAGTCCCTTCTGTTTCAAATATTATAGACTGAGGTAGGTTTTTTTTAGTCTTGTGTTGTCATTTTTGGATCAGCTAAACAAATATGCCAGCATTGGTACTGCCTCGAGCTTTTAGCTTGGTTTTTATAAACATAAACTTTAGGGAGGAGAAGAGTGGTTGCAACATGCTCTACCACCCAAATCAGCTCAGCATTGTTCTGCCATCCCACCTGTGAACACTGAAATTCTAAAATCGGTGGAGACTTAGTTATCATTCTTATTTTTCACTCAGTGAATCAGCAAGCAGGCTGTGTTCCTGCAAATAGCATCTCTTATAAATTAACAATGAAGTATTCAGCAGTGAGGGTCTGTTTGTTGTTGCTTTCAGTTCAGTCCTTTTGCCTGAGCTACCTACAGGCAATGGAAGTCACTTAATTTAGAAATAAATTCTGAAATAGAGAAGCTATGCCAAAATGTGTAGAAAACTAATATCCTGCTGAGCAACCAGAATTCACAAATGTGAAATATGTTTTAAAATATATTATGTACAATATATATTTGAATATTTAGCATATAATTTATATAAAAAATTATATGTATACAAATATAAAAAACATTCCACAGACCACATGGTCCCATCTTGTACCTGACACATTTTACTAATAAAGGTGGGAGGAAGGATGCCCTGCAGCGCTGGTTCTCATCTTTTCTGTTTCTGTGGTTACTTTCTTATGCTGCTTTTCCCAATCAGCTGATATAACTGAGGTTTCCCCAGGTACTTAGCACTGGGAAGTGAAGGTGATCATGACTCCAAATCCCACATTAGGCATTCACAGGCAAATAACAACTCTGTAACACGCAACTCACATGTCTTGGGTGGAGGTGAGCCTGACACTTCAGTGCCCCTTCACAGATGATTCTTTCAAGGCTTATGGGGACATCTGAATTTTTTTTTTGCCAAATGTCTTCTCTTTCTGCATTGTACATAAGCAAATGATCTCTCAGTTTTCTCCACGATTATATTTTTATTAAATCTTTATATTTATATGTCCTGTAACAGCAGGACTTTGTTTCAAAAACTGGCCTGCATTTAGAAAAAAAAGGGAAAAAAAAAAGGAGAAAACCCTTTGAGAGGTTTGAAGCTGAAATACAGTAAAATTAAAGTTAAAAGTTTATTGTAGATGAGTGATACTTTATTACATTGCTTGGGAAGAAATTATGGTTTAACATAAGCTGAAAATTTATCTCAGCCAATAAACTCAAGGTTTCATCTTTCACATAATTCCATCATTAATATTTTCTTCAGCATGAAACAGAATTTTGGAGGTCGGACAAAACGTTATGCCAGTTCTTCCTCTTCTGCTATGGACTAATTTACAATCATAATTACTGTCTTCACCCCTTCACAGCACTCTAAGAGATGGTGCAAACAATGAGACAGGCATCCCTAGTAAATTTCTAAAGAGGTTCATTTGCACCCAAGCAACATCTCACAGGAGAGTCAACTTTGTGTACCTCACTATGAAAAATATTTAATTCAAATTAGCTTCTAAACTTCAGGAGTTCAGAGTAACCCTGTACAAACTTTGAATTGAAGCAATTGACTTGCTAGGATAAGTAGAATAAAGGAGAACTGATTCCAGTGTATAATATTTTATCACCTAATAGTGCACAATTTATAAAGACACATTACAAAATTATGAACAATTAATCTTGAAATGGTCATTGAACTTAGAAACAACAGTACATTTCAGGAGGTGGCCTTCAATAGATTAATGATTGCTCCTGCCCTTTTCTATCTTTTGTAACCTAATTTGTCTGAGGAAGGGTTGTCTTTGAAGTCAGGTTTAATTTACTACCTATGAGTCCTTTAATGGATGTCTCCACAGCAGATATGCTTACATGGGAAATCTTACATGGAACAGGTTCATACCTAACAGATAGAAAGAATGCATTATATATATCCTTATCATAAAATTGATAACTGCAGTGTTATGAAGTTTGTATTCTGGCTTCCTTAATAGTACGCAGAGACAAAAGATCAAGGTCAACAGCTAATACAAGTTTCTTAAACTGTTGTTAATTGGTAATTAAATCACAACAAAAGTAATCCAAGTAGGCAGATGTCCTCGGGCGTTTGTCTTTATGCTTCCCCTTTTGCACCAAATAGTATAAGCATAGCAAATCGCAGTGGCAGCAGATTGTACAATTTATTTTTCTAATGTCAAATGGCATATTTTCCTGCTAGTCTTTTGCTTTATTTTTATCCTGGAGTATAGCAGATAGGTAAAATAAGTCTATTAAGAGAAGGCTATTGAAGAGATTATTACGTTGACTAATGAATTTAGTTACTAGTTTAAGAACATAGTGTGACTTTCTTTGGAACTGATAATATAAAAATACTCTTAGAATTTCTGGACGGCTAAATGAATGCAACATTAACTTACTATACTTAAGCAACTGTAGAATGCTCAAACACAGAGAGAAAAAAAATGGTACTCTTGGTCCCAGCATCTAAGTTGCTGTGAATAAATGCTGTTCAGTGTGTATGCTAAGGATTTGACTGTATAAATTCTTTTCCATGCATTGAAGACAAAGGGAAAAACTAGTTCTAGTTAACATATTTTTAACCTATTATTCCCTTAAATAAGAAATTGAGCTTCTGCTTATAATTAAGGTATTACAGGTGATAAATAATTATGGTTGCTGCTCAGGTATACTATAGATATATGTATGTGCTAGTGGAACAACATCTGAGCTGGTGTTGGGAAATTTGCCCTGATCACAGGAGCTGAAAAGGAAAAAGTGGTCTTAAAATTCAACATTAAAATGAAGATGAAGAAGTCTTTCCAAGCTGTTATTCTCTGCAGATTATTTTATCTGGAACCCCAATTACACAACCCAGCAGGAGATAGATTGTAAAGGAGAAAACCTGACTCCACAAAGACACATGGGCAAGCAGACAGAAGAAAAGAGTAAAGCTTATTTGCTTTCCAAATCTAGGAGTATTTGGGAGCATGTAACTATACTCTCACCACAGAGCAAGCCCTCTGCTGAATCAGTAGCTGAAGCCAGTTATTCAAACAGAATCTGGCAGAACAGCCCAGCCATGAGAACTGAAGATTAGCAGAGGTGAGCAACTTTGCCCCTTGCTTCTCTGCAAGCTGGCTTGACATGAGAGTGCAATTTAGGGGAACTGAAATTTGGGCAAGATGTGTCATAGTGGAGCCTGGGGGACTGACTGCTGTGTACCTTCTGGGTTGCCATTTCCTATTTGCACAAATATGTTTACACACAGAGGTCTCACACGTTTCTTTGGAGCATGTTTCTTTTGCTCTGAAAAGATTTTTTTTTTATGCAACACCTTTCCCAAAGAGCTTTTGAGTGCTTGGAAATAAGAAAATAAGCAGATTGACTGAAAGGTTGCTATTTTATTTTTGAGGACCAGAATTAAAAGCATTTCTTTACTTCAGAGCCCAACTAGCAGAGGTAAGCAATGATATCTTGACATTAAGCCTGGTTTGCTTCAAATGCATGCTTGTAGATCCTACTAAAGTGAGAAACTTTACTCGGTTAAAACTGCACTGATACTCCTGTCTGAAAATCTTTAAGCTGATTGGGATTTATACAGGCAAACCTTATCCCTCTAAAGAATACTCAGTAAATACACAAATAGAAATGTGTTCTTAGACAAAGTCAAAATGTGGATGGGAGTCTATGTCACTTTTAAGATGAGGCTGCAAAAAAAGGAGTACCTTCTGGCAATTAATGGTAATGCTTCTTAGGGAAATACATGGAATACTTCTGTATTCCTAAAAAGCCAAACTCGGGCTTTTTGCACCTTGTAGAAAAACAGTGATACTTAGGATTAAGGCTTTCAAAATTAGAAGCATGGGCGCTACAATACAGAAGAGTTCCGTTTAGGCAGGAGGGCCTGTCAGTCCTGAAAAGCATCATCTTGTGTACCTTGTGTACATATCTTGTAGAGTTTCTACCAAAGTTACACAAATGAATAGTATTGAGGGACTCCTAGTATCTGGTGCTGGACACTTCTGAGACAATCCAGCACTGCTTAGGGCATGAAAAATGCTCTGCCAGTCTGCGCGTCCTGGGCCTGTGCTTTGCAAATCCTGTGCATTGTGAAGTCCCACTAGTTTCCCCATTGTGCACCCTGATTAGTGAAGGGTCTGCTTAGCCAGCCAAAGACTGCCATGGCAGACATTTTATTTCTATTTCTATACAAAATAATCTTCTTTTTCTCATAGGTAACTTCTGAGATTAAATAGTTGTTGAGCATTCTGATGATTTTCACCTTGCAGATTCATTACATGTTTTTCTAGTTATTCCCTCAGGCTATGAATATAAATGATTTACTCATCTCCAGTGTATTGATATTTACCAAATGCCTGGGAGAGGAACTGGTCACTGTTGAATTTGTTTTGTTCATAATTAAAGATAAACCCCATCTTCCTTTAAATTTTACAGAGTTTTTGGGTAATTTTTTTGTCTGACAATTGTTACTTATAAAAGGTATGTTGCCAGCTAAAACCTAAACATTTTGGCATACTGCTTAAGCTTTGCTATTTCTGTATTGTATCCATATACAGCTTCTCTAACAATAAGGTCGATGGCAATGCCAAACAGGAGGAGTGAGAGATTGCATCCTGATTAACTCCTAATTTAGCATTCTGGGATCGTTGTGTTCCAATAGAACAGGGTGAATAATTCATTGCGAACAATTGACCACTATTTGCCTGTTTTTCTAAATGGTCCATGAGCTGATCATGTTTTAACAAAACCATTTCTTAGATCACATTAGTTCCACACCACTTCTCATTTTTTCCTATCCTCTAAATCAGAGATCAACAACTTTACTGTTGCCAGCCCCCTTTAGAAAAAATTCTGTTTGCTTCAATTCCCTTTCCAGATGTATGTGCCACAATCACTTCCCCCTTCTAATTCACAGAGAACAGTAACGAAATGAAAACAGCTCTTGAAAGAGAGAGAATAAATGGCATATCATGGTGTGTCAAATGCGGTGCCAGGTCCAACAAGGCCAAGTGTCCAAGCTGCCTTTTGGCAACACAAGCATTCCTATCCCTAGAAGATCTTAAAAAGATCCAGCAGTACCAACCTGTCACGGTTATGTTCATTGTCTTGCCTTTCTGTACGATGATACTCTCTCTCAGTTTTGGGTAATGTGCATATTTTTTCCCCCTGTACCATCATAATGAACACAGGATACAGTGATTTACCTTGTTTTAGAATTTAAAAGGACACATTAACACCCAAATACTGGCACTTGTGCCTCCTAGTTGGCTACAGCCGTCTGTTCTTTATTGAGAAAGCTCTACTCCAGGTAATCTGAAATTTCGTTTAGTGTCTTTGACACTGGGCACACAGAAGAGATAAGATTTAAACATTCTCTTCCCTGGTTAAATGATAAAAATGTTAGTATTTTCTGAAAAAAAGCCTAAAGATTTGGGGGAATCCCGTCAGTACTGGAAGTACCTTTTTTCTAGATCAGTTATAGAAATGAATTGTATAAGTTGCAATCAAAATTTTACTCGTTCAATTAATATTCATTCCTGTCAATATGAAGCCATTTCTACCTTCCAAAATTGCCATATATTGAAGAAATTTCTATGAGTCTTTATCCTACAGTTTCAATATATTAGCAGAAAAATGATAGTTGGAGAGGAAGAGAACTCAGAATTAAAGATTCTGGGGATGAGAAATGAGGTTTTCTCCAACAGAGAGAACTTTTCCCACTCAGTCCTGAGCATATGCATCTTTCTTGTCCTAAGCAAAATTCAGTGTTATGTTGCTCTTTCTTGATCTAGGAGATCTAAACTTCATTCACTTTTAAAGTTACTAGAGCCGTGTCTAGTGTTAGAGTGGATAACTACAGAACCACGTAACCTGTTTTCTTTGAATGTTTTATCTCTATAAATTCTTCCCTTGCCAGTCAGCTCAGGTTCTGAGTAATTTAATGTGTGAATTAGAAAAATTCCGTGTGTGACCACAGAGTATAATCCTTAGTATGTAGAAACACTAAACACCACATACATATTTCTCTACATCCATCAAATATTTTGAGGATATTTCTCTACATCCATCAAATATACATCATTTGAGGACACTGGGGAAAATAAAGATTGTGGAAACCATGAGCTAACAAAGAGCTAATTTTGAAACTAGGCAACAGGGGTTCACAGGCATCATGGCAAGTTTACCACTGCTGTGCCAACAAATGTGGAGATGTAATAGTTTAGGATCTTGCCCCAAACTTCCTAAATCACCTCCTCTGAAAAAAAACTTCCCAGCTTGAAACACAAGGTACAACCAGGGATTGAATGAAGGAAGACATTCAATTTGCGAGGAAAGAGGCAAGGCTATTTTTGGGCTTTATTCAATGGTTCTTTCTGGCAGCCATTCCTTGCACATGTATGGCAGCAGAAGGACCGTGGATTCACACAAGTATTTTGTCGCGCTTACGTACATTTCATGTGACTGAACATTTGGCAGACTTGCTTGATTGCAAGCTTTTGCTTTGAACTTGTAGATCAAGTAAGAAAAGATTTCTGAAAATTGGACCTAGAATCCAAAGACTTTTGTGTAAATGGCTCCTGTCTCATTCAAAACTGGAAAAGTTCAGAAACGCTGCCTGACTCCACCTGAAGTCCAGCTCCAGTTTTGCATCAACTGGGAACTGAAGCAAAACCCTACCCCAGAGCACCGGCCTGCATCACAAGCATTCAAGCCTTGTAACTTGAGCCCTCTCTAAATAAATCTTCCCGTAAAGCCATTTTACTTCCTTTTCAGAGTTTGTAATAAGTGTTTCGCACTCTTCTAGTACAAACAACCTCAGCCTAGGAATGAAGTATGCTAGATTTTTATTTTTGGAGGTGCAGTAGGTCTACAGCAACTGTTGTTTCAAAATGACAAATGCACAGCGTGCTACAGTCATGTAGCATCCTTGTGGCTTTCTTCTGATGTATAGTCCTTGAAGTGTGTCATAAAGATGAGTAACTTGGACTACCTCCTTAATGGTGGAGATAGCAGAAGAAGGTTAAGTGATTTGACCAGCTTGTGTGGAGAGCTGGAGACAGGGAGTGCCTTGCTGAACTTGCGGTTCTGTGCTGGTACCTGTGACCATGCTGCCTAGTGTCACATGCAGCAGTTGGTTCACATTTCCTGATACACAGATGGTCAGAAGCAGCATTCAAGTATAAACAGTGAAGCAACTGTGTTTTCTGTTCAGGGACAACCTTCCTTTTCAACTCACAATTTTCCACAAAACAGCCTGATATTTAAAATGTCATTCAGTGTCTCTGGAAATGTGGAAAAGAAGCAAACGGACTTATCTGCTCTTCTCCCACTGCTAAACTCATAGTTTCCCCAACCATATATTAGGCCATTTCTGAGGTAATACATATAATTCAGTGACAAATCCACTTCAGCCTTCATAATGCCCTTCGTTTTTACTTCAAAACATTCACTGACTCTCATGGATTTGTACTATTTAACACCCAGATAAAGGTAAGCTGTCTTTTTTAATAACGATGGATTACATTTTCTCGTTACATGCTCTGATTCAATTGGATTTTTCACTGTGAGCACATCTATTCCAGAGAAAACAGTAATGCCAGTGTGAGAATAATTGTAGTTATTAGAAAGGTAAACAAGATGAAACAAAAACTAACATAAATGGAAATTAAATTACTGTTTTAAAGACCCACTTTTTCCTTCCTTTTGCAGAAGTATCTCTACATTCTTCTTTTCTTTACAAGTGTATTATTAGAAGCAATAGATACAGACTACTTGGTGAGATCTTTTCTACCAGACTGGGGCTCTGCCAAATCTCCTCCAGAGGGGGCTGCCAGTGCAGAGGAGAGCTTCCATCCCCTTCAGAATAGGGCTGCTCCTTGCTGCTGCGGTACAAGGGGGATGAAGTCATGAAGAGGTAATATCCCAGACTCTTCTTGGAAGATGGCAAGCCAAATGTCTTTGTGGGGATGCTGCAGGGGATGTATTTCTACACACAGGAGAACTGTGAAAGCTCCAGTGACTTTCTGGCTGTCACGGAAGTTCAGTGCGTAAAGTGAAATTTGATGAGTAGTCTTCTGTCCGCCTAGCTGCATCTAGCTTTGAACACCCTACAGTGCTGGGGACTGGTGCATCAAAGCATTAAATATGCACTAACACTCAAGTATGTGAGTACATCCCTCCCCATTTGGGAAACTTTTTGACCATAGCTAAGTCCTACTGCAGTAAACAAGAGTTAAATGTGCACCAAATTAGTGAGCTGCTTAAATGCTTTGGCTGAACTGAGGCCTTAGACAGTCATGTTTTCTTCATATGGTCCAAAAAAGGTCAACCCATTAAATGTGTACTTTGAATGGCTTCTCTACTGAAATTCATCCAGGAAGATTTACACACTCACATGTATTTGGAGATGTTCCTTTGGGCAGAATACCATGCAGCCTGCACACCTGTCCTGCTGGGCAGATGATCTCCAGGGGAGAAGAGCTAGTAAAAATCTGGGTATTTGTTTAGCCACCCCGTCTCAGCCATATGGAATTATATAACCTTGTTTTTGTAGGATTACTTTGCTAAAATAATATGAATATCACGTTTTTCCTCTAAAATATATTACAATATAATGTTGCCCTGAGAGAGAAAAGGAGAAGATGTGCAGCTCCTCCTGTTTCATTTCCTGCTTTCACGGATTGTTGTGTTACTAAAATATTTTTATTACAGAAGAACTTGAAGCAATATACAATGTTTGTCAGAGGATTATTTATAGTCCCTTTAAGCTGAATTTCTGTAATGAAATCCATTTACAGACATTCCACAGTGCCCTATGGTTACTTGCTTATGCAAATGAAATGTGACCCTTGAAATAAGCCTCTTGCCCTTGCTGTCACCCTCTTTGGCTTCAAAGGTCTACAGACAATCGCTTCTTAAGTGAAGGGGGGTTTTTTTTATTTGGTTTTGAGTGGGGAAAGAAGAAAATGAAAAAAGAAAACCCTTTCCATTGCATGGTATTCTTGCAGAGTCATAGTGACTGACTGGTTGTACATTTATATGAGATAATGCTCGCTTATTTTAGATTTTAACATAGGAATCGTTCACTCATAAACAGGCTTCTTATCTTAAGATTTCACATAAAAATTTCAGAAATGTCCAAGTTATTTAAGTCCCTGAATTTAAGTTTTGTTCTTCTGTTGTGGTTTGAATTCCTAATTCAGGTATCATTTCGTTTACTTCTGGGCTCACAGATGTGCAGTTTCAGCCTGGCATATCTGCAGAGCTAATTCTGTGGTGGTGCATGAAGAAAAAGGGTGTGAAATTCTGCCTTGTAAAAATGGTCTTGTTGTTTTATTGTATGGCTATGCCTGCAGTAATCTGCACTGATATAAATGAATGAGTAAACGAATATGTAAGATACAGAAAAGAGAGGGAGGACCCAATTATTTTGGTGAGGTGGAGAGGATATAATTTAACAAAATGAGTTATTCTACAGCTTTAATTATTATAGTATGCTGTCAGAAAAATCAAGAAAATGGACTATACCACAGTATAGTGGTATATGACAGCGACATTTCTCTCTACCTCCTTTGCAACAACCTGCTTTTAAAAGCATTTCAGAAGCATTAGGATCATGGCTTTTTTTTTCAGCTGTTTACAGAGACAGATCTTAGGTACAATAATTTCTGTCCCATTTAGGAATCTCTGAAGTGTGAGCTGTGACATTATGGCTGAATGCTGTCAGTACAAACAGATTTACAGTTGATTGCAGGTCCCAAGCCACCTCTTCAATTGTGTTTCAGATGTTTCTGCAATCACTAGCATCATGTTAAAATTTAGCGCGCAACATCATGGGGCTGACAATACTAGTTTCATGATAGTTTTTGAAAATATTCCTAAACAGTTCATCACCTCTTAAATTAAGCAAAATGGTCGTAAAAATAATGAAACATCCTGGCTGTAGAAAGTTCTCTGTGGATAGAGACATGAAGGGAAATGTACCTT
Source organism: Falco rusticolus (assembly GCF_015220075.1). Taxonomy (NCBI): domain Eukaryota; kingdom Metazoa; phylum Chordata; class Aves; order Falconiformes; family Falconidae; genus Falco; species Falco rusticolus. The sequence continues at coordinate 60,438,108 of NC_051187.1, forward strand.
GAGGTGGTTAGTTATGTTTTTTTCAAAGAAGAAATTTTCAACAAAAGCCGGTGGCAAAAACACTTCTTTCTCATTTTGATGTATGACATCTGTAAGTAAAAGAAACTGACTTCAAATGAACCAGGCTGTCCGTAATGATGGCATCTCAGCTATAGTACCTGTCAGAAGCACAGCAGACTTCCTTATCATCTAGTTTCTTTTTCTTTTACAGTTTCATTGTAAATGGAAGTTGACTACCTGGAGTTATAGTCCACTTATGGCAATTGTAGATATCTCATTTAGTTCATTATCAGAATACCAACGCATGACGGTATAGACAGCTTTTGCTGGATTTTATTATTTATAGCTGATTCCAGCTGGTTTTTATTACAAAATATTTCTATCTTAAGGCCATGTTGAAGATAAGTAGACAGCCGTGACCCCACATTTTCCTGGGGCCTTTTGTGGTAAGTGGTGCTTCCAAAAGATGTGAGGCAACTGCTGAGTTTATCTGAGTAGAGAACTGCAGTACTTTGTAAATTTTATGGCCTGTGAAAGAACATGGGAGAGGTTCTGTGACTCCATAGAGTTGGTGCTTCTCATCTCTTCCTGGGCTCCCTCCAGCCAACACAAGAAATTCAGTGCCATTCCCCTGGGAGTGCAAACTCTTTTGGACAGAGAAAAAGGTGGGTGAACAGCGTGGGTTTTCTCCTGAGGACAGGGTCTCCAGTCTTTCAATTGCCCTTTTGATAAGAGCCTTTTTAACAGATCAGGATGTTTGACTCCATTATGGTAGCATGCACTGCTTGCAACTTCTTATTATAAGACCTATCTTCACATATATTTTAACTTCAAAACATTAATCTTTTGAGTGGAAGTGTCTGCCACAATCTCAATATTTCTTTTTTCCTCTTTTATTTTTAATCAAAATGATTAACCTATTTCTGATTATGAGGACTCAAAAAGAAACTGAAATCAGGCTATTTGTTTTACAAGAACAAGAACATCTATATTGCTGGCATAGAACATGCCACAGCAGGAGAATGATTTTTGTGTTAGAGATGTGCCTTTTTCCCCAGGAAAACCTCCCCATTCTTGATCAAGGTTTTGAAAAATGTGTCAATAATGTTACCAATTGAACATATTCTGTCCCCTTTCAGCCCCTTTCTGTGTCTGAAGAACACAGGTGCCAGCCTGACAGCATGCTTGAGAAGGTGTGGGTGTGAGACACCAAGGCTTTGGCTGCAGGATCTGCATTAGATGGAGGAAAGCTCGTGTAGGAGAGCTAAGCAGTACCATCTGTCATCTGTATGGTCTCAGCAGCTCTCACTTCTGAAGCATGGTGGTTGAACACCTACCTGAATCAGGGGGACAGGTATTGGACTGGTTTTCTGCTGAGGCTGTGGGGAGAAGAGAAACCTATGACAAGATTTTAAGCAGACTCTGGTGAAACCAGGACTTGTTGGAAATGCATAACAAGCTAGGGAGAAGCTGGATCAGGAGAGTTTGAGAAGGGGTCTGGGAGCTTGTGGGGACAGGGAGCCAGCAGCTGTGGAGGAATAGGTGAGTGTGAAAACAAGAGAGGGAGCAATGAAGGAGGATGTGAAGGATTGAGCTGAAAACAAAGACAGGGAACCACTGGAAAAGGGTGAAAGGAACTGGAAAGGAAGGAGGGCCAGAACAAACAAGGAAAAAGGAGAGGGACAAGTGGTAAGGAGCGATGGGAGGATACATGAGCAAAGAGGTGCAGAGAACAGGCCAGAGAGAGTGGATAAGAGACTACTGGGAGTAGGAACCAACAGTAGGAGAACTGGCACTAGCTGGGCAAGGACAGAAAAGAAAGAGTGGGTTTGGGAGCAGGTAAGTGGCAGTTTAGAAAGAGAGAGGCACTGTGTTCCTAGAGAGACTGTGAGTGTAAATGACTGGGATTGGTATGAGAATCAGGGAACAAGGCTATACACGTGTTTCTGTTAAAGACAATTTACCTGGAAGGTGTATGCTAGCTCCATTTTCTCCAGATCCGCACAGAGTTTAGCACATGGTGATTGGTTTCTGAGGGATTAAGAGAATGATATGAAATGCAGGATTTCCCCTGGCATCACAGGGAGCATCATATGTCTGGAGCAGTTCATGCAAAGTTTATTCATGATCCAAATGCAGACTAAATCCAGCTATTTTGAGTAGGCTTCCTTGAGAAAATGAGATAGTGACCAGCCAAAGGTGAAGAAAAGTTAAAATTGCAGTAAGGATTAAAGATTGGGACAGAACAGAATGAGAGATGGTGAAGCAGAAAGGACCAAGGAGACTAAATGTAGCAAAATTATCTGTACAGAGGATGGTTTGTACCCAACAAAGAACATTGCAAATGGACCAAAATGGAGACCCAGATTCCAGTATTTCACTATTCTTTTGCTTTCTGCAAATGTCAGCAAAATGGGCCTCCCTACCTACTCTAATGTTTGTTACCCTGGTCTAGAATTGGGTCTGGACAGAGGATCTAAAGTTCCATCTCTGTGACAAGCCACAGAAGCACTGACAGAAAAAGCAGCTAGACAACTAGAGAACAGGGGTAGAAGGACTTGGTTTTGTTGGTCCATTGAAAATAAGGAATGACCTTAGAGAAGGAAGAAATTAGGTAAGAGAATAAAGGTGGATTTGAATGAACCTTTGGTTCTTTTGTTTTAAGAATTTAATGTGCAGTAATTGAAGCATAGACTGGCAAGAAGAGGAAGGAACCTAATTATTATACGGAAATGCTTCCTTGGAAAATTAACTTCATTTTTGCACCTTCCTCAGAATTCACCTGAAGCAATGTAATAGGAAAGCCATTTTAAAAGTAGATTTTTCTACTTTTTCATTCACTTTCTTGAAATCCAAGGGAGTTTGAGATCTAATTTGTAAAAATAATGAGCATGCACAAGAGCATCTGAAGTCCAAGCTAGGCATGACTATAAAAGAGGGAAGATAATTGTAGTATGCTGTAAAATCAGGTCAGTGCCTCTCAGACTGAATAATTGGATAAGCACATGAATTAATATTGTTACCCCACATTCACCTCCCTTTGCAACGACAGGTCAATATTTGTGATACAACTGGATACTGCATGGGTAGGACTATGAGGAAATTAATCATTCAGAATACATAGCAGGTCAAGAATAACATTGAGTAAATAATGCCTAGAGCTATTCACTGAGCAGTGACACTAAGACTAATACAACTTTGCTGTAAAGTGAGTATTGGCTATCCTGTCGCCTCAAGTACATACTGCATATCATACTATATGGCTACAAGGAGGGCTGAAGTAAAGTTGTTCAGATTTTCCACAGCTACGGAAGCTTTTGTGTCAAGGCAGGGCTTCAACTTCCTTGGCATATAAAATTTGTGTAAATACTTCCTGGTGAGTGTGTTGGCACAGGAGGCTTTTAAAGTCCTGCAGGGTGAGAATGCATGAAGACGTGAGTCCTGATGAGCTGAATTATCTTCTCTCTAAGCCATTTACAGGGGTTAGAGTTGGGGGTACCTATGTCAATAAAAGCATCATCTCCTACTGCTTACGGATAAACCTCACTGAAATTTCTTGTCATTTTATATGATCCCAGTGGTAGGCATTGTTTTCTTCCATTAAAAGTAAACACCTCATTGATTAAGAAATGCTTCTTTCTCTTAGTTGCTTGCTGAAATATGTCTCTTTCACCTGACTTTTTTTCATCCAGGATTACTTGCTTGCAATGAAGTGTATCAATATGATCCCCCAGAGTACAAGTACTTCCATTTTAGGACAGGCACAGATGATATGTGTTCATTCGCCTGGATGTTCATCAGTCTTAAGTGGAGAGTTGAGATGCAAGCTCTTAATTCACATAAATATCCTGGTGTTTCCACTTGAGTTAGCTAGCTGGCTAGATGCAATAAAAATTAAGAGTACAAATGCTGCGCATACTTCAGCTGGCAGCCACCTGCTTTACCACAGAGAAACAGGCTAATCCTTTTGTCTGATGAAAGTCCTCCACCACTTTCCCACAGTTCCTTTTGTGCTCCATAGAAGCCAGCAAGTTCTCCCACAGTCCTCTGAAAAAAATAATATAGAGCCTCACTATACCGCTAAACAAAAGCTGGAGTCTACCCCACAAAAGCTATAATTCCCCACCAGGGTTGCTGTGAGTCCCGGTGGAAGGCAGAATGTACAAACAGCTTTATACAGCCGTCTCCACGCTGGTGAGCCCGCTGCCCAACATCTAGAGGTAATCACCAAAGCTAACCTTACAATGAAGACTAAACCAGGAATGTTTCCTGTCCATCTTCTTCAGGGACGGCTACTTCTCATCAAAGAATGCCTATCAAGAATTAAAAAATGGCTTAAACCAGCCTTTTTGGCATTTGGGTTTTGCCCTCACCAAATGTTATAAAACTTGTCACTGAATGACATGCCAGACAGATCTGAAATTCCTTTTTTAATATGTGGGTTGAGAAGACGAGAAAGAAAGCAGGAGTTCACGTTGACAGAGCTGTAAGAGGCTCTCCAAATTAACTTTTCTTCTTGTTTCCAGCACTCATTTGTTTTAAACATTAACCAGAGATACAGTGTAAAAGCAGCTGTGCTTACTTCTGTCCTGCAAAGTTTGGTTAGATTTGAATTCTTTGTACTGAAACCTACTCATCTTTCAAACATATGTTATTCTTTTTAAATTTTTTTTCAAAGTTTATGGTCTCACCCTAGCAAAATACTGTTTGCATGGATCAGTAAGGTTTGTCACCTCAGCAAGGACTACTGCGTCTTTGTTAGAGGGAATCCAGCGGAGCTCTTTATGCGAGCAAGGACTTTTTGCAAGTAATTTTCAGGATGCAGCTGCACTGTGAAAAGTATTGTATAGTCTATAAAAATAGTGGGTTGCCTTGTAATCTTAAAGTCCTGGTATGCTTGCATGGAAACTCCGCTAATGTCCTTACGTTGTGTCTTATGACCTCACAGAGGAGCAATGTATTTTCAGGAGGTCTATTCCCAGAGCTTGCCAGGGGCTGACATTTTAATCGTGAAAAGCAATTCATCTTATTTTCAGTATTAACTTAAGAATGACTTAATCGAAACTCAAAAATGTACCTAATCATGCTTAATTACGTGACTTGAACAAAAGAAAAAAGATGTATCTGATAAAATGTAACTAAACTGTGAAAATCATTGTAACATTAGAATTATCCCATTATCATTGAACTAATGTGGAGATTTAAGATTGACCCCTTGGTAAGGCAAGATTTTTCAGTGAAATACAGTTTAGATGCTTACTATCTCACCTTTTAAAATGTTTTATTCTTATTTTGAGTTCTGTTTTACCTTAGAGAGTGTCATCTGTTTTAACTACAATTATATGGAACTATGAAGTTATATTTTTATAATATAGTTCCAAGGCAAACCAAATAACTTTCAAGATCTTGCTCCCCTATTTTGCTGATCATATTTGGGGTCATATTCTTTAAAAATCAGGTATTTAGAATGCTCCTTATGTGATCCTTTCCAGATTCTCCTGAGTGGAAATTACGGCTAGCACATTAAACAACACTGCATGCATAATCTATAGATCATTGTACCAACATATCCCATAAGTACCTTTGATTAAGGAAAAAAATCACTTGCCTTACACATATACCCTTACTAAAAGCTAATGAAATTATATATGCAATGGGTTTGCATAATGATCTGTTCTGTGTGCTGACTACACTGGTATGGTATTAGGACAGTGAACTCTTCCACAGAGTAAAGCTGAGAACTAGTCAAAAAAAAAAAAACAACAAACCACCTTTGACTACTTATTTGTTTACTAATAAGTTTAAAAGAAAAAAAAAGTAAGGTAGTTTTACATATACACCAAGAAAAAAGGTATCACTTACTATGTTGGCTCCCAGCACAGAGAGGTATGTTTTGCTGTATAGGCAGTCAAGAATATTACCAGGTCTGGGGCAAGGCTCTTTCTAGCTGCAAAACATCAAGGGCGCCTTGTTTATAAGAGAACTACAACAGTTTATGTTGTTGTCAGCATCTGATGTGCTTGCAGGTCTTGCAGACCATTTCAGCAGTTACACCTCCCAAGAAGTTCTATTCTTGATCTGAGAAATACCATACTGGTAGGAAGGGGTTTTGAGCAGATAATACTCTTAATTTATCATTTAGGGGAATTGATTGTGCACTGTATTTATTAAAAAGGGTATTATTTGCCTGCTGGACAACTTCAGACTTAGCATACCTTTCCTGGGTGAATCTACTATTGTAAAGCACTTAATTCATCATTGGTTTCGCTGTATTTGAAGTTGCCTGTGATATGAGGTTATTTTCCAGATTATAATAACCCTATTTACTACTAATCTATGATATTTGCAAAGGAGAGAGGAAAGGAAATAATACCGGGACAAAATGGTCTATGGATAAAGCCCTAAGAAGCTAAACACGTCTCTGAATTGAAGATAGAAGGTTTTTCAAGTGCTGAACTACTTCTGTAATGCTCAAATTCATTTTGCCTAATCTTACATGTCTGCAATATGAGAAGCTGTACAAAAGAGGCAGTGCCAAAAACCCTTCCTCTGTGCTCAGCTAGGTGAGAGGATTATGCTGATGTCCTCCTTGAAGACCTTACTGCATCGCCTCAGTTTTCCTTGAGACTCTCTTCCCAATGACAGTGTCGTGGTCACGCCATAGCATCTCCTTTATCTCCAACCCTGGCATGTGAACAGCTCTTCAGCATGTTCTCACAGTCTCCAGATAATCATGACTCTGCCCTGAGTTTGTGCTCTCCCCTCTAATGGAGAAAACACATCCTCCTGCTGCTCTGTAGTACCCTTGGCCCTTTGTGGCATTGCAAACTCCTGGATCACTAAATGCAGCAAAGGCTGCCTGGCACACACCCAGTCTCATACCTAAGCAGATTTTAGTTTTGAGCTGTATAGCTGTGTCCCTAACCTCGGTCATATGAAAAAGAATAGTATTAATTGCAAAACACATCGCAGAAAAGGGAGTTTCCAGGATTCAGGCAGCTCTGTAATAAGTGAAATATTTGTGCTTTAAATGTCTCCGTATTTTCAATGACTGTTACCAGTAGTCAGTGACTTACAGAGGGTTCCCTGGGTAAGACTATATAATAATACATTTATTTAGATGTAATCTTCAAATTACTGGATAGATATATGTGAAAATGGTTTTGTTAAGCACTAATTTTGTAGAGATTCCTTTCCAAAGGACTATCGACAGTTGTTTTTCAGTCACTTGTCATCAGCTTGATATTTGACTACGAATTTTATCACAGTACAGTGTGAATAAGAAGCTAGCCAGCACTGTGTAGCTCATAATAAGAAGGAGGTCTTATGCATCATAACTATCTTAGCTGAGATACAATTGTTCTTTATGCATTTTGCTCAGTGTAATATTTCTACAGCTTCTAGCTCCATAGATGTTTTGTAGAAAGCTATAGACCTTAATCTAATGTTTCTAAGTAGAAAATAGAGTCAAACAAAATGGGCAGATTGTTGTCCCACAAGACAGATATTGGAGCTGTTCAGAGCAGCAAAGGGTATAATTGTATGAAATTATATTAAATGTAATTCCGATCAATTCTTAGCAAATATGGATAATTAGTTATTAATCATTCCTTCCTAGAAATAGGGAGAATCTATAATTTAGCACATACTTCATAGTACATAACAAACAAATAGCACTGCAGGTATTGTAAAAGTAGCTCTCCCAAATTGTACCAAACAGGACAAATATGTGTACTTTAGCAACTTTCAAGGGTTAAAATATCATGGCACATTATATATACATAAACACCAAAGGCCAGAGGGGTAGTAGTCCCATTTCATAATCACTATGGTGTTTTATGGAACTTCTGCCTCTGTGACTTCCCTCATTCAGGGAGGCCAGAATGAAAAAAGGTCAAAATAGGTGTCAGCCCAAGCAATTATGAAAGAGAGAACTTGGACATGACCCTGAGATTAGAAATGGTGACCTGTCACAGTAACAGGGGAAAACCTGCCATGCTGCCTTTTTGTCAGATACAAACTACTGTGGCAGTCTTAAAACGTACTGTCATTTATTTGCATTTTAATCTCTTTCACCTCTAATATTGGGCTTTCCTTCTCATCTTCTCTCTTCTGCCATAAGCAGATGGCTCAGATGGCAGAAAATAGGCATAGAGTTTAGAATAACCACTTCTGCTGCAAAGAAAGGACTTGGGAAAATGGATCAAAAACACATTTGTCTGGACACGAGTAGCAGAAATAACACAGTAAGCAAATTGTGGTCTGATTCTGGATGCTGTAGGAAATATTCTAGGGTTCCTTTAAGGTCAATGAGAGCTTCATTTCAGACACAAAACATGCTCAAAACCTATGTAAATACAAATGGAAGAAGAACCTGAACAGAACAGGATTTGAAAGTGAAACTTTCCCTGTATTTTTTATTTTTTGCATATTTAAGGTTTAATCGTAATAAGGTTTTAAAAAATCTTGTTATTTTTGTTTATTCACAGAGGAGGTATTTTTCAATTTGCTTGATTTTTATAACATGCCTGATTTGAATTAACCATGTCCGTCTTTGGAATTAATTCTTTTCATAAAGGAGCTTTGCCTCTGCAGTACATCTTTAATTTCACAGTTGACCATCTGTGAAAAGAATACTGTGGGAGAGATATAGTTCATTTTCACTAATAAAGCATGAGAGCCATGCTAGCAGAACACAGGGATGGAGTATTTAACTGACCCATGAATCAAGGATCCAGCAGTGACATAGCCAGTTCTTACTAGGGAAGGGGGTTTCCTCTTGCCATTCTTTAGCTTCCCACTCTTTAGCCAAAGGAAGGGGCATATTCTCAAAGGTTATCAGCCCAGCCCCCAAAATCCTGATATGCAAACTAGCAATGCTTTCATGTTATAGAGTTGTCCTTTTTCACCGGGACAAAAGTTTTAATTTCTTTACTGTTCGGCAAATTAAGATGTGTAGTTATTGTTGCTCTTTCTACACAGCCTGGAGCATTGTTACAGCTTTTAAAATAGGTTTTACAGTGGTTGTAGCTCAAAAGTTTCTTCTTTGCCTCCAGGCTATTCCTATGGCAATTTTTGTTTCCTGCCTCAACAGCGAAGTCCCTTTCAACATCTGTACGTGCTTTCTGTAAATAACCAATATTCACTATTCAGAATGGCAAATATCTCGTTATAACTTTTTTACATTCTGGAAATTAATACAATAATGTTCACATTGTGTTGCTAAGTCTGATTCCCTAACAACTCTACCGTCAAAGCTGTGAGAGAGTAAGATTAGATCTGCCTCCTTCTGCCTTGCTGTGACAAGTTCATGGTTATTCCAAAAGGTGTGGCTTGATTACAGAAGTCCCGTGTGCTGAAAAACAAATGTCTGGAGATCAGACATCTGGGAGTGGCATTCCTGATAAATTTAAACTTTGCCCTCCTGGGTTGAACCATAGATATATGTGACTGCCTGTGATCAGTATCGGTTTTTTGGCCCAATCTTGAATAGGTGCTATGCCAGGATAGGAAGCAGAGGAAAAGCTACCCACCGTAACAGAATTCAAACTTGAAAATATGAGCTAGGACTAATGAAAGGATAGAGGAAAACCTTAAGGGAAAAGTTATACTCATTACATTAATTGCTAGTATTCTGCCATTTTCGTGTGTTCTCCTCTTTTATGGTGGTACAGCTTAGAATGACTATTGAGGGTAAAGGGCCTTCTCACTGCATAACCCTACCAGCAGGGAGTCAGTCTTCTTTTGCTGTCTATGTATCTACTGCTTGTGAGGCTTTGCGTATGAAAACACACTGCTATATTTTATATATATTTTTTTTTTATTTATTTATTCATATATAAAATGGGACAAATCCTGCTACTGTTGTTAAAGGAAAGAAAGGCTGTTACTTTAAAAGAAAAATAATTCTGTCCTTGATTTTTTTCTGTTTCTACCTTTTCCCAGAGCCTGAAATTTTGTCCGATGTACATATCTAGTGAGAATATTAAAAACTGTCGAGACAGTTCCCGGTATCTCTATGAAAATAGCTGCTCAGTTGCACACATGCTTCACAAATATAAAGTTACTTCCCGTTGTGCCTGCTGTACTTTCATCTGCATCTGCCTTTCTTCAGCATGTCACTGAAATGTTCGCTGAGAAATGTCTGTGATCCCCGTTTGGGACAAACTCTTCTTATTAAATTTGCTGTCATGTAAAAACACAGAAATAATTATTTACATCAGTAACGTCTGAACCTCCATTTGACAAAGTGAATATTTCACATGGAACGTAGCTGAGGTTCAGAGCATGTGTGTTGTACTCTTTCCTTTTTCTAGAATTTAAGAAAATATAAGTTTGTAGGATATGTAGAGACCATCTCAAAATTGCTGCCCTTACAAAGTGCTTCTAAGCTTTGACAGGAGCATCTAGTATGCAGTGTATATAAATAAGCATCCTTCCCAGTTGCATTGTGAGTCTGCATACACATTCAGAACATTCACTATGATTTTTGGCTGATGTTTAGTGGATCACAAAATGCTCCCATCACACAAGAATGAAGACAGAAACAAGCCATGTCCTTCTAAACCTGCTGTGAACAAAGTACGGCTGTTGAAAATATGTATGTGACCATGCAGGTGAGGACTGAAGCATAATTTGTATAAAACTGAATAAATGCTGTAAGTAAACATTTTTATTATTTTACTTTGCAACTAATATTCTTTCAAAACATCTATTTTTGTGTGGACTTGTGCAAAGAGATGGCACTCAAAAACTCTAGTAAGGTTCCACTTAAGGACTCCTGTCCGTTATTGTTAATATTGGGAATAATGTTGAAAAGAAATACATACACTGTCAATTAAAGAGTTTTTGGTATTGAATAATTACAAGGCTGGCAAATTAATAGTGTGTAGGCAGTTGGTGGTTGTAAATTGAAGAAATTGATCTTGTAGTATCACGGGTGTATCTGTATAAAATAGACGAGGTATAAATATAATAACTTCTTCTTTTACCCTAAGAGAAGTCGTGATTGCTTTCAAGAAATCAGACAAATGGGTGCAATTTTTTCTTGAAAGCTAAGCCTGATTTTAATCACTCATCTTTATCACCTTTTTAAAAGTAAATCTACCCCAAATATGCAAGTTAGCTGTTGTTCCAGGATGACATTCACCCATACCAATGTAAAAACCATCTTTTCACAGTTTGTATTTGTTTCATCACTAAGGGAACAGAAATGAAAACTAATGTATTAATCCTGTATTCATAAGGCGTTAAATGAAATATGCAATGGTTGCTAACAACCAACTTTTTACAAGCAGCGTAACTTTTCATTTTTAGTTTTTAAGAAGCAACACAAAGTCCTGTGAAGTAACAAGTAATTATAGCGTGGAGAGAAACAGCCATAACCTTTCATACACAAGGCATGTAGTAATAACTTAATAGAATATTTTATTGCCCAGTGCAGACAAATTATAAGTTTAAAGAGCAGCACCAGCACAAAAAAAAGTGGTGAGACAGCTCTCCAAAGCAGCGTAGCTGAAACACCTGTCATTAGTTTTTGATAGCCAGTGGCCAAGACCAAGCCCACAGTGGAAAGACTCCTTCATTCCCATATTACTGGGTTTTTAAGGCTTATTGTCATCTCCACAGCAAAAAGGATGTCAAGCCTCTGTGTTCCCCTAAAGATTTGATCCCTGGAGTTTTCTGGTATTACCCAACCATGGACCTAGTGGCAGCCTCTGAGTGGGCAAGCAAAATCTGCTTCTTCCTCCATTGCTTGCTATTGAGTGTCCTTCAACTCCATGTCCAGGCCGCAAGGCCTTTGTTTGTGTTGTAAAGAAGGTGGCCTTCCCTGGACCTGAGCACAGACAAACATGAAAGACTATCAAAGACATAAAGAAGAGAGCAAGTCACTGACTGGGAAACATTTCTTTGAGCAGACACATATCTGGGATCAGGTAAAAGCTGAAATGAGTTATCTGAAGAAGCTACTTCGGATTTGGTGATAAGTTTTTACAGAAAAGTAAAAGAAACCAGAAAGTGGCTACAGCTCTAGCTGAGCTGGCTGAGAGCACTGAGACAAAAGTGGACTTCAGATTGCCTTGCTGACTTAGCCTTGCTTAGGATGGTGAAGGCTGCAGAAGGTGGGGGCAGGATGGCTGAACCTTGGTAGCACAAAGCCTTGCTCCTGTCTTTTCCTGAGCATGTCTGTGCAGGTTGTTTTGCCAATGACATTAATGTTGTCTGGGAGTGCAGAAAAAGGCATCACATAGCTTGTCTGATACAACTGTCAGCACAATGTTTGATGAAGACATAGTTCTGCTGAAGAGAATTGCCTTGTCACCTTAGTGTATGCTCTCTGGCAACTGCATGCAAATCCGATGGAAGGGAAAAAAAATACGTTGATGACTGTGATGTCTACGATGGCCTTGGTGACTCTATTGATGTCTACAATGGCCTTATGATAAGTCTGTCAGAAGCTCTGTACTGGATAAGTGAACTGCACCAGGCAGCTTCCATGGGTGTGGGTGAGGGCTGGAGGAGAAAGGCATTGTTGCATCAATGTTCTGTGGTATATTGAGTTCTCTCAGCTGGTCCCAGATGTGCATGGAGAATCAGAAAGGGGCCAGTCAATAGTAAATAACAAAAATGCAGGGAAGGAAAACTATTATAAAGATAATGGAAGGAGTCTACCTGGAAGTACAGGAGTTGCTGGTTGAATGTATGGGTGGGAAAAGAGCTCTAGAAAGGTGTAAGATAGAGAAACAACTGAGTACTGATAGTCCATCTGGCACTTCTCAGTATTAGCACAGTGAGAGTACACTGTGAGAAAACTACTTTCTGTGCTGAACTGGGGAAATAAAAGAAAGGCAGACTTGGTGCCAAAGTAGCTGAAATAATTTTGACTTCAAACTAAATTCTGGCAAGTGCCAATTGTAGCTCTCTTTAAAAATACAAAATTGAAGTCAACCGAGAGTAAACTTTTTCATGAATCATACTAAATGCATTCTGTTTAAAGAATGAGACATTTTACTCAACATTCTACAGTGCTTCATAGGCCAGAAAGAAGTTTACGATATTGCATTTACTTTTTGTCTGTGGTACATGGAAACTTCATACACTAGTCCAGAACTCAGAAATTCTTTGCAGCGAATGAAGATTTATTTGAATTTAACTCATTTCCTATGTCATAGCCTTCCTCTCTCTGATCTTCTGTAATGATATATGGATATACATTTTAATACATTGCAAGCTCAAAAAACTTTACCTAAATGTGTTTAGAACAAGTTTTGTATAGACACATGGAAAACAACTGTCCTGATGAGCACATAGTGAGGGATAGGGTTCTGTGGCATACAGGGGATTGGGTTTTGCACTGGGATGTCTGCCCTCAGAAGGTTTCACACATGGATGTCAAAATTGTTCCTAAGTTTTTCAGGAGTAGAAGTTGGGAAGGATACCTAACTACTTGGGCATTGGCTTGCAACTCAGGATTCCTGCAGTCAATTTTCAGCTCGACTGCAGGCACCACCACAAACAGGGACTGACAAAACAGGTGCAGGAACTTTATATGTTTAAGGAATGCTGTGGGCCCAGGGAAATCTAGACTTTCCCCTCTAGAAATCACTTGGCTTTTCTGCCTTTCTTTACCAGTAAGGCAGATTTAATTTGACAAGGGAAATTCACCTTCTACCAGCTTTGGCAAAATACTTTTCTTTTCCTTGAATCCAGCATATTGCTATGAAGGGCATAGATTGCTTTGTTGTGAACTTTGCTTTCATTTTTTCTGCAAATATTCTTCTTTTACTTTATAAAGACATTTCAAAAATACTATTTCCTGAAATGTTTTTGGTAGCATCAAAGCGCTTGATGAGATCAATTATACATGCATCTAATCCAACTATTAATTACAAAACAATAAGTACTAATATAATGCATGTGAGTGTCACTTGCAGTTTTTCTTCTAGACAAAAATTTTACTTCTAATTTTTTAAAAAATTAAAAATTTAAACTTTGAAAAAGCATGACTATTTTCATCAGTGAATGATGAAAATATAAAGCACGATGAGGTTTCAGCATTGGATATGGGAGAGATGTTGTCCATTAGACAGAGTAAATTGTCCAGAAAAGAAATGGGATTCTAATTAAAGAACTTTCATTAAACTATTTTCTGAAAAATTATAAACAAACTGATGTCCACATCTGGCTTCCTTGATTTCATTCATATCTAAAACTTCAATATTTGTTTCTAGATAAGATTAAACAGAAGTTGTAAATTGAAAACTTATTATTGTAGCATGAAAACTCCTTTTTTCTGATACTGTAAAATAAATGCCAAATAGCCTGTTTTCCAGCAAGTGAGAAGCTCCCTAGAGATGTAGCAAGAGATATGCTTGTACATACAGTGCAGGTAAGGAGGAGGCAGTTTCATAAGCCTGGAACTACATTTTTCTTCAGATGAAACCCAGCAATAGCATTGACAGTTGCCATGTACCTGGGGAATCTGTGCACAATAAATTAAAATACAGCATAATTGGCTAGGTAATTCAGTCCTCATTTTGTCTTAGGTCTTTCCTACTCATAGAACTGAATCATGACAGGTATTGGGTCTTGGTTTTGAACTATGGATCCAAATATTTTTCAAAAGATATTTTTGTTAGAGACCTCCATGTGTGAATTGCAACATAAAGCTTGCAAGGTGGAAGTCTGTACAATATGGCATCCGTTTAAAAAACACCAGATGGAATATTTGTTGATCTTTTGGTTTTAGTACATTCTAATGCATATCATGAACCCACTGAAACTACCTATCACTTGCTTTTAAAACAAGGAAGAAGCCAAGTAGAAAAGTTACCTGCGGTTGTTACCTGTCTTAAGTCTGAATACAGGTTTGTCAGGGTTGTTGGATGACACCACACCATGTTCTTCAGCTATTCATTCAGTTAAGAACAATCTTTGCCTATGGTAATGCCATTGACCTTGACCCTATTAGAAATCTCACCTTTGGCGCATAACACACAGTCCAACTTGCAATCAATTACATGCAAGCAAGACGTCGGTTAGTTGAGTGTTGCACAAATTGTTCATGTGAATGTTTATCTGATAAATTTTCACAAAAGCAGGAAAGGGAGATCACATGCAGTCAAGATAAGCAGTTGGTCAGAGATTCTGAGTACAATAGCATTTGTTTTCTCTTTATAATTCCTAGAAAATCTTACAGTTCTGTTGAACGTATGACCAAGGAAATCTATGGAGATATTTTCAATTACTCAGACTCCTAGTATACTATGATCAGTCATTTCTTCCTTTTCCCTTTTCTCTCTCATCACCTTTAATCTCCAAAGGACAATAGTTAATCAAACATCAAGATACCAGTGACTGAAGAGGTTTTGTAGGATTACAAAAAATATGACAATGGAGCAAATGAGATTTTTCAGAACTATTTTTAAATAAGAAAATGTAAACAACAACAACAAAAAAAGACCAAGCCAAAAAGGGCCACAGTAGATTACTGATGTTCTCTCTTCAATAAATCCAAATAACCCCTGATTCACTCATTAAATGAATGAATCAGAGCAAACTATCTCTGTGGTGAGAAGTCAAGTAGAAATCTGCAAGACGTATTAAAACATGCAGAGAAATGATCTCATTGCCTCCACCCAAAGGTGAAGCTAAGGCTTGTAAACTTCCTTGAGGACATTGGGCATGACAAGGAAGAAGATGGAGTGAAGTATTTCCTTTCAGACATAGATCTTGCTGCTGTTCTCTGTATCTTCATTGTCTTTAAGGATGGATTCCCACAGCATGCACTGCATGACTCTATGCACAAATTTGAGACACCATGGAAAACACAGAAGGTGCTGCTGTAGCATGTGATGCCGGTTCTCTGATTTCTGTATTGTCTGTCTTCTCTCAATAGACCCTAAGCAGTTAATTGTGTTTTATCCAGCAGTCATTCCTGTCACTGTAGTACAGTGTCTCTATTGTTATACATCTGGGTACTGACAAATTAAATGAGAGTAAGGAACTGCTGCCAGATTTTTATGAAGGACATTGTCCCAGACAGGGCAAGGGTACAATGTGAAACCTTTCATAAACTTGGTCTATGCAGTCTCACGTGGAGCTGAATTCAGAATTTTCTTTGACCAAATTAACCTTTTATATTCACTGGCTATGCCGGCTGTCAGTAATGACCAATGGGCTTTCTTGGTTCTGTGTACAGGAGATAGGGCCATGGTCCAAAATAAATAGTATTTTTAGGTATGTTTGATGCTAGTTACCCTAAAGAGCAAAGTACACCCTGGGTATTGTTTCTGCTTTTGTTTTTGTTTTGAGACTTGATGAAGCTTCAGGATTTAAGTCTGGTAATTAGACAAGGTGTAGATGGTATTTTGAATTATTTATGCAGTGCTTTTTAAAAAGCTAGATAAAAAATTAGCTGACAGCCTACTTATATTCACATAGGCCGTTAAGATTAATTTTTTTTATGACAGTACTGGAGCTTGATTAAAATCTCTTAATTAAACCGGTGCAACTGAAAGAAAAAGGCAGCATGTGATTGTGTATGTATGTATGCTTGTGTGAGAATAGTACAGTTTATTACAAAGCCAAAACTTCTGTCTAACAGCACAACAAAAAATAGTAATTGTACATCAGCTAGGTAGATAATCCAGGTAGATAATCCATTTAATGTAAGTAATGGATTGGGCACCTTCAGGCAGTGCTTACGTTGCATGTTTTGTTGGAAGGAAGGTGAGAGCTACATGAAAAGCTAAGGTTATAATAATGGCTGTCGGTGAAGCAAGCACAGGGACCCAGGCAAACCCTTTTTCAAGTTTCTAGGAAGATATATGCTCTTGCTGATACTGTAAACCATAGTAGAGACTATATACATTGAATATGCAACACAGTATGTTTATATGTGCACTTGGATAACTTTTATGATTGCTTAGGCCCTGATTCTTCAAGTAATTATGCACTGCTTAACTTCAGCATAAGAATTATGGAAGTCCACCAAAAAAGAGTGTAGGTGTTGCACCAGTAGCCACACTGAAGAAATAAATCCTATACAAGCATACTGCTTTCTGGCTACATTGAACCAGCTTTGAAAATTCTCCCTCATGGGGATAAAGTTGGATTTGCAGAAGGCAAGGAAAGATTGACATCTGTAGCTGTGCCTAACAGCTTTTCTGCCATGATTAATGGAAAAAGGTCAACTATGGATATGACATGATGACAAAATCTAATCAGTATGACCACACATAGGCATAAAATATGAAAAAATAACTCGGACTGGAGACTTCGAGCGCTATTAGAAACCATACATAAATATTAGATTGGTAAAAATACAAGCCTCTTGGCAGTTAACATTCATTTAATGTTTCATCGATGACTTCCCTTCTGAAATGAAATATTTTCTAGGAACTTGTGGAAAAAAAACATATATGGTATATCCCTACTTTAAAAATTTATTATAGTGTTTAGGATCCAGCAGATCTATTTGCACCTTAAAAAAAGTAACTACAGTGCTTGTTTCAGCGAAGTTTGTGTTGCAAATAGGTATGGTCCCTTTTGTCCTACAGAAGTTTGTAAACAGCTCCATCTTCAGGCATCATCCCCTGTGCTAATAAAGAAACAGGCAACAATCTACCACAAGCTTTCAAAGATCTGTGAGCATTTTACCGCTTACAGCAATTTTTATCACTTAAACCATTGTAATGGTCTCATATAACCACTTCCCACGTATATTAAGTTGAAAGAAAATCACTGGGATTTATCCGAGTGTCTAACAAACGAATCCTGGTAGGTCAGTGGCCGGGTAGCTGTATGACGAGTACATTTCTATTTTTATATCTATAATTTACTGTATCTAAATTACACTGAAACCGCATTGCAACCACTCAAGTCAAATCAGTTTTTTTAAAATGTGTGTGTGGCTAAACAAAAATTAATGAAGTGAGAGAGGCAGCACCGAGAAAATGTTAACATGCAGGAGATGAAATATCTAAAAATCTTGAAGAGGGTGGATCTCCCAAAATCAAGCCTGCAGAATAGCCTTTTGACTATCATTCAGTGTGAGAATGAAAGATGTAATTTCATATGCTGGCAGGAGTGTAAATGAGGTGCTCCTTGGATACTGAGGAGAGTGTAATTCTATTGTCCGATGGGTGATTTTCTTCCCAATAGCAGTGCCTGAAAAAAACAGTGAAATGAATCTGGGAATAGATTTCATTTTTCTGCAATATGTTTGAAATAATTTATTTTTTAATTTGAAAACACTTTGGAATATAATTGGCCTCCAGAAGTTTGTCTTCAGTGTAGTTTGTCTTCAGAAGAGATCTCTGCATAACAGGATGTTTGGTGGATAATATGATCAATTTCTAGAATTATAAACTAAACTGAATATATTAGTCTGCCAAATATCAGTATGTTTTGCATTTTAAGATACAGTCTTTTGTCTTCACAAATGTTTTATATTAGTCCTGCTGCTGAGATCACTGTTACTCTGAAGTACTCTGTGTGTGTTTGCATATTAAATAGATGTATGTGATCTGCTTCGGTGTGTGTAGGTGTGCATGAAAGGCCCTTTTGTGTCAGTTGTCCTTTTCTCCACCAATCAGACATAAGATAGACAATTTTTTTTTCTTCTTCAGATTTAGACCTAAAAACTATCAGTGAAGTTTTCCAAATGATTGTTAATAATACAACAAATACAGCAAGCATTCTTCCAAAAATTTATTTGACAAGTAGCTGTAATTCTGCGAATATATGCACCTTAAAATTATACTCATTGAGTAAATTTGACCAAATTTGAACAGTAATATAATTTGAACACAGCTTTTGTACTTAAGGCAAGCTTTTGGTGCCTGTTTCCTATCCATTTGAAAATTAGCTAAGAACTTCAGAGTATTAGATCTTTTTCTGAACTGGTCATAATCCCACTGGGTTTACCTGAAGTGGTTTTTTTTTATTTTAACCCCTTTACCTCTCTGTGCCCGAAGATACATTTATTCTGTAGAACGCACTAGAGGTAGAAAAGACCTAATTAGCTGTAGGTTTAAAGGTAGTAGAGTTGTTTTAAACCTTTAATCTAAGTAATATGGGGGGAATCCATGTGAGTGTAAATTTATTCTTAGTTGTATATTTATTCAGTTGAATACTGGAATAATATGCAGCCCTTGATGGGAAAAGCAGACTTGTAAGAATGCATTCAGTTTATCTACTTTTATCTCCCACTGTATGAAAAGGAATGGTATTTTTTATATTATTATTTTGATAAGGTGATAGAAAGAAGCTGTGTGCAAAAATGTAGTGTGGAATCTTGAATTTTATATAGAACATCTATGTAATGGAACAAACTGTGTTGAAAGCCTATCATCGGTGCTACAGAGAAATAATTGCAAGTTGTTTGTTGACATTTTTGACTATTTCAGAAAAGTCCAGATCTGATTTAGGGTCCAGCCCTTTCCCTTTAGATTCCAGTGGAGTTTGATCAAACTCTTCGGTAACTAAGAACGCCAAAGATAACACAAAAGATACACATATTGCTTCTCTAAAAATGCTAATGCACAAAGAAACAATTTACTTCATTTCATAAAGGTTCTAATTTCAACATCTCTATCCATACAGAGCTAGTCCTATCAAATTAATGGGACTATTTCTAATCTGAAAATAGGAACATGTTTGTGTAGCTTCCTAAACAAATGTGTTATACTTCACACACACACACGCACCACACACCAAAATATCGACCTTTTGTGCTAAAAGCCAAGGAAACTGTTTCTATATAGGAAAGTACTATAGAAGGCATAGGATGTGGACCCAGCAATCTGTATGCAAATTTAAGACATGCCTAGAAGTGTCATCCCAAAACCTAGTATGGTCAAATCCCAGCTCCACTGAAGCCTCTAAGTTTCCATTGACTTAAATGGAGCCTGGATTTCCTCCACATCATTGTCTTGCTGTATTATAGAAATGCTAACCAAGGTTATTGAATTTTAGACGATGAAAGTACTTCTGTAACTATATTGATCAGATAACTAAGCATTTTTTTGCAAGGTGAGGTTTTGTGGTTTTTTTTAAAAAAAAACAACTTTTCTTTGTTTCTATATAGAGCCTACAGGACTTTTACCAAAGGTAATGGCAGAATTATAATAGCTTTTTTTAGAACAAATATTGGATACTTGCTGGAGTTTATTTAAGTTAAAATATTGGAGTTTAGTTAGGTTGCCTCAAAAAGAAAAAATAATTTATTTTAGTCATTAGAAAGGGATACCAGTAGTATCCTTTTCTATCCAGTATCCAGTTTCTGATTATACATCTAACTATGACTGAATTGTTCTTTTGGGGAGTATCCCCTAGCCTCTCTGACTCATCTGTTTTAGCTGGGTGGACAAATAAAAACCATTGTGGTAGGGTTGCTAAACTGGTTAGTTAATTCTTTGTAGAGTGTTTCGAATATAGCATTGCAGTTATGTGTTGTAATATTATTGTCAAAAAATGGGATGGGTTCCCCAGCAAACCAGCTGTCGCATACCAGAAATATTTCTGCAATGCCACACAAATCTGTGGCCTCATGATCATTTAGGAAACTGCTCTTCAACAGAAGCAACAAAGCAATTAATTATGGCCGAAAAACTTTTTCACATGTGAAGCCATCTCCTCAAGAAATCTTTCTTTTTTAAAACCAAAAAGGCAAAAACATCTTGTGAGATGATTATCTAACTCATATACAGTTTCTGTAATTTTTATATCAATGTGTGGCTGAAATTGTTGTCCTACTCATATGTTTCTAAGTAATAGAAGTTGTGGGTTTGGTGAGTAAAATACTTCTAAAATAACCTGAATATGCTTCCATATATTTGAATTTAAAAAAAAAAAAGAAAGTGGGATATAACTATTCCCTGAGCCCTTCACAAGAGAATCTGGGAAAAAAATCACTGAAGTGGCTTTTGTCTATCTCAAACCAGTAGCTGCTAATCCTAAATCGGACTTTCGTAAGTAACTATGAAAAGGTTTTGACCCAAGTTAACATAAAGCTTGGATTTATTTGAAAATGTTTAATTTAGAATACTCTGACTGAAGGAATTGCTTAGATCAAAGGGACTGGGTTGGACACAGCTCTAATTCAGATTATTACTTGGAAGGACTCAGAGTTACTGAGGACCTGAAGTCTGTGGCTGGAGATGTACTTAATTCTACAATTTTTCAGATATACTTTTGTAGCCTGCTGTTTTGCTTGCTTGCACTCTCTTTTCTTCTCATTAATGAAGTTAGAAGTAGAAACTCCCTTGGACATTCTCTCCATAGGTTTGCACAGTTGACAGTATTAATTTATAAATCATCTCCCTGTGTAAGCTTTCATTTTGGTTCCTTGAAAGGGGTTTTCCAGCCTGTCTGGTGATGTGTGCGGTGCGTTGCCAAGCAATAATGGAAATGAACCCATCAACTCATGGTCCCCTTCCCAGGATAATCTGCCGCCCCATCTGCGCGCTTGCAGCAAACTTCTGCTATTGCAACATCTGCCCAATGGTTATTATACAATCCTTTTAATATATTCTAGAGGAGCCATTACCACCACTGTGCCTAGATGGGATACCAATAAGGCCTCAGCAGACATGCCAGAGCAGCCTCTCCAGGGGATTGAATAGGAGCCAGATTCACCATAGTCAGTTAAGTACACATTCCTTTGGTACATGTGTGGTTAATCTACTTTTAATTGAGCTCCATTGTTTTCATATATTTAGTAAACAAACCTGCATAGGTACAAAAGCTGCTGCTTGTTGACAACACAAACAGTATGCAGCTTGCCGGAGCTTTGGACAGGCACCCTTGGCAGTAGATGTGGTAGAGTGTATTTAATGTGCAGACATATTTCTTTGTGCTTTTTGCCTTTTTCTTTTTTTTAACATTTCCTGGATTTTTGTGTCCCAGCAGCTAATTCTGTGTGATTATCACAGCTGAGTGTAGGTGCAAACACAAGGTCTTGCTCCATGCAGAAATATCTCTGTGCCAGCATTGTTAAAGGCTGTGAACTGGGTTTTGTTTTGGTTTGCTCTCCCTTTTTTGATTAATATTAAGCCTCTTTAGACTGGGCTAAAAAGGCAGGGTTCTGCCACTGTGATGACTCTTTTCTTACTGCCTTAATGGGAACAGAGACACATCATTCACTTTTCACCTGCCTTTAAAAGAACAAGCATGCTATATTTTACTTTCCCTATTGTTACTCAATATTCAGCACATGATATCTAAAGAAACTTTGGCATCCTTTGTTTGGGGTATTAGATAACAGTTGATTAACAAAAGAACAGGGCAGTTCCAAAACAAGGTTGAATCATCTACTTCCTTTTTTTTTTTGACATGTTTTTAATGTGCTTTGTATTGCCTGTAAGGTGCTCTAGGAAGAAATGTCCACGTCAGGGCCAGTACCTTGTTCCTGTGCTGAGAGATGAGAGATGTTTGGGGCAGTTGCTAGATCAGCACTTTGCTTGGATCCATCAAATCTCCCATGGAATCACAGAGGAGCTGCCCAAGAGCCAGCCCCCTTCCTATCAAGCCTGACCCTGTTCCACTGTGTCACTACAGAGAGGACAGGGTGGATTGTTGCCAAAGACAGTGGTGTCCTCATTTCTTCCCTCGAGAGCAGTGCAAAAAGTTTCTGCTGGCTGAATAATCTTTGTTAGTACGCATTTCTAGATGGCAGCTCTTCTCCTGCCAGGGGGTTATTTATCCGTAATCAGCCTCATTGTGTTTAATATACCCCAGTATTACATTCCTGACTAGGGGCTCCTCTGCAAGACAGCTCTCAGCCCATCCTCTTTGCAGTGGGGGATGCTGCATCCGTTCATCAGGATGCTGTCCTTCATCTTAGCAAAGTCTCAAAGTGACATCTAGTGGAATACCTAGTCTCTGTGGGGAAATTTAATTAAACCACAGTCCCTTTATACCAGCACAAATATTGTGAAGGAAAACAACTCAGCTCCTTTGACATTTTTACAAATAGGTTCAGTGGAAACTGCTGTGTTTACTTTAACTGACATTTGTTTTTTCAGTCAATTATCCCTCAGTCTTTTTTGTTCCATAATTTATTACATGCAGCTCAGCCATAATAATAAATACAAAGTTGTTTCCCCCTTCTGTTGTTGTCTTGCAGACTGTGCTACGAACAAATTAAATAAAAATGAGTCCCCCTAATCTCCCTTGCTTTCCCATCTCTGTGGTAGCCTCAAACTATTTATTATGGACCTTAGCAGTCTCATATGGAGCAGCGTTTAATCCCAAATGTGAACAGAAGATTAGTTTGCAAGTCTAGCATTTTTCTCCTCATACTTAGGTCCTGCTCCAAACTGCACTAAGGATATTAAGAGTTTTTGGGGGTCTTTTAACTTCAGTGGTCTTTGGAGCAACCGCTTTGACCATGAAACTTAAACACAGCTTTTAGCCAGATGACATCTTTCTGACTTAGTTGCTTTATCTGAACTAAAAGACAAACACTCCACCTTGATGCAGTTCTTCACTTCTCACTTTTAAATTTGTTCAAGAATTTCAGGAATCTTGAGAACTCTCCAAAGAAAATCCATGCAAAAACACAATTTATAAAAGGAGGGCCCCTATAATCAGGGGTGGAATCATAGGCTGGACTTCTGCAAGTGTTTCCATTGACTTCAGTGCTTGTGTTGTAGCCAATGCTGTAATGACAAATTATTTTTCTAACTCTTCAATCAAAAGCTGCTGCAAGAGAGGAGAAACATAATTTTTTTTTTCCTTACTGTTTAAGAATGAAAATAACATGTTTGCAAGGACAGGGCATGTTCCTTGCAAGTCTTAGGCATGCAGCAGCTGTGCTTTAGGTGACTTAAGAAAAAGCAGTGGAACAACAGGGCACACTATGCACTCATTTAATCCATCAGGTACTGTCATGCTGCTACTTTTCTTTGTGCACAAAAATAAACTGATCTTTAATTGAAAACTTTTATCAAAGCAAACCAAATATTTTACAGCCAAAAAGCTTCAGTTAGTCAGTTTGTCTGAAAATATTTCCATTTTCTGAGCAGTTATTTTTCATAAAATCCTACCAGTTGAAAGCTATTTTTCTTCCATTATTCTTCATAAAGAGCAAAAGGAGCACCTCAAGACCTACACAAAGTTTTATATTCCATCTGGGAAGTTCATCAGCCCTCCACAGAAATGAAGCTATTTAAAGGAACAATAGAGATGTGAACATTTGGAGTTTGGAAAGCTGAATTCACTGAGAGGAATTATTTTTCAAAGTCCTTTTCAATATGACTTTTGCCACTACTAATACAGTGAATCTGTGACATATCCAATGATTCTATAAAAGTCCTTCATGTTCGGTCTCCCAAATAAGTCAGGAAAACAGTAGGACAAAGACAGGGAGGAGGAAGGAAGAAATAGGAAATAAATATAACAATCAGTGGTATTTTATAAGGATGTAACAGTGCTATTTTTTTAATTCCTTGTACTTACAAGCTTACATGCATTTAGCTTAGAAATACTTTCTTGCCATAAAATGCTTTACACAGAAATATTTAGAAAATCAAGTAGAAGAGGGATTTCCTCTCATCAGCTTGGAGAAGTGTTAAGTTCACAGATCTGTTAATTGGGTTTATAGTAGAAAATGCCCTTCAGATGACAATTGTCCTTGTGGGCCATAGATTCACTTTGATTTCTGTAATAAGTTCCCCAGATGTCAAGGGAAGGGGCTTGGTATGGCTCTTAGAGGAGTTAGAAGGAAAAACAAAAAAGAAAAACCAAACCTAAAACTGAAAATGTGTTATGGATTTACTGCACTGTCTTTCCTATGAGTCTGTTCTTCCTGGTCTGATACAAAACCTGTTTTGTACCAGGTATGGATGACAGCTTAACTCCTCTCACTCTGGCCTGACACTGGTAGGGCTTCAGAGAAATCCTTTGACTCATATTAACATAAAAGCAAAGCAAAAGACTAATTGAGCCATGTGTATTTACGTATGCCACACAGAATACATGCTGTCACACCTTTGCTAATGTAAATTACAAAACCAGCTTTATAACTGGAGAGGTAGGCAAACAGCGTGAGTGCAGCCCAACACACTGGGGAAAGCTTGAGCAGATGGTCCTGCCCAGAGGAAAGAGGGGAGCAGCCCAAAGGCTAAGGTTGTCATCCAAGGGTAGAATGCTGAAGCAGAGGAGTCAAAGAAAAGAGGAACAGATCTGTAGTCTGCATTACCATGTCTCTTTTGACATTTAAACACTTCTCCTATCAGCTTCTCTTTTTTTCGATCTTTTTTTTTTTCCCACTTTAATTTGGAGGAAAGTGGGCCAGCTTTTTAAAGGTTGATTTCATTGGAAATTAAGCATTTGAACAGCTCTAGAAATCTGACCCAGAAAGATCACCCCCAGTGACATTGCAAGCACACCAAAATGGCTGAGCTATTCTACTGCAGCTTTTGTGAAAAGATGAGTTCAAACTTTGAGATGGGTTTGCTAATTCTGTATCAAAATATGTAAAATTATATAACCTTTTTTATGAGATACTATTTGATAAGGATTAGTTTTAAGTTTAAGGTAATTTGATTGAATGTATTCATTGAGATAGGATTTTTAAATTGCCATTCCACATTTCAGATTACCTACAGAAATAAAGGAATGAATGATCATCGCTTCAAATAGGGACATTTGCCCTAGAATAAGGGCCAAATCCTGCCAGTTCAGCCCAAGCTAGAGACTAGTAACAACCTTCTGAGTATGGTTCTGGCCCTGGTATCCAAAAAAAAATTAAAAAATAATAAAAAATGACCACACGAGAGAACTACACCTGTGCCTGTCAATAAGAAGATTCTTCAGAGAAGTTAGATAAGCATGTGACACAGACACTACTGCATATAATTCCTAATTTCCTGACAACCAGTTTACTTTTGACCACCAGCAGGGTTTCTTTGTTTTTCATTAGCACATGGCTAAAGCTCTCAGTGTAACCATATCCAGATTGCTAATGAAAAAATATTGTCTGGAGTCACATATGTAATCTGGAGACCATGGGTATAATGAGGGTAGGGAGCAATGTATCAACCTGTCCATGTACTGAGCATCTTTGCTGTCACGGCCATGACTGAGGCTATGTTGTGCTGCTTTTTTGGGCAGATGTGTGTGAAAATCTGCCTCTAGGTGGAGTTTCCATAGGGTAGTGCTTTCGCAGACTTCAAGCCCTTTCATCTTTCTTTTTTTTTTTTTTTTTAATTTTTTTACTTAGGACACTATCTTCACTACTGAAAATTTTAATTGAATTCTCACCAGCTTAATAGAAACAACACAGATCCTTACATTTTGTGAAATGGGATACGTCACAACAAAATTGCCTCCATTTTTCATATCCTGCTCCAATTGCAAATGATGCTTATCACGTACTGTGATAATTTTTGGTGAGGACTGTCAGATTTTCAGATGTGGCTCTGTGCGATAGAAGCTATATGATAAGGCAGGCTGAGGATAGTAACAAATCTTTTGTCGCTGCATGTATGGCCACAAAAGCACAGACTCCTCCATGGCCACAAAACCAGTGTGGCATAAACACAGGAAAGATCCTTCCTAGAACCAGAATAAAACTGATTCCGATGATCTGAGGCACTCTGAACTCACTGTCCACTTTACCATGAAACACAAGTAAGGCTGTTGCTGTTGTGAGGTACAGCATGTGCTTTAGGGTGCTATCCTGTCTTCTTTTTACTCTCTGCTCTCCCATACGTTTCAGTCAAGGTTTTATCTACAAACGCCTCATTGCAGATCATACTGCACCTCGTTCTTATGGTGGTGTAAAGTTGATGCTCGGGGCACAGGGGGAGAAGGAGCGGAAGAGGGAAGCAATTATTCTCCCCATACGTGAACGCTTCCTCCTTCTCTTCCACCCCTTAGAAGCACAGGAAGTTCATCCTCAAACCATATGGTACCTAGACATATGCTGTGAGTCTTGGGGGAATGCCAGGGCCCAGCAGTACCCTCAGGGGCCAGAGGGCCCTTCACCTCGCCTCCTCTCCCCAACTTTCCATGGTACGGCTTCCTTCACGAGTTTCCTTATCACACTTCTGCCAGTGCGTCTCCTTCCTGGCCGGCAACACCTGTGCTGCATTACAGTGCAGAAAACAATACCCACAGTGAGACAGGCAAACTGTATTTCATTTGTCAAGGCCAGAAAAGCCACTGGAATGAATCCACTCTGCAGCCTTTGATAGTCTGTTACTGAGAGGCTGGGTGGAGGTATGGGGGCGCTCCGGGAAGAGTTACCTCAAGGCCTTTACATCCAGGTTTGAGTGCACCAAGCTACGTTTGAACGGAGCCGCGGTAATTGTTTCATTACTGTGATGTTCTGTTTCTCTATCCATTGGCCATGATGTAATCAAAGTCACTTGACGTGGAATTGGCGGACACACAACGGTTTGTCTGCTTTGGCATTTGTGATCCACTTTGTTAGTAGGACCTGCTTATAATTTAAAATATGTGATTTCTTTAAAGTGGCATAGTTTTGAAAAATAGCATGTGATGCACTAATAAATTATTCAGTCTTCTGAACAGGCTACATGAAAAGCATATTTTTCCGTCTGCATCTGGCTAGGCATTTGCAACTGTTTCTCTTGGATCTGCACTGCAGCACACTTAGCCATGGTTTTGTGACCTCCAGAAAGGATTAATGCAATATGTTGTGCACGGGGCTGCTAGTGAAGGTCACTTGGAAACGCAGACTAGTGCGACATGTGGCTGCCCACCTGCTCGGTGCTGTTAGCTGCAGGGAGCATGTTATTCTGTGTCTCCAAACCGTAGTGAGCTCATGCACTGCAAACAGGCAGAGGGCCCAATTCCCTTCTAGCCTTACTCCAGCTAAGTGCTACAGTGCGCGGTGCTGCTGAGTTTGCTGGGGTTATTTCTCACGGGACCAGTAATAGGAGAATATCTACAGTTACTGCAATGCCACTTAAGAAAATCAGAACTTGAGACTAGACCCTTAAAACCTCTTTTTGCAGAGCTAAAGGAGAACTAGGTCTAACTGCTGGCAATAGGGAGGTCCTTTACGGTGCCTGTCAAACTTAAACTCACCCGTTAGCAAAAATTCATCCTTTGGGTTTTGACTCACTCACTAGAAGTCAGTTTGGATTAGACACTACGTTTTTTTGGAATAAAGATGAGATCAGCTGCAGCCCTCAGGACCCCAGTCTAAACCCAAGTTCTTCTTAAGAGGAGGGACATCAGGATGGCGTTAGACCAAGGGAACTAAAACCTGTTGGCAGCTCAAGACATTTTTTTGCTTTCTCTCTTGCTTGGGAAATGGTGTTGTGCAGTCAGATCTGAGATAGGAAGACTTACGGTGGAGATATGGTTTTTTAGAATTTTATTTACTTACTGGTTTTATTGTGTACCTGCCTTCCTCATTCAGGGGTGTATTTCATCAATCGAACAAGCAGCATTTGTACTACACATTGAAATGAGTACTGCAGTAGTTTGTGACAACCTGCAGAAAGCCAAAATGGTCTCTGTACCCTTAAATCTAGAGCATTTCATAGGCATACTCTGTTGTTAGGCACTAGATAAACAATGATGATACAGACTAAAAACAGAGCCACACAAAGC
The DNA here is from genome assembly GCF_015220075.1 of Falco rusticolus. Lineage (NCBI taxonomy): Eukaryota > Metazoa > Chordata > Aves > Falconiformes > Falconidae > Falco > Falco rusticolus. Next base: position 60,466,704 of record NC_051187.1, read on the forward strand.
ATTTTATTTCTGTGGCAAAAGCTGCTCAGTGTGCCAAAAACATAACCATGGTCACATTCAGCTAAAATAGATCAGGATTTGAATGCCCTGGGCTTTAATTTTGATGAAAGACTTTTGCATACCAACAAAAAGGGGAATAATCAGTACTGCCTAGGGTCTGGCATCAGTCAGGCTCCAAATGGTTTCTTTGCCAAGGTAAATACATCTTCCATATCTTGGGATAGGCTGGATGTCTAATATGTCAGTACTAGAAGAAAGCAAAAATTGGGCATGTTTAGACTAAGATGAGAAGTTTGAGTCCTACATGACAAGGAAAAGGTACATATTCTTGTTAACTGTGACAAATCTGGGAAGTCAGAATCCTCATTATATGTAAGAAAAAATAAAAACAATGAGGAAAAACAATTAGCCAGATTATGATCTCCTATTATTTTAATGTTCAATTTAGGAGAAGAAGTATTAAGACAGACCATGAATGAATATGATATATTGCACTTTGACTAGATGTATTAGGCACAGATTTAAATGGAGAAAGGTGGGGGAGTGTGTCACCTCTCTCTCCCTACCACCTGCATCACCACACTGGGGCAAATGCAGACAGCACAGTCAAGATCATGCCTCCCAGCTCAGACAAATGGTCCTCAGCGCTTGTTCTCCTATGGACCTCATCTCCCTCTGTCCCAGCACCTCACTGCCAAGTGTCTCCTGCTTCAGCTTCACATCCACAGTATGGAAAGGCTTTGTCAGTTCCTCTCATAAGGGCACTCCAGTTTCAAAAGAAATGTCAAGAAAGACATAATTACCCCACTGCCATTAGCACTACTGTCTTTCCTTGTTATGACACCTGCCTCTGTACGGATTGATACACAGGATCTCACACGCAGGGAGAAACAACTTGAGACACTTGGTCATATGTTCTACCGAACCCTTCTGCCACTCCTCCTGGCTTCCATTCGTGCCTGCACAAAACAGACCACATAGACAAAAGGTCTTTGTCTGGCTCGCGTGTACACAAGAAGCATACATATGTGATAGATAGAGGTAACTGAATCCAGTGAGACTTGGCAGTGGAGAAAACTCATGGGATCAAAGCTGAGAAAGGGTCTTACCAGTCAGTTGGGCAGTTACTGCCCTGATAATTTGGGGACTAGGGACCACAACTTTTTGTCATCTTCTGAGCAGTGATGCTCGCATTACCCATATCACATTAACTCAGCCCTTGACCATGTGTCAGCAGATAGCTAAAGGATGATATTTCACAGCTCTACAGTAGCTAGGTTGGCCTTCTGCAAGGCTCTTAACCTTGAGCTAATAAGTATTGTCCTTCAAGAGGTAAAACATTTAACTGCAGCTGTTTACTATTTACACAAAAGGACTGACATGTGAGCCTTCCCATCATGCAGTTTGGCCCATGTGAACTTTGTTCAAAAACAAAAGAGAAAAAAAGTTCAGATTTTATTACGTTTGCAACTTACAGAGGGCAGACTGTCCTCAGCTGTCGCTCGTGAGCTCTTTCTTGAGCTTTGCTCATTGTCAGAGACAATATTAATTATTTCAGTCATTTTCTTTTTCATTTATTGTTCAACACCAAACCATGAAAAATGAACACTGACGTAATGATTGATCATGAAGCTGGGGGTTGAAAGTGAAGGCTAGAACTGTTGGGCTGTATATGAAAAGGGTTTGGGGGTTTTCTTTTTTTTAGATGATAATATATTGTTTGTGAATGGGTTATTTATTAGAGCCATGTGTAGCCTAAAAGGTTTGTAAAGATGATTACTAAAGCATATCCATATGTGGAATGTGTGTGCATATTTGTAAACTTGGCAATTTGTCCAGAATTTTTTTTAAGGTTTGTAGAAAAAAGATCTCTGAAATTGTGTAGAGTTATTCTTTTTCTTAATAGCAGGCAATACATTTTCAAAGCTATTGTGCTTTGCATAACTCATGCTTTAGTTCTGACATTAGATGCATATGTACTGTTATGTACTTCTAGAATGATGAATAATCTAAATATTTGATAGTCTGGCATCAATCTTAGCAGAAAATTGTTTCTTTGCCAGCATATCATATTCTCCAAATATTGCATTAGATCAGATACAGACCTCTTAATACATCTGTGTTGGAAGGTAACAAAACCTGGGCATGACTACACTACTGTTGGAGATCGGAGTACTTTAATGAGAATTGTCATATTTTTGTTAAATTTTGGAATCCTGAGGTCCCAGATTTTTCTTAAAGAAACTTTTGGCCAGATCACACTCTCCTGTGAGTTTTGGAAATAGAAATGGTGGAGACTCAGGCAACAAACAAATGATCTTGTTTCCCACTCTTAATGAACTAGTCTAAATGCAAAACTGTTGCACTACCATGTGCAGAGGAGTTCAGCAATAGCACTGGTGAGGCCGAGAACGGGACTTTTTCTGCCATATGTTCCAAGACACTACAGATATTAACGGGAACGGGTTCTGTTGGGTCTGACGGCATTAAATCAGGCATTGTACAAAGAAAAACATCCTGCAGTGCACCTCAGAGGCAGGCTGCTATCTATTAGGCTCATTTTAAAGGAAATGAGGAAAGTGGCGCAGGCAGGTGAGGCAGCCCAAACATAAAAGGAAAACCATTAGCTGATACTGCAGAGAGGAAACGGGCTTGTAACTCAACATTGACAACAGTCAGTCAGCGGAAAGAAACTCAAGTACTTGTGTACGCAGCGATATTCAGTCCCAGGGCTTGGTTGCTACTCCCCAGTCTGGGGTGATGCGCAATTATCTGCAATAATTTCCCCTCAGTGCTGTTCAGAGGTGTGCAAATGCACTAGTTCTGTCTCCTCAGGGTGTCCATAGCGGCACATGCTGGTGCTCTGTGCATCACCCTGTGAAGTCCACCTGTTGAGCTTCTTTGTGACTATTTCCCAGTATGTGCGTAAATGTCAAAGTAATGAAAGAAACAGATAAAAGCAACTCGACAAAACAGTTTCACATCCTTTCCATGTAGTTGAGAGTTTATATTTCAGGAAATAGGGATGTGGTTAAATTATGCATGTAGTTAAGTGCCTTGTTTTATCAAGGCATAAATATTTATTTACAGTGCTCATATAAATGAAGGCAAGGATCATTTAAATTCATTTTCAGGTTGCCATAATGCCTCACCGGTTCGGACTGGAATTAAGAAAGATCAGAAAGTCATGTCACAAACACACTGAATATATAAAATACAGGTTTACTAGAGAAAAAAATCTAGTAAACAGACCAATCTGAAACTCAATGAGAAACTTAAAAGGGATTTGGGAAGTCAAACACTGGAAGCTATGATTTGCTTCTCATGTTAAAAATAGCACCTCCTTCACATCTCCTTAGGATCAGGCTTATTTCAAACAATTCTCATTTATGGAGACTATTCTATGGAAAAATGTTTAATATATTAATTTTCCTTTAGACAGACACTTCAACTGCAATAATAAACCATACATGAATTCTATGAACAGATTTATTTTACATCAAAGCTATGTTTTATGCCCATAAAGAGTTTTGTGTTACAGCCCAATGTGGAAAAAATATGTAGAAACAGGGAAGCATTTAATTCCTAAAATATGAAATTAATGTCCTTGAAAAGGGCATACAGTGCCTTGTCAGTGATGCTACTATTTATCTTCAGGTAACGATTATTTTGGGGAGCAATTTAAATATTTAAAATTAGTAAGGAGTGAATGCATAGAAAGGTATGAAAACATGTAACTAGGTTCTGATTTTTCAGCTTGGCTGTAACTAGTTTGTAATTTTATACCAACAATTTTATGGAGGAGGGATGTGGGGGGGCTGCAGTAATTGTGGGTGTGATTCGTGCCAGTGTAAAAGTCTGGCTTTTTTCATTTTAGTCAAAGATCAGCAATGGTTACAAAGGGTTTAAACCATTACTGAGTACTTAAAAATTTCTCACCAGATGTCTGTATGTTTATGTTTTCTAGCCTGATGTTTAATTGGGCATCTAAGCAGTATCAGTGGCTCTATGATTCTTTGTGTTCACAGAAATGGAAAATAAATCCTTACTAAATTCATCAAATTAAATCCTTGATACATCCCATTGCTTGGTATCTTGCAACGTTTCTGTCTTAGATTATTTCATCCATCACCATTTATTTTCATAACTTTTTCCTTTGTGACTGTCAAGGACTTCATTAAATTCTTGAAATTAATTTGGGCTCATTTATGTTAAATTATTGCAGCTTACCCTTTGTACACCGTGATGTGGACATGCACAAGATGTATTGGTGGCTACTAAACTGTAATACTTGATCAGCTGCTCCTCCCCTGGGCATTTGTACCTTCTGTCTGAACTTTTATTACTGCCTGCTAAATTATAGCAATCCCATTAATGCCTAACAAATGTCTTTGTTCTCCTGGAATTGTCACTATATGTTGGTCTTCTCCCAGCTGCTGGTTACATAGTTCCCAATCTTTGCCATTTATCTCAGACGCAGGTCTGGCCTCACTTGGGTTAGTTGGAGCACCGTAAGTTCTCCATCACTATATCAAGATACTTTCCTGTCTCTTCTACACTGTGTATTGAGTCCCCATTTTTCCTTTTGGCTATCTGGCCTTGTATGCTGGGGGAAAAGTCTAACAAAGAAGATTACTTTAGAAATGTTTTAACAAATTCTGTTAGTCATCCATCCAGATTTACCGTTGTTTCCAGTGTGAACTATGATCACTATATCCAGTTCTCCCTTACACACCACTCTTCCAGTACACATGAATAATTTATTTTATTTTATTTGCTGGCAGTTAAAGGTTCTTGGCATTTGAGAAAGTAAGTGTTGGCATTCCCAGTCCTGCGATCATCAAATACAGATAAATATTCCCCTGCAGATATTCAGGGAGAGTTATGTTTCTTGCTACCTGAGCTGATAAGGTTGCAAATATAAATGCAATATAAATATAGGTTTTGAAAGCATGAATGAGCAGTTTCTTCCCTTTTCCATTTCAAATTGTATGTGAGAATATCTGTCCCATTGCTGGTAATTTTTGCACAGCAAACACCAAATTTATTTTTCAGACACAAATGATATATCATTTGGTTGTAGCTGTCTCTATGAGAAAATGGTATCAGGTAAGATGGGTAGTGTCATAATCCAAGAGTGCCTGCAAAAGCATCATATTCTACATTTCTCAGAGGAATATAACATAGTTACAAGGTCACCTTTTGGTATTTACTGTATTACTGGTAGGCCACCTATCCTCTTGGTGTGTGAGTAGACATTCCCTTCTTACAGAACTGCTTCTTCACCAGTGACAAACACCAAAAGCAACAAAATTCAGAACACATGAGATACAAAGACAAAGGTCTTTCCAGTGAATTTGTCTGCTTTCTGTGGCAATGGTCTGTACCGCAGGTCTGAACCAAAGTCATGTGGCCAGGCTTTTTCCCATATCCTGGACTGGTGAGGACAGACCACTGCAGAAGCTAAAATGCTTGCAGTTTTTAATGCCTGGTCACTACATTGTGATTATTTGCTTTGACTGGTTTTGCAGTGGTGTTGGTAGTTAGTGTAGGCCTTGCTTGGCTGAGTATTAATGGCTAAATTTTAGGGCCATGGAGAGCTAGGGGTAAGAGGAAGTGAGACAGAGGAAAGGAGGAATCATCCTAAGTCTGTAAGACATGTATAGTCATCAACTCTGCAAGGTGAGGAGAAAATAATGAACTATTTGATAATATTTAAAAAGAAGCATTTGGATGAAAGCAGAGGAGGCTAAGAAGCTTCTCCCTTCCCAAAAGTATTTCTATGAGATCACACCAACAATTTGATAAAAAATGTACTTTCCGTCTTTATTAACTCTCCCAGTTGCCTTCCAAATAACCACAGAGTGTGAACTTATACTTGGGTTGCACCACACAAAGCTAGACACGAGAATGGGTGACACTTCATAAGGCGTTTCCTTGCTGGAAAGGCATAGTGCTTTGGCTGTGTATATGTGCAGACTAACTGGATTTAGCAGCTATTGTTTACTGAATAAATGGCTAATAAGCACAAGATACTACTGATAAAAAAAAATAAAATTGTATTTAGTAACTTGTTTATAGTTCCAAAGGTGTCTGTGAAGCAGGATAATAGATTCAGCTTTGTATTGTATCAGTGAAGAACAGCAACATCTTCTGTCTCTGACAAATGGCATACTTTTCACAGAATCGTAGAATAATTTAGGTCGCAGGGACCTCTAGAGTCACCTCATCAAATCCACTATTCAAAGCAGAACAGAGTAACTCAAGTTACTCAGGACCTTGTTCAGTATTTTCTTCAAGCTGAGGTTGCTTTTAAATGTAATTTGTTCCATGTCACCACCAACTGGTCCACTTCTTGTATGCCTGTTTTGCTCCTGGATAATCCATGGAGCATCCATGTCAGTCAAGTTATTCCTCTTCTACATTGCTTTGACAAGAGAATGGCTTTGAATAATTTGCTGTAACTGCACAGTACTCTCAAAGAACCCAAGAACTGATGAAATTTACACATCAGGGAACCCTTAATTTTTTTAATAAGAGGCTTTTTAGAATGTCTGGGGTTTTTAGAACATCTTCAGCTGAATGCTTATCCCAAGAAATGGTTATTTCTAAAGCCCATCTGAGGGACCCTGCAACTTCAACTGCAACTTGCCTTAAGTAAGCCAAATTCTTGTCTGTGCTAGGTGTGGCTTGTAACTATGTGAAAGAAAATATGGCTACAAACAACACTGATCAAGTAAGAGGAGGACATAAAAGGCAACAGCTTTGGATGTAGATGGTCTGCACTTGCCTCCATGCCATCCCTAGTTTAGTTCGGCCTGTACCTATGGCACGTGATGGTCATATGTTTCTCAAGAAAAATTATGAACTTTCTAATAGACTGTATCTCTGAAGTCATTGTTTAATGCAGAAAACATTACCAGTATTTAATGCAAGAAATGGATGCAGTGAATGTGTCACCAGCCTTCCTGAGAAGCAAAATATTACTGACCCTCGTATTTTCTTTCACATATTCTATTGCTAGTCCAAACATCTCTTCTTCTCCACTTCCACAGCAATAATTATCAATTCCTAGATAAGGCAAGAGTGTATCAGGCCTGAGCACAGGCCTGAGCTCTATGCAAATGCGGGAGGGAAAACTGGAGAACAGCTGCATAACTATTTTATTACTGAACAGGACTCTTTGTCTAACGTGTCAACCACCCCACTGGGAATCTCTCATTCTGACACAATAAAAGAGAACCAGTTTTACAAATGAATGTTCAGATGCTGAAAAAACCAAGTCCCAACTCATATGCTCTGCATGTTACCTTTCTGTTTAATAAGGTGCAGTTTATATTCCAGTTCACCCCTTGCTTTTTCACGTCCAGTTAAGCGTGTCAAGTGGGTTGAGATGTACATACCCTGCAGCTGTGGCAGTCTTCCCTGATAATAACATAAAAGGGATTAACTACAAACACATTTTAAAATAATTCTTCCTCTTGGCTGTTTAGTTTTAAAGTGCTCATTTTATTCATTTGACTTGCTCACCTGGTTTAACACTGCAGTGAAAGACGTAAAACTAGGTCCTCTGGGAAGCGTGGTAATATAGCTCTCACCATCGCAACAACACTGGCCCAAGTTACATTTGCCCAGGCTCTGTCCCTTCATTTTCAGGAAGTCAGACAACAAAACTGCAAACCTTTTATTCTAAGCCCAGTGAGCCCTGTGCGTGTGTCAGGCATCTGCCAGGTTCCTCCGTTCAAGTCTGTAGGATTTGTAGTCTCCAGGAAAATGATCTCACTGTTCTGTCTGAGGTGCCTTTTACGCCCGTGGTTGGAGTATGTGTGCATGTACAATGCCTGCAACTGTAACTGTCAAATAAGACAGCTGTTGGGTGTGGGCCCAGCTTTAGAAAAATTAGCTTTTCAGTAATTTGCAATTGCAGCACTTACAGGTTGATGACTCTGTAGCCAGAGACCAGGTTGTGGCCACTGTACGCAGAGGTGAATGATGCAAGAAGCCTCCCTTTGCCTCTGTCTGAGGCACTAAACAGTGCCTCCATACTATGGCAGTCCCCAAGAGCTCTGAGGTCAGGCAGTGCTCCTCCCTTCGAGCATCAGTTCTTTATCAGCAACATGAGTGGAGGTACAGAGGGATCAAGTAAAATGCAGAGAACAAGCATATGATGCTGGTCAAGAAAGAGGAGACAGTAACAGCAGCTTGAGTCAGTGGTGCGAGTCTGGACAGCAAAGAGGCACAAGCAGGTGACAGGGAAGGGACACCAATAGATTTTGTGTCATGAAAGGACCAAAAGGTCAGCATGGCCAGTCAGGAGAAACACCAGCCATCTAAGAGACAGAGAAGAGAGATTTAGTGGAATAAGAGGGGAAATCCCAACTCTTTGAGAATTACAGACTCTTGGTGACAGAAGCACTTTTTCTGAGTGATTAATTGATCAATTAGGTAGCTTTACTGCAGCTTTTCTATAGATGGATGAAGCACTAGCGTAAGGTAAATCAGTTGCTGACAGAATCTGTGCCCTTCCTTAGACGCTGGCAGACATAGGTGTGCCTCAGCAGGGAAGGGAACTTCGTCAGCATTTGAATGAAGCCAGTAGCCACCTGCAACACAGTTTCACCATCTGAGACCTTTTTTGATTTCAAATGTGGCATGTATTCAGTTTTATTCCTGTCTCTTAAACTTTATTCCTTGCTTTTCCACTGGCCTCCTGGTTGATCTTGGGCATTTTTTCAATCTACATACCTCAGTTTCTACTGTACAATAACATAAAATAACCTGTCTAAGGATGCTCTATCAACCAATATATGGGGGCTCCGAATTTAGGAGAGGAAAAAATATTTTAGTTAGATTAAATTACCTTTTTTAAAATAACATTCTTCTAATGCATTTCCTTTCCATTTGAAATGCATTTTATCAAGTGTTGCATATAATTAATTATATGTGACTTCTCTCATCTACCTTATTTTAGTTTTTACTTTATTTGACTGCAGAACAATTTGAATAGAAGCCAGAGAATACCAAACATTTGGTTCATCTGCCTCTGATATTGAACAGCCACATTACAGGGGTTGTGCCTAGCCAACTAACTAGGAGATGTCTGTAATAATGACAGGTCCTGACTCTTTCTGAAAAACAAGGTTTGCTTATCTGACACTAAAATCTCTGGCTTTGACACCCAAAACTGAGAAGCACACTGAATGTCTGAGAAGCATATGTTCCAAATCAGCTGTCAGTAAATGACCAAGCAAATGCATGGAACAACGTAGACATTCTTCACACATTGCAAATGCTATGACCCTTTCTCTCATTTTTGAGTTTTTCCTTTACACTCACATTCAGCTGGAAACCTCTCTAAAAGCCAGGTACTGTGGTACACAATGGGGAAATAGCACTGGGAGTGATTGATTGCAAAAATGGAAGATCTATTCTGTAATCATATGCTGGGAGAAGGAGCGGGTGACAGGACTTGGTTTCCCATTTCAAATAAATAGACAGTGGAACAATCAGGAAACTGCCAAAGTAAATGAATTCAGCATGGCTGGAACACCGGCACATCGCTGCTTCAGAGAAGGTTTCTGTCACAGGTTACAGCATCAGTGGTGAAAGACACAGGTCTTCTGTTTTATTTTTCACTTCCTGAGCCACAGTCTGCTCTCTGCTATTCTAACTGACATCTGGAGGAGCACCAGTGAGTTCACTGAAATTAGTTGGGTTTTAAATGATTGTAACACAGATCAGATTCCTGCCCACTGTCCTTGAACCCCTGAGGATATGCAAAATGTGTGATGAACTCTTTCTCATGGGGATTTATACACTGATTTAACTGTTCCCAACAGCTTCTTTGCCACATTATGAGCTTTAGGTGAGATGGAAAAAATCTTTTAACTATGAAAAAGTGACAGAAATAAAGAAAAATTAGTTACTCTCCATGGAAATTGTAAGAGGTCCCAAGGCCATATCATAGCACATTATTCAGGTTTGGTTTAGCTATCATCAGCAGCGCAGAACTTCTCTTCCAACATGTCTGAATCCGCATTTGATCTTGTAATTTGAGATATGTTAAATTAGAGGTTATCGTATTCCTTTACTTTGAAATCTGTCACGGGGCTTCTTGTAAAAGTCTTTGATTTTGCATAAGCTGAACATAAACATTACAACATGCACACCCTTGACTTGCACCAAACACTGTATCTTGACAAACTTCAGCAGTGTTGCATATGTGTGTAAGCAAGGGTTTACCAACATACTAGGTCATGCACAGCTTGTGTCAGGAGGACGGAGCATTCGAACAATATTACGATCTAATACCTGACACGCTTTATGTGAAAGCAGGACACTCCTTCATTAGCTGAAGGTCATAGATTATAATAATGCTTGGCACTTAACAATCCTGAAGGTGGTGTACTCCATCTAATTGAAATTTGCAATATGTAGGCATTTATGCACAGGGAAAGTAAAGTAGAGATTTCCCTAAAGGCATAGATAGAAGAGGAAAGAAGTCACAGGCACAGAATCCTAATTCTAATTCACTTCCTGAGCACCAGTCCTTCTTCAGGTTTCTGGCCGCACTTTCTAATAATAAGGGAAGAATTGGAATTCCATCCAAAAAAAAGTCAAAATGAGCAATGAGTAATAAATCTATCATTCATGCTAAACCGTGGGACAATATTTTGAATAGCAAAGAGGTTTTTGGGGAGTATGAACAGGAAAGAAAAGCACAACAGCCACTGATGTTAGAATTTAACGGATTCTTACAAGCCCAAAATCATCCCTTATTTATCTTGCTACCTCACATCTTTTTCCTCAGAGCAAAATCATAGAGTAGGTACCAGCAGAAAGAATATTCACCCCTCTGCATATGAGAACATGTAACACTTTCATCTTGTACAGACTTTGCATGTGAATGCATTTATTAAGCTGAAAACCGTAACATTACCATTTAGCTTATATTAACCACAGAAGTAAGAGAGAAACCCAAATCTGACCAATTCCATTTTGATATTTCGAGAGGTTTTATTCTCTTTCTACCAAATTTTACTAATAAATTCATACTCCATAATGAAATATTCAATACTTCAGAAATCACAGTTGCGTAAAGCTCACTTCAGCTGGGAGTACAACTCCCTGACATTTTTCACACTTGATTCTGTGGTGTGAGAGACATTCACAAAAGCCAGCTCACTTGGCTCTCTCCAGGCTCATTTGAGGCTGGCTGTGAGTGTTTGGAGTGGCTAGGGTCACATCCCTTTTATTGAGTTGCCAACTCAAGGGACGCATCCCCTTTGCTCAGAAAATTCCACGACATCTGCAAAGTTAAAGAACATTTAGGTTTATCTTCAGAGGCATTTTGGAATTTTTCTGCAAGCACAGCCAGCCCAACCTGGCTGAGTTACACCACTGATGGTCAGCAAGGCCACCTGCAGCAGCAGCAGGAGCAGCGCCCAAGTGTTCTGTGTTTGGGACGCAACCTTGCAGTGTTTATTCAAGCAGTATGCCATGGAGCTTGGCTTAAGTAAGAATGTAGGTTAAGTCCTACGTGTCATTAATCAATAAAGAGAGAGGCTGTAAACTGCAGAGTACGTGCAGTTGACTGGCTGTAGCCTGCAGTTTATAAAGTCTCCTTTCTTGTTATTCTGTAGGGCAGCATCATTAGCTAGAAATGTTTAAATAATCACATGTATTTTAGAGTGTCTACTCTGCTCTTAAAATTGAGTACATATACAACTCTTCTAAAGAGTTTCTCCATTTCATTGTATACTAGCCTAGAGAAGGTCTTAGCACTTAATAAATATTATCAACCTTTCAAACCATACTTTGCTCTCCTAAAACACTGTGCAAGTACCGTCTAGTGACATCTGAAAAATATGCAGAGATCAACATTCAGTAAAGGGAATTACACATGGCTTTTTACCCTTATTCAGTGGCCATAATTTTAATTCTTCTGGACATAAGGAACAGAGACAGCAGGCTGCCACCATCTCTGTGGTATTTTGTGGCTACCATCTTGATTTTTTTATGTCAAACTGGCCAAGTCAGGAAGGTCTTTCTTAATAAAAGCAATATGGACAAGATGAATAGTATCAAAGAATTAATTTTTCAAGAAAGCAGAATGGTCTCTCACTGTGTCTTCTATTTCTCCTTGTGTTTTAAAACAGAGCAATACATGGAAATAACTTCTTTTAATAGGCTACATTTACTTTTGATGAATTGAAAAAAGGAAAATGATAGCGTGGAAAGCTGAGAAGTTTTTTTCCTAGCAGTACAAGCTAAAGAAAATATCATTTAAAATGTGGAAGACATTTTCAGGAGTTGAATAAACAGGCTCAGTTATTTACACTGAAAAATTCCAAAGATTAGGCTTCTGCTTTTTAATGTCTCAGCCCTAAAAGGTATATGATATATGTGTCCGGGTTGTTCTTTTTACATTTGCCCTGTAAGTGCAGAGTCCATTGATAGCTATTTAGAAAGCACCAAGGACTTGAGTGGGTGTTTTAGCAAAGCTAACAGGAGAGATATTTTAGATATAAGGACTAGTGTTTAAAACAACTTCATGAAATTGCTTGTTTCTATACACTGCTGGGAATCATCCCAGGATATCAGGGGAGCAGGGAGGCTTCAGAGGAAGTCTTGAAGAAGAAATGAGCCATAGCCAATGCTGCATCAATGCCAATGAGAGTCAGACTGACAGTTTAGTCAGGGTTAAACCAGTGGCCGGAATTTGGACACTCCTGAACACAAATGGTTAATGCCAGGGAGCTCTGTAGCTGACTGGCACTTCAGCCAGCCATACAGACATGGAGTGGCTATCCTGCTGTGGATGACATGTCTAACCTTTGGGGGGAAGAGCAAGGGAGCAGATGTACACAAAGATTACAACTAGTTGCTTTTTCATCCTGTTACATGGAAAGTTCAGAATCATATTTATCCTTCTCTACAGTGGATTCACGCTATTTTTTCATCCATCTTATGCCTGCAAGGAGTCGTCCTTGCTGCTGAACAAGACAGGATGCTGCAAAATCGTTCAATAATCCAGAGAGATGTTTAAAATATAAGCCACCAGGTTTGATGAGGGGACAAGCCTTTTCCAACACTCACCAGGTCTCTGGAACGTTTTCCTTACTTTCTCTGAAGCAGTCAGATTTTGCATGGTCTTGCAAGAGACCTTTTTTGAGAGGGTTGCATGTAACACAAGGGTTTCTGGAGATGAGTGCAGAGTGTCAAATTTGACCCACTGCTGTGATTTAACTGCGCTGTTCATCGTGGCTGAGGATGCCTGTAACACCTGGAGATGTAGTCATCTTCTGTGTAATTAGCTGACTTGGACTACCAAAGTAATGAAATTGAGGGTGCGGCAAAGTGAGGCTTGCCAGAGCCTCTGTCAGCTGCTGAGGAACAGAGTTCCAGAGGGATTAATGGGAATTGGTGGATCTTGATGTTTCTCAGAATCAGACCTACATCCCTTTAGGAATAACTATTGCCCCATGATCAATACAGCTTTCTCCAATTTAGAATATATTTGCACCCTTTGGTTTTTTTAACCTAAACTCCAATGAGAGCCTTGGTCTGGGGCACTTCAGGGACATGCAAAATTGAAAAGATCTGGTGGTCTAGGGAACCAGCTTGCACTGTTAACCTCTGACTCCCATTAGTTCCCAAGAAATGCCTAGTGATCGGTGTTGCTTAATTAATTTGTAGTGAACTGACAGAAAGATATAGACCTGTTTTCTCTTAATTGTGTTACTTTATAAATATGTCCTTTAAAAACCTTGTTCATGTTATTCTTTAGACTTTTGACCTCCTATTGCATCTTTCTTTGGCCATACAACAGATGGACTTGAACCTAGGACAGACGTTGTCAAGTCTTCGTTTAGTAGGGACTCTCCCCAGTATTGCTCCTAGCTGCTCTGCCTTGCAAATACCCCGTTTCAATAGAACTTAATACATTTGGAAAGTAAGCCTAGACCTTCATGTTAATCATAAATCAATTATGTTTATCCTTAACCTAGAAAGCATGAAAATTCCTTCTTTTCTTATTGCAAAATCCAGTAGGATATTCACAGTAATTATGCCACTTTTTATACAAATCGTAAGCTCATATCATAATCATTAGAGCTACAGCTTAGTACTTGTCTATCTTAGAATATTTGAAATGTCCATTTCAATTGCAGTGGAGAGTTGGGAATTTATTTATTTTTAATAGCCGAAGTAAATCCCTTTATGAACCAGATTTCCCATTTTTATTCCTCATGTAGCCTTTTGAGTTCAGTCAGATTTTACACAACCGAGTTCTGCATGAGGAAAGTGTGAAGGGAACTACGAGGTTAAGCCTATGAAATACTATCCATGCCTGGTACCGTTGGCCATTGATTTGGCAGACAAGCACCCTCCAAGGTTGCTCCTTACACCCTGAGTCTGTAAATAGATTATGTCAGTCAAGCTGTCCCCACTGTTTGTTATTACTCTTACTCAAACTATCCAATGTGTTTATCAGATGGAGACCTCCTTTGTGTTTAAGGGATGTACAAGGACAGTATAAATGTGAAAAAAGGTGGGATGAAAGAAATATGCTTAATGCTGCTATATACATAAACAGCTGGGATACAGAGAAAGTAAAGATACTTCACTGTCTTCATGCCCCCAAATTTTGGGGGTTGAATATTTTTTTTTTAGGGGGGGAGGGGATTGGCTTGGAGTGATGTTTGGTTGTTGGTAGATTTTTGGGGGGTTGTTGTGGTTGCGCTTTTTTGGGGAGGAGGGGTGCAGAACAGGGAGTTGGGAATGTATTTACAATGCTGATCCCACCTGGAACACAGAGGTTCCAGCTTATAAGGTACTAGGAAAAATAGGTTAATCCACCATGTGTGGCTTGCACATATTATTCTATTCCCAGCCATGTCTAAAAACTGGCTAGATTCATCATGGGCTCTCAACTCCCTTAAACCAATTTACCCCATGTGATACTGACATTCTGGGTTTGGCTCACATTGTGACTAGCAGTGCCAGAAAAATAAATTCACTGCATCTTGCCTTACAGCTTAGATGGCAAGATGTCAAATAAGCACACTTCTTCTTATGAAAGTTCACATTTAATTGTCAGTGTCTAGGTCCCCAGCACCAGAAATATCCCATTATTCTGTGTGCGTTATGAAATGGGTGTCATGGGCTCATTTCTCCTGTTCGTCTCAGACTCTGTGGAATGTAAGCATGATCTTATGGTCAGGCCCTGCTGCCCTTTCCACATTAAGTACTAAACTGTCAGAATGAGTGGAAACAGGTGTATGCACGGAAAGAAAGATGGCTATATCTGAAAGAGTGATTTTGATTGTCGCAGCCATGGATGAAATTAAATCTCGCTGAGAAATGCAACCAAAATTCTTCAGATCATTTGTGCCCATCATAGCTAGTGACATATGTGCCAGCAAGCATGCTAATAACAGGGCATTTTAAAAAATCTCCCTTCATGGAAATGCTCGCTTCAGTTGCACATTATTACTTCTTGAAGACTCTCTGAAATATTTTGGCTTTGTGGGGTCAGACTTTGCACATCTGTCCTCAGTCTATATCCTCTTATTTCTGCATTGACCTTCAGTGGTCAGAAAGCATTTTTTTTAAGATCAGAAAGCCCACTTTATGCTAGCAAAGGGATAAGTGGGAACAGCAATTACCTTGTCATATTCAGCACAACAGTAAATGCTGAAACATGCCCTTTGATTAACTGGCATCCTAACAAACGACAATGGCAAATCAGAATAAATATTCCAAGTATTTCACAATATCATGTGAAGTATCAGAGATGATAGTTCTGCCCCTGAGATTTCATTTGTTATTTCTAATTCAGCTTTTTAAAACTATGCAAAGATGCATGAGCTCAGCCCACTTTTTGCGCTTTTCTGTGGGAAAAATTCAAAACTTCCTAACAAGTAGGCCAAAACACGTAAATGTACCCTTCACCTTTCTTTCACTTCCCTAAAAATATTTGACTGAAATCAATCCCAGTCAGTTTGCATGTAATCGCCAGTGCTGTAAAACAGGCACCTGAAGGACCCCATCGTTTCCCATGGACTGTGCAACGGGCAGGGAGGTATTTGCTCTGCCTGGCTCAAGCTCTCTAGATGTAAATTGCACTTTAAAACTACATACTCTGCCTACAGGCTGAGGCTATTACTACATCATGCAGAAAAGCAGCTACTCTGTGTCAAAGTGCAAGTATGGTAACTAATTTTACAGGATATATAGGCATAATGAAGAACTGAATTACTACTGAATAGAGGTGTTTAAAGTGCCAGTTAGTCGTTTTGTCACCATTTCGGTGGGGAAAGGGGGACATCTGGTGGGAGATTTTTGTAAAAATTGAGCAAGGTAATTTCCTCCTTGCGGTAGGATGCAAATCGCTGTAGAACTATTCTGAGTAACTGTTAGATCTTGCTTGATTTGTAACCAAGAGTATTATTCAATTAAGGAGTATCAAAATCACACTGCAGAATGTTTTGCAGTGGTGAATACTGTAAAGCCCTCACTTCCCTTTTATGAAGTTCAGAAAAAAGTATAGCTAAGCCTGGATGAATGCCCAGTACCCGCTTCTAAAGACATTTTCACAGAAGGTCTAGGACAGAAGGAGTGAGAGGAAGATTGACCCAGAAAAAGTACTTAATACTTTTTTGCTGGGGGTTACAAAATAAATATTAGAAATCTGCAAGCATTGCATGAGTACGTGAAAAAGCGAGATGTGGCATTCACTAAGCCTTCAGTAGATATCTTCTAAAGGATTATAACTCGCTTAATCAAGCCTTGGAAATGCAATGAGGCAGAAAGCAAAACATACAGTAGTACTTGAGCATGACACTTCAAAATAAATTGCAGCAGATTAAAAGAAGACATAAGAATGTGGTACCTCCAGGGTGCAATGCCCAGTATACTTTGAGCCATCATTTAAATCATTAAGTAATGGTTGTATTTATTGATAAAGAAAAGGAGAGCTGCAAGTTCTCTGATCCTTTCCTAGCAACAATCAGTCTGGAATATGCAGCTTTGCTCCTTCTGCTGTCATTTCGTAGCTTCTATCCTGTTTTGTGAATGATCCCCTTCAGAAAGCATCCTACGAGGAGGCAGGTCCAAGGTCACAGCAGTTGCTGGGTGAGAGCTTCAATCTTGCTGTAGGATCGGCAATGCTGGAAAAGCATTCCCTGCCTGAGGATTGCTGCAAGGGGCTTTGAGAAGACGGCCAGTGTGATGCAAGACCATGCCACTGCTGCTCACTCTGTCAGGCCTTCTTGCATTTTAGCTAAGCTATCTCACCCACTGCAAACTGGATGAATTTAATTTCCATGAAATTCTGTGTCAAATAGACACATTACTTTTCACCAAAGAGTGCACAAGAGATCTGTTGCAAGCTGAGAACTGAAGTGACTATACTTCTTCCCCTACTGCGCTGCATGCCATATTTCAGTTCTTTGTCTAAATCATCTTATATTCTGTGTCCCATGGCTGCATAGTACACTTTTAGACCATCCCTGTTACAAACCTAGATTTTTTTCTCAGTTCTCACTAAAACTTTGTGTCTGAGCACATTCCAGATTTATCTGCAGTCTTTAAAGTGCAGTAAGGGACTAGCAGTGCAGATAATTTATGCTTGCATTTGCGTTTAAGTTATCATTAGCATAAGGTCTTAAATCAGATTATGGTTAGCTTGCTTTTGCAAAGCTAAAGCAGAACTTTCTAAGATAAACTCTATCTTTCTACTATCCAGAAAGTTATTTCCATATAAAGTGTGTTTATTGAATGTGCTGAACTGTTATGTAGTTCCTTTAAATTTATGAAAAGGCTAAGAAACTGCTTGGCAGGAATACTTGAAATGACAATATATATCATAAATGCCTTTCATACTATATGAAGAACAGCATGCAAAAAGAACAACTAAAAAAGTTCAGCATGTTCACTTATGCTCTGAGTATAACATAAACCAAGCTGACCTCATTTTATATGAGGCCATTTTATACTCTCATATACCACTAAGCTTTATTTTATCTATTGTATTTTCATTATTTTTGGCCAAATCTGAAATGAGAGCATTCAGGTTTCTGAGCCACCTGATAGAGAGGAATTTAAAAATGGAACAAGGTTCAGAACTGACTCCTCTTACGAATACATAACTTATTTTAAAAGATAGGCTTCTAAGCTAGCACAAAGAAGTGATGCTAATATTGTGGTCCTGTCTGGAATGCACATTTTAATTGTCTGAACTTCTACTGCAAGCAGAGTTTCATTTCTCTCTTTCAAAAGTGAGTGATCTCATAGTTTGTTAATTTTGGCAATCACTCTCTGGGTAGTTTAGTTTTGTGACACACTACAACTGACAAGTTAAGCCATTAGGAAAATTACTAGAGCCAAGTGCCCTTTCACTGTCAAACAACAAAGAATAAGATTTCTTGCGCTAATTCTTCAATTCCCATTGGTTCCTGTAGGGTTTTGTATCAGTCATGCAAAGTCATTTTTAAAGGCAGGGTCTCACAGCTGATGGTGGACAATGAAGCAGCTCTGTGAAGCACTGTTACTCAACACTGATGACTCTTCAGAGGGGTACTAGTTGACTAACTTTTCCATTTAGAGATGTGCCCAAACCAAAATTCTGGATTTGAATGAGCATAAATCAAGGAATGAAGTTTTAGCACTGAATCTGAGCTTGATTCTGCAGTTGATAGTTGATAAATGGAATGGTAGATCAACTTTGCCATTTGTGAGAAAATCTCAGTGAGATTGTTCTCATGGGGAGTCCATGGGCTAAGCTGTATAACTAAATTTTCAAAAGATTTGACCAGTCCAACTGCTTGTGATCTCAGAGTTTATCATGCTTACAAAAGGTAGTCAGATTTCAGCGTCAGCCTGCTATGTTCTTCCATTTCTACACTACATTAGTCTGATGGGATTTTCTGCTTTTCTCTGGGACATTGAATATTTTCTACTTGCAAGTGCAAAGTACCAGCCTTGGTGGAAAAATCATGTGGTATGTTGTGGTAGGACCTGCCTTCCCTAAAGCCATGGTAGCTAAGAGCTAGGGTGAGCGCTTGCACTACCAAAGGACCAGCTGGAGGGCCAGTTACTGCTTGGGCACTGGGAGGCAAGGTGCACAAATGGCTTCATCCCAGAGGACTGCTGGGAGTTTCCTTGCAGAGTCCAAAAATGAAAAAGTTTGCATGACTCTGTGTGTGTGTTTGAACATATATATTTTTTCAAAATTACCTTCGTATCATTTTTGTGGAAGTGTAGCCAGCCATGTGTAAACCGGTTCCTTGTCTGAGTTCAGCAATTTTAATTGTCCCAGACCAATCCATGAAATAAACAGGTGACTGAGATGTAGTTGCAGTAGGGAAAAAACAGGTCCCTTGTGCTAACAAATTGCAGCAATCTTCAGCACAAAAGAGAAGTGGCAAGTGTTTGCAATACAAAGCTTGTGTACATATAAGATATTGTTAGTGATTTGGGTAAAATGATACTAAAGTTAAAGTTACTTATCCAAATGGATAAAGTTACTTACCCATTGTCTTCACAGGAACAATGCAGTGAAGAAGATATATCTATTTTTTAATTTAGGGTTTCTGTTGAATCTTGTATAAACAAATCCAAACTCCATTGAACTATACAAATAGAATCCATGCCAGATTAATTTTATACGATTTAGGGTTGCTTGCGAACATCATACACACCTGGACTTTCCATAGCAGACTGGCTCCCCAGCACAAGTCTGTTGACAACACTTTACGTGACCTGTGCACAACGTGTACCCAGCTGAAGGTGTGTAATACATGCCTACACACTGTTTATTATAAACTCTGCACAGGAGTCTTCCATCTTCCTGGAAGATTAACACTTTTTCTTTGGCTCCAAAGAGTTAAAAGATACTTTGTGGGAGGATTCAGAAGGAAGCATTCATTTGAATTGAAAACACAGGCAGGAAAATACATGACATTTATAGCACAACAGTTTATTTCTAAGGGATTAGCTGATGAGATTTTAGGAATAAATACGATGTACATTAGGTTTAGAAAAGGCTTTTCCCTAGATTAGTATAAGAACATTATGCCATTGATTTCTGACACTGGATTTGTAAACTTAAAATGTAGTGCTGAATCAGTAAGCACAGCTTTCGTGGAACTTAAAAATCATCTCATGCAGTAATTTTTCCAGCTGTAACTGACACCAGCAGATCTGTGGAAAGTGTGATTTTTGTTCTAACTGTATGATGATTGGGCTGAACTTAGTAATTTCAATGTAATTCCATTGAATTAATGAAGCTACACTAGAAGAAAATTCTTTTCTGGTCTAATTTTCAGCTGGGTCTTTCTTCTATTTTTTTAACCAAACATAATTGTGAGTTGGCTTAATGTGGTTGCATCTGTAAATGCTCATGCTAACTTGACACCTCTATCACATCACGCATTCATTGTTTGGGTGGTAGAAATATTTGTAAGCAGGAGAACTCAGAATACCTTTGAGACAGTCCTGTGGTCATTACTTGTCAGAAAATAGGACTGTGTGTGAGAATGCTGGCACAACTGTTGGTGAAAAACATCACTGAAACTAGTTTGGGATTAAAGCTGGAATAATTTTTTGCAAACAAGTCTGCTTAAGGTATTTTAAGCTATCCTACTTGGCAGAAACTGTCCCTGTTTGGTCTTTGTTCAGTTTTTTCCATTTTTAATGAAAAGAACAGTAATTTTCACATCTTCTGTGGAAGCAACAGTATTTAGTATTATTTTCAGTAGTACTAACAGCTAGGGAGATGCAGGACTGATGTGCTGCTGATGCTGGAAACTCTCTAAGCTGCTTCTGCTTGGAAAGCTAAGTTTCAAAGTCACACACGGTTCCTGCATAGAAATGCTAGCACTCCTCTTACTGGCTTCTTTGTCAGGCTTACCATGGTGTTGGAAAAGTGTCCAGGAAAATGTGCTATTTAAAATTTTCTGAATTCATTCAATGAAACAAAAGCCTGATGTTTCCTGCTACTGCAAAGTCTTCACTGTCAACAAGATGAACTTGACCTTCAGTAAACCAGAAACCTATCTTTCATCATTCTTTGACATTTTTGTTCTTCTTCCTATTCTGTCTCCTTTTCCTTTGGCCATTGGAGAGGCAAGATATCAATTTATATTTCTATATATGTACATTTACATATTTTTATAAATATATATATGTATTTAAATTTATGTGTAAATATATCTCTGCATAAGCAAACTTGCAAAAGAAAATGATCATCAGTAACTAAAACTCACTTCTCCAGATCAACTGGGCTGAGTACCCATCAGGAACAAGAGAACCCCAGAGCACAGGACAATTAACAGGCTGTGTGAAGGCAGCTTGGGCAAACCAGGCCATGTGCTCTCCCAGGACCAGTTCCCAGGATACAGGCAGAGAAATTCCTGGAGTGCCTGGGCCTGCCTCAGGACACCACCAGTGCTCTGAATCATCCTGACCTGCCACTACATTGTTAGGAAATATTTATATTACAGTAGTGCATAGGAGCACAACTAGAGATAAAGCGCTACTGTGCAAGGCACTAAAGCAAACTTGGTAATAGCATACCAACTGCCTAGGAAAGCTCACATCAATTTAGAGAGCCCTCAGCAAAGCCACTCCTGTAACGGAAATTACTCATCCTCTGAACACCAAATGCCCTGTTAAGCTCTGACATGTGCAGTAAGACATAGTAATCACATTTTGCCCTGAAGCATTTGGGAGTTAATAATTCTTGTAGAGAAAATCCACCTCATTCAATTCTCAGAGGAACTCATTGTCCACACAGCCACCAGATCAGTTTGGTTTTCGGCTAGAGATGTTGCATCAAAAGGACAGCAAGTATTTCATGCTGTATGCTGGAATGTAATTCTGCATCACTATAACTCATAAAAAGGTAATAATGAACAGTGCTATAAGTGACAAGAACCACGATAGCAATGGATAAGCTGGTAAGGATGTGTGAGCTAACAGAAGCATTGCTCGGCACCTCAGGCTTTGAGGGGCACACTGGTTTCCATGTACACAATGCTGGGTCTTGCTTCTGGCACTCTCAGCTGCCCCCTCAAGAGAACTAGGGCCAGGCACACAGCTGGGGGCTACTCACATCTCCCACTCATTTTGCTGCAAACATGAAACGCTTTCTGTCACGTCCATGGCTCTGTAATGGTATAAACTTACTTGAAGGGAAAGGGAAATTGGGCTTTTACTGTCCCTGTACAAATTACTGACAATTTACAAAATATTGTCAAGGTATACTTATTTAGTATTGTTTTAAAGTTCAGATGCCTTAGTGACAAGAGGCCTTTTACACAAATATTTGGAAGCTGTTCTTATGCAAGCTTTTAAAACTTATCTCCTCTGGAGTACTCCAGGGGTCTAGACAGATTTACCCTCTTCACATATGCTTTCTTTCTCTCTCTCTGTTCCTCCCTCTGCTCATGTTCTGTAAAACATATTAACTTCCTTGTCCTGAAAGGTATTCACTTTTCAACTTATTCAAGAGATGGTCCCAAAACTCCACAGATACATGAATTAAACATTACCTAGTCTTTAGAGCTGCAAATTTTGCTGTTACCCTAACTCTAAAAGAGGTTACAAAAAAGATTTTGCCTACCTTTTCAGTGACTCATTAGGCACTACTCTGTATGAAATGCCTCTATCCACTAACTTGCATATTTTACTAATGGTTATAAATATCCTGAATGGGTACAAGCCAATCAAATAAATAAATACAGCTCATTTCTGGCTCTTGAATGAGATCAAAGACAGCCATAATCAACCACTTTAGAGCAAGAGTAAGCATATGCAATTCACTCTTAAAATTTTGTTCCAATATGTTTTTAAAAGAGGATGAAGTGCTTTTAATTCCTACCTTATGCTGCCCCAGAGCTGTAATTATTGCACCACTTCTTAGGATTTAATCTTTCTATGAGTTTTTATGTCTCCATGTATCTAGTTCATAAATTCCCAGACATTTTTTCCCACTTCAGATAACTTTACCTCCTTTTGGAATGGTAGACCTCGGTACCATGGAAGTAAAAAATAAGCTGTTGTGGAAGAGACTGAAAGATTGATGAAGCACAGGAATTAATAAATTACATGGAGTGAGCATATCCTGCACTTATTTCAAATAATTCTTTAAAATTATAATGATGTAATGATTTTTGTTTTGTTCCATAAAGAGGGTTTTGGCAACAACTTGCCCAGTGAACACATCCTAGCATTAAGTCTACACCCACTTTTTTTTTTTCCTCCTGACAGAAACTGGGGGAAGGAAAAAAAAAAAAAAAACCCAAAACCAAACCTTGTAACTGGGAGTAGTTCTGCTGGAGGACACAACCACTACCTGATCTGCAAGCACCTTTATTGAATTCATCATCATTCAGGTAACCTGTCTGCTGCCTAAGAAACAAACCCCAGCAGAGTTGTGTAAGGTTATTTCACCCAGGTGACTGTGTCACCTCAGACTCAGGCAGTCTGTGACTGCTGGCAGAGCACTCGCCTCAGTAACTTGGTACCTTTCAAGCATGAAGCATCCAATTCTGACAAAGTAACCAAAGTAAATGAACTTGTACTAGAGAAAAAAACCTATGGAAAGATCAAAAGTGGATATCACAATGTATTGGTTTCAGTCATGGAGTAATTTGTAATAACAAGTTAAACTAAGACAATTCAATGCCATTACCAGGTACTGATCAGTGCTACGAAGCGTAAGCAGAAGAAGGTAGAAACTAAGGCTGACTGGGTTTATTTTCAGTTGCAGTTTATGCAACTGTAGTTCCATAAACAGTCTCTCTGATTTCAGGAGAACTATCCAAATCAATCATGCACGCAGGGCCTTAGCATTGTTTCTGGTTAAAGAAGCTTCACACGTCGTGTCACAAATCTCACCTTTGAAGAAATAATGTATTTTAGGGCAGGCACAAAAGACCTCGACTGCAGAGCTCCAAACAGGAGGTTTACATTGAATTAAAGGTGGAAGTGGTTTGGGCCCTTCCAGAAGCACCATCTGTTTCTACGGCTGGTCATTGTTTAGATTATTTATGACTGAATTTTTATATTTATCTGGTTAACTTTTGGATATCCTCCCAAAATAACTATTAACTCTGAGTTGTCAGGGTAATATATTAAGATGCAGGGGTTTAATGTTATTATTTTGTGGAAAGAACCACAAGCCTTTTTATGTAATATATCAATACCTACAAAACCAGGAAATAGCTATACTATTGCAAGGCAAAGGGAACTGCAGCATCACATATTTGTTGTTCACACCATGACCTATGCTAATTGAAATTTCTTCATGAGAAAAACAGAAAAGCAAAGGACAGCTTTTTTTTTTTTTAGGTTTCCCCTCCCCCACAGTACTTAGCACAGTATCTATCTTCATCTTACAGCTCAACAGAGAGAGAGGAGTAGATGGGATGAAGCTCCTCCAAAAATAATATTGTTATTAAAATCATAAGCAGGAAAACTCTCCAAACCAAATGACAGTGTAGAAAGCCAACATTGTTTTATTGCAGCGCTGGGTGCATGGGGGATCTTTCCTCCTAACATGCGCACCAAGCTACCCGAAGGTACACATTACATACAGTAGAGTACTTGTGTATTCATAGAACATTACATATTTGTTTCCATTCACGAACAGGATTGGTTACAAGTTTCTCATTTCTAATGCAAATCAGCGCACATCCTCAGGTAGCACTGCTGAAGTTCTTTACCACCTACCCGTGCTCCCCAAGCAGGGGTCTGCCCTCTTTCCAGGGTGCTATTTGCGTTGGAGGTCATGATCTCCCATTGCAATTACCTTTCTCCTACTTTCAACTAATTTTCTGAGGGTTGCAACAGCTTATAGCTTGTCTCCTCTTGCAGCCAGAACTTTTTCACTTGGAGACTTCCTGCTGCGTAATTTACATAACTCTGTTCTTATCATTACCTGTTCTTTGTTTCCAAAGACTGGACTCCCTTGACTATAAGTCCTTTCATTCATCAATTTTGACGACTTGAGAGGGTGGGTCTGCTTGATCTAAACTTTGTGCAAGTTCTTGTTTAACTAAATCAGAGTTCAGTAATTTGGGAGTTTAGGCAACAATAGAAAAGAAAAAGGAAATGGGTCTTGAAGATGCGTAACTTACATCAGTCTTAAAATGAACGAAAGGAGATGGAAAAGAGTCTTTTTCCGTATTAGCCTGTATGATCTCATCCTGCACTATTAGAGGTGCTGGGAGTCTTTCCATTTTCCTTGAGGGATCAGGTCCCACAATTAAAAAATATTGTGCTAAAATAAAAATGGACAGAACCCTGGTTGGTTTTGCAAACATTCATCAAGGATGGTTCAAATTTAGGTCAAAAATAAGCTAGTAGAAATTAGTATCTGTGGGAAAGGTTTTGTAAGACTGAGGTAGTTTTAGTCAGAGTATAATTACACTCTTCATGCTCACTAGGTTATGCATACCAATATATAGACTTCGGAATTAGAGAGCATGAACTTTCATGAATTTGTTTGTATTTAAAGGGTAGAACTTCAGTCAATTGAGAACATTTATAGAATTTATTCTTCAGAAAGGGTGAGCCCACAATCTCATGTAGTTTTTGGCTACTCTCCGTGTAGCAGGATAAAACAAACCCTGAGATTAAAACACCTTAACTGTTTCACTTTGGACTTTACGGCTTGTGTCCAGTCTTGGTTTAAAACTCATTTTACCATAGTCTGAATCCACACAGCACTCTACAAAATATACATTGATAAGGATATTAGCAACCATTTTTAAAACACCAACTTTTGAAAAATATATTGCCAAGGAAAGTTAGCAAAAAAAAAAAAATTCTTAGCAAAATAAGGATAAATTGAGGAAAAATTTTTAGTCTTCCTAATAATGTACTGCGTTCCCCTTCCCACCAGAGAAAATCTTCTTCAATTATGAAAATCTAAAAAAGACTTTCTTCCTGGTGATCTACCTGCATTCCCCCATCAATAAAAAATAAATCCAAGAGAGATACTGTAGTACAGTGCTACAATAAACAGTACTCCCAGGTATTTTAGGAGGAACTATATGTACCTGTTAGAACAAAAGAACATTAGGTGAGGATCTCAAAAAAATATGAATTCATGTCTCCCAGGTGATACTGCAGAAAGATCTGATTGTCTCATTTGCATGAAAAGGAGCCAAAATGCTGCATACTAGCTTTTTTGTTACTTACCCACATTCACTATGGCATAACCTTTTTAGCAGTCAGTGAAGGCAATCAACCACATTATCACAGGAGCATGCTGAAGTCAAACACAGCAGAGGCAGTGAACCAGACTGACTTACCCTATTACAGCTGGAAGCTTCCCAAAATGCACTCAGTATTGTACCCTGTAGTAATATAATCTTCCTTTCTATGATTCTAACCCTATAAAATTAATTTGTCATATTGGACACAAACTGAAATTTCCCTATTAATCTGAAACACTAGCAAAAATGAAATTAAATTATATCAATGTGTATAAATACTGGATAAGAACGAATAAAGAGGGAGCCAGGCTCTTTTCAGTCATGCTCACTGACAGAAGCAATAGGCACAGATTAAAAAACATGAAATCTGAGCATGAGAAAAACCTTTTTTACTCTGAGGGTGATCAAACACTGGCATAGGTTGCCCAGAGAGGGTGTGGAGTCTCCATCCTTGGAGATCCTCAAACCCCAGCTGGACGTGGTCATGGGCAACCTGCTCTAGGTGGCTGTACTTGAGCAGGTGGGCATGGACTAGATGATCTCCAGAGGTGTCTTCCAACCCACAGCCATTCTGTGATTCTGTGAAAAGAGGAAATTATCCTATAGCTAGTCCATATAGTTCAGTTCCAGTGTAACACTGATGACGCCATATGAGGAAGTTGATCATATTGTAGTTCTTTAATCTAAATAAGATTCCATAATGGCTAAAGTGCATTTTTTGAACCTTACTAATCTCAAACAGATAAGGTAAGGGGAAAAGACGGGGTTTTATGGAACCTTTGTCCTTCTGGCTAATCAGCTTCAAATAATGCACTTAACCTATTGTGGAATCTTGAAAGACATATTTTTGTTCAAAATGTCTTGCTGATTTGATAAAGAAGCATAAAATTGTTTTACAAAATTCTTATGGAGCTTGCATGTGTTTTGAAGTCTTCTATAAAACGAATACGAAACGATTAGTTTTTACATAACTTAATCTTATACTACCGCCTAGTGGCTAAGATCTAAATGAGCTGCTGTATAGCTTGACTGCATTTTATATGTGGATACAGATATATAATAGTTCTGTATGTTATAAAATTATTTTCATTCATTTTTTAAAACCATATTATGTATATTATATGTCACGCAGTAACAGTGTTGCCAAATACAGTGAAGACCAGAGAAATTTCCATGTTCAAGGACACTAACATTCATGTTGAGCATTACTATTTATTGAATGCAGTCTTACTGCCAACAGGATCTCCAATATAGTTACGGTTTGAGATAGAATTACTTTAAAAATGAGCGGTAGTGAAGGACTTCAGCCATCATGTTTGAGTTATCAGGTAGCATTGTTAGAAAGAAACATTCTTGGAGCAGATTGTGTTATAAATGTCCAGTGAGGATTTTTTTGCATCTTCCTACAAAGCTCTTGTGACTCAAACATCATAGAATCATAGAATACTTTAGGTTGTAAAAGACCTTTAAGACAATTGAGTCCAACCGTTAACCTAGCACTGCCAAGTCCACCAACAAACCATGTCCCTAAGCACCACAGATACCGGGATGGTGACCCAACCACCTCCCTGGGCAGCCTGTTCCAGTGCTTCACCATCCTTTCCATGAAGAAATTTTCCCTAAGATGCAGTCTAAACCTCCCCTGGCACAATTTGAGGCTGTTTCTTCTTGTCCTATCGCTTGTTATGTGGGAGACCAACACTCACCTCACTACAGCCTCCTTTCAGGTCGCTACAGAGAGCAGTAAGGTCTCCCCTCAGCCGCCTTTTCTCCAGGCTAAACAACTGCAGTTCCCTCAGCCGTTCCTCATGAGACTTGTCCTCTAGACCCAGCTTTGTTGCCTGTCTTTGGACACACTCCAGCACCTCTTTGGACACTGCCTTGTGCAGTGAGGGGCCCAAAACTGAACACAGGATTCAAGGTGCGGCCTCACCAGTGCAGAGCCCAGGGGGACAATCACTGCTGGCCATGCTGTTTTGGATACAAGCCAGGATGCCGTTGGCCTCCTTGGCCACCTGGGCACACGGCTGGCTCATGTTCAGCCGGCTGTCAGCCAGCACCCCCAGGTCCTTTTCCCCCAGGCAGCTTTCCAGCCGCTCTGCCCCAAGCCTGTAGCGCTGTGTGGGGTTGTTGTGACCCAAGTGCAGGACCTGGCACTTCTCCTGGTTGAACCTCATACAGTTGGCCTCGGCCCATGGGTCCAGCCTGACCAGATCCCTCTGCAGAGCCTTCCTGCCATCCAGCAGATCAACACCCCCCTCCAATTTGGTGTTGTCTGCAAACTTAGTGAGGATGCAGTCAAACAGAACTGGCCCTGGGAACACCACTTGTGACTGGCTACCAACTAGTTTTAATTCGGTTCACCACCACTTTTTGGGCTCGGCCATCCAGCCAGTTTTTTACCCAGCAAAGACTACACCCATCTAAGCCATGAGCAGCCAGTTTCTCCAGGAGAACTCTGTGGTGATTAGAGTTTATTGTGCTCGGCATAACGGATCCAGATCCAGTAAGCCCTCACACATCTATTTCCCATTCATTGTTGTAGTTCCTGCACCTGGCTAAGCTCACAACTACATGACTTTTAATTCTTGGCATTTTGTATCCCTGCCACCGCACTCAACTGTCAGCACTCTTTGTTATGCAGGAGTTATGGTAGCAAGGAGCAATGGATGCGCACCTTGACTATGTCTAAAATTTTTTTTTTAAACTAACATATCTATATGTAGAGCTAGATATGGATAGAGAAATTTAGAGTTAATTGATTTAAGTCTCTTTCCTAGAGGCTTCTGTAGCTCAGGTCTTGCTGGAAGGAGATATTTTAGTGTGCAAAAAGTTAGGTGTGGAACAGGAAAAAAACCATGTCGTTTTGTCCACCAGGTGGCATTTCACCATGGGGCTTCTATGTTTAAAAAATCACCTGAAGCAACACGAACTTCAGGTTATGATCATATGGAGTGTCAAGTATTATTGAGCAAGGATCTGTCTGTTTCTGCAAATGTAATTTACCCAGATCTCTTCTGGGGTGGCGACTTTGATCTTAATGAAGGGAATGGGATTTCTGTCATTGTCTTAAAAGAAAAAACACCAATTAGGTAGAAGTGTTAGGGGGAAAAAAATCTATTTGCAGGGTGCAGGAAAGGCTGTTTTTCTTCTCTTTGATTTGATAGAAACACTATATAAGTGATGGTGAGTGATTTATATCTAATGCAACAAAGAAGGGAAATGGAAAAGGGGACAGTCACTGAGTGGCACAAACTCAGAATTTTGGACGATGAATAAGCCCAACAGGCAGTACAATTCATTCTGCAAGAGCTTCCTGCACTGTTGGAAAACATCCTAGTATAGAACTCATAAACCTTTTTTTTGATGCCGTTTTAGTCCAATACACACATTGTCTGCTGTTCCTTTTCCTCCATACCAGCTGGAAGTTAGGCTGCATACATTATTATAATGTAAAGGCATTTGTGCAGCGTAAATGAGGGAAAAAAATATCTCTGGTGGGGGCAGCAAAGTTTGAGTTTGGAAACCATCCTTGTAACAGTCATCTGTGCAAAACCCATAGTTTAATCTTGTTTTAAAATGTTGTATTCTATTCTTTGCAGTTTGCATGATTATGTATGAGTATGTTTAGGTAAATGTAGGAATGTAAGGTGCCGGTGATGTGCAATACACTGATGGAAGCTGAAACTCTTCTCTCAGTGGAACAGATCCACCTCATATGGCAGCAGCCAGTGCACCCCAGTACCCCCAACCGAGACACTCCTGGAAAGACAACTTCAAGCCTTACCTTCAGACCCTTTCAATCCTTTCCTCTCTTGGTAGCAGCTCTCTGACAGTAATGGCTTTCCCAGAAGCAACACGGTAAAATCACAGAGAAGATCTGCCAAGGCCTTGTGCTAGGACAGGTCTCTGACACTGTCTCAGCTGGTGATTAGGGAACATTGTATTGATGACATGGAAGTGGAGAAGAGCTTTCATTTCCTGACTAGCCAGTCCACAGTTTGGCCTTACATTTCTGTTCATTTCCATCACGTGTGATTTAGAACTTTGATACTTTGTTTTGTGCTTTGATACTCCATTTACCTTCCAGGCTTCTCAGAGGCTGCTGAAAGCATCTCTGTATACATTACTTCTTGTTAAAATAATGGAAGTTTCTGTCTCCTTAGTGCAATGTATGTATGTATGTATGTACAATTATTGAACACTTTCTGAACCCTGGCTAGTGGTGTTCTGCTGGAAAAGCAGGTTTTAATATCAACAGATTGTAAGTGAGCTGGAAAAAGGCTTCAAGTGGACTAGCAGTGATTGTTACAGCACCTACAAGAAAACAGTATCTAAGGTATCCAGTTCTCTTTCTTAGAAACAATAAAAGGCTTCCTCTTTTCAGCGCACAAAACTGGCATAAAAGCCTCATTTACTCTTACAAATTTTCTTCTGCTAAGGAGAACTGTTTTCAGGGCATTTGCTTGAATCGGCTTTTCTACAAAGTGCAATTGTGTGCTAATCTACACTATGCAGTAGGGATCTGCCAGACCCCTTACCAACACTGGAAGCAGATGCTGAACTGGACATAATAGGTCCAAATAGTTTACAGTTGTAGAAAAAAACAGTTCAAGTAATAAGTGATACCGAGACACATAACAGCTGTTGCTATTTCTGATTGGGAACATTTTGCTGGTGTTCTCGTGATGAGTTTTAGCTGAGTTGTTAAAAACAAATACTGAAATGAAAACTAACACGTGTGTCTTGCCTACAGAGGTAGGCTACTTCTCTTAAAATTTTCTCTATCTGCTATGCTTTAGATCCTCAGGATGTAGTTGTATTGTTCTAATTATCCAGCCATACTGAAAATGTTTAAGGACCTCTGCACAGATCTTCATTATACATCTTAGAAGAACACCTGATGTAAAACCTTTCTGCAAAGGAACAATTTCTACTCTTCTCCTTGCTGTCATGTCCACCTCCCTTCATATCTCCCACCCTGCTAGTTCCACCCTACTTCTACCTCTCCCTCAACCCAGAATTAATATTGGAATGCTTCATAGAAAGGATTAAAGGGGGAAATGTCTTACCTTTACCAAATTCAGTCCAAAAAGTACTACAGGAACGGTACTCTCAAATTAAGAATAAGCCTATACTTTATCATTGTTGCCATGGTGATCAAAACTAGGGCAGTAACCTTTTTTTTTTTTCATTTTTCAGCCTGTGCTGTTGATATGCTAAAGAACTTGGTCCCTGGACAGCAGTCTGATTAACTGCAGAACACACAAAAAAAATCGCTGAGCCATAAAAAAGAAAAGATATTAAATGTTTGAGTGTTTTATGATTGTATCTTCAAAGAGGAAAGAAAAACGGGAAGGATAAGAATGTACTACTGAGTAAGGAGGGGTAGGTGACAAAGGAGAGTAGGGATGAGGCTAAGACATGGACATACAGAAACATTTTAAGTTAACGAGAAGCAGGCAGTCCTCTTAATGTTTTGGGACTCCTCCTTATGTCACCCAGGCCCAGACTTTTGACTGAAGATCTCAGAGGAACAATACTAAGGAGTCATAGACCAGTTTCCTTGCTACATTGTTCCAGGCACATATAGTTCCTTCCAGACCTCTCTTGGAAAGGAAAGATACCAGTGAACACTTGGTTCCACCTTCAGTCCTGGAGCTGCAAATGACAATGTATTTTTTCACATTCTCCATGCCAAGGTAAGGACTAAATGCAAAGTTTAAGCTTGCACACATTTTTTTACAAGACTAGAGATGTATCAATATTGTGCATTTATGAACTCGACACACCAGTAAATCTCATAATGTCTATATTTTTGGCTGCTTTGATCATTAAGAGTTTACTTATAGTGATATGCAGTATTTGATTGCTATTTTAAAGGATTCAGTGATGTTTCATAGAATCACACGTATATAGTAGCCATTACTAAACAATTGCATAAAACAATGAAAACCACAGTGCAGTTTTTTAGCATGCAGCCTCCTGAGTTTATACTGTGGTTTGCAGAAGCGTCTCTGTATCATGCCAATCAGATAGGGAGGACAGGGAATTCTAATTGAAAAACTAAGGATCGTGTAACTTGATAAGAAATTCAAAATGAAAAAAAAAGAAGCAGGAAAGGCATTGAATTGAGCAAGTAACTTGAATTTAAATGGGGTTTAGTTTAATTTCACAGCATTTGCCTTGCCTTTCCAAATGTAAAGATCAGAAACTTTATTAGATTACATATTTAGGAGCATGTAAGAAATAACAATTTCTTACAATTTCTGACATTTTCTCCTCACAAATATACTTCCAAAATAAAGGAATTTTTGTTTCGCATGGTCAGGCTTTGCTGCTTTGGAGCAACACAAGTTCTCATTATTTTTTTGCTTAGCCATATCCTCACTTATACAGCGGTGAAACTGAAGGGGAATTTCTATAGTCAGTGAATTGAGGATCCATATGTAGTATGGCAGGTAAAGTAGCACTTTTCAAATGATCAGTTGCAGTGTCAAAGGCGCTGTAAAGTCACTTTAGACTTGTGTGTCATCTGTAGCTTTTAGTATCAGTTAGTTCTCCTCTCCAACAAACATGAACCAGACTTTTCCTTCAAGCCTCAAAATATTGTGCTGTTGCTTACTATTC
Source organism: Falco rusticolus (assembly GCF_015220075.1). Lineage (NCBI taxonomy): Eukaryota > Metazoa > Chordata > Aves > Falconiformes > Falconidae > Falco > Falco rusticolus. The sequence continues at coordinate 60,499,562 of NC_051187.1, forward strand.
CTCTGATTGCTGTTGCTGTCACCACATTGAGCATGAGCAGCCCATTTCTTCCTGGCAGCTGGCTTTCAGGTCACACTGGAACCATGCTTACAAGGAAAGGCTACAGAGTGCTAAATGTGTCCAAGAAGGTCATCACATAGTTTAAATAAAATTTGGATTAACAACAGGCATGGGTTCAACAGCTTGCCTCCTTCTTGACTCGGTCTTAATTTACTGAGCATCACTCTCTTAAAATCGTTGCCCTGAGTTTATCTAAATTTAATGGCTATTTTAGTATCTGTTAGATTAGCAAAGCTGGTCTGATGGGCTGGTGTCCATGGGATTGGACTGGAATAAGCTGTCCTACTATGAACGTTCCAGGATAGCTGTCCAGAGTGGAAACCCCATCAGAAATAAATAAATAAAAAATAATAGCTTTATTCCAGTACTATTATGTTTTGATGTTTCTTTAAAGACCTATGTAGTTTTAGTAATTAAGAAGGGAGGAATGAGGACACAAACAAGAACATAAAACTTAGCTTTTAGAAACGTTTTTCTGTAACTTTCTTTTTCACTGTTTTTCCCCTTGGAATTAGTCATTTTCTTTCTTTAACAAGCAAAACATACGTGCAGCATTGGAACAGACTTACATTTCTTTAGTGGTGATAAATTTGCTCCATTCTGTTTGGATGTTTCCCCTGAATGTGAAGTACAAAAATAATCTGAAAAGGCAAAAGATCCTAGCGTATTTTAAAAGCTAAAAGGCTTCATTTAGTTTTTTTATGAACTATACCAGCTCTCCACAATTAGATGATAAGTCATCTAGACATGGCAAGTCTTTTCATTGTGTCTAAATACAATCTCCACTGAAGCTGAATCACAATCCCTGAGTGGCTTTACAGACTTGATAGCTGTTTTCCTAATGTAGTTCATAATAATCTTTTGTACTAACTCTCCAACACTGATCTGGAAGGAAAAACAAAGTTACAAAAAAACAATACTCATTCCAAAGCAGAACTCATTCAGCATTCACAGTATCTTAATAGATAATATTCAAGCCAATTTGTTCAGGACATGAGGACATGGCTTGATAGCCATGAAAAACTCAATTATTTGTGATTTGTTTGAAGGGGTTTCTTTCCTATTTCTGAGTTTATCCTTTCCCACTTACTATGTTTGTCTTTTCTTGCCCCAAGGAGAAATTATAGTAGCAATAGCAGCTTCTTTGCATTCCTTTAATTAAATTCTGAAAGGCGCCAGATGCTTCCATTAGCAATCTCCCTTTCTCTTACTAAAGCACAGAGAATTTAATCATATAGTAGACTTTATTTTACTCTGAACCCAGGCTAGGGCAGTATTAATTAAGTCTTGCCATTTAGTTAAAAATACAGCTTGTCGTCACAACAGGTCTCTGCTGCATTGCTTGGTATTGTTTATTCAATCCAGTAGAGAATTCAGAGATTTTAGCATGCTCTGTAGTTTAAATTATTAGAGACTCGATCTGTAATTGTTTCTTCTTGTCCAAGAACTAAGTGTTTTAATTTAGCCCTTTGGAAGTGCCTCATTCACTCATACTGAAATGTAGATAGCTAGGGCTTGAAGAAACAGCAGGAATATTTCAAAGGATGGTGGTTCATATTACCTTTAACCAGATTCAAATAGTATTTAGGTGCCCAAAGGTACAAGAAGGGGTTCCCCGGGATTTTCACGAACATCTCAGGCCTTCAGAAACTTTTAAAAATCTCAGTATAGCATTATCTGCATCCTTAGGTGTCTAAACATTCTTTGACCACGTTCTTAATTCTTGCATCCTTTTTCCAAGGATGCTGCAGTGTTAAGCAAGGCAAATTTTAGGCAGCTGTTTTGGCATGTACCCCAGAAACAGCCAATGAATTCACAGTCTTTACCTTTCATAAAGGAAATTTTATCCAAATAGTCAATGGTGCAGCTGGGATACAGGTCACTTCCCAGGTACATCCTCAGACTGAGAAGATGAGCGTTTTAACACTTTACGTTTTTCCTCCCCACGTCTGATTCCTCTGGGAAGGGAAGGCGGGTGCAGGAGCCAGAAGAGACCCCTGAAGAACTTTGACCAGGTCCCTACCAGAGGAACTTGGGCACTCAGCAAACAAGAGACCCCCAGCCAGGAAAACATCCTGCTCTACCTCCTGTCTTACAACAAGGCTGTCAGATATTCACAGATTTATTCATGGATGAGCTGCAGACCCAGAACTTTATTTAAAGGAAAGACTTAACAAACAATTTTTAATAACAAACACATTTGAGGAAAACTTGCTCTGCTTGGGGACAATTAGCAAAGAAGAAAGGTAAAGTTCATCAGATAAATTATCCATTACGAATTATTCACATGATTTTACAAAAACCCTTGAATTAGTGCCAGATAAAGATCTTAATTTATTACTCCCTTCCCTGAAGCACAAGAGTATGTGACAGCTTCAGATAACTAGGCTTTGTGGAAAAAAAGGGAAAAAAAAGTTTAAAGCATATCATTTAGGCCTCTCTGAGTCTAATAACTCATTTGGATGAACTTTATATAAATTAGTTACAGAAAATGAAGCTGAGGCCAAATACACTGAATTGACCAGCAAGCCCAGCACTGGCTCCTCAGGCCTAGCGCCAGCCCTGCGCGCACACACAGGGCTCTCTCACAGGCCGCTCTTGTCAGGAAATAAAACACTGTCTCTACTGCAGGCAAAAAAAAGAAAAAAAAATCCAGCCAGGCTAAAAACAAAACATGAATTGTGTGGATTTTTTGTCAGTCTTTCTCCAAAAGTCTGCTCATCTGCCCACTCCAGGGTGCCAGGAGCCCTTCTCAATGAAGCACTTTGAGTAAGGCCATTCCTCTTCGTTTCATCCTGGCTACCTCATGCTTGCATAAATTCATTGCTGTATCTTTGAGAGTTATCAGGTTACCACAATCCTTTTTGCTTGTCTGGATGCTCAGGATTTTAATCAGGAGTTAATATAATCTTTCCTGGTTTTAACAAAAAGACCTTTGCTGCTGCCACATATCTAACATCCCCTTTGTTTGTTCTATAGTTAAGTTTTATATACTCAGAATCACTTAAAACCATAATTCATTAGTCCACATGAGATTTAACACATGCACACACACACATAAACCTCCCATACAAGACCCTACTGTTCTGGCCTGTCCTTACTTGCACTTGGACAAATGACAGCACAAGGCACAACATTAAGGAAAGCCTGAGTTTTATTTTAGCTTCACAAATTTTACGTTACGAATCCATAGTTGTTAAAGTGCCCATAGCCTAAATATCCTTGTCCTCAAAATGAAAAAATCAAAAAGAAAAAAAAATTTTTTTTTTCATGTAAACACAAAGAGATTCTTGATGGAGAAGAAGAAACATAAATGTTGGAGATGAGGTCACAGATCCGTGATGTAAAGTGTTCAGCACCACTGTCTTATTAAGGAGTTTCCATCTCTCTTCTCTTTCTCGTGGCTCAAGCCATTTGTTTCTGTTCCTATCGATCACAAACCCTTCATAGTAGCTGGCCAATATATTTATCTCCAGGCCCACAGCATGGACCTCTATGCAGCCTGCAGCAACAGCTGTGGGAGGGCAGTGGGCCACCAGGTGGGTGAGGAAGGGAGAGAGGCACGGAGGGACTTGTGAAACTGGTATGGCACACAAATGGGCTTGCATAGTAAAGGTGAAGCATCATATTAGTAGCCCATCAGACGTATTTCAACTTACAGATTAACTGAGAGGGCAATTTTACTGCTATTGAATATGGCAAAGAGGACTGCAAAAAGAAAAGGCTGTATTGCTATGGAGAACTGCTGGAAGCACAAGAGCTTTGTGAGTGGCAACAAGCAGCAAATTGAGCCCACACTTCCAGTGTCCTGCAGTATTAAATAAATAAATACACTGCTGTGAATTTGGACTGTTTTTACATTTTCAAAGCATTTTTTTTGCCTGCTTTGAGTTTATACTGCAGTAGAGTAAATGATTATAAAAGGCTCATGGCAAGAAAAAAAATCAAAACTCTCTTCTCAAATGGTAGCCAAGAAGAAAGGTCATAAATTAAGAAAGATTAGAGAGATTGAAGTAAGCAAAATTAAGGTTCTGCTTTGCAAACTTACTAATCATAACAGGGTTAGAGATAAATATTGATTATGCAAGCAGGCTGTGCAAAAAATCAGGCTTTCATCAAGGGTGATAAATTAACCTAACCTAATAAGAGAATGAAATAAAAAAGGGAAAATTTAGACTTCATAGCTGGGGAGAAGCCTTTGTCATTTTTTTTTTATATACTGTGAAATAATATCCAAGGGAAATGGCAGAATTCACTTGAGACATTAAAAAAAAAAATTAGACTGGCAAATGCATTAGAAAAGGTACTGCAGAAAACTACCCTCCAATGTGTGGGAGTGCTCCAGGTGACCTTTCGTAATAGAACTTCTCCATTACTGTTTTGTTTCTCTCTTTCTAAGCCTGTATATGTGAGCCCAGGTATATTTTACTTTGGCCCTTAAATGAGATTGCAGGATATGTATCAACTATTGGAGAATAGGGATTGCTAATGGGAGCTGATCTTCAATGTCCTTTTGTCATTATACATGGAAGAAAAAGGAACCAAATTAATTGTTTCATTTCATTTTTATTCAGTATACTCTAATATATTTTCATGTTTTGAATTCCAATTTCTCCCAGTTCACTTTGTATCCAGTGTTGGAAAAGCCATTTCTTGTATTTCTTAATATGCTTGAAGGATCTAAGGAAATTACAGAATTTAACAGCTTTACTTCAAAAACCCATCTAAGAGCTCCAGTGACCACCATAAGCTGCATGGTCATACTGGACAAATTGTCTTAGAGTTTAGAGAATTTACTTATATTAACATGTGGAATATAAAGTAGATGAAACCCATCAGAGAGTTTGCAATGTTCCATTCATCAGTAAATCCATTATACTGTATAAAACCACACTGACCTCTTCCCAGTTATGACAAAAGTTTCCATTACCAGAGGTTTAAAGAACCTCTTTTTTTTCCAAGCCTTCTAATATCTAGATGAACTCTGGAGTTTGGAAAGATAAGGGATTAAACTGTGCACTCAGCAATCTGAAGGAATCTCATATTGAAGCCAGTTACACCCGTTAGATGCATATAAAGTGGAAAAAAAACAGTTGTTGGTTGTTTTTTTTTCTGAACTCCTTAGCCACATACTTCTTAGAGGAAGCCAGCTGAGTTGCCAATGACAGGAAATGGAAAGTAGCGAGCAGATGAGAGCTCAGCACATCCATTGTATCTTGTTCCTGTCCTTTCTGAGTCCCCACAAGGGTAAGTTTTGCGTAGAGAGTAACCGCAAAGGCCCAGTTTGGTCTGGAGCAGATGTAGGCACACAGTCATGCATCTGCTGAATCGGCTGGCATACGAGTCCGGATTTTAGGCTCATGGTAGATGTTCATGCCAGCTTTCTGCCAGCTGAGAGAGAGGACACACAGTACCTGCTCTGGCATAAGACCTGTAAACACAGTGCTAACCAATCAAAAATTTTTGACCTGTTTGAACCAGCAAGGTGCCCCTGTGTTACATGGCTATGGTCTTTTTAATCTGGAATTAAATGGCCTAAAACTGGTTTTATCATATTATAAAACCACTGCCTGCAGTCTGGCAGGCTTCATCTTTACCTTCATGCCCTGAGGGATGGGGAAGTCCTGAGGGCAGGAGCCGACATCCCTGGAGAGGGGGTCACTGCCCCAGCCATGACACCAGACTAAGGAGGCACTAGCAAATGTCAGGAACAAATGGGAGAAAAAAAGTGCAGGATGAAAGGGATATATTTGCCTGAGTGACAAGACCAATATAAGCACTCTGTATGACTTGGCCGCATGTGATGCCTGTGGTAGCATGCCTTCCCTCTGCTGCCTTTGATCCCACCGCTGACATACAGCCCTTACTATCCAACTTGGCAACTAGGCTCGGGAAGCCTTTGAACCTCAAATGACTGGAAGCGAAAAGAATACTCTCAAGAAGTGTTGCTTCTCCTGAGTGTTGCTCAAGAAGTCCTTTCAAGAAGGAAAGCATCTACTACTCTTTTCCGCAGCACCTACTGTTGGCTACAGTTAGACAGCAGATACCCATCTAGAGGGAATTTTAGACTCACTCACTGCAGCGGTTTCTGTTTTGTGGTCTGGAGTGGTGTTTCAGAAAAGCCAGTGCGTTCAACCTGTCCTAGTTCTGAGCAAAGCTGTAGCAGTCAGCCTTCCTCATGCCGCAAGCACCTGTTTTTCCAGAAAACCCTTTACTTACAGATTTTTATCATAAGGTTCTGACTCCGCTTAGTGACCCCCAAATGGCAGTCATGCACGAGGACCTCTCTTTACCTCTTGGGAGATATTTTTTCTGTAATGTATTACAAGTCAACCACAAGTTGTCCCATGCAAAACAATTATTTTGCAGAATCTGCCCTCTAACTTGTATCTCTGCAGTTTCTTTTGGCACATGTTTTTTTTGCCTACCATTAAGTCATCCTGGCATTTTCTGAGATTACTGGGAGAGGGCACCATCAGCAGAAGGTCAGCCATATCCAGAGGGCTTGGGGTTGGGAAACTTGTCTCAGACAGTGATCTCGAAAGGCAAGTTGCTAAGTTGTGGGGATCTCTTTTGGTGACATAGAACCTTCAGTTTATTCTTGTGATTAGATCCTTATGAAGGATCTACCACATGCCCGTGAATATCTGGAAAGAATCCCGATTTCAGTAAAACACATGAAAGTCAAAACATCGATCACTCAGAGCAGTGGGGATCTCTTTTGGTGACATAGATCCTTCAGTTTATTCTTGTGATTAGATCCTTATGAAGGATCTACCACATGCCCATGAATATTTGGAAAGAATCCCAATTTCAGTAAAACAAACAGAAGTCAAAACATCGGTCACTCAGAGCAGTTTTGCAGCAGCTCAGCTACATTCACAGACACAGGCACCAGCGCTCAGAGCACATGAAACCTAGGAAAGCTGGTTATAAGAGCTAAAGACTGCGATGTGATTGTGGCATTGCCTTTACTGTGAGCGTTTGCTATGAAGGGGAACAATTTGCTCTGAGGTGACTGAAGCTGCACAGGCTGTAATGGTGACTGCATCCTAAGAAATCTCAGTGGGGGCTTCTGAGTCCCTGTTCTTCCCCTGGAACTGGGACTATTGCTCCCTGAGGTGCTTTCCCACATGGGGAACACCAGGGAGCCAGAGGCAGTTCCTGTGCATTGAGCATCTGGCTGTTCAGGGTGTGAAGAAGCAGTGAAAGGCTGACAGCTGCAGCAGGGAGGCATGCAGCTTTTTTTGAAATACCATGAGCTTTCCTTCACTGCAGAAGCTATGCAAGAACCTTCCTTTACGGGGAGATTGACTTCAGACCTGTAGGACTGCAGATAGGTGAGGGGGAAACCATAGCACCGAGCCAGCCAGCACACGTTACTGGACTGGCACAACGATCGCTGCTCCCGGAGAGGCAGCGGGGATCAGAGCCTGTGCTGTAAAAAATGGAGAACGGTGGCCTCAGCATCAACAACTTCTAAAAAAGATTTCTAATACATGTTTTTGTGATCCACAAACCAGCAAAGGTTTATGGATCTAAGTGTACCAAAAAGCTCACTGAAAGGAACACCTAATCAATGCTTTATTCAAGATCTTTTTCCCAGAGAGAGTTTACTGAATGTCAGTACTGTATGTGACACCTCCTTTCTTCACAAATCACGTGAGGAGCAGAGAACCTCAGGGATGTTTTACAGAGCTGCTACTGAGCAGTCACATCCTGCACAGAAATATATCACCAGGGCCTTTGGTGGTGAGGTTCATAGGGTTTTTCCTGGTGTCCAGTATTTCCCTATGTCAGCAGGACTGCAATGGTTTACGGGCACTCTTTCAACAGCTTGATACTCCTCCAAGAAACACTGCTAACAAATGTGTCATGGACCAGAAATCTAGTCTTAGTCAAGTCATCAGAGCAAACTGCTTTTGGGCACCCTGCACCTCGGGGAGCAGCAGGCCCCAGCTGCTCCATCAGGTGGAGGAGCCGCAGCCAGCACAGCAAGGCGGGCAGAGCAGTGGCCCCTTTGACAAGTGCCCCGTCCCTGCTGGCCCTCAGCCCCTGCAGCCAAACCCAGGGGCCTGACGCTGTGGCTTGTTCCACATTTTTAAATACTCGCTCGCAGGCTGGAGGTGTGACTGTACCACAATACACTGTTTCTTTGTGATGGTTTTAGGTTTGCTACAGCTATTGCTGTTCGTTGCCAAACACTGTCAGGAAAAAGCATAAAGCAGGTGGAATTCCCTTCAGATAACGGTGGTTCCCACACCCGACCACCAGAAAGCCGTCGCAGATTCACCTGCATGTCTGATTTCCACAAAACCCTACAGCCATGCAACCTGTTGGTGCCACCCGTGGAAACAAAGCCGAGCCCAGCAGAACTGCCACAACTGATACACGAACTGGCCTCCCCATGAGGAGAAAAGGTGAACGCAGATGCCACCAGCGGTGCCACCGCAGCTCGGGAACGCCACTTGTCGAGATCCAGGGGCACTTCCAGGCCGCCGGCCCCCGCGGCGTTGCAGGGGGGCGGGCGGGCAGCGGCGCGGCCGGTGTCGGGAGCACGGCACGCCCGGGCGGCGGCACGTCCTCAGTGCTCCGTACCCGCCCGAGCTTTGCTGGGCACCAAGGCTTATCTTCTGGCCTTGCCGTTGCTTTCCTTCTCCCTCACTGTGTTAGCTCGCCTCAGAGAGGAAGGGCCGGATTCAGGCGCCTCGGAAGAGCAAGGCCAGCGCTTTCCTCTGGGGGAGGGCGGCTAGTGCCGCCGCCCGCTGCCAGGAGGCAGCCGCTCGGGCATTCCTCCCCGGAGACACGCCAACAAGCAGCGCTGCTAAAATTAACGCTTTACGGACACCCGGGTTTAATACAAGCTTGGGAAATGGAAGCGGGGCTGTGGGGGTTGGTTTTTATTCCGCCTCAGCGCGCAGCGAGCGACCCCGCTCCCGAAGGCCCGCGGCCGCTGCCGCCCGAGGCGCGACCCAGCAGCGGGCGGCCCCTTCCCGCACCCCGCCGCCGGGCCGGTGCCAGGGGCCGCCCCTCGCTCCCCGCGGCGCCGCCCTCCCGCCGCTCCCCCGCACCCCGTGACGGTCCCGCCCCGCCCGGCGGCAGCGGCGGGGAGCGTGGGGCTCCGCTCGGCGCGGAGCGGCCATGGGCTCGGCGGCGGAGCTGCTGCCGCCGCTCGGCGAATCCGAGCGGGAAGCGGGGGCGGCGGCCGCCCGGCACCGGCGGCGCCCTGAGGAGCAGGTGGGTGCCAGCGGGTAAGAGGTCCGGGAGGGCGGGCCGCGGCTTCGGGGCTGCCCCCGGCGTCAGGCGAGGGGAAACCGTAAGCGCCTTTCGGTTCGTCCCCCGTGCACCGCCGTTACAGCCCTTACAGCCCGGCGGCGGGGCGAGCCGCTCCGCTGCGGTGGGGCTTACGCAACCCAGCCGGGCTGCGTGGGGCTGCCCCGCGGGGGGCGGGGTGTCCCCGGCCTCGGTGTCCCCCGGTCTGTCTCCCTTCGAGCCGCGTAGTCCGCGTGGCAGAGGGTGGGAGCAGATGTGCAGGGGTGGTCCCCGCACGGCACCCACGTGCGAGCATCTCGCTGGAGAGGATTGGGGTGCTGCTGCCATCCCCGGAATTCCCCAGTACTTCACTTCTCAGTCTTTCTGTTAAAGATTTGTTCACTTAAATGTTTCAAGCCTTCCATCTCTCTGTTACTTACGAAACAGAACGTGTTGTAATTGGCGAAGAATATCGACTCATTTTTTGACTTGTCTGCTTTCTTCAGGGCATGCATTTTTATGGCATGTTGGATGGAAGTGGGCTTTTCGTTTAGGAAATGAAAGGTTTCCCTATTGTTAGTTGTAAAATGGCTTTCCACGCACTCTTTGTTTTGCAGACGGTATTGTCCCGGTGCTTAGACAAAGGCAGTGTTCTTAAATGCACCTTTATTGATGTCTCATTTAAAGACCAAAAGAACACAACCTTTTCATATTCAATACTTTAATGTAATCATCTGCTCTGAATGCCTTGGGTGGTTAAGTAGGAGAATTGCACTAGCGCTGATAATTGCAGGGGGGCAAACAGCTGCTGGAGTACATCCCGAAGTACTTTCCAGCTTCATTTGTTAATCATTTCTGTTGAAAATTCTTGTAAGATGGTCCTGACTTCGCTTAACCATAAGGGTGCCCTTTCATAGCCAGAAGAGTTTAGTGTTTGAAAGCGTCTGGTAGTACTTCCCTGATGTTGCAGCTAAAAGCAGGCCACTGCTGAGAGGTGCCTGGTACTTGAGAATTCGCTCAGTGACCGTTTATGTAAGTCAGTGCATCTTCCTTGTCCCTTTCTCTAGAAAAATGGAGCAGAGCAGGGCAGGTGCGTGAATGTAGGGTAAGGCCAGATGTGCCGAGAGGCACCGCAGTTCCCCTTGGTGCATCCACAAGCCCTCCTGCAGGTTATTGCAGGAGGAGAATCAGAAACATTTGCTGGTTCTGACAGCTGTCTACTCTGAAAAGAGAGGTTAAAAACTTGCATCAGACCACCTCGGATGTTACTGCTCTAGAACTGGTTGTAACTCCTTGCTAAGGAGGGAGCACCCCCCAGATTGCCGCTGCCGGCTGGGTGAGGAGCCTGGCGGTGTGGTTTCGGGGTGTGGGGTGTGCTGTAACTACCTAACCTGTAACCACTAACATACCAGCTTTCCAATCTTGCCTAAACGCATTTCAAAATGAAGTTGCTACAGGTATTGCTTGGGTAGCCACAGGCACACTTGGCTGAGAAACTCTTCCCACTTTTCTCAAGCACAGGTAGTGATTGTGGCCCTTTCTGACAAGCTGGGGCATAACATTAGGATAGCAAGGCAGAATTTTTAAATAGGTGGTGAGGAAGAAAGAGAAAATATTTCCTGTTTGCTGGAAATGTTTCACTGCTGTTATGTGGAGTATTTTTTCTGCATACCGAGGTGCCAGCATCTGGACAAATAATAAACTAGATTTGGAAATAAGGAACATCAGTTGCCTTTAATTATGTAGAGAATGTGAACATTGTATAAAATAACAGTAAAAATAATTACAATTTGATAAATAAATAGGAGTATTCTATTTTTACATGTAGGGAGGACTAAAGCTAGGTGAGGAGTTAGTGGTATGTACGCTTGCTGCAAACTTTGACAGAAAGTCCCAGGTTCTCTTGGTCAAGAGAAGCACAAACATGTGGCTTGATTTGGAGGGGCTCCTGGGCCATCAAGCCTAGTCATGTGCTGTCACTTTTTTGTTTTCATGAATGTGTCCGGATTTGTCTGAAAATAATTGGTTCCCCCTACCCTTTCTGCTCTCATGGAGAGGCTGTTAGTGAACGCTGCTATTCCAGCAGGCAGGGATCTTGTTTCCATGCTGGGTCCTTACCTGGAGTCCCTCAATGGAGGCCTCGTTGTCGTTGCTGTGTTTGCTGAGGGTGTTTGCACTGTTAAGGGAACAATGGTGTAAATTCTCACTTCTCTCAACTTGGGTAAAGTAAAGCCTGTGTGAGAGCAAATACTTTGGCCTTTTTTGAGTTTTTTTCAGGTGAGGGTCTGGGGCTGGTAGCCTGGGTGTGATTTGCTTTTTCCCCCTTTCCTCCAAAATAAACTCGGTTTGTGTAAGATCATACCTAGTAATATAATGCTAAAAGAATACCTTCCTAACAAGTAGGACCTCAATAATAATGTATGCACTCTTTAATTATTTTTTTTAAGCAAGTACTCTGTAGGAAATCTATTTATTTAATTCCAAACCCTCCGGCTTTAATTTTATATTGAAGCTTATTATTATGTCAGCAAGGACATGCATAATGAAATTACTGACAGGTACATTTTTAGGAGAAGGATATGTTAATAAATATATAGCCTTTGGAATTCATTATTGCAATAGACTGTAGAATTACTTAGTTCAGTGATTAGATTTAAAAGCTGAACTGGATATTAATGTGATTAATATCCTTTGTAGGTTTGCATGCAAAGGTGAGAATAATTACACTTACTTTAGTCTTCAAAGCACTGCAGAACTTGGGTAGTTTCTTCCGCCTCTCCTGCATTGCGTTGCTGGTGGTCAGAAGTGGTATATGAAGGCACCAAAAGATTCAGCTGCTCCTGAAGCCATGGGAGGGGGTTGCTGCTTCACCCTGTGAGTTAACATTTTTTTCCCTAACTGTTGATAGTTATTGGTCAGACACACAAGTTGTCACGTTTTTTCAACATTGCTAGAGTTAAGGACCTCAAATCTCTTTCCTTAACCCACTTTCTAAAATAGGTTAGCCTTTGTTATATTACTAGAGCCTAAATCTCATCAACACCTATAAATTAAACCATGAAATAAGAATAGAAAGGTGGAATGCATGCGAGTGTGTGATAATAAAAGGTGAGGCAAAAGTGCTGCGTTACAGTAGGGCATGTTTTACAATTACAGTAGTATTAGCAAGAGTCACAACACTCGGCCCATCCATAGGGACTTGGAAGCCAAGCTGTGTTACAGTGGACAGTTCCTGAAAGCTGTGGCATGTGGCTGTCTTCTGTACCGAAGATTGTCTGTCTGGGCAATAATGAGTTTTAGTCTCTTGTAATCTAAGTCGAAGGCAGTGGCAAAATTCCCAGTTGCTTCAGTGAGGCCAGGATCTCCACGTCGTGCTGGTTTACGATACGCAGAATCCAAAGTGCTGTCCCACAGCTAAGCTAAAACCAACGCTTCTCATAGAAAATGTCTAAATGCAGAGTTAATACACAATACACGCATTCGCAAGTAGGTAAATTAGTTTAGACAATCACCTCTTCATTAACCTGATTTTGTAACACTTCGGGATGTTTAATTATTATTGTGAACAGTGTTTTATCTCTATAAGTGGAGTATTTTATAGTCTAATACATGGGTTCACATTTAGAGGAGCTATTACAAAAGGGTTTTGGTGCTTCCCATTGAGAATTATGTTGAAGAGGCATGAGTGTCTTAACTAAGTTCAAGTCTTGAACTTTTTGAGTAAGTTCCCAATATCTCTAGTATTTCCTCAGCATGGAAAGAATGAGCAGAAACAAAACTAGAGGATAATATCAACAGTCTTGTGATATCCCTCATGTAAATTTCATTGTTCATTTGACTAGGATGGATGTGTGCTGCGTTGCCTGGAAGGGTATCATTGCAATCGTAAGTCAGTAGAGGCCAAGAATGTTTTAAAGTAAATGTGTGTGTGTGGAAACTGTGGTGCCTAAGGCTAGACATCTATTTCTAATTTATTCCACACTGAGATAATATGAAAATTGTAGGTTTCTCCTGCTTGCAGTTGTTGGAATTTGCTTCCGAACTCAAAATAGTAATACCTGACAAGGAGAGCTTAATCCCAAATTTGTTCTGGCTCTACAAGTAATTTAACTCTGCTGCAGAGGTTCATAGCTACAAAATAATACGTGATAATAACTTTCTAAAAAGCATTAGTGGGTTTTCTGAGGCTTGACAGCATTTGAAGAAAAACAAACTAACAGAAAATCCTTCAGATATAACTGTAGCACCTAAAATAGATAAGATAGCATGCTCTGCTTGAATAATGTGAAGATCCAGTTTTCTTAAGGGAAAAAAAAAAGTATTCTGGAGATAGAAGTGAATAGAAATTTCTTCTCCTTAAAAGGCAAAATTAACAGCTGTGCTTTTCAGCAAGCCAGGGCATTGATACCACTGGATGTGCATTGGTTTGCAAGCCTTTTGCTGGGTCAAGCTGACAAATTTTAGTGGGGGAACCTTGATAAACAAAATCCTGTGGAAATTAAGTGTTGCAGGTGTAAGGAAGAGATGGATTAAAAATTGCTTTTGATCGAGTCTCTGTGTAAAATTGCAGCATGGATGGGATCAAGTTACAGGGACAGTAGTAGGAGCCTAAGTATGAGTGTAAACAGCAGCCTAAAATGGGGGAGAGAGGCAGCAGATCTTAACATGGGGGCAGGCAGGTTTCCTCTCCCTCAGACCCTGCCATGCTGGGTTCCTGTCTGTGACACTTTCTCATCTGGTGCTGTATCAGTGGGGAAATTTACTCCTGAAATTATGGGACTACAAACACGATTTATCGAGGGAAGCTTCTATTGCTCCTGAAGCCTTCTCTGCTTTGCACATGCACAAGTTTAGTATCTGGAAAAGCCTTTTCACCTCCTTAACGCAAACCCACTCCTGGTATTTCATAGTTTGTTCCAGCAGCTGTTGATCCTAAACTTGTTGCCATAAAAGTTGACTAAAAGGAATCTGTGCACTCGCTTTTTGTATGTTATTGCTTGTTTCTATAGAAACGTCTTTCTATTTTATAAATGGTGTCTAGATTCTTGCTGTTCAATGAAGGTTAACCCAATCTTTGTTTAACAATTTTTTATTTAAACTCCCTCTAAGTATGTCACTTTTGTTGGTAGCTGTTGTAAAGTACTTTTGGTATTCAGGATTTTTCTAGTTTTCATGCATTTGCGCTTTTTTCCCCAGAGGAACAAGTTAAACTTAATTTTCATTTGTCTTGTTTTTCATCTGGAAGTGAGGTATGATTTTTTTTCTCTCATTTCCTAATCTATTAATCTTTTCATATTTAAATATCAGATTAAAATTAGCCTAGAGAAATCAATTTTTTTTTTCCTCCCAGAAAGTTAAAATTAATTTTGTTGTCTTAATTTGTTGTCTTAATAGTCTGTTGGTCAAGTATCAAGATCTTATTACTGCTTACATTTACAAGGTCAAATACTAATTGTTAGTTTCATGCTAGCAAGGGATGCAAAGGGATACCATTCTCTTCCTGCTACAGTAGAAGAGGAAGAAAATCAGAAACATTTCCACTAAAATTATTTGCCCATCTTGGGCAAATTTTACTTCCTTTAACTAAACAGAAGAAATCTTTTTAAGGATGAGAAAGGAGGGTGAAACCCTGGTCACGTGCCAGGTGTTACTAGTAACGAAACTGCCTAGTCTGCCTGTGTGGAGGAGGAGGCGGCAGCAAGCCTGCGCCTGGCAGACCCGTGCATCGTAGGGTTTCATGCTGGTGCCCGGCAGTGGGGGGAGGCTGTGGTTGGGAGGAAGAGGAGGCCACAACCTGGGAACTTGCCATTTTCTGCAAACCTCCGAAGCCTGTCCGGGGCAACACACCGGGCGGTCAGATGGCTGAGTACCGGCAAGACTGGGTAATTCATTCGTCCGGGACTTAACATTGCTGGCTACCTAACTACCCGGTATCTGTAGCTGGGTGTTGGCTGGCATGTGTACCCGCCTGCACCCAGCGGAAGCTGGTCTCTTGCTTTGGAGGGGAGGGAGCCTGTGGTTTCTTCCATCCCAGTCTCTGTTAGCTGCTTACTTTCTTCTCATGTTTTTCGGTAAGATTGAGCTTGAAGTATTTTCAGTTTTGGCATGCTCTAGAAAGAGATGACTTTGTGAGTTCAGATGTCTTCTGAACAAACATTCATGTTCCAGCTTTCAAAAATACAGGAGTATTTTTCAATAACTAAGCATATCCCTAAAGTCACATCTCAGTGGCTTTTTTGGACATTCAAGTGTCTATGGGCTTCAGCTGTTAGACACACCACTGGTTCCCTGGAGTAAAAATAACCATGACTGGAGTAAAATAGATTGTGAGCAGTTACATACTGCAGAGGAAACCTGTTACTTGAAAAAAAGGAACATGCAGGTGGGTATGTAAACATGATATCCCTGCATTTCCTTATTACACTTTTTTTAACATCTCATTCACGTGTTGTTAAACATGTCTTTGCTGCTTATCTCAAAAGGGGTTTTTTTTCCATCTAATATGGAAATAATTCTCTTAAATATGCTATCTTTTTATCTTTCTTTTATAACTGTAAATGTGACTGATTGTGATCAGAGGCATGTTACAAACTATTTGGAGATGCTGCTGCTTGAGATTAACTTTGTGGATACCTTTTTCCTACTCCCCTCTCTCTTTGTTGCCTTTGCCTAGCAGCATATTTTCAACTGTAAAATCACAAGTTTTTACAGGGAAAGCAATTATTTTCCCAGTCATTGGACTTTCATTGGATTGGAATCATTGCTGGAGTTCACATTTATGTAATACCCTTTTGGGCAGCTGATGCAATAAAAGAGAAACTGATAGACTTATACGCAGCCTGGTGCTGTTGTTGAGTGCAGGGCAGGAATTTTTCAAGTTGTTTGAGCAACAGAAGACTATTGGGGTTTCTTCAGTTCATTACTCATGAAAAATAGGAAGAGGGATGTTATTTGGTTTGTTTTGAAAGATCTTGTATCTTCAGAGTAGTTGAATGGAATTTGTTTGGTTTATTTTTTAACAAAACATCTGGAATCTTTAGGTGGAGCAGGTTCCTTATGTTCATCCATTCCCTCCTCCCACAGAACGAAGGCTGTTGAACTTCATCCAATTATTTCATTCAAGTCAGATTTTTTTTCCACACACACAAAAAATTCCCAAACTAAAGATCTCAAGATCCTTAGGCTATGAGTGGAAAATGCTGGACCAAGCTGCTGCTTCAGCAGATGAAATACCTGGAAGGCAAGACTGTAACTACACCTGTTCTCCTCTCAGCAAGTGCAGTGGTGAGGTTACATGACTGAGAATCATTGCGGTCACTTTAGAGCCATTCAGTTTGTGATCCCCTCAGACAATTCATCCAACCCAATGCTGCCTTTCCTGGTGGCCCCGTACCACCTCACCCATCACACTAGCCTTGTGGCAGAGGGGTGTGTGATGAAGCAGGGCTGTCTTTCTTCCAGGAGGCTGGCAGAAGGCACCAGCTGCAGCCACTGGAGCAGCTTGGGTATCTCTTTCAGACCACTTCCTTCTTTCCAGGGACGAGCCCTCGAAGACCCAGTTTGTTCTGGCAGGGGTGGCAGCCCTGAGCACACAGATGTTGAAGTAGTTTGTCACATGTGATCTACACATGGCCAGCAAATCTGCCACATCCAGCAAGTGTGGGGTGCCCTGAGCATGGGCACTGGGCTCCATCACTTGCTGAGGAAAGTGCTGCAGTGGTGATCCTTGGGAGAAGCTGCAGGGACTTCCAGGCAGAGCTTGTTGGTGGTGCTGTACAAGGACATCATTGATACTGTCCTTCAGTGAGCTAACATCACTGATAGCAGAAAAAAGAAATGCTGAATCTGTGTTTCCATGCTCTCTTTGATTAGCCACAGGAAAATGACCTCCCAAGTGTGTTGGGTAGGTTTGTGTCCCATTTGGATCCATTTGTATTCTGTATCCTCCAAGAGCTTGGTGGTTATTCGGTGTGATCTGCAAATGGGGAGGGGCAGGAACTGTGTGCTTCCAGCCATTTGAGGGGAAAAGACCTTGAACTGGCTGCATTATACCTGTGAGGTGCAGACAGAGATCAGCCTTAAATGACTGCTAACTTTATCCGTCTCTCCTGGTGAGCATATGAATAATTGCAAAGATGGTTTCTTTGAGGGGGTGTGTTCTGATGGGATCTCGTGTTTCTCTGTGTGGTCAAAACACCCTTGATGGGAAGGGAGTAAGGGAGAAAAAGTTCCTGCTGTCAGACTGGTGTGTAGTGGCCTCTGCTTCTGACTTAAGTGTGCTTTCCTGAATTTAGGCAGCAGTGAGTTTGATGAGTGTGGTGGAAGTTTGCCATAAGCCAGGGTAGTTAGTGATCAGAACACGTGTAATTTTGTGTGTTATGTTGATGACAAATGTAACTGGTAAAGCCACAGCTGGTTATTCGGTAGGTTCAGTAGGTTGTTTTTACTTTCTCTGTTGTTTTAAAGCTAGTCCAGGAAAACGTTCAATTACATGGGAGATATTTTTTTTTTCAGAAGCACTTCAGGGATGTAGGAGCACCAGCTGTGCTGGAAGTAGACAGAACTTGTGCTTAGTACCTCCTCTGCGACCTCCTCAGAGGCTTTAATTTTGAAAAAAGTTCCTTTCATGGCATTCTGCAACTGAGAGGGCACGTCATGGTTCTCCTTACAGCCTCCCAGCCCCTAAGCCGTTTGGCCCTAACAGCTGGGTAAATCTGGTTACAAAGTGTCCATAGTAAAGTTTTTCACAGTTTGGATCTCCAAATTCAGACTTCCTGCCAGTAAGTGGCAGGAGACAGCAGACTAACAACAGCTTTGGGGATGAAAATAGGCCATTTTGGCTAGGGAGGGAAATTTTGTAACACCAAACATCTGAAAAGACAAGAGAAAACTGGGTGCTTGATGGGAACCTTCAGGTACTGCAGTAGACTTGTGAAAAACATTGTTTGTGCCTTACATGCTGAGCAACAGGACAGACACTTTCCCTTCTGTTCCATATGATAACTCTATTTCTGATTTAAAATAATTTAAAGTAAAAAATAGAAACCAAATATGAAATGGAGTATGAATATGTGCTGCAACCAGCTCTGGAGTCCTCAGCACAGGGAAGACATGGACCTGTTGGAGTGGGTCCAGAGGAGGGCCACAAAAATGATCGGGGGCTGGAGCGCCTCTCCTATGACCACAGGCTGAGAGGGTTGGGGCTGTTCAGCCTGGAGAAGAGAAGGCTCCGGGGGGACCTTACAGCAGCCTTCCAGTACTTAAAGGGGGCTTATAACAAAGCTGGGGACAAACTTCTTAGTAGGGCCTGATGCAGTAGAACAAGGGGTAATGGTTTTAAGCTTAAAGAGGGTAGATTCAGACAGGTAGATATAAGGAAGAAAATTTTTTACGATAAGGGTCATGAAACACTGGAACATGTTGCCCAGGGAGGTGGTAGATGCCCCATCCCTGGAAACATTCAGAGTCAGGCTGGACAGGGCTCTGAACAACCTGATCTAGTTGAAGATGTCCCTTCTTATTGCAGGGGCAGTGGACTAGATGGGCTTCAAAGGTCCTTTCCAAACCAAACTATACTATGATTATATGAAATATTTTTCAAATGAAAAAAAAACCAAAACCAACCCAACAAAACCTGTATGAAAGCATTTAAGGAATATAAAATGAAAAGGAGTTTGAGGCAATGAAGCAATACACAGTGGTTGTATATTTGTGTAAAGGAATCTGCTAGTGTAGTTTACTTTAAGGATGTTGATGATCCCAGTATGTCTAAAATAAAGTCACTTAGCTGTAAAATTAATTTAAGTTAGAGTAAGGAGCAATTCATTATAGCAATTTGATAAGAAACATTAGGTTAGGAAACAAATGCAATCGGCATTTCTAGTATTTTTTTTGTTTTAGCTTCATTCACATGGGAAAGCCCTATTCTCCTTTCCCCTTCAGGAATAATCCCATATGTGTGTATTTGGTGAGTGTCTTTCAGCCAGTTGGAGGAAGGAGGGGAGAGAAGTTGGGGAGACAATACTGTTGTGCCTCTCTTTTTGGGAGGCATTTTGGGCATGCATCCATCTATATCCATGCTAGATCCCTGGCTGCACTTCTGTTCCCCTGGTGCCTCTGCATTTCTTCATTGCTCCTGTCTTTCTAAGAGTGAGGAAAGGGAAACAAATCACTGCAGGTGGAGTAGACCTCTTACATTCCCTCCTGCATTGTGGCAAATGATGTCTGGGGGTGCCCCCTGCATACTATGTGTTAGCTATGAGGAGCAGAGCTGCTGTAAAGGCCTTGAGAGCATGCTTTCTCTGGGGCTGGTGCAGGTAAAGAAAATCCTCCACTCCCCTGTGATACACAAAATATTCTCAAAGGTTACGAAGCCAAGGCTGGGTTGTTGGTTCTTAAAATCAGCAACTTTGAAACAGAAACTTCTTTTGCTTTTGGATGTAGCTCAGTTTTGTTGGGGGGGTGGAGTGCGCTGCTCATAATGGGTGCATTTCTCTTTCTGTGTTTCTCTGTTAGCGGTAGTGTCTGTCTAGCTTGAGGCTGATTCAGCAAGATTCAGTATGAAAATAACCCTATGGAAATTCCGAGTCAGCTGGGAACTGTGTGCTTGCTGAAGACAGCCAATTCCTAAAAATGTTTAGAAAAGTGCTTTGGGGGAAAAAAAAATAAAAAATTGTTCCAAGGATGTGGTTTGAGAGCTATTGGCGCATATGTGGGACTGTATGCTGTTTTACTCTCACTCTGAAAATTAGTAAGAGAACTTCTGCTGCTATGTTAAACTTATTTAATATTTTTTAGCAATTTGGAGTATAGTAACATTACTGGTGTTTGCCCTAATATTTACATTTTAGCTACACCTCTGAAGAAACGTATTTGTCCAGCATGTGAAATATTATGCAATAGTAAAGAAAAATATGCCATCTGTGTTGTACAGCTGATCATCTGTTTTCAGCTTCACTTGTTTTTTGCTGGGTTGCCTGAAGCAAGATACACTCAGCCTGAATTAACTGAAGGAGACTTTGAAGTTTTGAGAATTTCCATGATCATTCTGAAAGGTTTTGTAAGCTTTTGAAAATATTTGGAAAAATAACTTGACACGTTTTGTAATTAAATACACACTTGTCAGTCTCCCTGCCTAGAAGCTTGCTTTGTGTAATCACTGTAGGAATTCATGAATCTACCCTTGTTTGTGAAAAGGAGGGTGAGAGAAAGTCTTGCTTAAAAAAAATTAAAAAAAGACCTGGACAGCCTAAGTAAGGTGGAATGTACTCTGTACCCTGCTTAAGAGGCTGTGTGCAACTTCTGGCTGTTAGCTTATCAAAGCAGAACACGGGGCTCTAGGGGAGTCCCGTGTCCTACAGCTGCCTCGTACCAGGAGAGAGGCTGTCAGTGTGGGTATGTGCAGTTACCTGTGCCTAGCTGGTGAGACAGAGCTTGTGGACATGTGCCTGCTGGTGGCTTCCTTGCCAGCGCTGTACTCTACTTGCTCTGTGCAAAGGCTTCAGGACGTTGCTGAGTGCCATTAATAATCCAGAGGCAAAAAAGTGATTCATTTGTTTTCCGCTTCTCTTTGCACTGGCCACTGGCTCAAAGCCTAAGCTACTTTGCTAGAGAATGTAGTGACTTCTGCACACATTAACTGTTTCGCTCTGAAGCCGTCTCTGCACCACTTGATGGGAGCTGCGCTCTGATCTCCGTCATTGCCCCATAGGCCCATGTTCCCTGTGGTCTCTGCATGCAGGAAGCAAATAATATTTTCCCTTCTGTGGTGGCTTAACGCCCACTGGCAACCAGGCACTGTGCAGCCGCTCGCTCACTCGCCCCACAGTGGGATGGCGGAGGGAACCAGAAGAGTGAAAGTGAGAAAACCCGTAGGTTGAGATAAAGACAGTTTAATAGGTAAAGCAAAAGCCACGCACAGAAGCAAAGCAAAACAAGGAATTCATTCAGCGCTTGCTTCCCACGGGCAGGCAGGTGCTCAGCCATCCCCAGGGAAGCAGGGCTCCATCACGTGTAATGGTTACTCAGGAAGACAAATGCCATTACTCCAAATGTCCCCCCTTCCTCCTTCTTCCCCCAGCTTATATGTGCTCAGCGTGACACCATATGGTATGGAATATCCCTTTGGCTAGTTTGGGTCAGCTGTCCTGGCTGTGTCCCCTCCCAGTTCCCCGTGCCCCTCCAGTCCTCTGGCTGACAGGGCCAGAGAAACTGGAAAGTCCTTGACACAGTATAAACATCACCCAGCAACAACCATTGTTCTTACACCAAATCCAAAACACAGCACTGCCCCAGCTACTAAGAAGAAAATTAACTCTATCCCAGCTGAAACCCAGACATCTTCCCAGCACGTCCTTTCTCTTTTCCCTAATTGTTTTGATCAATGTACCATGTAGACTAATAGTTTGTCTCCCTGTGCTCTTTGAGAATAGAGACATGAGAGTTCCTGTAATAACATTGTGTTCCTGGGTTGGCAAGCCCCCTGCACTGCCATTCTTGAAAAGACTAATCTTGAAATGTTGGAATTAATGAGGAGTCGATAAAGCCAAAATGCTGAGAACTGGGGTTTTCATATCCAGCGGGAGGGAGAAAACAACCTGGGCCTGAGAAGTGAGCTGGAAAGAGACAAGGCTTTGGGTGTCAGTACATAACCTCAAATACTGTGTTCTCTATGTTCAGGCTCTTCTGTAGAGCTGCAGAAAAATTGAACACAGTATTCATTAGTTTTTAGCTTGCCTGCACCCCTCCCTCTCTGGGATTCAGGACTGAAGCTTAAACCAAAGTCTTTATGAATAAGCAAATAAAATACCCAAGTGCACACAGCTGAGGGACTGTCGGGGTTTTGTTGGGGGTGGGGGGGTGGTCAGTAGCAGCTGTGGTGCTTTACCCAATCTTTATTCAGTCAGAAGGTTATGCATCATGGCCTAAAGTCTGGCCTAGAAAAAAATACTGGCTTCCTTTGGCCTTTGCTGGATGGTTTTCTGTGGGAATGGGAATTTACTTTATTCCTTGCTCTCTAATGGAGAGCCAGGCACTGCTATGGGAGGGAATTTCTGTTTCTCCACGAAGACCATACCATGCAGCCAGGGACACAGAATAGCTTTCGTCCTTGAAGATGGAACTGAAGATACATGTTTGCTTTGAATCCAGGAGTAGACTAATTGCACATATTGTTTGTGGGCAATTTGTTGGACTTGTTGATCAGCTGACTGAAACATTGATGAGTACCTGCTGCATGTGTTTTCATTGCTGCCTAATGGAAGGGTTAGAAAACTCACACCCATCATCTTGAAAGCATGTTCGCCCTGTCATACCCAAACACAAGGCAATAAGGTTTTGTGCAAAGGATCTCTGGACACTGGGGAAGGAGAGACGAGATTTCAAACTCTAATCTAATTGCAATTTACATGTTGAAACAGACACGTGTTTTCTGCAGTGATATTTAAGCATTGCATCTTCATTTAAAGATGTGCTTCTGCCTTCCTATGCATCTGCCCCACCACTTTTCTTTTTGGGAAAACTGCAGAACTTGTTTCCTCTCCCCTTTGCTATTTTGTACCATCACTTTGCATCTGTGCCATCCTTGAGTCTGTCTTCCTCTGCATTGCCGTCACACCTTTCTGTGCTGACATTGAGATAGATGTTTGCCTTCTTCCTGGTCAAATCCAGTGCCCTTTTTCAGTGGTGATAGTACCCCTTCAGTTCCCTGTGCTTTGGTGTGAAATATTTTATAGTTCATGCTTAATAGTTTTGTATCATTCTTGTGGTTCTGAAGATATTCTGAAAATAATTTAGAACAAGGCTACTTCGGTCAGATCCCCTCCCTGAATTACAGGCAACTAATTCCATTTTGTTTGCCCTGACATCCCTGTTGCACAGACAGGTGAGATGTATGACGCTACAGGAGGGCTTTACCCCTCTAGCGTGACATCTGGAGGAGAAGCAGGGTGTCTGTCATATGTTTGTAGTATCACTTGACATGTCCCAGGTTTGGACAAGTGGATGTCATTCTTAACATTGTACCAAAGTCACAAGCTATGTAACACTGTCAATTTCTTGATTTAAGGGATAGCTTTATTGCATGTATATCTTAGTTTTACACGTTCAAATAGAAACAGCTGAGACTTGTTCAGAATCACAGTAAGAAGAACTGATTGTACAACCTATTTCCTAATAATTGTCTTCTGTCCACAGGTCCAGCAAGCACAAAGAAACCACACAGCAGAACCTGTAATAGATGACTACAAAAAGATGGGAACTCTCTTTGGTGAACTAAACAAAAGCCTTATCAGAATAGGCTTCACAAGGATGTACTTTGGAGAACGGATAGTAGAACCTGTAATAATTATATTCTTCTGGGTTATGCTCTGGTTTCTTGGCCTACAAGCTCTTGGACTGGTTGCTGTTCTGTGCCTTGTCATTATTTATGTACAACAGTAAAGTTTTATAGATGCTGTTTAGATTATCTCTCTCAACTCTGTCACTATGTCAGTGGATTTATGTTTAAGTAAATGGGTGGCATATCAAAAGCTGCGATGCTTCAAATTGCATTTCACTGAACTTCCAACATTTGGGGTGAGGGGGACTAAAATTACGCATTGTAAGCAAAGTCAGCAGTGCCCTACTACATCTTCGAAGGGCAAAAAAGGAGGTGTTTGTAATACAATGGTGTCCAATATACTGTTTTCTGCATTCTTGGGGCCTTAGTCCAAGGACTGGCTTTTTGTTCCTCCCCGCTCCTCCAGTGTTCTTGCTTTGTATCATGAAAATTTCCTGTCTGGTTTTAAGAGGACACTTGATGCGAGTGTCCTGTTTCACTGTTGGGTGGGGTTTGTGTGCTGTTTGTTCCCTGAATCTGCATAATTTGCTGGCTTCTTGCTGAAAAGCTAAATCTGCATGAGAGAGGTTTGCTAACAAACCTACAATGTTAAATGTTCATAAGGTGAATACAACTTCCCAGCACAAAAGCATCTTTGATTAGTACAGTTTTAGCAAGCTTTCCCCTAGGAAACAAGCTATGCCAGCAAAATGCTTTTATACTAATATCAGTGAATTCACACAAGGCTTCAGCTGTTGTTTAGAAGGAATCACACTCCTGTACTGGCCAAATGGTCTAATGTAACTCTGCCTTGTTTTTGGAAATGTACTCTGCTCCTACTGCTATTTTTCTTTTTTTTTAATACTTGCTCTTTCCCCCAGCCCTCCTTCTGAAGATAAATATTTGTATAATTCATGGACTTTGTAGGTAGTTACAGCTGCAGTGTTGGAGAGTTGCCATTCCAGACGGCAATGCTAGAATATTGTCTGCTTCCTCTGGCTTGCGTGTGAAGTGTCTGAACAACCAGATAGGTATCAGACCAGCTCTCTTAACGCTTCCCTAATTTGCTGCAGTGTGGACCCAACACAAGCTGGAGGCTTTGCGTATGTAAGCAAATCAGACCTGTTTCCCCCTGAAAGGCAAGAATGGAGCTGAAATCCGGTGGTCATTTTATTTAGTAGTCTTAACTGATACATTTCCATGCTAGGCAACAAAAATGTGTATGTATAGGTGCATGTCATGGGCAACACAAATCTGAGAATAGGATATATCCGTTCAAGAGTAAGTGCAAAATTCACTTTGGCTCCCCAGGAGTCACACCACGGGTGTATCGAATATTTCCAAGTTGAAAATGCTCATTTAAAGAAAAACGGTAAAATGAGACATAATCTTTACTAAATAGGCTACCAATTTAATATTTGCTGTACATTACTTTTCGTAAGAAAATTGCAAAATTGACTCCATCTGTGGTAAAATGAAATTATACATTTACTTAAAGAAATGTAATGTGACATTTACAGAAAACTACTTACACATTTTGCAGTGACTTTTTTCCTAAAAATTTTTATACTAGCAGAGACCAGCAGCAGATTAGTTGAAAATGCTGTTTTATCCAGAGACTTTCTGGATAAGGGGATAAGGGGAGCGTTTCTATGGTCCCAGTCCTGCAACTGCATTCTCAAGGCCAATTTTATGCCTACATGGATCGTGTTGGTTGCTGGGCTCTATTTCCTTACAGACCTGGGCCCCAGTCCTTACAGACTTTCCTATTAGTGAAATAATTGTTATTTAGGGCAGTGAACATGAAGGCCCAGCTCCTTTAAAGTCTTTATGTGCATAAATGCCATCTGTGGACACGTCTGTGCTTTTCTAATGAATGCACAGTTACCTGCTGAGCAGATCTCCTCTCCAGATCTTCATACAACTTTGGTGGATCCAAGGGGCACGGCTGAACTGGCAGGGGGGTGGGACTGAGGTCCCCTGTGTGTTTAGATGGCACCTGTGGTGATTGGCGCCTAGTTAAATAGTTAACGCTGGTGGCAGGGAAACATTTGACAACAGAAGGTGATCCTGGATGCAGGGGTTTGTTGTTCACAACTGCAAGTCCCAAAGCAAACAGCAAGTACAGGCTGAACTCAAAGAGGCAGGAGCTCTGTACTCCCAAGTGCCTAGGGGTAAACTTTGGTTTTGTTTCAAGTCCCTTAGACAGCAGAACACCTGTTTACACCTTTGCATATTTGTATAGATATAACGGTGGGTTTATGTGTATTCTTCTCCTGTATAAGGGCTGTACTACAAAGCATCTTGTCATTAAAAAAAAAATAAAAATCCTTCCTTTCTTCCCACAATCAAATTACTGTTCAGAGGTCCTCATCCTTTCATCCTGTAGGAAAAAGTGTCTCTGTGATATCCATGTTGCACTAGTACTCTTGTGTAAAGACACTGTGCTGTGAGATGGCATGTAGTACTTCCCTGAAGTGGTGATTTTGCTCTGTGCATAAGGAATGAACCGACGGTGTGACCGACAAGTTCAGTGAGGGCACTGTTTATATACTTGTAACCTTTTAGTATGTGCATAACTATGTTTCATTCATGAAGTCATTTCAGTTGTTCTTTTGATGTTCATGTTTGTATACATGTACTTTAGGGAAAGGTAGCTTTTGGACTTCTTTTAGATTGTGTACAGTGAATGTTTTATATGGTTTCTCTTAAGGGTAACTTATTACATCTTGTCCTTCGTAGAAGTTTTTTTATTTTAAAAAACCTGAAAAAATATCCCTGCTAATGGAGTTAGGTTGACTGAAAGTGAAAAAAGAAAAATAATGTGTTGTATGGAAGATAACCCTCACCTGTTTGGTTTCATACATAGATAAGAATTTGCACCAAATCATCTGTCTAATTTTGTGCTATTGCTATAGTATCTCCCTGTCATTTGCAGGAAAGCAGAGTTAAGGAAAAAAGGAGGATAGAATCAGATGTGGAGAGTGGAAAATGGAATGCAGTGAAATGGTGCATATATGTGTAAAATCTGATTGTAAATGTGTACCAAAAGTGAAGGGGGAGAATAGGTAAACAGTCCTTGTATTGTGTTCTTTCTTCCATCCAGACATAGTTCTAAGGCAGAAGAAGCACCAAGCATTCAAAGGGTGTCCCTAGCTAAAAAGCAGAAGGTTAATTAAAAAAAAAAAAAAAAAAAAGACAATTTCACTGTTGTCTATATGGTAAAAATTGATACGTTTTTAGCAATGTTATTTATATTGGTATATAGGATCGTTATTCTTGATAGAACTGAAAGTGCTTTTATGCTTCTGTGTGTAGGGCTGTATGAAGGAATTATGGCCCTTAAATCTGTGTTAAAAAACAAATTACATAATTCCTGTTGGTCAGTGTAACGTATCGAAAGCTTTTTACATAACCTTTGTTTTTTAAAGGATGGACTCTTCAGTACTGTTTCACACCCACCAAATGCACAAATGTTTGAACTACTGTGTACAGAGAAGAAACTCTACAAGTAGGAGAATCTTGGAGAATGCTGTTTGCACTGAAAAATCATCACATCAAACCTGTCCATATGAAAAGGAAAAATAATATTTCTTAACAACTCTGTATTAAATGAATCCTATGGAAAGCACTTTGTTATT
Source organism: Falco rusticolus (assembly GCF_015220075.1). Classification (NCBI taxonomy): domain Eukaryota; kingdom Metazoa; phylum Chordata; class Aves; order Falconiformes; family Falconidae; genus Falco; species Falco rusticolus. Next base: position 60,526,832 of record NC_051187.1, read on the forward strand.
CTTTCTAATAAAAAGAATTGCCATCAATGAGAACTGTGAATTCTTTGTGGTCCTTTGTTCAAGGTTACTTGACTCCTTTCAAAATTTCATGGCCCAGATGGAATGGGGCATCATTCAGATATCCACTGAGGTCAGTTAACTTGCAGCTAGTCAAAAAACAACTGCAGTACAAGACCTGAATAAACTGGATCAGGTCTCTGTGGTTGAGTGTGCAGCAGTTACACTGAATTAAAGAAAAAGAAAGTAGTAGATCTAAATGTTAACAAATAATGGCAAGTGTGGTGTAAAGTAGCTTTTATTTCACAGCTTATTGATTTTGTATCCAGAGCAGCCTCTGAAGGAACCCCAGATGTGGTCAGGGGTGTGAAACATCCTTCAAAGTGACAATTGCTGTGCTACAGAAAGGTTTGGGAGTTTTTGTTTGGTTTTTAAATATTCATAGAACATACGCTTCAAGACAAATCCACTTCAAACTGTTCATTCTTTTTTTTCTGCAGGTCAGAAGGGTGTTCGTTCTTCTAGATCCAACAGACAGATGTATCCGTGTTGCTCAGGATGCACAGTGAGTTAAGCCATAAATGTTTTCTAAAAGCAGCAAAGTTGAATGTTGGTCCTTCAAACTCATATTGGTGGTTATGCACAAAATAAGGCTCGCTGCTTAAATAAATTCAAGCCTTCAGATTTTATTTCCAATGAAGTATCTTGGTCATGCCTTTTATATAGAATGCATGCAAATTCAAGAACAACCTGGCTTTGACTCTGATTCTTTCCATCCTGGGCTTTCCTGTAGGTTTTGGTAGTTTATTTCTTAGCCTCTCCCCGCTGTCAGAACTGACAGTCTCATCCCCTTTTTACTTTCCTCCTTTCATTCTGTAGTGTTGCCTTCTCTAGGGCTGTTCACTTAGAACAGGCTTTCTCTGTACCAAGGTTTTAGGCTTTTTCATCATTCAGCCTTCTTAAAAACCTACCTAGACAGAAAATCTATTTTCAATTGGATATTTTATTTGTTTTACTGTGTGCCTGCTTAAAACCAGAGGACAGGAAATTAGAGAGAGGTTTTTAAAAAATATGCATAAGTTGGGTAGTCATTTCTCTTTTACGGTGCTCCTCTGTTGTTTTTAGATGATGGTTACCAACTTGTGATTTGCAGAGATCCAAGAGAGTGTTGCAGACATGTAGGGTAAAGAACTCTTGGTAGATTGGCACCAGGATTTTGACAATAGATAGGTCAAGCAGCATGTAGCTTAAGGTTGTTTCAAGCTTATACGGGCAGATAGACAGCTAACTCCAGTTAACTCCTGCCAGCACCTCAGTTTCTCCTGAGATTGTCTCCAAATGCATATAAAATCACCAATATTCCTTCTGCACTCACTCTGAAGAAACTGAGCCTTCATCAGCCTTGTTGTACAAGGAGGAACTGAAAGGCAATGATAATGGGAAAGGGGAACTGGACTTACAATAGTGTTTTTAACTTGTGTGCAATCTTGTGGTCTTTTCAAATTTTAATCTTGCACTATCCAGATGATGATTGCGTGTCTTGTATGCAGTTGTCAGAAGTCTTTCTATCAACCCCAGCCTATATGTATTTTTCCAATTAATACGGAAGTGAAGCAGATGGGGTAAGATATGCTTTTTCCCAAAGAATTTATTGAAAACAACTCCACGCCTCCCCCAGGGTGGCAGGAGCGGGGTGACTGGATAAAGGCTTTTCTGCTGACAGGAGCTGCTCTTGGTGCAGGGTTAGGTGAACTGGCTCCTTCCCAGGGTACAGCAGGCTACCAGAGTGCTGGGGAAAGCATCTTGCCCAGCCCCTGCATTTGACTGGACAGTGTTTGAAACAGAGCTGTTACGGAGTATGGTGTCTAGGTTTTATGTTCACTAAATGTAAGTTAATTAAGCCTGATTGTTTCTTGGCTTGCCCTGGCACATCACCTTGTGTCCAGAATGAAAGTTGCTTGCAGCAAGTGTTTCTGCTTCTGGAACCCATCTGTGCCTGTCTAGGCATATTTTAGATGTACCATTTACTGTTAATTGCATTTTAAAGCATTACAAGGGGAAAGGGCTCATCTTCCAGTCCTCATTTGGATGAGGGTTTAATTAATACATGTGAGAAGGCAGACAAATTAGTCCCTGGCAGACTGTTGAAGGCTTCCTTGTAGAGGAAGAAGCTGCTAATTGATGTGTGGGTGATGAAGGTACAAGAGACATGGGTTTGCATGCTGTCTAGAATGTGTTATGGAAAGACCATTTTTCTGTCCCGATTCACAAATAAATAACCTGTTTTCTAATGTAGTGATCTTCCTCAAGCTAACTGGAACACAATTCCCAGGTACAAGAAGTCTGTAGCACGGAGATTAATTATTAGGTAAGGAGGATCCTTTGGCAACCAAAATCCTGTTCTGCAAAGTATCAGACATGGAGAAATCTCTTCTTGACCTGAATGAGATTTGAGTTCTTCGGTGCTTTGGTGTGTTAATTCCTTATCTTGAACATTTTGCCTAGTTATCCTTCTAAATCATTCTTTCGTTCATGTCCAAAATTCTTGAAAGCTGCTCCTCTGTCAATAGCTGTTACCAGTAGGGCTGCAGATAGTTTGTGCATGCAGGATGGCAACTCACAGGGAGAGACTGGCACGTCTTTAGTGCTACCTGGCTGGTGTCACAAAGCCTTAAAGCAGGTCCCCAGAACTTACTTTGCTGTCGCTTTCTGTATTCGTGCATCTCGTTAGGTGCTTGGCAAGAGCTGACATTACCCAGGTACCTGATTTCCTTGGGCATTTCAGTCCTCTGAGCTTGGGACTTTATTCCACTGAACAGTCTCTGCCTGTCTCCGCATGGCTGGGCACCCACGTGACTGTCCTTCACTTCTTGTTAAGAGTGGAAATATACTCCAGCACACTGTGGTCATGCCCTCCTCATCCTAGTAAAATTAGGAAAAGCATGATGATGCAGTTTTCCTGAGAGAACAAACATTTCTATGCCTTTAAGCTTACTTCAGTAAGTCTCTGTGAATTTTCCTGTTGCAGAGAGGGAAAAAAAAGTAAGACTCTTAAATCTATTGCCCATTTTTGATGCTTAGTAGATAAGAGAACCAAAGGCATGCGAGTGTTTGAACAAAAATTTTTTTCATTTTTATTCCTACTTTCTTCCTTCCATCTGTAATTAGAGATAAGAAAGTATTTGGCACAGCTCTGCTAGCAAAGGAGTTAACTTTGCTCTCAGTTAACAAATTCTTAGCCCATGGTCTTCAACAGGCACGTACAAATAGCTGTATTTTTTAGCTCTTCTTCAGTCTTTATTTTTTCTTGTTCTAATGCATTAGCCTAGTTGGGGGGCGGGGTGTGTGTGTGTGTTTAAACACGTGTTTTGGGGAAGTCTGTTCCTTGCAATGCATATACCTCAATGGAGATGGGACTGTTGGACAATTCAGCGTTTTGACGCTGCACTCAGCATGGGTTTTGTCATTGTTGAGACCTGCCTGTCTTGTCAGCTAGGCTTTACTAGCTGGGTGATTTCTCTGCTAAAAAGCAGGTAGGTGGTAAAGTCTAGTTAAGGCTTGAGATCAACAGAATTTACTTGTGCAGTGGTGGCTACGCTGCAGTTTCCCAGGAGACTAAACCACGTGTTGTAATGGCAGTGTTTTGCAAGGAACTCAAGCAAATAAACTAAAGACACTGTAAAAATAATTCAGGTCTTCATAAGTAACTGCTCTGCCATTAATGCTCTGTTCTTCCTTTGTTGGGGGGTGGGTGGGTGAAAGGGGAATCAATGCATTTTTAAATCCTCCACTTACAGCTGGAGACTGGTAGCACAGATCCTTTTTGATACTACCCTTCTACCATCCCTTCTGAAAGCTTCCTGATTGCGACCTTTATTTTTTCCTTTCCAAATCCCTGTGTAATAGACAGTAGAGGAAAAAAACTGTCGCTGTTCCCAGAGGGAAGGCACTCACTTCTAGCGTAGTGGTAGTGCGGGCTGCTTTTTTCTTTCCAAGTGTTTCAGAGGTCTCCTGGGGAAACTCTGAAACCTTTCAACTCAGAATCAGCTCTGCTTCTGTATCATTATATATGTTGTTTCTTTTTTCTTGTTTTGATGAGTAACATTTAAAAGCGGGTTTCTGACTGAGCTTATTTGGGCCTGCTGCTGCGTCCTAAATAACCCCCACTGTAGGAACCCTTGAAGGAAGGATTCATCCTGCATACCTGCTTGTATTGCTTTCAGACAAGTCCCCAGGGCCAAATTCAAATTGTAATGGGAGGAACATATTCCACCCCCTGGCACAGCTCTTGGTCCTGCTCTAACTGGCCTTGTCCCCTTATTCTCCTTTAAGAGTCCGTGCAGAACTCTCTCTCTGCAAATTCACTGTGAAGATTCAAAGGGGGGTTTCAACCTGTAATAACTTTCCCTGTAACTCAAAGTCATGAAGCGTGCCAGAATGTTTAATTGTCATGGGGTCTGAGAAGAAGCAAAGGTTTTTCAGAGTTTCCTGTAAAGCACTGAAGTAGTGAAATCTTTCATTCCCTCCGCTTTCAGCACTGTTAAAGATTTATTTGCTGCATACCTCGTGGGTTTTTTTTCATGTTTGTGTTCAATGAATACTAGAGTTACTTTTTATCTCGTGCGTAGTGTTGAGCTATGACATTTTCCATCTTGACATTTTTGTGCCGTTTTTGTCACTCCTGCTGAAAGCTGGTGAGATGCTGCTGTTGACAGGTTATGGGGAACAGCAGTCCTGCCCTTTCTGGTCCTGCACAGAAAAATGTCCTTGTGTTGCCTCTTTGGCAGCCTGAGATCTAAGGTGTATTTCCAGCAAAGCTTACACTGTGGCAGGTTTGAAGCAAACCTGCATCCTGGCTTTTTTGCATTCAAGGAAAAAGCTGTCAGGACTGTTCCATGAGAGTGCTGTTTTGAAGGCTAATGTGTTTCGTTGACAGAAGTAACTTGCAGCTACAGTGATCTTAAACAGGAGTTCAAAGCTGCCTCTCCTCTGTCCCAGTACCAATGCATTGACAAGGATAATATTGGCTCTTTATGGGATTGTAAAGCCTTTGGCTAGATTTCTGACCGAGGGTTTAGGAGGAATCCTTTGCCAAGAGCATAGTTGTATGGACTAAAATAGAACAGAGTCTGAACTTAAAAAACAAATTAAGTGTAGGCTTCTGCCTTTCTCATTTGGGGCTTTTATGAGGAATACATAGAACAGTTTCTTTCTCAAATAAAGAAGTAGCATTTGAACTATTCTTTTGTAAAATTCAAATCACAATGAGTCTTTAAATAATGCTTCTTGTTCCACCTCCTGGACCATCCTGGGGTTTCCATATGGCCATAGCAGAACTGTGCTATGGCCAGTTTCCCAGCGGTGGCTGTGTTTCAGCAGCTAGCATGTGATGCCCACCGAATGTGTGTGGGTGTCTTCCATATGTTTCTGAATCAACATTGTTTCATTGCTGAATTCTGAAAAGCATTTTATTTTGAGCGGGAGAAATGGAGCTTACTGCATCAAAGGTGTACATAGGCACAAGAGTCCATACCATTATTACAGTTGTCCAGGTTTCAGCTGGGATAGAGTTAATTTTCTTCTTAGTAGCTGGGGCAGTGCTGTGGTTTGGATTTGGTGTGAGAACAATGCTGATAGCACACTGATGTTTCAGTTGTTGCTGGGTGATGTTTATACTAAGACAAGGACTTTCCAGTTTCTCAGGCCCTGCCAGGGAGAGGGCTGGAGGGGCACGGGGAATTGGGAGGGGACACAGCCAGGACAGCTGACCCAAACTAGCCAAAGGGATATTCCATACCATACGGTGTCATGCTGAGTATATAAACTGGGGAAAGAAGAAGGAAGGGGGGACATTGGGAGTAATGGCATTTGTCTTTCTGAGTAACTGTTACACGTGATGGAGCCCTGCTTCCCTGGGGATGGCTGAGCACCTGCCTGCCCGTGGGAAGAGAGGGGTGAGCAAATTCCTTGTTTTGCTTTGCTTGCTTGCTTTTGCTTTTCCTTTTAAACTGTCTTTATCTCAAGCCATGAGTTTTCTCCCTTTTACCCTTGCAGTTCCCTCCGCCATCCCACTGTGGGGCGAGTGAGCCAGCAGCTACATGGTGCTTGGTCACCAGCGGGGGTTAAACCATGACAGTCTTTTTTGGTGCCCAACATGGGGCTCGGAGAGTTCAAGATAATGACAGATTTGATTGGAATGTGCTAGTTGGAATTTCTAGCTGTTATTGCTGTTTAGCTATTAAAGGACAGGTTTCTGTGCTGGCCATGGGGCTTGCTTGCCTTGCTGTGCATTAGAGTCCAGTGCTCGTTAGTGGCTGCTTTTTGCTCTCGCTGCTTGCTGTGCTGCTTATCTTACTGCGCTGTGCCCGGGAACACTCTGATAACAGCGATGGCGATGTGCCTGGGCTGGCAGGTGGCCAGGGCACCGCTGCTGTTCCTGTGCTGCCGGACTGGACAGGCTGGAGCTCCAGTGTGAGCTCGAGCTGAAGGGACTGTGACCTGTGGATGAGTCCACGTGGGAGCAGGACGCCCCAAAGTGTCTGTAGCCGTGGCTGTGTCTGTGCTGCAGCAGGTGTACCCCTGAAGAGACTCTGGTTCATAGATGAGGCTCCACTTGGAGTGGGGTCTGTACACCTATCTTGTTTATATTTGCAGTAGTGATGGCAGCACAAGAATTAGGCATGTAATAAACTTACAGAAGCAATAGGAAGGATTATGCAAGAATGCCTTGGAGTTAAGCCCTGGAGTTAAAAAAAAAGGGGGAGTGGGGAGTACATTTCATAGTATGATGTGCAAGATCATACAGTTTTGAAATCATAGGAAGGCACTCAAATAGCTTATCTGATGAAAGTGACAAAGGAGGATAGCTGGAGTTTTAGAAGAACCACAGGATAAACAGAAGCGAAGAATAAGATGTGGCTGTCAGAAAATATAATCCTAGATGTTTTGGACAATATATTCTTACTGTAGACATGTAATAAGTGCAAGCATCGCACTGAATTTTGTTAATCTTTCTTTACACAGATATATATATAGAATATATATATATAAATAACAAACTCGAATCTGTACAGAAATGATTTCATGAAAATTAAGATCTTACTGAATCTGGCTTGTTTGTAAAGGAAATGAAGTCGGGCAAAGAATAGGGAGGAAAACTAAGTGAAAGGGTGATGTTGGCTGAAAGACAATTAGGTAAAAACTGTTAGTAACTTTAGTCCAGATATTAAGAAAAATTTCAAACCCTCATTCAAGTAAGATTCTGAAGGAGTAGCATCAGTGACGACAAGAACTGGAAACAGCTTTTAGGGTAAAGCTTGATTGTTTCCAAAAGAGATGCTATGGGATAGTTGCCTGCAAGAGGGGAAGACTGGACTCTGGCTCTGAAGGAGATTTCCTCCAGTTCTTTAGCACAGCTACAGCTAAAAGCAGAGGTGAGTTTCACTTGAGCTCTTTCAGAGATGTCACTGCAGGGGGGGGCATGTTAAGTAGTCTGCAGAGATTGCCTTTTTGGTAGTTTCCTCTGTGCTGGTTGTCAACATATTGCAGTACTGTGTATCATGCAAAGAGATTATCTAACCTCATCTTTGCGCTGACTTTGGCTGGTTTAACTGAAAGATTCATTTTTGAGATAACAGTTCATAATTTGCTTAATACTGTTCTCTGCTTCCAAATACCTGGTTTCTCCAGCTTGGAGGCAGAAGTGGTATTATTTGCTATTGAACAACCAAGCTGATATGATCTGCGTTAGCATCGCTGCAGTGGAAAGAAAGTAGTTAAATGATTAGGCTCTTAAGTTATTGCTAAATTCTGCTTGCTTGCTTTTGGTTTGCTCAATAAACTGTATATTGTAGCAATGTGCCCCTAGCATCCTGGGTTGGACATTCAATTACTTGTGACCATAAAAGCTGATAATCTCGTGGCCAATGATGTGCGCAACACTTCCCTTTTCAATTTAACAGAAATTGCTCAACAGTTACAGCACCTTCCTCCCCTTCCACAGGCAGTTCAGCAACACACAGATGCCTGGACAGAAACAGCATTTTCATGAGAGCCATGGCATAAGGGAAACATTTTCAACTCTAGCTAACAATCCAGATCTAATCTAAGTCACCAGGTTTTCCTGGTACTTTCCACAACTGCTATCACCTCAGGGTTTACTGCAGGGCTTCTGCAGCTGGACTAAATGACTCAAACCCAGTTCCTAGTCAGTAATTCATAATCCACAAAGCAGCTGTCACAGGTGGCATTATTTGATGTACTCCAGTGAGCCAAAAAGTACGGGCATAGGAAAACATGGAGTCTGAATTCAGCTTTAAAGGAGGGGTAGCCCAAAGACCAGAACTTTTGATTAATTCCTCCTTATCTCTGTTGAAGGAGAAAGGCTTGACTTTTACCTCCTCTTTTGTGGAGGTGGAAGAAAGAGGACCATATATAAAGTAGGTCATTTAAGGTCAAAATAGGTCAAAGCTGAGTGGGATAACATTCTGAGACCAGTGGGTTTATGCTGCTTCAACCTGCATATAAAAGTTTTCCACCTCTGCGATGTCGAGTTCTCTGGAAAACATACAACAGCAATGCAGACCTGTACTCCATGCTTGTTGGTAGGCGTGGTTAAAACATGTATGCGTGCTGTCTTTAAAAAACATGTATGTACTTTTTTTGTGGCTGCGAAGACATTGAAAATATGTCATTTAAGAATTCACTTCAAAATAACCTAGTAGACTTGTGATACTACATCAACACAGGCTATGTTATTGCAGAGTGATCACTGATCTCCCATGTGGCAGAGTCCGCTAGCACAAAGGCTGTTCATGAAGCCAGCCTATGTTATTATTTACCTTCCATTAGTGCCTGCAAACCTCTATGCATCTGATGCTGTAAAGTGCTGTTTCTAAAGGTTTATATCTAAAGAAACGAGAAAAGGCAGAGAGCTGAAAGTTACTTTGGGGGGAAGATACGGAGTGGTCACAGTCGGGAGCTGAGACTTGCCTGAGATCAGAGCAGTCTATGGAATAGCTTGGAACTGACCATCACCCTCTGGAGACCCAGTCTAGCACTTCACCATGTTAGCTTCCTGCTCACACTTCTGCTGGAGGCCCACGACTCAGGAGCACCTGTCAGAATCTGTGAAACCGTAGATAACCAGTCTGAACTCAGCTCAGTAACAAGTTACCGATCTCAGTTCCAGTAAGAAGAATAAATGTTTCTACTGGCGTGAGTATTCCCCGACTATCCCTTTAGAAAACACCCATTCAGCTGCTGAACCTGCTGGGTATGCACAGCCTGAACTCTGTCTGCCAGGCAGGGCATCGGGAGCGCTGCAGAAGGGATAATGCTAGCATCCAACAGCAGTTACATCCCATGCAGCTGGCTGGTTCAAGTCTTCCAGTGGGAATCCCTAGAAATGATATTCAAGAGTTTTAGTGCACTAACGGAAAAATCATTACCTTGCACATGGGAGCCTCATTCAAAGTTACAGTTCTTGCTCAAAAAACAAGCTTGAATTTCAAGATCTACTATTAGGTAAAGCTACAAACCCTCAGCGTATCAGCCAGTGGGATTTGACAAAAATAAATGGGAGAAATAGTGCCAGAGGGTGTGATAAGAAGTAAAAAGAAGTCTGCCACAGCAGACTGAAGAACCAGGTAATCTTTACTACCTGATGAAATACAGCAGGGGTTCATTTCTTACAGCTTAGTGCTTTGTTAAAGTCATCACAACTGTGGCTGCAGCACCATAAGCTGTGTTCTGCTGTCATTTCAGGGGAGTCCAGACGCTGTGATGGAAATAGCTTTCCAGGAGCTTGAGGACTTCACCTAATTTGATGGTTTGTTCATATAAACATGAAAGTAATTGACACCATCTTTGTGAATCTAATCATATCTGCCATCATTCAAAGATACAGTGCTGCCTCTCAGTGACTGCTACAAGAGAGACAACATCCTAAGCTGGGAGCTGGGAGGATTTCTTTGTCTTCAATCAGGTATGACAGGATCAATTTGCATTTCTCTGACTGTTTTGAAATGAGACACATTGCCAAGCCGTTTCTAACAGTACTTATTTTCTTAGTGTTTGCTATTTACTAACTGGAAAAGGTGTTATAATAAGTATTTCTTGCTCTACTGGAAAATTTTTATCTCATTTGCAGCAAAATTACTTTGGGGAGGGGGAACTGGAGAAAACCGGGACCTAACAGAAGCGTAGTATTACAGAAAGCTTTTTAGGGTAAAATACAGCTATTGCTTTCAGGATGGTTGGTATGCACGGAGTCTACTTTACCACAGCTCCCTAAGCAAGGCACCCTGCCGTCTCAGCATATGCTGATAGGGGTAACCCCATGGCCAGGCTCTGCCGTGCTCCCTGCAGGAACAGGAACTTGATGGCACCACACAGCTGATAAGCTGCACAGCAGTTGTCACATGAAGGATCTATGGGATGTCCGCTGCTGAGCCAACCACTGTGGCAAAATGACCTTCCTCAGATAAAATAATCTCATTGTAATACCAAAGCACACCTCCACCCCAAAGCTACCCACCTCCAAGGTACTACTACACCTCGCTGGGCATGTGATACCAATCAGTAACGATACGTACGACTAGAGTCACTCAAGCTCAACCTAAATGTGAAGGAAATGGACTAGTCCTGGACTGATGTAAGTCCCAAGGGGGAGAAAGGTTGTCTAAACACCCGAATTACTCAATTCTGATTTAGTGTTCACTAAGTTAGGTCAAGCTGACCCACTCTCTAAGTTGTTAGGAATGAAAGGGCTTCTAAGCAAGGTAGTCAGCCCTAGGAAGGATGAGAAAGAAGCCTTCAAGTGAGGAAAGTTCTGGCTGCACATTTGGCAGGGTCACAGCTGCACCGGGCACTCACAGAGGCAGCAGACACTGCCGGGGTCCAGCCCTGTCCCCAGCCCCAGGGCTGCTGGTCATAGGTCTATGCCACCACTGCTGCTGCTGCATGGGGCAGGTTTGCACACAGATCCCGGCTCTCACCCACTCTCCCAGGGAGAAATGGGATGTTTCTGGCGTCTCTCTCCCATTTCTCCTTCCCCTCCCATTGCAGATGCACAGCACCAGGGAGCCACTGCCAAAAACGCTGGCAAGGGGCCAGGAAGAGCTGCCCATGCCTGAGAGGTTTGCAGGGGCAGCAGCTCTAGGGGCTTTTTGGCCCATGCCATGCCACTGGGAGCTCTGACTGTCCCACACCTTTCCCTGTGTGGGGAGAGAGGGATGGAGCCCCAGCCATGCCAGGAATCGCTCCAGCTGGAGTGACCCACGAGGTGTGGATCCCCCAGGAAGAAGCTGGGCTGCCTGCTCTGGGGCCGGTGCTGCCACCTGCCCTGCACAAGGCTGGGGCCAGCGCTGCCTGCACCCACCCGGCTCTGCTCACCCAGGCACTGCGCAGCTCCAGCTCCGTTGCTGCTGCCCAATTTGTTTTGTTTCTGCTCCAGCTCATGGAGGGCTCTGGTTTGTTTGTGGCTCCAGCAGGTTTCAGTTCCAGCTCACAGGCAGCTCCCAAACTTCGGGGACCAACGTAACCAGCCCCCCCACCTCTGGCAGGGGACGACACAAAACCCTCCCAGCCCCTGCACCAGCGGCCCGTCTGGCCCCTGGGTCTGACCCCCGAAACAGCCGACTCGATCCCCGCTTCTGAGCCCACCCGCGCAGGGCCCGGTCTCCGCTGCGGCCCAGGAGCCCGTTTCGAACCCCGGCAGCGCGGCCCTTGGGCCCCGTGTTCAGGCCCGGGACAGGCCCGACCCGGCCCGCGCTGCGGAGCCCCAGCGCCGGCCCCGAGCCCCGAAGCCCTGGCGGGTGCCCGGCAGCCCCGGGCGGCGCTTGGCACCGGCGGGGGCGACCCGCAGCGCGGCCGCTTTAGTCCCCGGCGCCCCGAGCCCCGCGGAGCCCCTGGCAGCGCGGCCGCCCGGCAACCGGCACCCGCCCGCCCCCGCACTGGCCCCGCCGGGGAAGCCGGGCCCGGCCGCTGCCGCCCCGCGGAGCCGAGGAGGGGCGGGGGGAACCGGCGGCCGCCGCGGCCCGAACCGCCTGGGCCCCGCCCCCCCGCTCCGGCCGCCCCAAGCGGGGCGGGCGCCGGTACCGGGGCGCCGGGCGGATCCACGGCCCGGGATGCGGTGCCGCAGCCCCGGGGGAGTCTCGGCCCCGGTGTCCGTCTCTCCCCGGGCGGGCGGAGCCCGACGGCTCCGCTGCCCGGCGCGGCGCCGGGGCCGGGCTCCCCCGAGCGTCCCCAGCCCGCCCTCGCCCTCTGCCGCGGCGCCGCGGGCAGGAGCCGCGCTCCAGGGCCGGGCCCCGGGGCCGACGTGCCGCGCTGCCGCCTGCGCGGGGCGCCGGGCACGGTCCCCCCGGGGGCGGGGGGCAGCGGGGGGCCGGTGCCACGGAACCGGCGGCTCCGCACAGCCACCGAGCGGGGGCTGAGAACCGCCCGCACCGCGGCACCGAGCCCCTGAGCACCGACCGGCGACCGGCCCGGGAAGGGGCGTCTCGGCTCTCAGAGCGCCTTTGCCCCTCCCATCCCACACAAACACGGGAGGCCCTGCCCGGTTCCAAGCCCCAAAGCGCAGGACTCGGTCTCTGTTTCCAAGCCCCCAAACTGGCCAAGCGAGCCTGGTTTCAAGCTCCCGCAACACAGGACTTTGTCTATTTCAGTCCCTGAAACTGACCCCAAAAATGCAGGACTCAATTATCTGAGTCCAAAAATTGCCTGAATGGGTCTGGTTTCAAGCACCCAGACACAGGACTTCATTTCAAAGCTTCAAAATTGGCCACCTGAGCCTGGTTTCAAACTCCAAGGATGCAGGACTTGGTGTCCGTTTCCAAACCCTAAAACTGCCCAAATGATCCCGGTTCCAAGCCCCAGCAATGCAGGACTTGGGCTCTGTTTTTCAAGCAGTACACCACAGGAGTTAAGTCTCTGTTTTCAAGACCTTAAACTGCCTAAACAAGCCTGGCTTCAAACCCCCCAAACACAGGACTTAGTCTCTGTTTTTCAAGCCCCCTAAATGCAGGACTTACTCTCTTTTTCTGGGCTCTAAATCTGGTCAGTTTGGAAATTGTAGAAGCCTTACGTGTTGCAATACGAAGACTGAAGAGCAGATGAAAGGAAAATATAAATTCAATTAAAACCTCATCTAAGTCAGCTTCATAACTTTTAAGACAGCGAAGGGAGGTGGGCGATTTCCATTCTACTGCTGCGAGTTACTACTCTGCCATTTAGATTTCTAACACCATTAGCTCTGATCCTCTGAACCTTTGCATGGTAACTCAACCTATTACGCGGAGGCCATTAGTCTCACTGATCCCTGGGCCCATTTTCCCCAAGGAAGGTTTTACATACATAAACACAGAGATGCTTGAAAGCTTCTCTGTTTAATAATAAATTATTGGGAAGTAGCTTTCTATGAATTGCAGCCTTTTCATTCATTTTTTTGCAGGCTCAGCACAGGGCTTATAGCAAATATGGCTAGACCATGAGTACATATGCGATGCTGCCTCTAAAACTGCCTTCAGCTTTGAGAACCCTGCCTTGATACAGATACATTAGCAGCAAACGTCAGGCCAACTTCTACAGAAAGTAGGCGCCTGGGCCAATCTGGGTGTGTGGGACTGGGCATCACATTATCCGCATTGAGGGGAACAGAAAAGCTCGTTTAAGGTTTGCTTTCTAAAGAGGAAAGAAAAGTCAGGACGTTACAGCTGAAGAGTAGAGGGTGAATTGCCCTTACCCTGAACCAGCGTTGCAGTCACCGGAGCATGACAAGAGACAGGCCTGTGCGCTGCGGTAGGGATGCAGGCAGCGTTTTGGAAGAGGCTGGGAAGTTCTGATGTTCACTGTCTTTGACTACCTTAAAGCACAGCCTCTACTTCCCACATGGTACTGTCCGAGCCTCCCATGCCTTAGCCATGCCTTCACGCACCAGTAGGTTTACTTCTCCAACAGCATTTGAAGTGAGGAGAGAATAACTGCAATTTTTATAATGAACACTTTCAGATGTGCGTTTATTTTTAGTGAATGCCTTGTTCCTCCCTCCTTTCCTTGTTTTCTCAGGTAATTGGGTACACATCTCCTGCTAAATAACCTTTCATTCTTTGCCATTGTCTTCTGATGACCTTTTCCCAGTCGCTCACACTTTCTTGGAGTTTAAAAAGTCTGCCAGTATGCAATATGTTTTTCTGTTTGGTTTATGATACTAACAATGAAATTCCGCTCCCCCCCCCCTTTTTTTTTTTTTTTAGTTTTCCTGGACTAAAGATTACATAGTGTGCAAATACAGTCACTTTAAAATCTTTGCAAAATCTGATTTTTTCCTCTAGCCATTTAAACTGTTGGAAGCAACGTTCCTCTATTTGATATATGGTGTATTGCCACTTCCTCTCTTCCTCTGCTTCCCTGTCTCCAGCTCCATGTAAATATTGACAGTAAAGAGAATACCACACTTGAATATTTCGGCATGCCAGTATTACAGATACTCCCCAGAGTAAATGAGGCCCCTCCTTATGCTCCTGTGACTTTTTTGCTGGGGAGGTTGGCTGTGGGTGAGAACACAAATACAGGCAGCTATCCCAGCTCAGCTGACCGTGGAAAACTGGTCACAATTAGTGAAGGGAAAAAAAAAAAAAGAGGAAAGCTGGATGTTTTCTAGTGCTTTTGACAGTGAGAATGAGCTGCTTTGGAACAGAGGTTTGTTTTGTTAGCTTTTAGGAAGTAAATGATTGTGGTTCTGATTCAAGCATCTCTGTGTTACTAACCACAAATTACTGATGCTCTCCAAAGGATCTTTCAGCTATTGCTCGCATTGTTCTTTTTCCTTGACATTTTCCTGTTCTGTTATTTCAAATGTCTGCTTCAACATGGCTGTGACTACCCGCTAACCACACACTATTTGTCTGAACGGAGTTGCACTCTAACACCACTGTTACCTTTTTTTGTCAGAGGAAGCAGGCAGTGTTGAGAGGTCTTTGGCGTCAGGCAACATCCAAGGGAAAATTTGTTTGAGAGTGAAGTTCAGGGTCACCACAAAAGAAATTCAGCCTGTTTTTGTGTTTTTGGAAGGTAACTTAGTCTCAATAATTTTAAAGAATCTTTACCTAATCTGAATGTTAGCCAGGCAGACTATTATTGTTATTCATGGTACAGGGCAGTATTAAAATGCCGAGCGCTTACTCTTCTGCAGTTTTTCCTGTTCTATTCAGCAAATACTGGAAAGTTATAATTAAGATGGAGAAAAAAAAAAAGAAATTAATGAAATTGCACTGCATTCATCTCAGATGCATCAAACAAATGTTGAAAGTCTGGAACAAGTGCAATTGCCAGAAGTAGTTCTGCAAAGGGCAATAGCTGCTGCTCAGCTCCACCAGAATGGAAAATGCAACGGTAACTCATAAGGGCTATGTGAGATAAAAGCAAACATGCCAAGCTAGTCTGAAACCTCACAGATCCGCTTTGTGATGCTCTTGGTTTTGCCATCCACCACAGTTTGGGCTAGGGAAAGAGTGGGTTTGTACAATGTACATGCTTGTATGCTCTGAGGCATATTGCCTAACACCGTATTTGTAAAGGTATTTAGGGACAGTTAACTTCCAGTGATTTTACTGAGTATGGGTGCCTTAGCAGCTCTTGAAGTATGACCTTTCACTTGTATGCGCTCAAGTTACCAGGATATATATAAAGGCAGTAAAACATGTCCTCATTAGTAACATAGGGATTGATGCATTGAGGTTTGAGATACTGAGATAGTTTGCGGATGGAAGGGGTGTAGGTCTCTGAGAAATCCCCAACAAGGATTCTTCATGTACCTAAATTAATCCCTTCTTATCCCTGACCCCAGTCAGACACTTCTGTACCAAACTCATCAGCTCCAGCATGGGTGGAAGCAATGCAAGGAGGAAAACAGAGGATGTCCTGGCGTTCCCATGCAGGTGTCCAGGTCTTTCACCACCGAGGCACTACCAGCAGGTCCTGGATGACAGTGGCAGTTTCCCTTAGGGCTGGATTGAGCTACATTGAAACCAGCATCATCTGTCTGAACAGGTCAAGCTGCTCATCAGCTCCTCGGAAGGGTCATTCAAGAGCTGCGTTGTTCTGTTATGCGGGACACACCCCCTGCTGTAGGACCATTAGGGCCTTTGGCAGACTTTGAAAAGGGGAGGTTTTTATACTGCTTTAACAGACATTTTCCCCTATAGTTATGTGCTCAGTAACCCCAGACACTAAGCTCTTTCCCACCTAGTGTTGCGGTGGCATGTCTGTCACTTGCTATTTATGGATAAAGAGGTGGCATTTCAGGGGACACCAAGTCTCCTGTGTTTAATAGGCTTAAGCTAGAGGATCAGTGCTTCGCCAGGCTCTTTCTGGCTGTGCCGCTTGATGGCAGACTTGCATTAGCACACAGCAGGCTGAAGGCAGGACAAATCAACAAGCAAATCCTGTCCAAAATTGTTCCACTTAATTTGTTTTGCATCATGAATGTACCTGTTTAATTGATTAAAGGAACCTAACACTGTAGTATTGAGCAGGAGTAAGCAGGGCATACAAAACAATTACAGCAAGAAAGCCCTGTATTTTTCAATTTTGGTCCCAGATATTGTCTGGATAATTAATTACTTTCTCATTCTTCCAGTAAGTTTGGTAAGAAATTTGCCTTTGTCTTACTGAGCCTTTTCTTCTAAGGGTGGCAGATTTTTCTTGCCCGGTATTTTCTCCTTTGTCTATCAGGTTTGTAGCAGGTTTGTTCATTGCATGTGTCCATGCATGGCTCAGGGTTTTCTTCTGTCCTTTTGGTTCAATAGCAGCAATGAATTGCTACCGAAGCTAAACAATGATACCTTCTGTTTGGCTAGACAGTAAATGGGTATTCATTGATGACCTCTGAGAAAAAGAATTGATGATCCAACTTCATATCAAAGGAACATTCTCCAGTGGGCTATATGAGGTTAACAAATGAATGTATGTTATCACATGCCACTTATCTCTAGATGTTTATAAATACAGCAGCAAGAGCTCCGGATGGTTACAGGCCACAGGTAGAAACAACTTGCTGGCCTGTTGGCTTTTATGACTTCATAAAGAATGTATTAAAAATTATTAGCTCTTACACTGGCAAATGGAACTGACCAGGATCTGAAGTTAAAATGTTGCAGGGACTGGAGTGGAATCTTCAGAGGGTGGCTGGCTGATACAGGAGCATCTTCTGTTCAAGAGCTGGGATCCAAGTTCTGAATGAGAACCTCAAGGGGAAGACTGGAAGCATCTCTGTACACATGATGGGAGTGCCATTGGATCCTTGGATTTACCGAGGCCCAAATCCCACAGTCTTTTTCAAAAAAACCCCAAACTTTACCTGGTCCACAAAGCAGTTGCTAACAATCTTTCCTGCCCATGACTTGAACTGTCTGATCCCTTGCTTTGACACTTCACCAGCTCCCCAAGGAAGACCCAGTTAGTGAGCACAGACTTCTTGCCTTTGTTCTGTAGTTACATTTAACATTTTGAATTTGTTCCCCTGCTTCTCCAACATTCCTTCCCCGCTCCTTCAAATGCATGGGTAAAAGATGGGCTAGAGGTTTAAACCAGGGAGAGCTCGTGCTTTTTATTCTGCCTGGAACAGCGGAGGAGCAGAATAGAGTGGAAGCCTCACAAATAAGTGTCATGGGTAGGCAGCACCTGAGAGGTTTTGAAGCATGTACTGTCCTGACTTCCTCCATTACCCACTGAATTGCATTGGCAGCGATAATTGCAGCTTCAGGAAAAATAACTGCTAAACAACGATAGCAGCAAAGCCCTACAGCCTTTCTCAATTAAATTAAGTGGAAATTTAGTCCTTGAGTACTACTACTGAAACTGTCTGAGCAGAATAAGAGCAAGCACCCTGGTGGGCTGGAGGATAGTTTAGGGCAGGAGAAACTCTGCTCGCTTTGCTCTCTGACCATCCTTCTTACAGCGCCCACCTCTGTCCCGTATCTAATGGTGGTATGAGAATAAAAGCAACACTGCAGGTTGGATCTACTCTTAACAGAGGCCATGTAGGCTGGTGAATTTAGGAAGGGCCACTGTCATCTCTGTAGCCATCATTTCCCTTCTGGTTCTGCAGCAGCAGCTTGTACTGCCACCACTTATTCACCTGTCTCTGCCACAACCTCTTGACCTTTGAAGGCTATTTTGGTATTGCTAGCGTGTCCTTTCTACCTCATTTATTTCTACCCTTTCTGCTTATCCAGGTACTTGCAGCTTTTATCAACATCATCTGCAAACATCTCGTGTTTGTTAACTGGTCTTACAAACTCGAGTCTTTTGTAGAAGCAGAAAATCTTGTCTCTATACATTCCTGTGTGAAGGGAAACTGGAGTCACTTTCAGTAACCAAGGAAGTACCTTTATGCTGATTTGATTTAAACAACCCAACATTAAAGAACAAAGCAAACAAGTCTCTGTCATGAGACTCAGTGAATCCAGGAGATCTTTTCCAAATGATATCTAAGAGCATTTACTTCAGCCTTCACAAAGGGGAGCTCTTCCTCTGGGATATCTGGGATAAAGATGGGACAGGAAGGACAAGGTTTTATGGAAGAGAACAGCCTGCAAATTGTTATAGCCTTTTAACCTCTTTCTGCAGTGCTTAGAGACAATAACCCAAATAAGTAGAAAGGTTCGTAGCCAGCCTTCACATAATGTAACTTTTAAGGAGTGCTGCCTCAAAGTGATGCTCTCACTTTAGTACCTATGAAATGAAGGCCATGCAAAAAATAAGGAAGGTGAGATTAGTATGTTTTCCATTGCCACTAAAAGAGTAATTTCTGCAACTCTGAGTATTCACCTGTTTGCAGGTGAATGCAGCTTGCAAGACAGTGTGTGGGTTGGCATTCGGAGTTTGAGGTGACTCGTATCAATGCAAGTCCCTTGATGGAAAACAGCAGCATGTGCATTGCGAGGATAGGCAGCAGTGGCACGGCAGAATAATAGTGACTTCTGAAGGGAAGGGTCTGCTCAGCCCGCTGGAGACAGTTTATTTAGGTCAGTCCGCAGGGACACGGGCACCAGCCGGTGCGGGGGAAGACAGACCGATTTCTCCCCTCCGCTTCCTTGTAGCCTGCCTGGGTTAAGGGTCCCTACCCCTGGCCCAGAGGCTGTCCCCAGTGGGAAGTCAGGAGGTTTTAACCCTAATAACATTTTTGGCAGGGGACAGTATTACTTCCCTCCTTGCATGCATCAGGCCTTCCATGAAGCACAGGACTGGATGGGTGCAGCATCTCTGCTGCTCAGGGCAGAAGGGGGGATGAGGACATGGCCTCTCACTGCCTCCCTTGGTCAGGCAATTCACATTCACTACAGCACAGGTACGTGACAGAGCTGGACACAGATTTCAGCATCCAAATTGTTCACGGTGCTTCAAAAAACTATCTACAGCTCTGGAAAGCAGGCAGACATGGCACATGGCTGTGACCTAAGAAAATGATGCATTCACTTTTGTCTACCATCCAAAGCTTGTCCACTGAGTTGGATTTGTGCCGTTCTCTCCATAAGGTGACCAAGCTCTTCACAGTGCTGGGGTCTAGCCTGACGTTTCCTTCTCCCTTTCAACATCATTTCTTGCGCCAGTTCCCCATTGCTTTTGGTGTATTTTGAGCAGCACTTAACCCCAGCACTCTGTGACAGGCACTTTATCAGTGTAACAAAGCGTCTCTGGTCTTGTGGGAAACAGAAGTTGTCATCTGTGTGGAAGCAGCCAAGACTTAGTACAGGTTGTCACACAGAGTCAGAGGCTGAGAAGAGAGAACTTGTCAGCTTTACCTTGATAAGCCCATGAGTGTGAAAGACATGCCACACGTAATTTCCATTACAGAGATCACCAGGAATCTATCAGAAGCATGAACAAGCAGAAGGAGTCAGGCATGCAGAAAATTATTCAGACCAGAAACCCCAGGCAGTTCCAGGTGTGCCTGCTTTCCACAGGAATCAAGAGGATTCTCAACATTGTCTTTTCCACTTAGTTAGGACCACTTTCCTGGTTCACTTGAAAGCAGTGTACAATGTTCTCCTTGTCTTTTTTTTCCCTGACACTGGCAACCCCATCTGCAGGTATCCTCTCCTTTTGTGCTGGAGGAGGAGGGATACGGACTGTTGGTGGAGCTGGCTTTCAGAGGCCGAGAACCCCAGCTGTCCTTACAGTGAGAGACCAGGAATGAGGATCCTGTTCTTTAGCAGCAGCTCCAGCTCTATAGCTGCACGAACCACTCAGCACAGGAACGGGCACGCGCCGTGCTGCTGTGCAGGCAGGAGCTGGCTGCGACTTGGTGATGAAGAGGACAGGCCACCAGCTGGACACCGACCACTGCTTTTCCACCCCCTGAAGCACACCAATGAACAATGATCTACAGTAAATATTTGCACTGTGGCACCACTGCCAAGCAGTAGCAGATGTCACACCCTTGAATTTGGGGTTTCTATCAGATGAGAAGTCAGTATTTGAGGCACCTATTTGTACAGCAGTCTAATTCGTGCTTGCACCAGCCTACAGTGAAAGAGGTCATGGAAGGAAAGACTCCAGAGGAAAGCAGGGCAGTAAATGGGCTAAAGCAGGTTTGTCCATCCCCCCTCCCTGTACACATGCCCCACTGCTGGCCATTAGGACCCTTGCAGCTCAGCAGCCTTCTTGCAACTAACTTGAGTCCAGCTAAGAGATTAAGGCTCATCTGCCTGAAGCTGGCTGTTCGGTGTCAGCTGAGGGAGATGCAAGGAGCTATGCAACTCATGTTTGTGCTCAGTTTTCAGGCACAAATTTTTAAAACAAAGCCAATTGCAGTTAAGGAAACAAACTTCTCTTCCTTGCATTCATCGCCTCACAGAAAAAGCTTCTGCACCTAGAAGCTGGTACAGCACAGCATCTGTACAAGTTAAAAATACCATTTCATTTAGGAAAAGTAATGCCCTTTTGAAAACTGCAATTAGTTGAAAAAGTGATGCAATATGCATACAAGATCATCTTTCAGACCAGTGTTACCCCCACAGTGTTTGTTCATCAATACATGCTAAAATAGCATCACTGTAAAAGTTCAGCAGCCCAGTTTGAAGAACTAAAGTCAGATAATGGTTAATTTTGCAAGACAAGTAGAAGCAAAGTCTGCTTGTGTCAATCAGTATGAAAATGTAATTTATTTCACTGCAACAGAAATCAATTTTTCTCCTAGGATCCAAGATAACCAAATATCACACAGTCAGTTTAATTAGTTTCTGATATTTGTACAGCTTCACCTTTAAACTCTGGAAAAAGCACAGTTCACGTGTTTGTTCTTTATAATTCCTCTCTGTTCTGCTTTACAGCTTAAAAGGAGGCGGCTTACAAAGCTTCACAGCGGCAGTAAAATCTTACTCAAATTCAGACTTTCTTCTGGCAACCAGGAGATGGAATCAATGCTCCATCAGATCCATCGGGCCATCTCATTAGTGTCACTAAAGCAAGCTCAACCAAAGGAAAAGCACAAAACCAGAGCCTTAAACCTTTCAAAAAAACCCTTTTCTCATCAGTTGCCTTACCTAGAGAAACAGCAGCACAGGCTACACAAGACCCATTCCAACAGTTATCTGTTCGCCAAATAAGTGTCTGTCCAAGCCTTTTTTTTGTATTGCTCTGCCATCTGCTCTGCCACTTTGCAGTCCAGGGGCACCCAGGCCCCCAAGCTTGGGCTAGGAGCTCTCGGAAAGCAACCCAAGTCTCTCTACTGCACACAAACAAAGGGTCCTGCACCTCCACGTTGCCCTGCGCCACACATTCCCCAGCTGCATTTTCTGGGCTCTTACACCGCACGCAGCCCTGCAAGACACATTAAGTTACCAGCACCAGAACAAGTCTTGGTACTTGTGGCACGGGCCAAGGGATGCTCAGCCAGTCTGACCAGTCACGAGTGCACAGGGCACTTACCTCGGAGGTCGGGGTCCAGCTGCAGGGTGCTGGAAGACCAGGACTGCTTTCCCCACAGAGGAGGACAAACCACGATGCACCGGTTACCCTGCCACAGCAGCTTCACCAGCGTGGGGCACACTGCCGGACAGCACCAGCAGAGCAGGACTGGTGGCAGTAACAAGTCCCAGCAGCAACGCAGTGACAGTAACCGATAGACAAACATGCAAGGATGAAGTAAATTCCAGGGCAAACTCAGAAGTCTGGCACGTAAGTGGGGTGGAGGCACCAGGAGAGGCTGATGAGGACAATTAGAGCCTATTAGCACCTTCACAGCCTGCCAGCCGGTGCTCCTTCTCAGGCTGGTTTGAGGCAAGGCTTTTACCCCTGATCCATGAGCCACAGTAGACACTAGTTTCCAAAATTCAGACTGCATTTCCTTAGCAAAGAATTTTTACTTTTAATAAATATTTTCATCAAGCTTCTGCCTCTCTTACCTGCTGAGCTGTTTCTTGCCCTCACCTTTCTCGAAAGGTGGGCACCCAGCCCCCGGCAGCCGCATGCCCCCCCCCCAGCACACAGCCAGGTCTGCCACAACCCTGGGGTCCTGTGCCCTGCGCCGGGCTGCGGCCGCACGGCTGGGAGCTGCAGAGGGAAAACCCTCACCATAGCGCTGAGCTCGGCGGGAGCAGCAACCCTGCAGGGCTCTGCTGAGGTCCATCAGCATCTGCTTGCTGAACAGGTCTTGGCTAAACAAGGCTTGGCTCTCAGGCCCCGCTGAGCCACCACGCCGCTGCAAAAATGCAAAACCCCACCAGTCCCGGCCCTGAAAATAGATCTGTACCTACTTTCGTTGCTGCCTGAACGAAAGACGTTTTAACCGTGCTCATATTTGCAGGGCATTTCACCAGCTGTCCTTCCCCTGTGGCAATTCTGCTTCCCTGAGGGTGCAGGACACCTCTGCCGCATGGAGAAAGTCACTTCGGGTTTTCCATCTCTCTCCAGATTAAAGGTTGTTGTATTTGGGGCAGGGCTATTTTGGAGATGCTTCCTTGCTGGCCATTTCCCTCAGAACAGTTTTATTCCTAGACATGTGTGTCGACAGGCGCCCAGCTGTGTGTGCTGGAGAATTACCGCATACCCCACCCCGGTGCCGGCGCAGCGCCCCGCATGCTGCCTGTGTCCGGCGGGGCTGCAGCTGGGTCCCTGCCCTAGAGAAGACAAGTCTGGTTTGTCTCTGTAGATGAAACAAGGTGGCAAGCTGCTGGGCCACCAGGCACGGACTTGTTTATGCAAGCGCTAAGACAGGGTGAGCCCTTCCAGCCTCCTCCACAGGTGCCAAGTTGTCTTTGTGCCTTTACTGGCTGCTCTGGTCACTCAGCCGCTGCTCATCGTCCCACCTGTTTGCCGGTGCTATTGGTACCGTGGCTCTAGGGTTTCAGAGGGGCTGGAAACTGAGTGCCATGGTGTTGCAGCAATGAGGATATTTACAGAGCCCTCGAAAGGAGGGTTAGGGGAGCACCTGGAGCCAGTGAGCACCCGGTGAATACATCCAAAGCAGCCCCCGAGCTCCCAGACTTCACCAGGGTGACAGCCATGAGCCAAGCCCCGGGCAGAGCAAGGGCTGGGCACTGGGGCTGCTGGGATGGCAGGCAGAAAAGGGAGGTTTTGTCAGCACCGCACACAGTGCGGTTACATCCTCACTGACCTCGGCGGACAAAGAACAAAAGGCGGCAGATGCCAAGGAGAAGGTTTTAGCTGCCTGTGGAGCCTTCCCGTTACGGCTGGCACGGCTGAGTAATGCTCAAAAAACCCAAGAGGCAAACAGTGATAGGGGCTGTTTATCTTTTTATTATAAATTTAGTATGAATGACCAATGGAAAAGTCACAATGGAGTACCAAGAACATTTTATCAAAATTTTAGCAGCATTTAAACAGTAATAGATTCCCAACCTCCTCTGGGCACCCCTTGCCCTTTGCTTCCCCACCCACAAAACAGTAACCTTCACCCAAATGTGCTTTCCAAAGCCGTGCAGGGGATGTAGCTAGCCATTTCCCCCTGAGCTGCCGTGAAAAAATTTCATCCCAAATGCTGGTTACCATGCAACCGCCATCCATGCACAGCCAGGCTCCCGTCCCACCCCTGCAGCACAGCGGGAAGCTGCTGAGCTGTGGCGCGGGATGGGACTCGCCAACGGGACCCAGCATCTGCTCGCATCCTTGCCATGCTCCTGACATGCCAGCCCTTGTGCGGGTCAGCACTCCCATGGGCGCCCACACCTTCAACCATACCACCAGGGCTAAGCCCGTTCCCTACCCGCTGCTGCCCTTCGGTTCTGTACCGGGGGGTGCCACGCACCCCACAGTCCGGCTCCTGTACCTGAGAGTGTGTGGTTGTGGCTGGATGGACAGAAAACGAGGAGACTGACGGTCCGTTCTCCTGCTGGAATTGATAGCAGGGCAACCGGGAGCGGAGACTTGAAGGGGAAAGGTAGAAGGTGAGCAGTGACGTACTTCAAATTCAACCCACAAAATGAAGTCAGTCTAATATCAGCTAATGTGGAGAACTGTGGTCTGCCTACTAAGTAACGAGAACTAACTTTTTTGTGCGTGCTTTTTTTTTTTTTAAAGTTACAATAAGACATGAACAGTACTAATCCCAGCCTCGCTGGTGGGAGCTTGGTGAAAACAACATTGAGTTAGAGGTGGGGAAACACAACACACACTCACACGTGTAGACAACGACATAGTATCGGCAAGCTATTCCCCTGCTTCTTTGGTACTTCCTAAACTTTCTTATCCAAAATATATAAGGGAAATGCACCATTTAAAAGTTACTGTTTGTAAGTATTTACACAGCCATAACCATCATGCTATGATACACAAAGATCAATATGATATGAACAAAGTTATTTTATGAAAAGCACTTCTGCACATTTTTATTTTGTTCCAGTATCTTAATAGCTTTAAAAAAATTCATGTGTTATGCAGTCCTGTACCTCGCTTCTTCTTATATCAAATGGACAAGAAACATTTCCTAATCCATACTCTTCTTCAAAAGATTAAAAAATTGCCACCAAAATGATACACTATGTACAAATTTTACTTAATATTAAATTCTAGGCAATTATTTTCACCCCACTGATAATATAACTTAGGTATTGTTACCTACTATATGCATATATATTTCTTTAATATATAAGAAATGGCACCACATCACCATGTCACCAATATGACACATTGTTATGTACAGTAGATAAGAAGTTAGATATGGAAGATGGATCCTCTCTGACTGGTTCTTTCATGGGAACGCTTCTCCCCTGGGTAGTAGCTTGGCCATTTCCCCTTTTCCCAGCGGGGGAGGCTCCTCAGATGTAAGGCAGGATCCCGTACATCAGCAGTGCCATCACTCCAGCGCTGAACAAGCCAGCTACCGGCACAGTCACAAACCATGCCAGGAAGATGTTGCGGAAAAGGCGCCAGTCGACAGCTTTCTTGGAGCGGATCCAGCCGACGGCCACCACGGAGCCGACCTTGGGAGCGTGGGGAAGAGAGAGGGAGACGAGATGTGAGGGGTAGGTCCAAGCAACAGTAACATGCCCACGGCCACACCAATGCCAGTCAGCTGATACCAGCTGATAACAAATGTTCTGAGATAAAGGATCCCCTGATGATACTGATGGCTCTGTTCTGGTGGGGTCACAGGAGGGCGATGCTTCCAGGGTGCTTTAACCTTTATTTTGCAATGATCTCCTGCTTTTCCACAGGCCTCGGGGGCAGCCAAAGGAGAATAAATGTTTGTGGGTTTTTCCCTGCCCTGCTAGCTCCCAGATCGGCCATGAGTGCAACCGAGGCAGCCCTCCACCTGCCCGGCACCTGGCTTAGTCTGTAGGGAAGAGGGCAAGCATCCACGGAGTCTGGCCAGGCTTTGGTCTAAATGATAAAAACCCTGGGGAAGTTGTTTTTGAGGCTCTGCTGGAGAGTGTGGCATGGGGCCAGCTGCGATAGCTAGTATGGTTCCTGTCCCACTTGCCTGTTTGTTCTCTTGCTGGTTTGGGATGTCCTGCCTGTTCACCCAAGCAGCTGCTGAACTTCTGCAGCTTATAGTCTCACATATGGAGCTGACTCCAAACCGCACCTATGTATTTCAATACTGTGGGCTATAAACAGCAATGGCAATGTAAGCAGCTAAGCTCACCCTGGAACAGTGATGGTAACTTGGCAGGGGGCAGACAGACCATGCAAGGTTAGATCCAGTACAGCTGCCTACATCAAACTCACCAGCCCAAGCCTTCTGAGAAAAAAAACAGCCCTTCTGGACCACCCAGCCAAGCAAAGCACCCAGAGCTAAAATCCTCCTTGTGGAAAAAGACATCAGCCTGATGCTATGGGGCATGCAAACTGCATGGACATCAAGAAGCCTGGCTTCAGGTGGGCAATGGATAAACCACCAAAATATCCTTCAAAGGCACTGCTGCCAGGGCAGCTGGGTAGGTCAGTGTTTTTGAAGACAAACACGCTGTGGCATGGGCAAAGCTACAACCTTTTCTTCCTTCAAATGTATTTTCAGTTAATGAGCTCGGCTATAAACCCAGCCGATATATATATATTTTTTTTTAAGAAGGAAACTGGACTGAGAAAAACATTTCCAGTACAAAATGATGCAAAAACTTCAAAAACGCTGCATTCTTACTGCCCTGGAAGTGGCCCTCCATGCTGTTAACGACAATGTGTAAATCAGTGAAAGTCTATTCAAAGCATATGGTAAAACAGCTAGAAATGTGGATGGAATACCCTGTTTTGAAGAAACTTCCAAGACACACCTGGGCTTGTGCTCCCTGAAATGCCATCCCTGCCTCCTCTTCCCTGCTTCTTTTCTTAATTAGGGTATCAGTCCCTACCTGTAGATTAGAAGATGGGCTGCTCCCCATGTGTGGTGCCAGGAAAATGATAAATGCTGGGAGGACAAGGAAGCAGGGAGAGATAGGACAGGCATATTGAATCTGCATCTTTCATTAACACCTATTTAACTTCTAACTACTGCTTTTTGCAGAAACAGTTATTTGTGGAAGACCCCGTAACTCTAGGGAAATAAGACTCTGAAAAACACCTGTGACAGAACAAGGGAAAGCTAAACTTGATACTCTAGGACTGAAAAGTCCTCCCTCTAAAGCTTGACCCAATAAGGGAATCTGATACTACTTAATCTGAATATCCCTAGCGTGGGCAATACACTATTCTGTATTCAGGAGCTGTAAGTGTATTTAGGAGGTGCCCAGCTAAGAGGAATCCTACAATTCTGACTATATCAAAGCATTACCCTGAGGAAACTTTGTTTTTCAGCAGCTCAGGTGTTAGGCTCTGCTTTACATTTTGCACATCCTTAGCATCCACCTGTCATGCTTGCAACAAAAAGCATTGCTTTTTGAGCTAGCCTGCAGCCTACGTATGACAGTCTCTGAGTCCTTCCTGAAATTTAAAAGGTATCAGCAATGATGGCATTGGTAATCTGTTTTAAACATTATTAAAGTTTAGTTTATTAATAGTGATTTTGATGGACTACAGGTTAGGAGAGTAGCTAAAACTTGGGTGTAGGGACACTACACCGTCTGAAGAATTTCAGATGGTATCTACTTTGAGATTGGTTTGAAACCAGTGCAGTTTGCCTTCAGTATGCTCTGCTCAAAGCATTACAGAAATACTTTTGGCTCTCTTGTTCCTGTGCAATGGCACATCAGAATAACACACAGGACATGATAATTCTGTCACAGCAACACAGAATATTTTTCAAAACCCCAAAATCGTAATAGCAAAACCGAACTGATAAGTATGACCTCAGCAAAGTTGCTTTTGCACAGAAAAAGCATTTAACTCCTGCACTTTGATTTTATCCGTAAGCGAGCACGTTCAATCTGTTAGAGCCGAGAAATGCCTGTTTATTTCTACATCTTGTATCTTAGAATAAATAGCAGGCAGTGTGTGTAAGATTCAATACGACCATTTGCCTACCTGGGCAGCAGAAAGGCAAGATACGCATTCACACCACACCAGCTTTTCAGTGCTAATTCCCAAAGGAGGTTGGAAGGGTGCAGGCAGAGCGATGTGGCTACCATGTTCAGACTCACATATCCCTTTGGAGGATCAAAAGGTTAGGTCTTTCCCTCAGGCCCTCTTGGAGGCTTTCAGGGGAACTTTCCTCTCCCCTTTGACTTGTGGCGGGGATGATGATGCGGTTCAGGCTCTCAGCAGGCACTGAGCGTGGAAAAGCTGCTGGGCTGCAGATTTAGGACAGGCATGTTGGGTGGTGGCCACCTCATGTAGACCAAACCCTCTGATTTAGGACCCAGTGCAACTCCTGATGTGAGAGGGTGTGACAGATTTTTCTCAGAAGATAATGCTTCCTGCTACCAGTCTCCAGTTTGCCACCCCATCTGCTCCAAGACCTGAAAACTGCCACTCAGAGTTTTCCTTCATACTTGGTCTCCACTTTTCATTATAGTCTATTGTTTCACCTCAAACAGGTCTCCCTCTACCCAAGATGTTTCACGCTGCTCCTTCTTTGCCATCGGTTTATCTAGTTGCTGCACGCTCAGTTGACTGACACCCCTTCAGTAAGGCTCCCACTTTAGCAAATGCTATTCTGCTGTAGAGCAAATATTGGGGAAAGGAATACTTCCCACTCGCTGATGCCAGAGGCTTAGCACCAGGCTCGCCCTGAATCCGTTTTCTTTTTGATTTCAAGGGCAAAATAATTTTTCTGCTGATTTTTAAGGTGGTGTTTCTGCCTCAATGGCCGACAGCACTTTCAGAGAGGCATTCTCCCATGGAGTAAATGATACGTAACAGTTCTTTTATTCCTTCACTGGACCCTTGGAGGAAACAAGGAATGCATCTGTTACAAGTGTTTGCTGTATCTTGTGTTGATCGCTTAGAATCTTTCAACTCATGATCTCATTATGCTGAAACACAGAGTCGGTTATAATAATGTGACATCCTGGAACGGTCTAACCTTATTGCGATGGGGATCTTCCTATTAAGAATGATCCATCTAATGAGATGCAGCAAACTACAGGGGAGCAGATACGGACTAACCACATCAACTGCTTTTATGGAAGTGTTTTTTGAAAAGAATTAGTTTGCTCTGCAGTTAGAAAAGACCAAGCTTTTAACTGCATTGAGTCAATGAATACCTCCTAATGCTGCCCTCTCATTAACTTATGGCTTCCAAGACATTTTCTTTTTAAATTCAGCCCATTTGTCTGCACCCAAGTGTATTTTCTCTTTTACAATGAGTGGCTAGAAGTGATTCATGCATGCAACTGGGATAATCAAAGCTGTATTATTCTCTCTGGCAGATTCTTAATCATGCATTTGATATACCAGTCAGCTTAAAGGGAGGTGGTTTCAGGCTAGCATTTTTAGAACTGGATCATGTTGTTATTATTTTTCCCCTCCCTGCTTGATTCAGAGGCACCAGAGTTTGGCCAACACCAGGCAATCTGAACAGCCTTTCAGAGCAGCTCAGTCTTGGCTGCTTCTCAAAGAACTCTACACCAGAAGAAAGAGATGATTTTGCAGTAGAGGAAGGCTTTCTGAAGAAATGGTTTTCAGCAGAAAAAGGCTGAATGAACCAACTTGGGGCATTTTGCAGCATCGATGTGTGGATTTCATTGACTCTTTCACTGGAAACCAGGTCAATGTCACAGGCAAGGATGCCTGGCTTCTGGCCAGCCCGCCTGCCATGCTGTGGAGCAGTTAGTCCTGAAAACCTGCCTGCCCCAGCCAGAGCTGGAAGGGCTCCAAGGTCCCCAGGGTGCAGCAGTGAATCCTACAGGATCTGGCTCTTGTAGGGCTTGGTGGTATGTCCCGAAGCAGAGGGGCTTTGCTGCTCTGCGGTCTCTGATTTCAGAGGGGCTTTCCCATGCCCTGCCAGAGGGTGAGGGATACAGACAGCTCTGCATGTCCAAGAGCTTGGGAGTCCATGGGGAAGCAAAGAAAGATGGGGTATTTGGCTGAGGAATTTCCTGGGGAACGAAATTCCAAATTCCCACTATGTTATTCCAACAGTGTAAATGTCCACATGCTCCCTGTTGCCTACAAACAATGTAAATGTCTTCTCACACAGCGTATATATGACACAATCAAATTCTGCTCATTACCCAGCTTACGTATGTACTTCAAACTGGTCTTTTTAAAAAAAAAAAACAAACCAACAACCTTGTTCAAATTAAAAGGGCCAGATTCTGTATTATAATGCACAAAAGTGAGGACAAGTTGGTTTAAAAGAAGAGAGACATTAAAATATTAGCTTAAGATGTAGCAGTGTTTTTCATACAGGTGGCTCTGAAATACACGTAACCGGGATCACACAAACCATGAGTCTACATTATTTTAATAGGTCTATATTAGTTCAACATGATCACATAAGGGTGAAAGACGTTCCAGACTTTTGTGCAATTACTTATAACGCTGACTTTGCTTAGCCATACAAGCTTTAAAAGCGGTTCTTGTTATTTTGCGATCACTGCCTGCACGGCACATCGCATAGTGAAGGCAATCTGCAACGATCAGTATCTCTTGTATTTTGTTATGGTTTGTCCTAGCGATGTGATTTACTGATGTGATCACTGCAAACTCCAATACCTTGCAATGGGTGGAGCTTATTGGAATACCCACATTTGAGGCTACAAGTACCGTTAGCGCACACATTACTTCAATGCAAAATCCACTGTGAAGAAATAAAAAAAAAAAAAAAAAAGACAGATGGAAAACCTGTAGTAAAAGAGTTATATGCAGGAAATCCCATGCCATGCACTTATCAAGAAAGTGAAGTATAAATGATGAATGGTGCGCAGCCTCTGAACAAGGGAGAAATGCTACCCAACCAGGTTCAAATGGCACCGTCGGAGGAAACCAGGCTCTTCCCTGTAATCATTTGCTTTAAAATTGAAGTCATGTTTTTGCAAGTGCTGTTTTTCTTTAGCCACAGCTACAAGGCTCACGCTGTGCTTGATCTCAGCAACTTTACTGTGACAACTCCAATGCGGTTTTTTTGGAGCCTGATTATTTCCCAGTGTTGCTGGCACAGCTGAGACAGGCTGATGCACCTCCACCTAGCTGTCCTCCGTGACTGGCTGTTTTCCCCTCGCTGTGCCATTATCCGCTGGCTCGAGCGGCACGATTTTAAGATGAATAGTCCAGACTGCCTTGACTGCAGTCACTGGGCAAAGGCATACCTTGCAGTGTGTAGTACTGACAGGAAGTCCAACATTGGAAGCTACCACAACTGTGAACGCCGAAGCCAACTCAATAGTGAATCCACTGCGGGAAGCATAAGAAAACACTTCACAATCACTCTTTGCATCAGTCTGGACTGATACCATGCAGCGTGCCAAAGTCTTACCCGTTTCTTCTTTCGACTGTTTTATCTCCAACTGATTTTTGGCATAGGAATAAGTTAAGAGAACAAGGAAGGGCTGAATAATGGGAACGGCACAGGCTAGTCATCTGTAGTAACCCAGCTGCACGGCTCATTGCGTCAGGGACCTTTACTACTCTACGCTGCAGTGAATCATGCCTAATTAGTAATTCGGTTAAGCACCAGCAGAGGTCGAGTATGCATTAAGGATGAAAATTACTGTAATAAATACATATGGTTTTAATAGTCTGAAGGGCACTAGGAAAGCCACTGTAATCTTGCCATTTCCAAATGCACCTTCTGCCACACTAATTAGGTCATCAGCACAACACTCTGTTCACGTAGACTTCTACAGCTCCAATGCATTCAGTATTAGTTTACAAGGTTATCTTTTTTCCTTTCTTTCTTTCTCATTTCTTTTTCCTCTCCTTTTCCATTTTTTTCTTTCGTTTTTTAGAAAGACGGAGAAGTCAAAGCCAGGTTATCATCAAAATCAAAGCACAGCAAATCCAGCAGACAGCGTTACAAACAAAATCCTGGAGCAGCGATTTCTCAGATTGATTAACGCACAAAGTACACACAACTGTAATGACAACTGTGCACCTACCTTGATGGCGTGATTGGAGTGAGGTCTTTACCCATGGTCTGGATAACTCTTCTACCCCAGACCCAGAGACCCACACAGATCCCGACACCTCCATAGAACAGCAGCCAGATGGGAGTTGACGCTTCTTGCATTACACCACCTTGCTCATAGATAAGCCAGAGCGCGACAAGGGGACCAATTGCATTGCTGGAGAAACAGGAAAACATCATCCAAGTTACAAAAATGCAGATAGTTGCCTTGAAAGAAGTGTCTTACTTTCTGTGTGATTTTTCTTCATCGTGTGTGCAGCACTGCTCTGACTTGACCCTGCAGGCAACACCCTTCCTTGCTCAGAAAGGCTGTAGCAGGGGACTCTTATCATGTTGCTTTTTCATTTGTCACCTCATCACTGATAACTATAGTGAATGTTGAAAGGAATTTCTCTCTTACAAATGGTTTCCTGAAATGTCAGAGTTGGTAATACCTCATTATGTCTGTTCTGGGACAAAACCCAGTCTTTTCAGTACTGCGCTGAAATTACCTCGAAATTTACCAATTTAAGAGATCTGCATCTTTAAAATTCAAGTATTAAATTAGCTCTTTTTGTCAAAGAGGGAAATTAATGAACAAAATTACCATCATAGACAAGAAGATACAAACATAATCTAGTCTGAGAACCTGTAACGTTTGAAGATATGATCCGAATGCAGCCAGGAAGGTGACTTAGTCTTCTTCAAATGCATTGTAGAGCTAGTTGGACCAGCTCAGAGAGGACTCCTTGGTGATACACAGCTAGTGTAAGCCCTTTTTGCTACCCTGCTGCTGCTATCTAGAAAAACACTAAAAGTCAGCAACACTGAAGACCCCACTCCTAATGCAGGTCATTTGATATTGGTGGCTGGAGTCTCCAGTGCCTGGAGTGAGACTTCTGACTCTGTTTATTCTAAAAAGGCGTCAAGTTTCTAGACATGAGAGTTAGAAGAGAAACTTGAAAGCTAGTATCCAGTTACTTTAGATGCTTAAATACTAAAAAACAGGTAAGAACTTCTATATCCTTTTATCTTTTTCTTTTTTTTTTTTTTAAGTTCTTTTACTAAAGGGAGTACCCGCTTGCCCTGCTGAGCAGCATTTATCCACCACCAAAAAAGCGTAAGAGGCGCAACACTGCACTTACGTCTAAGTAATCATGAGGAAAGCAGAGCAAACCTGTCCAATGTCATTCAAAAAGTCTGAAAACCATCAGGAAGCTCCCCTCTTTGTAAACCGATAAGGAGCGCGGGTCGCAGCAAGCACTGCAGGCAGGACCGACAGCTATGCTTGCCCCGCAGCCAGGACCAGCTAAATTTAGTTCCTGGTCTCGCTCCAAAGCACACAGATGGAGTAACGGCCAGTTTTAACATCAAATGTTGTACAAACCAAGCCACCGTAACCAACAGTTAATAATTTACTTGAATCCCATCTTTACAAGATACAAGGTGCTAGGGGCTGAGTGCTAATCGCCAAGAGATGAGGGTCGTCAGCACTGCAAAGCTCGGTGCATCTGAGCAACACGAGACCCTCCTTCTTTCTTCTGGTCCTTAAGAAATCAAGCTCTAAACCCTGAGAAGCAGTCCTGGAGCAAAGTAACTAGGAACAAATTTTCCCTTGTAAACACACACACATACACCAACATTCAAGCTGTGAGGCAAACAAAAATATTTCAAAATGCTCTTCGATACAAAAAGGAATGAATAATTCTTATGGATTTTGAAAAAGAAGCTGGAAACAAATTAGTGAGCTAACATGGATAATAAAATCCAGTGAGTTTGAAGACAGTGGGTAGTATGATGAAGAACTAAATACACTTTAAGTAAAGAGTGATTTCCACTAGCAAAAATACTTTAAATTTCCGGTCCAATACTGTGCTTGAGTATGCGTTTGATTTATTGCATTTTTGCATGAGTGAAAGGATGCTATGTGAAAAGTCCTTAGTGCCTAAATGCAAGATTTATTTTACCTTCAAGGAAGAAGAGATTCTTGATCGAAGCATTTCTAATATTTTTAAGTCATCCTGCAACTTCTTTGCCAGGGTTTTCAGGTGTGGATTAAATTACTTGCACATTTAAAAGCCTTGTTGTGTATAGAAAAGGAACGGTAATTCACTGTACCTTCAACTGATGGATGCAGAAGGATGGCTAAAGGCAACTAAAACGTTGATCAGATGAATAAAGGGAAAACTGAACATCCCTTCTTATAGTGCTGTACGACACAGGGACAACCTCCCTGTTGAAAGTAACAGGTACATTTGGAGCGAGCTCAGGCTCTGATTCCTGACTGTTCTGAAGAGATTATGGATGGATATTTGTCAGTCCTAATGTAAATGGGAAGACAGAAAAGGGTTCAAAAACTACAGCAGCAAACTATGCTCTTTTGTACCAAAATCCAGTTTTAATTATTTGCAAATGCTACACCTCTGTGAATCAACTAAGCTTAATCCTTGAAGAAAAGGTTATTTTCTTATTTGTGGCAACGGAAGGCAAGGCAAAACTCTGCTGATTTATGCTCAGCCTTGGAGGATCCGCGTGGCTGATGCTGCCCAACAGATCAGAAGAGACAACACTGATGCCCAAGGAGGCAGCACTTCTGATACCTTCCCTGCAGGAAAAGAAAGCAGAGGAGCACAGGATCCATATATGCTTGGAAAGTCAAAAAGGTAATTAACTGCATTTTCATTTGGGGGTATCTACACCATTGGTTATCCATACCAGGCAGACATTTCTCCTCTCCCTGTAAACCACGTTCAATATGACTTCAACATTCAGCTCCTAGGGACAACGGCATCTCCCAGCCTGAATACCTGCAAGTGGCTACCAGCAGCCAGCAAACCGGCAGTGGCATGCAGCCGGTGGCTCTGATCTACCACCATCATGGCTCTTCAGAGGGCTCCTTCAGCTTCTGGATTCGTTCAGTAGGTCCAGTCCCAGGGGCTTGTGGTATCAATGCTTCCTATGCCAATGGAGAACAGCTTTAGAAGCCGCCGCTAGGCCTGTGCCACCACAAAACTACCAAAAGCTCACAATGAACGCATCTGACTCATGAACTGCAAAGAGTAGGATCTTGGTACTGCACACATCAGCTTCGAGACGTTACCACGAGCATGTGCAATCAACTGTCCTTGGGACTAGGCAGAGTTCATCAGTAGAAGACAACCAGTCCCAACAGGAGAGTAAGAGAGAAACAACACATCAAAAGAAACCCCGCATTGTTAGGTAAAAGACTTTGCTTTGAGACCTTCTGTGGTTATAAGATGTCTCCTACAGCTGAGTGACTAAGCAGATGAACCATGAGGACGTTGGCTAGAGTGGGATGTGGCTTTCACAGTATTTCCCACCAGTTCTATCTCATTTGACTGAAGACATGATTAGCAGGAAAGCAGACCTCAAATCTTCCATGCATTTGGCTAGGACTCATTTCACAAGTCTATTTTCAAGAAGTGCTCTTACTCTCCCACGCAGCTCTCTTACTTGCCTTAACCACCTCTCCTTTGTGCTGGAGCTCCAAGTCTTATTCGTGGTAGTTAAAAGGGAGAAGAAAAAAGCCTGAGGTGGTCATTCAGGGGCTCTGATCCACTAACCGCATCCATCTATGTGTAAAATTGTCACTATGCTCCTCGGTAACTGAAGTGCTTTCGAGGATGTTACTGTATTATTTAGCTATTGGGTTTAAAGGCCAAGATAAGCTACTTCTGTCATGGTATTACTTTGGTTTTGTACACCTCGTATCTTTTTTCCACTGAAAACAAGACAGCGGACATTATGAGTCAACTTTGGGATGAGTTTATAAAATGTGATGGCATAAGAAGCCTAACTCGCGAGTCTACCTCTCGTGAAGTGTAGTCTCCATGTCCAGTATTTTTCAGTAGGCTCCACCAGCCCCGGTTACTTACAGGGCACAGGACGCTGGAGCAGGGGAGGCATGCAGGGGCTGTTTGCCTTCGCTGGAGGTGTGATACAGGATTAAATGCCATCTACAGTAACGCTCGTACTTGCAGACGCGTGTCATGGTGGTTCAGCGAAGTGCTGCTGAGTGTTTCTGAAGTGCTGCCTGACCCTCATGATGATTTCGCTAGCTCTCTCGACTAACATGAATTGGCATGACTTCTCTTTTTCTGCTTGCTTGTGCCAGTTGAGAATCTGTCCTGCACCATTTATAAAGCTGTTGTGAAAGATAGCATTTGACAGTGAATCTGTACTATAAATAGAGTTGGCTTCTCCTCTCCCCTGTGAGACAGATAGTATTACCAACCTAAAAAAACCCACATTCAGCTAGCATGAGACAGGCTTAGAAATTACAGTTTCCCATGCACACACACACAAGCAGAAATTTTTAGGTATCTCTGGGTCACAAGTCCAGGTCCTTCTCTGGAAGAACAAGGACTACGGGTTTTTTGTTTGTTTATTTTTAGTAAAAAATAGGGATTTTTTCAGTAATGGAAGGATGCCATCAGCTGCATGCTCTATTGCTAAATCCCATCAAACTTGTCATAATATTTCCTAAACTAGCAACATTGCTATTACCTCGCTACTCCTTATTTGAGGGGAGCAGTGTGTTGCTCAAAAAGACAATCTAATCGCATTTGAATGCTAAGCTCTGAATAATCTTTCCATTATAATCCATAAACTACAGACTACTTGATGACCATGCTTTGATTCTCTGCTACCTGAAAAAGGCAGATTGTTTCAGCCACTTTTTCTAGTTGGGTGACAGAAGTTTGACACATACATTATCACTGATTAAAACTGAATGACGAGTACAACACCCATCCGAGAAATCTATATTAGGCTTCCAATATTATAAATACAGTTACAAAACCCCCAGACATTTCACTGTTTCCCAAACCAGTTTTTCACAAATGAACTTCCCACGGGGAAAATGAGTGGGATGGTATTACTGAGTATGCTGCAGTTATGCCTGGAGACAGCACTCAGTTGAGTAAGGGCACAAGAAAGATCGCCCTGTATTTACCAACAGGAAAAAAATTATGTCTTAATCTCCAGAGATCTCAGATTATTCAGAGTTTTATCCTAGCTCCAATAATCAGACAGTTTTGAAATAGTACACATATCACAGTGCAATAAAAGTGTGTCACAGCTGTGCCCAGTGAAGTGCAAGCTCCGGGTGCGTTAATGAGTCAGGAGGGCGACGTATTTCTTCCTGCAACGCATCACTGCGTACTGTAAATGCTGGCCCTAAACCCCCAACTCCCTGGACCCTGGAGGGTTGCTTTCATCCTCCCCCCTCGCTCACCAACACCAGCCTTCCCCCAGCAAGCCCTGTCATGGGCCCTGCTCACAGCAGGATGGGGAGGGATTCTCGTGTCCACCCAAGCCCCCTGCTCCTTGCTGCTCTCCTCCAGCTTGCCTGCGTGGCCCAACCAAGATGCCATGTAGCTGCACAATTACGGACACAAGTGAAGATTCATATCTACTCAGGACACGGGCTGCACTTTCAGGATGGACTGCTATTAAAAAGGGAAGAAATCAGATTTCAGGCTGTTCTCAGTGATCATAATGGACAGATTAGCTTCCTAAATATTCTAAGTGATCTTGACTGCAGCTGTCAGGGAGGACATAAGAAACACTCACTTCGTAATCAAGCCTTCTTACAGCTCCTTTAGACTCCTTATTTAGCCAGGAGACTGAATCCCACTAAGCTCTCAGTATGCACTGAGATACTGGCAATGTTCTGCCCCTTCCCTCCTTTAATCCCATTGCATTTACTTTAGCAGGAGGGGAAAAGGTGAATCCCACGGCTGTTTGTGTGTGCTGACCCAAAACTCCAGTGAAGTCTGTAGACAGGTGAAAGAAGAGGTTTCCTCTCCCTGTATGTTGGGTAAGCAGGTACTTCCTAGTTACACTTGTGTTGCTTTGCTTAGCAAATGTTCCCTATCTGGCAGCAGTTCAACTGAGAGAATATGTAGAAATACATAAAACACACTAAACATTTTTGCTATAGCTATGAAATAGTTTTAAATCCTGTCTTCAGTAATGTAGCCTATATCTTTTGGATAATAAAAGAGCCACTCTATCAAGCTTGTGCCATCAATCAATATGGCCTTCCCCACAGACTCTAACACGAATGACCCCTTTTTCCTATAATATTGAAGTACGATTACGCAAGGGTAGTCCTGAAGTCCTCCACATGAAATTTAATTAGAGCAGCCACGTTCAAACAATTTATGCAGCAAAACTGACATCCCACACGCAACCACGAAATGTCTGCAAGCAGGTTTCTCCCCCCTACAGCACGTACCAGCTGAACCTTGGTACTGCCTGTACCTTGGTGGGCACAAACATGGACAGGTGGCATGGTCTGCGGTCACCCTGTTCTGTGTGAGCATCAGGGCTCCTGCCACCATCACGATAATAAACCACCTTCCTCCATGGCTGTAATCCATGAGCTGAGTGTAGATGCCTGCTCACACAGGCCAAGGCACATGGCTCCTTCTGTCATCCCCAGGGTTTCTCCTGTGACAGCAGGAATGATGGCCTGAGGCAGAGAGGGAGGGGTAGGAAGGGGCAGAAGAGGCTACCCATTTATAGGAGAAGGAATCTGTACGAGAGAAAAACTAAGCACATGCACAGACAGGTGTGCAGGAGCACAAGTCTCACGCTTTTTCACAGCACAAACAGCAGATTTTAATCAGCAAACCTCACATCAACCTACAGCATCTTTCCGTTTAACAAGCTCCAGAGTCCACCGCTTGAGTCAACAAAAGCGTCTTCTCATTTGTTTGGATGGGCTGCGGCCCGGTGCACCATTTGCTCATAGCTTTCTCATTCCCAAACCCTGTAGCAAAGCAGCCACAGCCACCGTTGTGCTGAGCACAGGAGATAGCTATGGGATTAGCAGTCCTCTCTAGCCATTTCCAAAACAGCCTGCCCAATTGCCCTCATTCTTGGGAGCTAGGTAATTCAGACATTCTTCCAGACTTTGAAACGCAGCATAAACCCCACAGCTTCAGCACCTCTCCCGCTACCTGCATT
Source organism: Falco rusticolus (assembly GCF_015220075.1). Classification (NCBI taxonomy): domain Eukaryota; kingdom Metazoa; phylum Chordata; class Aves; order Falconiformes; family Falconidae; genus Falco; species Falco rusticolus. Next base: position 60,565,767 of record NC_051187.1, read on the forward strand.
TATACAGGTAGGCTGCTGCGGCTGCAGCGCTGAGCTCTAGTCATCACAATTCCTGCTGAACCAACCTATATTTACAGAAAATAAGCTCAGTCCAACTCAACTAACAGGCGCATATAATCCCCACCAGCCAACAAAGCCCAGCCTCTCGGACTCTCTGGAAAGCTGGCTCTGAACAAGCATTAGGAAGCTGGCAGTGCTCCTTGTGTCACGCTCCTGGCCCAGGTCTTTTTTTCCATCCTGCCCTTTTTATTCTCCTGTTGCCCTTGCAATGACCTGACGTGCTCCCTTTGTGCTCGGGTGCTGAGCCAGTGGGACCTGCTCACTTGGCGCCGCTAATTAAGTTCAACAACAACATTTTTTTCAGCGGTTCTGTCCCAACACATTTAGTCAGGATTTTAAATTCTTTAGATTTCATTCAGCCCATGTGCATGATGGTGTCACAAGGCTCTCGGCCCGGCTTAGTTAGTCCCAGCTCTGGAAGGGCTCCAGCATCCTTGACACAGCGTATAAACTCTGTGGCAGGGGGGCAGGAGGGGATGGTCTGAACAAAACAGCCACCCAAATAAAGAGTTACCATGACTCCCTGTTTCTTTTAACACACAACTGCCCCAGCCAGGATTCCTGCTGATGTCAGCCTAAACATGAGCCCTGACTGCTGCAAACATCAGCTCCTACAGCACAGACGGCCGGTATCGCTATGATGCTAAAAAGCATCACCTTGGAAGAAACTGGGGGCCTAGCTACCCTTATAATGAGTTTGTTCTGTAGGCAAAGGCAAAAGACTCGTTTAACTCTTCTAGGTCCTGGGGAAAAGCCTGGGCAATGAAACAAGGGAGATCTCTGTATGAGCTTTTGCCCACTGAAGTGCTATCCAAACTATTATGGGGCACTCCTGCTCCATAAAGTGTTTCTGAGATGCATCCTGGTTCAGTCCGTACCACATGCTTCATGCTTAAATATCCTCTAAAACAGGTCAACCATTTAACTACCTGCACTTCTTAATTTTTACACTAGCTCTTAGTTTTTCTCTCTTCACTCCTTTTTATCTACCTGCACTTCTTAATTGTTACACTAGCTTTTAATTTTTCTCTCTTCACTCCTCTTACCTGCTCCTGTCCCTTCAAGGGATATCAGCAAAAAGCCTGATGGAAAATAAATAGAAAACGTAGGACAAGGGTGAGTTCCAGGACGGGGAAAGAGAATGTAGGAGACCAATGCAAAGAAAAAGATATGGACAACGGAGGTGCTGCCTTAAATATTTAAGTGAGAAGCTTAAAACCAAATGCTTTTTTGGGAAAGTGGGATTTTAACAACAGGATTTGAAGCTGAGAAAAAAAATAAAGAAGCAGCTTGAGAGCAGCACCTAAAATGAAGAGAAGGAATGTGAACGAAGGAGGGAGATGAAAAGATAGCAACCTTCAGTGGAAGACGGTTTGCCAACGCTTGCTTTCTTACAGAAGTGTGGACAGAAAGCTGCGCTACTAGCTAGTTTCTACTGCATTATTTTTAAAACAACACACTGCCTTTCAAGCTCTGCAGATCTTTATGTGACGTGTGGAGGAGCCAAGAGCCCAGTAAGAAGTCTTCTGCTCTGCTAGACAGACTGGCAAAATGTCTCTGCTACATAATCCACAGGATAGATATTTGCATTCCCAGATATCTATCTATTATCTACTCAACCTTTTTGGCATACAAAGGGGTCTTTAATTTTTATTTCTTAGCTGGAACTCAGTACAGCTGCAAGGATGGGTTCCTATCCAATCCTACTCCTAGCTTTGACAAAGCAAAGATAACTTGTCCTTTAGTTTTGCAATTACATTAATTCAGCTTAACAAGAGATTGGAGTAAACAGCATTTAACAAAAATGCATGCTTCCTGGCAAATTTGGTAGGATCACTCACGGAAGTATAGATCTGCAAAACACTAAAAAAATATTAGTTTTCAAGAAAGGATATTGCCAAGGCAACAAGCCAGTCCAAATGTAGAATTCTGCAGGAATTATGCTATATGATGCAACAAAGCATACTGCACAGAAGCCTAAACCTTGTCTTTCATCCTGGTCAGCTCCTATCAACACCGAATCTGATTTCTGAACTGACTGCACCCTTACAGATCATTTCTAACAAACTTTACTACCCTTGCCTTCTACAGAAAAGGCAAGCGACTGTAAGTCCTTGAGGAGTATGTACAGGCACCACCTACGGGGGTGGGCTGTGAACTTTCTGCAATGGTGTTTCCGAGGGCACATTACAAGAAGTACCAGTGGTGTTTGTCCTTATTCCTACGCTCCCCTTGGCACTTGCTGCTGGCCGCTTGCAGAGCACAGGTACTTGTCTTTGCTCTTGCCCAGTGTGGTCAGAGCAGAGGTCCTGATCAATGAAGACCATCTGAGAGCAAAGAAAGCTGCACTGCTGCCGTCTGATCCTGAGGATGATGGGACCCTGGACTCCTTCCCAGAGCTAGATCCCTGCAGATATGAAGGGAGTAAGAACAAGAGTGAGGACAGAAAGCTCTGTTCCAAATTCCCAGGATGCTGGATGGATGGGGAGGGAAGACACATGTTTCTAAGTGTTTTCAAGATGAGCTGCAAGTTAAATTGGGTGGCTGACAAGGGTGAGGGACAACAACTGTCCTCCTTGCTGAGCGGAGCAGCATTTGCCCGGATGCCTAAGGAGGACTAGGAAAGTTAGGAACGCTGCAAAGCCCCACTGCAAATGCTGAAACCAACACCAGCAAGGCATGGCTAACAGGGCGAGGGCTTAGCAGGAATGGGGCTCAGTACAGCCCCAGCTACAACCCAAGTAAGGATCGCTGCTTCGACAAGCAGCTTCTGAGCGTATTCCTCAGGGGACCATATCACGATACAGGAAAGAGTGCCTACTGAATACCAAGCTGATGGCTCCAGGCCTAGGGATGAGGCAGTCCAGCCAAATCCTAAAGGAAAAACGTGCAATGTTCCCAGGGACAGAGCAAAACCACACAAACTGCTCTTCAGTGACATGCCACTGAGATGGTGAGGTGCAACAAGGCCTTGCAGATGAAGCAATGTTATAAGCAGGTGAGCAATACGAATGCAGATGAGGAAGGTGTAAAATGTTCCATCCTGAGCCTACATCCTACGCCCTTTGGTCAAAAGTCTTGTACTTGGTGGAATAAAGCAGGGCCGAGCTTTCAAAGGGAAACAGGTCGGCAGATGAGTGACGAGATGCTATGAGACACACAGGGGTCTGACCAGATGGTGGAGGGCAAAGAGGTGCAGAAAAACATTTCTGAGACCAACTCTGAGATTCTGTCAGCTGCCCGAGTCAATATGAACATGAGATAAAGACTCCTGGAGGACAATCCTTTTCCATTATTCCTGGGAAATGATATTAATGTTACAGGATTTAAGGACAGACACACTTAAGCCAAATGACTGAAGGATGAACCCACTGGCTTCTTCCACACTCAAGGAGCAACTCAAAAGCGACAGCAGCTCTGGATAAAATCCCTGCCAAGGAGTATTGCTGTATTGGGCCTGGCTGAGCCCCACAGCAGCCCTCCCAGCACTGTGCTGGTGTTGGTAGCTGGAAAGGTGGTGATAACGCACCAGTGCTCTGGCCACTGCTGAGCAGCGCTGCAGCATCAAGGCTGGCTCTCCAACATGCCCCTCGCCTCTCCAGTAGGGTGGGGGTGGGCAAGATCTTGGGAGGGGACATCGCCAGGACAGCTGACCCAAACTGACCAAAGGGACATTCCATACCGTATGACGTCTGCTCAGATGTAAAAGCTAAGAGAAAGGAGGAAGGGGTGGGGTGGGACGGATGGACAGCACTCATTATTTATGACATTTATCTTCTGGAGCCATCACTACACATACCGAAGCCCAGCTTCCCAGGAAGTGGCTGAACATCGCCTGCGGATGGGAAGTAGGGAATAACACCTCTTTTTTCCCTTTGCTTCCACACGTGCGACTTTTGCTGTTTCTTCATTAAACTGCCTTTAGCTTGACCCGTCAGATTTTTTTCCACCTTATTTTCTCCCACCCTGCTCTATTGAGAAGGGGAGTGATAGAGTGGCTTGGTGGGCATCTGGCATCCAGCCAAGGTCAACCCACCACTACTGTGTACCAGAACTATGCCAGGAGATGGGGACCTTCTTAAATGAATGCGAGGAGATGAGCCCTAGGCCATGTCCCCTCTCTGCACGGGGTACAGGAACATGCCCAGAGCTCCTTGGGCATTGCTCCCTTTATTTGTTAAGGGAACTGTGGCAACTGGAGAAGCTGTATGTGCAGTTTATGAACTTCAGTAGGACTTTGATGCTAAGGCTTGTTAGATTTTCTAGGCTATTTAGTAATACATTGCCTCACACGGTCCTAGACCCCTGGAAAACTCCAAGCAAAAGATTCAGCAAAGGGGAATCTCTAAGGGCTGCAGCAATCAAAACGATGATGTTCTTTGCACACCTGTTTTCACAATGTGATAATCTAGTGACAAAATTGTCTAAACCTCTCATTTACTGATGGTCTCCAACCATGCAGTTAAAATTGAACGCAAAATCTGTGGGGCTGGGATTGTCCTATTCGCTTGTACATTGTTTGCCATGACAGGGGGGGTTCTCTCAATGCCTCAAAGCTTGCCAGAATTAAACCTGAATTAAATTAATTACTGCACAATTATTTAGCAGCAAATAAAAAAGATGCTCCCATTGAGAAGCAAATAAACCATAGACTGAGCAGCCCAACTCCTGGAAAGCACCAGGGACATCAGTGTCAAAAGCTTTGCAAAACACAGCCCTGACAATCATCTGCCTGCAGAAAGAAAAACGCTTTCCAATCGGCCATGTTGGCAAACCTTGGTCCAAGCACTGAAGTCATGAAATAGCTGGTTTGTGAGATCTCATCCTCTTACCTGACATCATTACCTCCATGGGCAAAGGATCCAAAGCAGGCTGTTAAGATCTGGAGGAAGTGGAAAAGTAGATGGACCTGAGACGTATCTTTCTCTTCCTTATCCTCTTCCACAGGATCAACTGGGGGCCGGTTAGAATCTGCAAGTTCAGAAGCCAACTTCATTTCCACGCCACCTTCTTCCGCCTCGATCTCTGCCTCGGCCACTGCATTGCAGTAGCTGGAGTAGCTGTCATAGCGAACCCGCTTCTTGGAGTAGGAAACAGTGTCTCCCACTAACTTCTCACTGTCCTCTGGAGTTGATGTGTCCGCTGCCTTAAAGGAGGAATGCACGGGCATGCCACAAATAGCAGCTGTGTAACAAGTGTAACTGTTGTTGCGTCGTAACAGTTTGTAGTTGTTTTCTTGCGCAGGCCTCTCATCGGCGGCCCTGTCCAGGTGTATTTTGTGGAGCAAGTCTTTGTATAAACCTGAGTCCTTGTGCACAGTGTGATAAACATGGCCGTCGCTCCTCACCTGGCCATCGAAGCTGAAGGTGCCATTGGTAACAGGCGATTTCACAGAAGTGTGTGTCATTGAAAATGCTCTTCCTAAAAAGGCAGAAACTTAGACGGTTTATTTCTACGAAATGGAGTACAGAAGCCCTCTCTCTCCCACTTCGTGAGACAATAAAAGGGCAGCAATACGAGAGTACAGGACAAAGAAGATTAGTTTGCAATATATGCAGTGAATAAGCCAAGATCCCATTCACCACCAGATAAGCTCTCTCATCTTCTGCGCAAAAAGAGCTTTGTTCCAGTGCTGGGTCTGCCCCAAACATGCTGTATGACCTGCAGCACGTCACTTGGGATCGGCTGTTCAAGAGTGATACTTGAAGGCTAATGCCTCAGGTTCTTTGAAAAAGTAATTTCTATAAAATTCCTTTCTTGTACAAAAACCTCTACTTTTTCTGAGGTTTTGTCTGTGTCTCTGTTGAATAGGCATAATAAGAATTTCTGGAAAGGTGTTTTACTGTAATTTATACTGAATATGAGGTCACCTTTTGAAAGTATTGAAATAAATATTTTTTGAGACACACATAACTTTTTTTAAAAAATTAAAAATTCTCAAAAAATGGAAAGCAAAAAAATTCACGTTCTGAAGAAATAAATCCTCAGCTTTTCCAGCATTTTATATATTTTATTTCTATGAACGTGGTGATAGTTATTCCCACTGTGTACATTTAACATTACCATGTGCTGTAGGACACACGCAAAAGCTACAGCAATATTTCTGAAGATACTCTCTTTTTTATTTCCTGACTTCCTCGATTTCCACTGTGAGACATTCAGAATTGCTTTTAGCTATTTTTAAACTGGAAGCACACACTCAAAGGGCTTCACGTCACTACTTACTTGATTTTGTAAGAATCAGTTGAATATATCAGGTATTTATTAACCAAATTATAGGGCTGTGTAGATGTTAGCGAAGTGATATCAAAGTCAGCAGACCTCTAAGTGTGTAGAGGCGTGATCCCATCACATGGGAGAAGAAAAAGAGCTTTATGCATGCAAGCCTACTTCTTATAAATATACATTCAGAAAACAACGTGCGAGATTTTTCTAGGGGACACACTCCAAACGGTCATACATTTGTCTGCTAAAGCCCAAATCTTTTCATCTCCTGTGGTAGTATGCTAATCATCTTTATGCCAAATTTAACCTTCATACATCAGCAATTTGTGTTCTCTGTGTTTTTCCACTGCTTAAAAGGATGGAAACACCATTAAGGATACAAAGTAAAGCAAAACAGAAAGTAATTTTTGTTTCCAGCTGTTTCTAAAATTGAAATACAGCCCCAAAAATGTAATTGTTTTTAAGTCCTCTCTAGAAAACATTACTTGTAAATAAGCATCTTTCCCAACAATGCTGAAGATGGATTAGAGCTGGAAATCCCAAACACTAACTTAGCATTTACAACAGAGACCTACTTGCAGTTAAGAAGCCCTATCAAAACAGGGAGAAGATAAACCCTCTTAGTTCTTACCGTATGGTACACGTGGATGATTTCCATTTGCAATAGTATCTGATGCCCCAGCAGCTTCTGCTACGGAGCCAGTAAGGGGAATTGTGCTCTCATCAGATGCTTTGGCACCAGGAAGCTCTTTAAAGACTGGTGTTTCTTCGTCTTGAATTTTATCAAGACTTTCATCAGATATTCTTGACAGTGCAGCATCTTTCTTTAACCGGCCTAAGGAAATAACAGTACTGTAATTTTCAACCCAGTCTATCCATCTTGCTGCTTGCGTTTCCATGGTTTGCATCAACAACATAGATCAACGTGGATACAATAACCTGGCTCCGTTTCATACACGTTCTTTACCTAATTCTAAGACTTTAATCTGAGAAAATTCTAGAGCATCTTAGTTTCATCCTACAAAATTGACTGAAGTAGGTAACTGAAGTAAAACACAGAGCTGCTCATTTATTAATGAAAACTGAAACTTTTATCTGCGTTTTAAACACAGTATTTGTTGAGAGTAGCAAAATAAACCATTGTAAAGCTACAAGCTGTGATCAGCCCAACTTACTGTAAAGAAGTCACTTAAGAGATAGTAATTCTGCCAGATATTTCCTCTGTAACATTTCCTTAACAAAATATAAAATAGATGACATTCCAGGATTTATTTTCCTGTTTCTGCTAGACTCTAGAAGCGAGCACTGCAATGGATTGCCTAAGAAGGTTTTGAATTTCTACCACTGCAGGTTTTTAAGGGCAGGTTACACAAATATATAAGGAATAGTTTAAGCACATCCTGCCTGTGGGTGGGGACTGAACTAGGTGACCTCTCAAGGGCACTTCCAGCTCTAAAATGAAATTTTCTGTGAATTTACATCACTCATTTTTCATCAAACAACTACTTACTTTCTATTTTTCTCTTCATCCAGGGGCACACAAAAATCCAGACTAAGATGGCAAATACTAAGGATACACCAACAGATATTAGAGCAATGGCCCACATTGGCAGTATCAGTCCCAGTACTGTGAAGACAAAGAAATAAAACCCAAGCAAACCATAAATTAACATGACTTAATTATCTCAGGCAGTGGAAAAGCAGTCTGTTGCAGAAAAGCCTGTGTTCACAACGTATTCAAAACCAACATGAATGAGCTGATAATTTTTAACATATATATCAGTTAGTGCAGCATTTAAAGGTCTAGTTGACATGCAAATGTTTGCAGGTTTAGTCCTCCAATTCTCTGTTACCCTACTGTGACCTTATTTCCAGAGTAGTCGGGGGTAAAACTCCCACATCAGGGCTGCTACAACAAGTTTGCAGTGATTTTATACACTAATGCATCTTAAATCATGTTGCCCATTAGGATAAGTATTTACCTGACCTTTGCTCTGGTCAATAAAGCCTGATGCTCAGCTTAATCTAAGCCATTATTTGCTTATGATAATAGCTTAACGTAGCACTTCAGAGCTGAGGTTTCAGTCCTGCAATGTGCAATCGTGTCAATTACTGTTCCCGTAAGTATTTCCTTGCAGAGCTCCTTGTACTTGTTCAATTAAATGATCAGACCCTTAATGAAGAAAAAACTTGGACTCTGATCTTTCATACCCGTATATGCACGCCTGTCTTGAAACCTACATAATTAATTCATCCTTGTGAGTAAATGTTGCCAGGACAGAGGCCTCAGAGGGTAAATATGTGTTTCCTGAGTATCAAAACCAGAGTCCCACCTTCTTATTCACACACTTTTGAGGCTCTTAAGCTGAACCAGAAGGGACATTAAGATTCTTATTTCATTTATTTTGCTTAATGAGTCACTGCAGAGTGCCTGACCTACTTCTGCAGTACGACTAATGAGGAAATGTTAGTTATACAGCTGATTTACTGTGAAACATCTTGGATACATAGCCAATTAGACTTGAGAAAAAGGAATAGTTAAGTTATGTTACCCTCAAATTGGGAACTTCTCAAGCTTTTTATTAATTTCAGTAATGCTGTGCTATGAAGTAGAATCTACCAACTGCATTTATCTAGTACATCAGGTCTTAAGAGAAAACAAACTTCTATTTCAAAAGAGGTCACTTTCTAAATCTGCTTTCTTAATTCAGGGGCATATTCAGGAGGTTTTCTTCAACTGCCTGTTCATTCATGGCTCTGGGGTAATAATATAATCTAAAGATAACATTTAATGACCGGAGTCTTCAATAAAGTCGTTGAGAGCACTGAACACCTTTTTTCTAAATTCTTCTGATGCAAGTACATGTTTAAATGTACACTGCTTAAGTCAAGTTAAATATAAACATATAAATGCAAATATATAAACATAAAATATGCGAACATAAGCAAACGTAAATATAAAAACATAAATGTAAGTTCAAAGATAAACACTAATATAAATAAACACAACATACAAATGCACAAAAAATGTGCAAATATATAAAAATATAACTGAAGTCCTGAAAATGGCATGTATCATTTCCTTTAACTGAGTTGCAATGAAAACACAACACCCAAGAAAGAAGATGCATTCAATGCAGGAACAGGCTCAGGGCTTCTTATCATTGAAGGGAAATAAAGAAGTGAATTTAATTACTAGGCTCCACGCCAGATCTGCCAGAACAGTGACTCTGCTGATTTCAATGGAGCTATAGTGTTAGACTGAGTGCAAACAGCCTTCCTGCTCTTCCTGCCCGCTCTGAACCTTCCTACTTTGACACACGTACCTGGAATACCTCTGAGAGCTCAACACGCGCTCAGATTTACCAAGCCAAAGTCGGCAGCTCAATATTTCCCCTTCCTCTAAAGAGGGATCCTCTTGGTAGCTGTGTCATTCCCCACTAACTGGAGTGATCAGGAGGGAGTCACAAAAACACACGCGCAAATAGAAGCATGTGGGGAGGTGTATGATTTATTGTTGCCCTCGTTAACTCCTAACATAGGAGGTAACTGTGCGGTGTCAACAGCCACCTGCCAGTGTGGTGTCACGCCGTAATACCCCGCGGGATGCCTCCCTCCCATGCCTCCCACTGCGGATGCCTCACTCACCTGGTGCCCCTGTGTACATGATGGAAAACACATTGATAGCTATGGTAGCAGCATAAAACACTGGAAGTGCACGGAGACCATTGGGCACAGGGTCTTCCTGCATAGAAACAGTGGGGAAAAAAAAGGAAATATTAGCTGGATTTTTCACCAGATTAACGTCAGCATGAACCGCCACAAGGAAAAACGTGCTCTTGAGTTAGTGCCAGGCAGGTGGGGCTTTTGGTAGACGGTGAGGGAAGGATGGTGACCTGCCTGGTTATACCCAGATCCACAAGGCTGGTCCTGACAACCACCAGCATTCTGGGGAAGCTTGACACTGTTAATGGGAACCAGAGAGACAAGTTGTACTTTCAAGTTGGCTGCAGACCTGCTGGGTGACCTGGGGGCAGGTTTCTTTCTGCAAGTATTTTCTTACCCACCTTGTCTCCAAGATGAGGAGCCCCCTTCCCTCAGCACGACTGCAGTGTGCCAAGCAGGGCAGGGCTTTGACATTTTTGGCGTGGGGCTACAAGCATCACTGCAACGCATCCATTCCAAAACCTTTCTCTTAACCTCTCAGTTTTGAATGAGACAGCCTGGCATGTTCCACCAGCTAACATACTTCAGAAATCTCTGAAATATTAAGTGTCTGGCTGTGTTAAACAGTTAACATAAAGGAAGCTGTGCAATGTTTAGCATGCTGCTGTGCCTGCTGCCCACTACGGTCCCCTGCCCTCGGCACTCACGAGGAAGGGCTCAGCTGATGGCGCAGCGGAAACGCACCATGCAAGCCACGGAAAAAGCCTTTGTCAGGAGACTGCTTTAGCCTTTTGAGGGGCTCCGCGTGTTTGCAAAGAGCCTGGCGAAGCTAACGGCTGGCTAATGTGGTTTTGTTTCTTGCTGCCATGAGTTATAAAAGGGAGCTGAGAGAAGGCTGCAGCCACCCTGCGCTATGCCCCGGTCCCAAAGCGTGATGCAGCGTGGGCTATATCCACAGGGCCAGCTGCTATCCACAGACACCCCCAACAAGGGCATGAACCCCTACACCAAGCCACTGGCTCACAAGCTAAAAAGCTGCTCTTTTTTTATGCATATACACAATGCAAGTCACTACCTGCTTATGCCAGAAGCTCTACAGATCTCACTACTTTGTGAATGGCACAGATGGCAGTCAGAAGACAATTTCTTTAGCTTGAACTTTTTCTGCCTCCTGAATGCTTAAATATGTGGCTTTTATACCAGAGTTCATGTGATTTTGATGACTAATTTCTTAAGTTGTTACATTTTGAATGCAACAGAGGAACTCTTCCTTGCCCTTTATGCAACCTGAGTAATTTTAAATTCAAAGCTGAGTCCAATCAAATTTATCATCTACTTTTATCACTGATATTTATTTACATCAGAAATAGAGAGTGATGAAGCTGATGTTACAGGTGGTGTTATTTACAGCAAAAGAATTAATCCCTCATCTGTTTAAGTTCCCTCTATAACTGCTAATATAGTGTCCCTTATTTTAGTTCATTGTCATGTGCTGCACTCCCCCATTTTAGCAAGTTGAATGGTGCGAGACAAATGAAAGAGCAGATGAGTGCCCTGGTTTCCAGTTCATGCTGCGTGGCCAGCAAATCATCTCCTGCACAGGAGATATATGGACTGATGTTACCTCAAAGCTGCCACTTTTGACTGAGGTCACCAAAACCCAATAATTCGGGTTTCTTGAGAATAAAGGAAATTTGCAGGTGCCTATCTTCTAATGTCTGATGCACTAGAAAACCAAAGCTTAAAATTTCACAACTATAAAATAGCAATCAGAGTACCCCTGAGAGAGGACTGTTCTGTTTAAATAACAGTCAGAATGACTATCGTGAAACTAAGTCAATGCTAACAAGTCTGTACTACTACAGACACAATCTCAATGTACCATCCTTTGATCAAAAAAGGTATACAATATCAATTACCATGTAGCCTTAAATACTTGTTAAACCACTTACTCCAAGCTTTCAGAACGGCTAAGAGCAAGTACAGTTCCAACAGCTATTAAAGAAATGACTGGTCTCCTGTCCAAAAAGCAAGCCACAAACTTTCAACTCTGGAAATGCCAACACTCAAATAGGAGGCTAGAACACAGCCTTCATACAGAGTACTCATTATAATACTGAGATTTCTTTACCTTTTTTAAAATGAAGAATCTAATCAGCACAAAGAGGACTCCAGACATCAAGCCAGATAACAGCGGGGAAATAAACCAAGAGGCAACTGTATTGAAAAAAAGAAAGAATGAAACATGAAACAAACAGTATTCTTGCATAATAGTTTAAGTAAGTAAGCAATGAGCAATAAATTTAAAACAGTTCTTGTATAACTGGAATTAACGTTCTGTATGTTTACTTACAACTGGTGCAACTCAATGTCCACTGACCCTCACGAAAGTCAAAGTAATGCTAGGCACTACTAGAAACATCAGTGAAAGCTTTTCCCGATAACTTTGCAAATTTAGTAGTCAAATTCATCAGGAAAGTGTCTTGTAGCTTGATGCAGAGTGGACCAATAAAGCCCTGTAATTTCTTTATTACCATGACCACGAATGTTGCAAGCAAGTGGAAAGCAACTGCATCTAGCAGGATGCTGTGCTGCTCACAGGGTAAAAGTCTCCATTTCCAAAATGCCATAGAAGCATCAATTGTAAGGAATAATGTGCGTACATTTTTTACAGGGCAGATTTGCAAGTGTCCAGGACTGATTTAACTGAAGTAGGTGGCAAAACTCCCACTGATTTCAATAAAACCAGATTAGGGCAGTGCTCTGGCAATCTCATCCAGAGTGATTTATTGTTTGTGGCATGGTTAACAGATTGATTCTGCTGTCATTGTAAACCCTCTTCTACTTTCAACAGAATTAAAAAAACATACGCATTGCTCTAACTTCTCTAAAGCTCAATTGTATTTCCATGCCTTCAGCACCAAATCCTTTTAATACAGGGTTTAGGCTGTGACTTGGGTTACAAGGCTTCCAAAACAATAATTAAAACTCCTTCACATCCCTGCTTGGCTGTGCTGATCTTGGCAGTGGGAGGCTGTGACTTAAACATGTGCTGTATGCCCAGTTTTCGCCTCCCTGAAGCTCGTGGGTGGAGAAACATGACTGTGGGCATTCACATGATGGCTAGCATTGTTGAGAGCAAGAACGGGGTGGTATGAGCTGCCACGAAAAGAATTAGAAGAGGAGGAATGCCACCTTGAAGCACATCTCTAAGGGACAATGTGTCCTCAGCTTACTGTTGGGGAAGTACAACTTGCATCTTATCCCCTTCTCCACTGGAAACACGCTGCAGCCCTTAATGAACATGGCATCAGCGCGTCTTCTGAAAGACAGGACTGGGGCAGGAAATAATTTAAGGAGGGAGTGCTATCAGCACAAAGCAGATTTCTGGGAATGTTTTTTGCAGGCAGTGCACACTATTTCGTATAACCTCACACACAGAACGAAACGGCACTTACCAATCTTGACAAGCTGCATCCACTGGACTCCCTGCGTGCCAATTGCCACCAGAGAAAATCCAATTGTAGCACCTACGATGCAATGGGTCCCTGATATCGGGAGTTTCAAGAACGATGCAATCAGCTGCCAAACAGCAGAACCTAGAAAAAAAACCCACAACCACATGGCATAAACAACAGTAACAATAATGTTACGCAGAAAATTCTTTGCCACATACCCGCATTCTTTTATGAGCACTGCCTACACTCCACACGCACAACAGAGATCTCCTAAAGAGAGTTTTGTTCTTGTTCTGTCTCTAAAACTAGACACTAAGACAGTTTGATAGCAGCTTTGAATGCTGCATCTTACTTATGACTTTTTATTACCAACAGCTCTTTAAACTGCACAAGAGTTCTGCTTTTTTTGGGGGGTTTTTTTTTTTTTTAGACTTTCAGTATTTACAGCCTGTCTGATTAAACACATAAACTGCTTCCAGTCTGCATCAAGCTTAGAAAACCTCATTCTTGAGAGCTGGACCTGGAAGCCTCCAAGTGATCAGTATGATCAGTTCACTAGTGAAGCATCCATGTTCCTAAATTCAGATGCTACCAGAGAAAGGCTCAAATTGAGGGGCAGTTTTTATGCCTCTTGTCAGTGACGTGCAGCCATCCAGGGTCCTCTATAAGTAAAATGGATTGAGGGAGGTAAAAGGACCCTCGCACCGCCTTCACTTGCAGCTCATTGCAGCGCTGGAGAAATTCAGATCTGCAGAAAAAGTGTATCTTAGTCCATGGAGCAGCCAAAGATACCCTTGGCATAAGGCAATAAGATCCTTTAACTAAGGGATGGTGGCTAATGGTTTATAAAGTAAATGCAATGTCTTGTGTGCCAACAGATGTTCCAAGGAAGGATGTTTGTCAAGAGTGTGGGATGGGGGAAGACACCAAGCACCAGACAGGATGCCTTGTATTTGTTTTTAGTCCCAACTTTCAGTAGTTAGATAAGACCACAGTTGGCCACCATGCCTTCAAGCATGCAGCTCCATGACCCAACTCATTTTCACATGGCAAGGACCCAGGTTCCTTGCTCCTGTTGCAGTGATGCTAACTTCTGGACACCAAAATCATTCTGGCAGTGACACAGGCTTTCTGTGGATATCGCCTAACATTAGAGAATTTTTAGAAAGATCTCTTCTTCATCTAAAGACTTCATGGCCTTAAGGCTAAAAAATCTTCAAGTGTTAAGAGGCCCCAATGGCAGCCATCAAACTACCAAAACAGATCCCATATTTTCTGGTTCATTTTCTGTTGCCTCTCTTAACAGATCTGCAGCAGACACAGGTGATAAAGCAAGGACGCTGAACATATGCTGTTACTTAAATTTTCAGCCTCTACCCTTAATTCCAACAGGAGAAGATAGTTTGAGGGTCTTGAAATGGAGCCATCTGCAAATGGTGATTTGCTGTCATCATACAAAGCTACATTTGGAAGTCACCCAGTTTGTAAAACTGATCTCTCCTGGGGTGCTATCCCAAAACAACTGGTACTCCTATTGCTGTTGGAAATTCTAGATCAAACAAGGAACACCTGCTCTTTAATTTTTTGGCTTCTCTTCCCCTGTACTAAAATAAAAATACACTTTGCAACCTTTGACATGAACTTAAGAGACAGCAAGTGGAAGTGAGGTAAAAGAGAAAACAGATGGTAACATCTGTAAAGATCCAAATAAACAGCTAAGTCAGCCACAGATATGTAATTACAAAATAGTCTAAAAAATAGGGAAAATGCAACCAAGCCACAGCTGCACTGCAAATGCGTAGTGAGGGCTGAGTTTTTTGTTAGGGGGGGAAATAGAAGGAGTATGGCACTACTACTTCTTTAATCAACTTCACCTTGAAAACCAACAGAAGAGCAAGAGGGAAAGCAGCAGACAGTATGAGAAGGACAATGTGTGGTCTAAAGAAATTTAAGGAAGCACTTTAAGGAACAGAAGAAAATACAAATCAAGCCAGAGCAGGGCTTTCCTCTGGGGCTTGCAGTGCCTTAACTACCTACACCAAAGTTTTAACTCCTTAACATAAAATGCACATTTCCAATTTTTAACTTTGCAAAACTAATCTAGGAAGCAGGAGGCTCACTAGACCTGTCACGACGTCCCAGATTCAGACCCTTCATGCCCGCTGACACCGTGGCCGCACACCCTTTCCTCCGGGTTGCTGTCTCCTAAAGAAAGCGGGTTTCCTGCAGACTGCCCAGCACTGGCTTTCAGCTCAGGGGGGTTTCATGCTCTCCTGAGCTCCCCTTGTGCTCCTGAAGGCACTGCATCCATTTACCGAGGCTCTGGTGCTGCATGCCAGCTGTGAGCCCCCATCATGTACCACACCACCTGCAAGACTGGGTTAGTGCTTTGCTTTGCTAATCCTGGCTGGGATGTCCTCTCTGTCAGTGGCATCTCCTCGGTCGCACCAGCTGCTGACTTCAGCTCCCACCAGGACCACTAGAACAACACTTGGGGAATTCCTGACTTATTGTCCTGGCAGTTAGCTAATACTAGGGAAGAACTACAAGTTACTTCTGAAAGCAATAGTCCTTAACTTCCCAACTACCTAATAAACAACATTTAAATATGCTATAAATTATTACAAAATGTTACAATTTAAAATTTTAACCCCACTGCTCCCTACTTCCTTTTCTTTTAGGAGAGAAAGTTGCCCTGAAAATCACCATCTGCTGTTTGCTGCAAGCATCAAAGGATCTTCCACCAACATCTGGAAAGAGGATACAGCGACTTTTGGTCTCTCCCAGACTGTTGACTCATTTAAGCTTCATTGAAATTCAGAAGCAAAGTCCATTTGCAAAAACATGATCATGAGGCATGAGAGAACAGGGGGGGAAATGCAGAGCAAAAACAGAAAGAGAAAAAGAAAACATCCGCAAAAGCTCAGAGAAAACACAGAAAAAAATATCATGCATCCAGAGAAAAGCTGGAGATGGATTTGAGGGGGGAAAACAAAATGAAATCTGCAGTTTGTAACTTGTGATTAATTCTGAGATTTAAAATGTGGAATTTCTTCTTAATGCCCTTACTGGAGGAAGGGAATGCAACTGGTCATGAAGTTCACACAGGCTTATGTAAATATGCATGCAAATAAGTTGTTTTCTTTGAGCTTCTGGCCAGTTGCCTCTGCAGGGGGCATCTGAGACTTAAAACTTTGCCCAGCCAGGACCAGGATGCCAGAAATAGATACAGAAAAGGAAAAGGACCCTTCCTTCAACAGGGACCATGAGTATCAAGAATGTGAAGGTCAGAAGATGCAGGTCACTTACATTTCAGATGGTGTACACTGCTCCTGGACACATGCCCATGGGAAATGATGGAGCTGTCTCAGGAAGCAGAAGGCTAAATGATGCAAGTGGAGTGGTACTAAGAAGCCACCCTACAGCTTGAGGGAAAGACCAGAATTCTGCAGCTGACCTCACAAGACATCACGAAAGAGGAACTGATAGGGGGTGCCCAAGAGCATTTCATGTGGTTTAAGCTGGCAAGCTCACAGAGGGACTGTCTGGGGAAGCGGCTGTGGTCCCAGCAGTGATTTCTCGCTAACCAACCCCTCCTCCCCTTGGGCAGGGAACGTGGCCAACCTTCAGGAGGCTCAGTAGTAGTGAAAGCCCAAAGGAACCACCTCCCTGCTCTCAAGCATACAAAGCCACCTCAGACAAGTCCAGAAACTGGCATTCCATATCCATCTTGACCCAGCAAAATTAAAAAAAAAAAAAAAAAAAAAAAAAAAAGGGCAAAATTTCTTTGGGGAAATGAGAAAATAACCACATACAGTAGACCTCTGCATGGATTCACTTATCTCACATGCAGGTCCTGCCTGAAAGCTGTGCTGAGGTTAGAGGGGGTAGGTGGAAATAATATTTAGGTAAGGTTTAAGGAAGAGAATCTTTGAGCGGAGCATCCCTTCCACACAGAGGCAGGTAGCATTATACGAGCGATGCTCATATAAATCACATTTCCCTGTCGTGGGACCCCATGGACCCAGCAGACTGACGAAGCCGTAGGGCGATGAGCAGGCTGGCCCCTTGCCTGGGCTGCCTCTCCCACACTGAAAAGGTTTCCTTCCTCCTGTCTCCTGCCCTTTCAAAGCAGGTTTGCTATTGATCCTTGAGGGAGCTCTCCAAAAGCTCACAAAGCCTCTTGCATACAAACAAAGAGTAAATACTGTGGCTTAATGTTACTTACCTTAGAATATGCTATTTGTTCTAATATGAGATGAATTTAACTGCAAACAAAAGAGCAGTCTCCAAGGTACACTGAACTGCTGTTGGTCTGAGTCAGAAAAATTAAAAAGACCTTAAATATCTGACCATCTTTACTGCTCCTTTAGTTTTGCCATGGGCAAGGGTGAAGTGTATGACTGATTGCAATCACTCAACCAGACAATCAGTTTAAGGAAATATGTTTGGATTTTCTGTAATTGTTTTAAACAATTTCGGTAATTCCTTCTCGTAATCATTCACAAGCTGCTGTTTCTGTAGGATCTTCTGTAAAATCAAAAATGCTATGCTTACCTGTTTTCCATTTACCATCATAAAAACCTCCAAAATAATTTTTTCAGTATGCTAGGAATGCATATATATGTTCCATTATGTTAAACATTTTTTTCTTCTATTAGTTAAATGTCTGACCCGTTGAAAAATGTAAATGATTAGAAGCATTTAAAAAACACAGGAGACTAAAAAAGGAATACAGGCCCCTACGTTCACACAAAACCAGACGTGCAAGTCCAGAAGATGGGAAGACTTAATTAACAACACTCACAACAAACAGGATGATAAACACACAATGAAATTTACTTGGAATAGGAAAGTATTACTTACCAACCATTGCACTCACTTCTCCTGCCATCAGCAGTGGGACAGTGTTGTTGTAAAGGTTAACATCAATGATACCTTTCCGAATTGTTTCTCCTACTTTTGCTCCCAGTAATACCGAGCCAGTGGTTTCAAAAACTGAAGCCAAAATGCAAGCCTGGCGTAAAGTAACAACACCAGAGCCCACAGCCGTTCCGAAAGAATTGGCAACATCATTTGCACCAACTGAAAAGGCTAAAATAAAAGCAATGATAAAACCCACAATGACCATCCACAGGTACTCATCCATTGCCATCTTTCCCCAAACCGCAGATTAGCTTCCCCTTTGCAAATAGTTAATAGTCAAGGCTGGAGGGCACCGCAACGGATTTGGAAAGCAGATTTCTTGTAAACAATGAGTTCTCTCTGGAAAGTGCTGGGTAGTGTTAGAATGTGAAGAAACTGCTAACTGCTGATTTTCAAACTACTATAAATACTGTTCATTTGGCTGCCTTCGGTCAGCAGTGAAATACATTCCATATTTTGCTCCCAAACTGGTACAACTGCGATGTTCTGTCCTGCAACAGAAAAAAAAAAAAAAAAGTAAAAGAAAATTAAAAAAAAAAAAGGGGGGGGGGGAATACTCAGCAGAGCCCACAACAATGCGTGTTTTCAGAACTAAACAGATGATTTAAATCCACTAATGGGGTCCTACCTCGACATGTGACTCTTCTAATCATAAAGCAATTCAGAAAAGTTAAAATTAGGTCACCTCCAAAGCAATGTTTCTTGCAATATCACTGACTGAGAAAATCTTCTGAGCAATTTAAAAGGATTTAGAAAGGTTGGGGGTTTTGTTTGTGTTGAATTTACCGAGCAGTGTGATAAGCCCTCTTTCTAGAAGGAGGATTCTTCTTGGCTCTTTGTACCCAGCGAATATAAGACATGCAGAACATACAGACCCTACCATACAGCCCGATTACCAGCTGACATACATCACTTAGCTCCATCAGCCTCAGCAGAGTTCTCAACATTTTATCAGCTGCAGCTAGAGATGTACTCCTTGGAAAAAATGATTTTATCTATATGTCTGCCTAGGAGATGCCACTGAAACCACTCTGAATAGCACTAACCTCATCTATGGCTGTTATTGCATCCCAAGCAGTAAGCATAAATTTTTTTAGAGCTTCTCAGTCACTGAAACAGCACAATAATTGTAATATTCCCATGTATCCCTACCGATCCGGAGAAGTTTACCTAAAAAAAACTTTAACTAAAAAGCTGAGCTCTCTGCTCTTTCCTATAGATGGTTACCAATTGCTAACAGTTATTATATTCAAACCATTGTTATAAATATATTTCAGCATTTCTTTTGATAGTTTTGTGATCGCCTTTTGAATTACGTCTTAATTAGTCCTTAATTAGTCTAATCTGAAAGGAAAAAAAAGTGCTATCTTTCAAACCAAAAAACGGACAGAGAGAAGGGGACTTTAAAAAATAAAACCTTCAGCATCCAAAAGACTGCTAAACAGAGTGGTAAGGCCCACACTGATGTCAGGATGGTCAAAAGCTACAAGCAAATTTGCCCAAAGCATCTGCCTCTTCTAGAGGGCTGCTCCTCTTCCGCTAGCAGCTGCCGTGAACACGTCCCATGCCACCCTCTGCTTTCCTATCCATGCTGTCTGGTTGCAGAAAAGTGCCATTTTGGAGGTAGCAATTTAGCAGCAAATATCCATCATCTACAGTTTCAAGAAGCATTTCAAGAGATCAGGCAGGGTCTACCAGATGAAAAGCCCTGAGCCCAGCTCCCTCTCTCTCTCAGTTTCCCCGCTGTCACTTCAGTCTCATAACAACACACCCACATCCAGTTTCAAGACCATGCTTAATTTCTTTTGATGATCCCAATGCAATGTAGGTCATGTGGTAGCAAGGAGGAAGGGTCTCAGAAACCTCTGAAATAATGGTAAAATTAAAAATGAAAAGAGATTTCACATATTCCTGAGATGCTGGTTCTTTGAGTACAACCAACAGGAAAATACCACATCGATATGTTGTTTCCTAGAAAACCCTTAAGCTGATGTCAAGGATTGATGCTTTTTCTAAATATACATATTCAGCAGAAAAGATATCCCTCTTTCTTTCTCCAGGCTCCAAACTGGCTGAACAACTGTTGCTCCAGTCTTTTCCAGACATGGAGCAGACATCAATCCTTGAATGCCTCACACTCTAAAATAACATCTTGGAAGGTCTTAATGGCTAAAAACATTTGTATAAGGATTTTTATGCTATGAGATAACATGAGAAAATGAAGGACCAATGCATTTTTGATGTTTGCAGACTTGTTGCCTTTTTATAATTCATGAGCACTCAGCTCATTGAGTGGAAAAGGACTTCACAGAGACAGAAGAGGTTAGTGATATTTGGAAGAAAAAATTAAGAGTTAGCACTTGTTTGCCTGTGAAAGAAGACAAAACTCTTGTTAAATTCATTTGTTAAAACTTCTGTTATGTGTATCAGATTTTTGCTAGGAGATGAAGTGCTGGACTAGGGTCCTTCCTTGATCCTGGAGATTAATGATTAAATTCTTATCCTGCATGGATTTACACAGTACCTTTGCCAAGTTAGCCTCAGTGCCCCAGTTTCCTCTCCTGAAAATGGACAAAGCCGACTGAGATCCATGCATACAGCCACAGGTGGTGTGATCATATGAGACCTGTTTCCTTCAGACTCACAAGACGAAAGCACACCCTTATTCCCAACAGTGATCTGCCTTTTCTCCACTATCAACCAACCCACCAATTTACTGTGACCCAATTTCTGGAATAAGGAAGAGCAGGGGGATTGTGACATTCCCCCACTGCAACACAGTTCATGGGACAATGTTTGCCAAATCTGGCTCCTCTGGCCACAGTCTGCAGCTTCTAAAATAAACCACTAAATCACAAGGTTGCCTTTATTAGCTTCCCTCAGAGGGGGGACAGAACTCCAGATGGTCCCAAAGAAATTAAGACTTCAAGTGTGTGTACGTGTGCTCCTAAAACTCTTTGTGAACGCCAAAGAGTCTCCCGAAGTCTGTTGGCAGGGCTCTTGGCAAAGGGCTCGCACAGGCAGCTACATAATCTCCCTCCCCATGAAATGGGATATGTGGCCTCAGGAGAAAAGGATGTCTTAAGTAAGAAATCACCCACCCTGTCATTTTTTGCAAGGTGACAGTTCAAAACAGAGCTTCCTCCAAAATCTGGGAGGCTTGACTTGATGTCTACTGCATTTGCACAAGTGACAGAGCACAGCAACGGCCAAGCCTTGTCTTTAACAAGATGAAATTCAAAAAGAAAACAGGAAAGGGAATAAACACGTTTAAAAATTAACATGTAGACAGCATTTGAATGGCTAAGTGTTACCACTTTCAACCTTAAATAACTGTAAGAGATGTTAAACATTTAAAGAAAGAAACAGAAAGAAAGAAAGAGGGGGGGAAAAAAAAGATACATATCGGCTGAGAAAGTTTTCAGAAATGCAAAATATCCTGCAAAGTAGGCCAGTGACTAAATACAGACTAAATCTTGTAGCATGCTTCTTTCTAGAGCCCAAAATACATCTGGCATGCTCAGACACGCTTAGCCATGCCCCTCATCACCTAATCTAACCCAAAAGCCTGTGGCATTTCATGTTACTGGGATGAAAAAGAAACTGGAAAAAACGCTGTACAGTAGGGAATGGCAGATCTTCTGCTCCCTGTGTGACAGCTGGAAGCCACTAGCCTGTTTCTCTTCTGCTCTCATTTATATTTCATCAACACGCCTCTATGCATACCAAATGCAACTCAACCTGACCTACTAGACACTAGGAAATCCTCCCCTTTACCTTCAGGATTGATACCACCTCTCCGCCAAGGCCTCTGCAGCTGGGTGCACTACACTACTGCAGCAGACTCTGGGTTGAAAAGTTCATTTTCCTATTTATGCTTTGGATAACTCTCCCTGAACTCAGCCTGCACTGCAGTGGCCATGCTGCAAACTCACCCTTGGGCATCAGCAGGGCAGAAGAGCTGTGTTAGCACTGGGGAGCTACAGGACCTGAAGCTGAAGCATGCATCTGATGGCTGCTAGAGCGAAGGGAAATACATGGAGATGAAATTTCAAGTTGTGAGAAGCTAATTCTGCATGAAGGCGAGACTTTTAGCTAATACAGGCTTCTTATGATCTGTAATTAGAGTATCATACTTAGGAGATCTAAGTAGAAGCTTTTAACTGTTTAAGTGGACTTAGAAACTTACAGAACTTGCACCTCAGTGAGAAAAATCTGAGTTTTGGAAATGCTAAGCACGTCCCTCTGCCTCGCTGGCAGATGATCCAGACACCCCCCTTGGATTTTATTTTGTTGCTAGCTAAACATCTTGTTATAACTCTGTCAACACAAAGTGCTATTTCCTCCCTAAGGGGAAGATGAAACCAAAACCTAGGTAAGTAAGCACCTTAATTCATGAAGAAGTGAATCCTCAGAAAAAGGTTGGGATCTCCTGGTAACCACAAGATCACTTTAGGACATATATATGGATACAGTTACTGAGACAGTTCTTCTGGAAACTATTCACAGTACACTTCTAAGCCTAGACAAGTTTTTAGTGGAAAAAAACCCAAAAAACAACGCACTTTGAAAAACAAAGATGTCAGGTTTTGCAAGTTTTTTGCCAAACAAATTGTTGCTAAAGAGAACACAGAAACATCTAACAACACGGATGAACCGTTAAATAAAAGCTCCGGACAAAGTTCAAAGTCTAGGGAAACAATCAGAGTGCATTACCCACCAGCAATCCAACTGTGTGACATAAATTAGGAAACAGAGACCCCATAAATGTCCCTTAATCTTTTTCTCACACATAATTAGGGAAGAACCTACTGCACTTGTGAAGCATTAAAAAGTACATAAATCATCCCACATGCAGCCCATATCATATCTAAATCACGCTGTATGCAGCTCTTCTGCTCTCAGAAGCTGCCCCACTCTGCAGCTGAAAACTTTCTCCTACCCTGGACAGGACCTCCACCAGGTCCCGGGATTAACTGTTTTGTTTTTGCCCAAGTATAAGTAAAAATCGAAAGACAGCAGCTAGCGTAGCATTTCTCAAGATAACTCTTACAACTGCTCCACTTTGCATTATGACAAGACAGACCAGGGGGGATGATTTCTTTTCCCCTGCAGTGTTGAAAACATCAAACATTTCACAATAAACAGTGGCACTGAATTTGCACTGACAGGCAGGTTCACTTCTAGTTGCCTGTGGCTGAAAAGTCTGTCTAAAATGCTTACCAGACAGCAGCTTCTAGGAGGTTATTCCATACCTCTCTCATTTCTGTATTTTGTTCTTTATATAAAACCAATTTGTCAGGCTTCCCACCTACGTATATAAACTCATACCAGATCTGGCATTCCAGTCTATTGGTACTAAACACAGCACTGCATAGAAACCAAGCCTGATATATAGCCAAAACTACTAAAGCTGTTCACATCAATAGTCCTTATCGTTTCCAGTTCATGCTCGGGCCACAAGACTCACAAATTATCTACCTTAAATTACTAATACTACACTCATGATATGAAAAGTGGTATTAATTCAAGTGGTTCCAGACTAAGAACATCCCTATATGGCTTTAAACTACATGCACAGGACTTGTCACAAGGCCAAGCACGAGGCAAGTTTACTGCTCCAGCACACAAAAAAGCACCTTTAGCTTAGTTAAAACAAAACAACAAAAAAAAAATCAATTACCGCATCTGCAGAGGCAGTTTTTGTATCAATCAGTTCCTATTTTAACACATTCACAACGTGTTTAAGCATACTTGATGCTGCTACTCGATATAGAAACAGGACTGAAGGTGAGAGCTTTCCAAGGACTCCCACCCAGTTTAACACTGCAGCGAGTGACTGTCACCACCAGCTCCCAAAACTTCTAGAGGATGCTTCCTTTACTTAGTCCCTATCAACCTCTCTTCCAACCACTGAAAGGTCAAAAATGCATATAAAATATTTAGCATGAGATTCTGTTGCTAAAAACACAGACAGCAGTCATATTTAAACAGCAATTCTACAAACAAGTGAGACAGGTAAAGTATCAACAAGTCCTTGTGCATTTGCTGATAAGTATCTTTTTTCTTTAACTAAAGAACAACTTGATCCTTCAGTGACTGAACAAAAGCCTTTCTAACAAACAAGTGTTTTTTATGCTTCATCACTACAGATTTTTAAGATCCATTCAGAGAAAACAAGTGTTCATGGTTATGGAAAACACGTTTTATAAAAGAAAACCATGCAGAGAGATCTTTAAAACTCACCCAGTGTTTAAAAGCTGTTTCAAAAGAAAAAGGCGCAAAGTTCCTGAGCAACTTGCCCTCCTGACTGTAAATACAGGCTGAAGACTAAAATAGACATTCTATCATTCAGCACAGTCACATCTGAACATGCAAACTTCCAGAGGGTAGAAAGAGGGCTGTAACTTACACCAGGCAGTCCCAGGATAAAATTCACTCTGGCACAGGAGAGCACACAAGACAACACCGAGAAGCATCAATGCGAGTCCACAGTCTTATTCAGTAGGTGAAAATCTGCCTCCTCTTAAGCAAAGAATTCTGCTGGGGGTGGGCACTGATAAAACACAACACTGCGTCACGACTGCACTATGAGACAAACCAATCCAATGAAGCTCATATTAAAAGCAACAAAACGTTCCCTTTCCCCCACCACCACCCCCCCCCCCGCCCCAAGCATAGGCATAGACAAGAAAGGAAATCTCATTTTTGATTGCCAGCTGGGCATTTTGGTGCGATCAGGTAATTTCTGAGGAGCCCCAGGTCTTCTGTTTGCAAGCACGCTTAAATGCAGGCTTAATTCAAGTGCATGTGACGGTAGGGTACGCACATCCAATTCGGGAAAGATGTTGCATGCTTGTTACTTTATCCATGTCAGTAGAGGTCTCACAGGCTACACAGACTGCAGAAAGTTAGAGATGTGCACGAGTTTTGACTGGATCAATGCCTAAGCAAGCAACTTCGCTTTCAACAGTTCAACCTACATTACCCAATCCAAATTCCTTCAACCACTTTCCTTTAAGTGGGAAACATTTTTGCATGTATGTCAAGGCAAAAATAATGTTTGCTTAAAAGCACCCAGCTTAGCTTTATATAAAATATTTGCTTCAATGCTACATAATGCAATTAAGCCATTTTATTCTACAAAAAGGAATGTAAATCAAAACTGCATTGTCACAGCTTTAAAAATCTGATAGATGCAAATTTATTTGGACATGATTCTGGTTTATAAATAAATGATGTTTTAAATTTAACTGTTAAGTTTTACTCCATTCTGACTCACTCAAAGACATGGAATCATATTTCTACATAATAAACTTAAATCAGTAAATGTTCTGTGTCCTGTGCATTTGAGAAAACCAAATCATCGATTTAGATTTGTAAACACAGACTTGGAGACATAATTCTTACCTCATCTATTTTTTCAAGTTTGAATAAAGGGTATTTCTTAACAAAGAGGCAAAAAATTTCTAAATTGGTTAAATTCAGCTGCAGATGATATTCAAGGATAATTTGGTAAACCTGAAAAGTGGTTTACATTTCTTAAGAAAACTCACATGGATTAGTAAGCCTACATCATCTTCTAAGGATTAGGGCAAAACTCCAGCTAGAAATCTGCAATGCAGAAATGACACTAAAAATCCCCAATAAAAAAAAGAATTCTAAGTATCACGCCACGATTCTTTGTAAGAAATGCTGACTCTTTTATTTAAGGTCAATACCCAACTACTATTAAGCCTGCAATATAGCTGCTAACTTTGTGAAAAGCTACATCTCCTAAGTCTGGTTGCAAAGTCTCTCCTTTTACTTCTGTAACAGCTGGCAAATAGGCTTCCTAGTTTTAACAAAGTGAAAGAGGTTGATACTTTCAAACAGGCTTTCCCTCATTGACAAAAGCAACATTTTTTAACAAGAACATTAATCTTTTCCTTCAGCTCTGAACATATCTTAAAAGAGTTTTGTTTTCTTTTAAACAAGTAGTATCAATCAATTTAAGTGAGAGCGGTCATAATTGTAAACATGAGGTCAGCCTGTATTTATAGGTCTGGATTCCAAGGTTTTAAGGAGGTGAATAAACAAACACAGAAACTTTCTTGAAGCACTTATTTAACTTTATAAAGTAAAAAAAAAAAAAAAAAAGAACACAAAATATTATTTCATGTTCTCTTCAGAGATGATGTGTTGGTGATGTCTACCTTGGAAAAGCTCAAATCCACACGGTCCAAGTAAACGCTAAACCCACCCTAGTTCTCCTTAAAGGACCGTTCACCCAGCCTAGAGTAACCACCACCAGCGCGCAAATGCAGGTAACAAGACCGTCAAAAGGACATTACCTACATTATTTTCAAAAGCCAGAAGTTGCCAGCCTGACCTGTGGGAATCATCTCAGACCTGGGAGAAGACCACATGGAACCATTTGAGTGCCGCTTCCCACGAGCCAGCCTGACCACAACGGTGGTTTCTTGTTGACCTAAGCTTCAGAGCTCGGTCTACACACAAGGCAAAGGATATAATAAACAGCACAGAGAAAAGGAAATACCTTCAAAGTTTTTGTTCTGCTAAATCAGCACTGTAGACCTCAGGCATGGGAAAATCCAAGCCAAGACTGGTTGACCATTAGAAAGAGTTACAATTTGGGATACCACTAAAGAGGCAGGCAAAGGAAAATTTATATGACCACAAAATAAATTATGAGGATCGGCTTTTGGCAATGGCAGCATCAGTTTGGTTCCCATCAAATCAAGTATCTGCAGAAATGATGAATATTCTATATTACATTCTCCATCAGGTAGCATTTTTTTTTTAATTGCAATTTATTCTGGTAAATCCACAACTGACAGATCCCGATTCGTTTCAACAAACCCACGCTAGGCAGATTTATATTCTGGTTTAAATAATGTGAAAGGACATGCCAATTTAAATAATTAATTTGAAACTCTCTTTGTTTTGCATTTCTGCGTCAGCTATTTTCTGAAAGATGCCCAGATTCTCATTTACCAGTGACCACTAAAACACAATTTGCAACTTTATGTAACTTTTATCTCAAATGTAACTGGCCTTTTTGCCATTCAGATGGGAAGGCTATATATTTCAGCAATTGTACTTATTTTAAAATACATACATTTTGAGTACAAAATAATGGGGATGTTTATAATTTTCTAACATAAAAGCCTGTAAGAATTGGAACCTGAATACCCGTAAACTGCATTTGGTCAGAAACAGAAATACAATAAAAACATCCGAAAGCTGCAGGATGTTGTTCCAGTTACATTGTGCCAACTTAAACAAGGTTACAGAGCAGCAAAAGGAGCTTTCAGGCTTTCACATACCTGCTGGTACTCAAAAACCGGGAGTCATAAGCAGCTGGAACTGGGGACTATCTGTATCTCTTTCCAGTATTTCTGTCCCTGACCCTGCCTGGGAACCCTTATTTTCCCCTCAATCTACAAAGAAAGAAAATAAAAGTCACGAAGAGGAATGAAAACAGGTGGCAGATGACTGCACAGGTATCACATCGTATCTCAAGGAAATCCAGCTCTTGGAATACCCTTCGTTCTCATTTTGAAGGCCCCCGTGACCATCTACACCATGGGGGACTTGAAGCAGAACACCACACTGATCATTACCTGGAAATCAGCCCTGAGGTCCTCAAGGCTAATGGAGATTTAACACAGCTCTGTGGAACACAGCACCATTTCTGGCTGCTTTGGTAACTCCACTGTGCCTAACAAATACCAACAAAATTCTAAATTACGACACACAGTTCAAGCTGGAAAGAGCTGGCTCCAACCAACAAAAGCACATCTGCTTTTGCATATTGGGCAGCAAGCTCCAGCACATTCTGTCACCCATCAGGATAATCTCCAAATTGAAAGAGATGCATCCATGTTTTGCTGCAAGAAAAACCATCTCAGGGACTCTCTGGAAAGTCTAACGTGGTAGACATAAAAATTAAGTCATTTGGCATTCAGGGACAGAGCGACTCCTCTGCTCTGAGGAAGAAAACCATTTGGATGGGATTTTGTGATGGTTCTGAACCCTGTCACATTGTCACCCAAACTTCCTCTTCCAGCAAGACCTCAGGCTCTCAAAAAGGACATCCCACGCCTGCTAAGAGAATTGCACTCCCGACGGTCAAGGTGAACCAGCTGTGCTTGCATAGGCATGCAGGGAGGGCTGCCATGTTACACAGCGTGATTCTTCTTGAGATCACACTTGTCCATTGAGCAAGTGAGCCCTGGGAAAAGGAAAAGGAGGAACCCGCAACTGGAATTGCCAGAGGCCAAGGCGGGAGCAGAGGATGACACAGGCTCCAGGTGCTGGGTGGCCTGGGAGAGCCAGGCTGGCTCCGACCCCTGCCACAGCACAAGCCCACGCTGAGCCAGGAGGAGTTCAAAGGCAGCAAACCCATTCGGAAGGAGCAGGGCTTCGGCCACCGCTGATTCAAGCACTGCCCCAGTTAATGCCGGGAACCGGACTCATACTGCCCATGACTCTGGCTGATTCTCCAGAGACCGAGCGTACTACATCCATACTAAGCCACAGGAAAGGGGTGAACTGCTGCTCTGAGACTCCCTGAGCTTCATCCATCAGTTCCCCTCCCCAGCCCCATATCCGAAGAAAGCAACCAGCACGGGCAAAGTATTTCTAAAAGCCCTGGCTACTGCTGACAAATCCAGAAGCGTTATCCTGAACTACTAACGGACCTATACTGACTTTACACAGAACATAAAAACTGCCCATGAAACACTCCCGTGGCAATCCAAAAATATGCGTTTTGCAAATTCAGAGGCTTATGCAAAGATCCCCTTGGTAAAAAGCCAGAGTGCGGTTGCCAAAAGTCAACAATGCAAATTTCTCAGATAAAGGAAACCTGACGCCTCCAGCGCCGGATTGCTTGCCGTTTCCATTTTGGTTTGGGTTTCAGAGAATAACCACTGTGGAGTCTTTTCCTGTTGCACCAGAAGAGATGGCTGGGGCTCTCCTGAGTCCAGCAACCCTCTCTCTTCAAAGGAAGCTGGAGTGAGCAAGCAACTATCAACACACCAAACCACACTGGCTGGCTCTCAGTGACAACCTCCAAAATCAGTGCGGCCAGCAGGACAGAGGACCAAGCACTGCCGAAATGAGCTAGCTGAATGCCAAAAGGAGGAAAGGACCAGGAGTATAACCAAAGAGAGGAGGGATGACGACACTCTGAGTTGCTGACCAGGGTTGTGGGAGTAAGTGGTAGATGAGACCAATACATCGTGGCCATGGAAATTCTGCTTATTTTTCCACAAACACTGCAGTAATAAAGATATAAAGGTGGACACAGCAATGAAAGCTGTGACCCTGGCTTCATTTCACAGGAATAGGAGCCAAATATTATACCAGGAGGCTGATGACCATGCCTAATAGTGTCTGGACACCACGTGAAGAAGGGCACCTGACAACTAATAAACCCGTTTTCCCCGCAAAGTCTAATAGCTGTTGATCTCTGTTCTTCAGAATCCATGTAATGGTCCACACCCATCTCCTGTAGCCTTTGCTGCTACAGACGTGAGCAGTGTGATGGTCAAACTAAAACATTTGAGTTCCACCAACAAGGCAGAGTTAATGTGCCAGGTGCTGCACCATAGGTTGACGATGCTGCTGGAGCAAACAGATGGTCAACAGACTTGTCACATCAGCTAGGAATTAAATCATCACCAACGCAACACGCCACAGAATGTCGCATAGTTGGGTACTTGGCTCAGCAAACACCTCCAAGAGGACTTACTAAGGGCATGCAGTTCTGTGAAGCAGGTCAAGAAAAGCTAAGCTTTATCCTCTGCAAAGGAAAATGTTGCTTTCCAATGCTTCTCCCGTGCGAGAATTAGCACTGAAAATCATAGGAAAAGTAGACCTACAAACCAGCTCAATGTAGCGGCTTGGCCAGGGATCTTGTTCTCAAGAACTCTCTCCCTCAGATGAGTTACTGCTCATGCAGCAACAGCTGTGTTTCATCTGGGCTTTTCCTGGGAGCAAGGTTCCCTGGTAACCTTAGCATTTGTCCTTCAGCAGTCCAGCGCCTGCGTCCAGGTGAAGCACAAAGCATCTTCCTAAAGGCATGAGCAGGATAACGGGACACACATCACCCCCAGTGAACTGATGAGTGTATTGATCTGCAGCAAGAGCTCAAACAGCTAGAATTTCTTTGCTTGCTGACAGAGGCTATAAAGGGAACAGAAACTCATTAAGGTAGCGGAAGATATTTGAGTACATGGCACCAGCAAACAGCATCAGTAGCTAGCATGCCTCATTCTCTGAAAACTGCGTTTATAGCTTAGCTGTTTTAATGAGTGATGCATTACAGCGCCGCAATGGCTGCCCAGAGGAAGAAAGATAGCATGGATGCTGCTGAGAGGTCAGGAATTCCACAAGGAATCCTCCCTCTTCCCTGCCTTTCTGGAGAAGGGTGAGAACCAGAGCTAGCCATGCCAGGATCCTGTTACGTCCATGATGGCTTGAACAGGGACTTCTCTAGACCTATGCATTTCCCTTGCAGAAAGTGACCTAACCAACAATGGGAATGGCACAGCACTGACACAGCCATCTCAACTCCATACAAGCACAGAGAGGAGTCACACCACTCCAAAAGCAGGGTGCAAATTCCCAGACAGCTGAAGTATCAGGATTAAAAAAAAAAAAAAAAAAAAAGGCAAAAAAGGAGGAAAAAGAAAAAAAAATACTGATGTCTACAGCAGCCAGGTATGACAACCACCGCACCATGTGTAAAGAGTCCTCTGGAGTATGGAAGCATGTGTGAAGCACTTTTCTTGTAAGATCCGGAAGGGACCACAGTCTACCTTTGTCATACTGATGAAGAAAAATCACTCAGTTATGCGTAAAACAAATGAGCAAGTGGATCATCATGTAAAGAACACTGAATACTCAGGAAAAAAGTAAAAAAGTATGTAAAATATTTTTTCTTTTAAAGAAGTAAACAAGGTATCTATAATTCCTAAACAACTGGTTGTTTCTGGTCACCAAGACTTCCAGAAGTCATAGAAGTAATTTCCTCTTCCATCACTTCTACACACAAATTAAAAAGGTAACATTAATTATGCCATTTTTTCAACTGCCCATCAGTTCCTCAGCCTTGAATTAACCAGACATTAAATTAAATCAAATTAACAAAATGACTATGAAGACAACAGTTGCTCTGAAACAGTGGAACACAGTACTCCCAAAATGGTCTCAATGTTTCAATCAACACTGTCTCTAAGCATTTAACCAATTATCTCCTGCATTTTGATTCTGTATTCTTTAAACCTTCAGTAGACAGGAACACCTTTGAATTACTTCATTTAACACAAATTACTAAACAGATTACAATAAGATTGGGCTGTATTACAAGGTTGTTTCTTTCAGATCTGAAGTACTAGAGTTTAAAAAAAACAAACCACAATCCTTTCCAGATTTAAAATTTTCTCAACCAAGCAAAAAAGTATTTTCCATTCTCCAAAGTAATCCAGAATGTAGATCATACTGTTCACTAATGTACATTCAATCTGGGATACACTAGTGTCACTAACCTAATGTGAAATTCAGGTATCCTTCTGTATCTACTTTAAAACACATTCATCAGTTACTGACAAATATATTTAAAATATGAAAAAATTACATACGGACCCACTGGCTACCATACTAATCCTGGGTTTTATTTTGCCTAGGATTTTCTACAGTTTATTCAGAAAACATAAAGTAATTGCATAAACTCAGAGGCACAGTTCTCCATCGAGAAAGTCTTCCACAAGAACATGCCAAAAACCCACACCAAGAGTGCCTCACGGGTCAATCTAAAGAAAGCAAATACCATGTAAGGAGTAATGCTGGAAGAAACACTAGGTGAACATAGAGGCAGCAGAGGTAATGCAAAGAAAACAGAAATGTGCAATTTACTTGTTCCAGTCAACAACAGTAACTAAAGTTTATTGAATTCAGTTTCAGCAGCTAAAAATCCATGAAAACATTTTTATACGATACAGACAATACTATCCCATATGCAAATTTCTATCAAAGCAATAATATAAGCTAGGATTTTCTCACAGTCATTGTGATTTACTTATCAATTAGTACAATAAAACCTATTTTGAAATATAAATATTACTAAGTGCAAATAGTTTTTGTATCCAATTGTAATTTAGCTGTTCAGTTATATGGAAAAATCTAAGTAAAGAGACTGAAAAAAAATAGCTGTTAGCTACAAAAATAGCTGGACACATTTTCAGCCACTGTCTCTCAACTGTTCCCTTTATATCCACTGTAAAACTATTTCCAACACACTAATCACATCTGTTCAGAAGAAACTAAAATTATATGATTTCAAACTACATTCATTAGAAAAACAGTTCTTTAACAACTGCTTTTACTCTTCCATCTAATTATATACTCTTAAAGGCCAAATATTCAGTCAGTATGCAAAAATAACCATAGCCTTTTATTAAGGATAAAAGACCAGATAAGAGTTCATAACAAAAATAAAGATTCTCTTTGCCTCTACCAGCAATGCTGTCCAATATAGGAAATTACATTTAATTTTAAAATTATAAATACATATATGTCAAAGTCTTAGTACCTACATATCAAAGACTTACTACAATTAAGTCTGTTCACAGCATCTTAAGTTGCTGGACTGCATAGCTAGCATATCCTTGGAGATATGTCACGTAACAGCCAAGATTATCAAAAAACTACCCTTCTAAAAAGCTCTCCCCTAACCCAATACTAAGTAATCTGCACTTAAAACCCCACAGTCCTGCCAAGAAATCTTACCTATCTGGAATATTTTTGCGACCAACAGTCAAGTAAAAAAGATTGAGCTGATTAATATTTGATTCTGACATCTAAGGACAGCGTAAGAACAATACATTACAAGGTTACTTAAATTAGAGGACTAGCGCTGTCTTTTTTTCTTTTGCCTATGCACCTGTCGCACTTTTGATGCAAAGGCTGTTTATAAAATGCAAGCAAACCCCCTGATTTCCTCAACGGTCATGGTCTGATTTTCTCCATATTCAATGTACGTTTCTACAAAAGAACAAAATTGATTTCAAGTACAAAACAGCAGCTATCTAATCCACAAATAAAACTACAGCAACGTTCTGCTCTTCCTAAAACAAGCCTGAAGCCATGATTATATTAAAGACACAGATGTGAGGGGATTTTTCAACTTCCAAACAGATATGCAAACAAAGTATTACAATCAAGGGGTGCAGGTAAATGAATAAGCAAGCAAACTACGTGATGTTTGTGCAGCGTCCTCTCAAATCCTGCAATCCCTTCTAGAAAGTCTGGGTCTACATCTCCCTCTTCTTTACTCATGTTCTTCTCACATGGCTTGGTCTCAGAAACTTTCCATGCCTGTAACGGAAACTTGAGCCAACTTCTTAAATGTATGATTTCTTCATCTCCACTCATCATCCACTTCTGTTCCTGAGAAGCTCCTCATCATGACACCTGTATCTCAAGAAGCAAAACAGGAAACATCACAGGGATGAAGCAAGGAAAGATGAATAATAATATGCCTCTGTGTCTTTAATAAAATCCCAACTTTCATTCAAGTTCCTTTTAGGAAATAAGAGTTCCTTTCACAAAAGAAAAGTTTTGCCAAACTAGGTATGTAAACAGTGTGTGCCAAAATTCCAGTAACTAATGAAGTCTCCCAACTTGCACCTCCATTCCTGACATGACAAGCTGCAGAAATCCCATACCAGCCAGCCTTACATACTGTGGAAAACATCATCAGGTGCCAAGCTTGCAGAAGTAGTCTGCAGCAGCCAGCTTAACTGAAAGAAGTCACTGACCCATCTACTAACTTATCTGCTACCAAAAACAATGCACGTTATCTTTACCCAGGACCCATCTGTCCAAGTAAGTAGAGCTCCAGTCCACAACTGAGACCAAAAGCTAAGATGTAAGCCTCTCCTCTGCTTTCCCCATTCATTGCTCCTTAATCTACACAACTTCCACAGTAAGTTTGCATTTTTACACATTTATCGGGTACTGGAGGAGACACTTCCCCTGCATTACAGCAGTTTAACTACAAGGTGACAAAGGCCTAAGGTATTTTCAATGTGTCTTTGTCCCCAGAATCATATCATAAAGTTTGGCATTTGGGTGGAGGTGACTTGCCTATTTGTTTTTGCCATCCAAAACTTGGGATCAAGCGGGCCCAAAGCCAACAGCAACACTGTTCGGAGTCTAACAACACAGTGGCAGAGAGATGACTCATCCGCAAAATGGAGACACAGCCATCTTGCATCCAAACAAGCAGCCCAAACCATTTTTGTCTCATGATTTTGCTGGAATGCTGAACAAGGGCGTGCAGGAGAAATGATTTCTGCAGCCTCCTCAGCCATGAAGCCTTCAAGACAGATAAGCAGGCACCAAACCCATTCTACCAGCCAGCTCTCAGTAAGACAGAAGGATGAAAGCAATTTTATCTCTCCCTTTTAGGGTTAAGGTCATCTTTAAAAAAGCATTAGCACCAAAATCTCTTCCTAGCAGAGGCAGAGCAGATCCTACCTCTTATCAAATACTATCTCAAATTCTCGGAATTCCACCTCCCATCTGAAATATCCTTTCTTCTGCAAAAGCACTCCACAGCAGCATGCTCCACACACAGGGTACACTTCACTCAGAAAGACAGCATAGTCCTTCGCCAACTCCTCCCAGCAAAACGACAGGTCACTTTGTGTCTTATGCTAGCAACAAAAGACAGCTGTAGGGACAGAGTCCCATCTGAGCACAAAAAGCCTTGGCTTTGGTTCTCGCACACTGCAGCAGAGAAGATAACTAAGCCTCGGACAGTCAAAGCAAGAAACCCTCGTGACAGTGCTCTGGGTATTGCAGAAACAATAGCTGTTAAGTAACCGGACATTTACTTGCTGTGCAGGGATTATATGTCAAAGAAAAACACATATTCCCTCTACCCTGAACTCTTGAAGAAGTCCTTACCCTGTGAAGTGCTTAGGAGGCAAACAGTCCTAAAAGCCAGTGCCTCAGCAATCATACCTGCTATTGAGAAACGTGCTACTGCCTACTCCGGAAAGGCAACTCAGATTTCAGGAGCTTACAGAGCACAAAAGCAGATGCAGCCACACATGTCCTATAGCAGAACATCCAGAACATGTCCAGATACCATCCAATTCTTTTATACCACAGTGATCCTTAACCTTTTATCATGACAACCACTGTCTACAAGAAACAGAAACCACAATTTCACTGTTCCATAATCATCAAAACTCCATATTCTCCCTGAGCACCAGAAATTAACTGCAGACAAGTAGCTCAATTTATTATTGACATCCTCACTCATTAATCAGGTGTCTACACTCAGCATATACACTATACGGAGTACAAGACATGCAGGCTGCTCACTGTTGCAGGCAGAAAGAGAGCTGCAAAGAAAGATTAATAATTGTCAAAAAGATCTGACGCTGGCTGTCACCTGAAACAACCGAGGAATTTTCAATTTTCTTTTGAAGAGACAATTTACTGGTAGGCTGGTACTTCTAACTTTGATCTTCATAACGGCCAACACCAGCAGAAGAATTTTGTAGCTCAATAACAAAGCACTGAAACCTTCCAGACTGTTAACTCAATTACAGTATTCTGGCAAGGAAGCCTTCCCCTTATACCTTGGGGAAAGTCTTAAGATTAAACAGTGCGTGTTTTAAAGGCACACGTGCCTCGATTATTTGGTGTAACTGTTCATGCACCTCACTGCTTTGAGAGTGTTCCATGGCAACTTGCTTGGAAAAATGATACTTTTCCTTGTTTCCCAAGGAAACAATAGTTACATAACCACACCAACTGTCCCATGCACAGAAACATAAATTATAAGGCAAATGTCAAGCTAATCTGATGGAAATGGATAGAGATTTCACAAGTGCTCAATTCCTACAACAGGTTTGCAGAATAAATAACTGAGAAGCCCCGAGCAATGTGCCTCATTCACAAACATCAGGGAGACATCATGTTGTGATGAAATATACTTAAGAACTACAGGTCAGCGATAGGCTGCTCAGGCACTGTGTTGGGAAAATCAGGGACACTCACAGTACTGCTGCGTAATGGAAAGAAAGGAGGGAAGATGTTTAAGATACCACAGTGCCACCAAAACTGAGTAAGCTGCAGGAAACTCTCATCTTCATTAGTTCAGCTGCTCACAGAGCTACTTTTTAACCTACACAGTAATACAGCGATGCCTTATACACCCATCCGTCTTTACGTGGGCTGCTACTGACGTGTTAGCAGGCACTTCTCAGGATTCATTAAAGGCACTTTGTCAACAGCTGTCCTCTTCTGCCAATGAGAAACTGGAGAAGCAGACATACACTGCAGTACAGGTAGCCTCAGAAAACCCTACAAAAAGTATAAATGCTTCTGAAACACTTTCCACGAGATCCTACCCAGGCAAGGTAAGCTAAGCAATGCCACAACAGGTCAGATCGCTGGTCCATCTGTTTGAGAATCCTGCCTCTTGTGATTGGGACCAGAGTCTTCAGAAGGCAGAACAGCTGGGGTAGTGAACAATGATGTAATTCACCCAAAGGGGAAATTCCTTCCTGACCTCATCAATTAGCATGAAGGTTTGTATGTTTAATTTATTTGTAATCCTATTTACTGCAACTCTGGACATTGCCATTATATATATATATATGTGAATGTCTAGGTCTGCTTTGAATTCAACTAAACTTTTGGCCTCGGTAATATCATGTGGTATAATTATGCCAGGTTTCCAATGTACTGATTTTCAATTTCATTTCAACGTCCTTTTTCTTGCACTATGGGAACTAGCACTGCTATTAAACCACCTCTCTTCCCCTTCCGAGGGCTCCAGCACTGCTTTCACAGTAAGCTCCCATGCCATACTGTGCCCTGTTACAGAGTGGGAACACAATCTGAGGGTCTTTAAGGCAACAACCTAGCAACATCTATCAGTTATCCAGCAACATTTCTATACACTAAACTTCTGGAATCTGCTGGAAGCTGGCAGCTCCACCAGAATTACAGTAGGCCTCTCTACCATATCTTGCAAGCTCATTTTTCAGGTGTTTTCCACTCCAGAGCTGCTACCCTTACAAGCAAACTGTTTTGCCCAGTGTTGTGTTCTTTGAACCCCCTTGAGATGCTGATGAATTTAGTTATAAAAGAACAGACAAGAAGCATACCATGCTGGGCTTTTCAAAGTCACACAGGAACCTCTCCCTCTGAGCAAAGAATTCCCCTTCCATCTCCACGTCTGAATAAAGAACAACAGTGTCCAACCAAGCAAAACCAATCTCATTTTGCTCATGGCTGACGTTCCTGTGGGCCTCAGGTTCCTCTGTGAAGTAACTTTAGCCTGTGTTGTTACTCATGGATGAGTTCATGACATCTTCATCATGACTATTATACCAAGTACTTATTAAAGCTTCAGTGTGATTAGTCACCGCTGTTCCTGCTCACACAACACTTGCAAGAGGCATCAAGGTATATAGCCACACCTTCATACAACAAATGTTGGGGGGGGAGATGTATGCAAGCAGCAGACAAAGAAAGGAGACTCCTAAAGCAAACTTGAGGTTCTGGATCCTCTTGTCTCCCCAAAACATAGTCCTGTTTACAGTAACTATTTGGGCTTCATTTTCTTATCCCAGCCTCTGGAGCTAAAACTTTGGACCCCAGGCCACAGAACCTTAATCCTATAGTTTTTAGGAGAGAAAAAGTACGTCTGACTGATCTCTTATGGTAAAGTGGCCCCCCAGGGAGATGACAGAGCTTTTACAGCATCTGTGAGAAACACCACATAGCCATCACTGTTTTATTGCAACTGTTTTGATTACAGGCTTGGAACTGGTACATTATGGCAAGAGGACACTTCTTTGCCTCAACCAAAAACAAAATTACACGATATCATCCCTCTTTAGAAAGATCTTCAGGCAAGCAACCGGTCAAGAGAAAACTCCTGTCACAGCCTATGGTCCATAAACAAATGGATCAAAATAGCACTAGCAGACATGGTAATAGGTACTGCTTTGCCAACTATTAGCTCATTAAGTAATACAACCACATGCAATTTTTTTCTATATTTGAGCATCACATACTGATTAGTCAATAAAATCACAGGTCTCATAATGGCAGTTAATTTGTCCCATTGCATACTTCTCAACGACCAACCCCCAAGCCATTTAATAGTTATGCAGCAGTCTTAGAAACTCTGTGCCAGAGTGATGATCTTAATACTTTCTAAGAGGCCATAAACACTTTCCTGTTCTTCTGTCTCACATGTGTAAAGACAACATACTGAACCGAGTACTTCTACTATGCTCTTAGGCAACCCCCAAATTGTGGTCCAAGCCACAAGTTTCAGAGCACTGCCGTAACAGCATCTCCAGGACCTCTGATCAGCCATCAAGTGGTTTGCCTTTGGCATTTCAGAATTTGCTGAGGTCGAAAGAGAAGACAGTAATGATATAGAACAATTCTCCCATCAGCAGCGGTAAAAGAAATCTCGGAGGCCTTGAGTGCAATGCTTGCTCTGCTTTTGGGTCATTACTGAAGATGAAGTCAAAAAGATGGGATATTTTCTGTTTTGTCACACACAAACCTGGAATTTGAGTAAGGAAATCTTTTAACGGACTCAACAAAGGTATTTTTGGCTGCTAGAATTCTCAGTCTGTTGTGCTAAAAATAGCCTTAAATAAATGTACAAGCAGTACATACTTTGCCTAAGAAAAAATCCTCTGGCCACTTACAGATCATGTGAACTTAGTTAAGTTGAGCTGAGAACATCAATTATTCCAACCCTTATCTGACTGTAGATTTGGACCTATTTAGCAATGGCAATGCCACATATCACGCAAGATGAACCACAGCTCTTTACAAAAGTGAGGGAAAGTTCCTGCAAACAACAGTTGCTGCCATTCAACAAGATGGTCATGAAGAAAAGAGGTAAGATTGAAAGAGTCTGCACCTCTGCCTCTACCCTTCTGAACTTCCCTCTGCAAAGAAAAAGCAAGACTTCCTCATCTGTCAGTCTACCCTTCCTTCCATATTACAGCATAAAGAATTTGGACGCCTTCAACTATCACTCCCTAATGTCCACCAACCAAAGCTATAGAAGATGGTATTATTACCCACCCCTCCCCAATCAGTAAAAGGGTTCCCTAAGTTCTGTTCTTTTTTTACAACCAGTGTCACAGAAGTTGGTTCTAATATTGCTCATCAGAGCATACACCATGATGGGAGCCACGACAAAACTGAGTTGTTCAAACATATAGAGTACTCTGTGCTGGGTAAAGTTCACAGCAGCTGTTCGAGTCCCAGAAAGACATCTGAGAGAAGCACCATAAATAACGAGATCACATGGAGTCTCCCATTGCACAACCAACATACATCTTCCCTGCTCAGGAATTTATGCTTCACACCCTATACTGTCAGTCAAGAGCATATTAGAAACTATGTTTTCAGGATGATCCAGAGGATACTTTGGAAAGTAATACAGCCCTCCTGCTGGCCAAGATTTTTCACCATACTCATTCTATTCCATTACAAAAAAGACAAATGCTTCTATAATCTGAAAATTTGTATTCTATAAACTGAAGGGGATTACTCCTTTGCAGACTCACAATATAAGTTTTTATTTGGATATGCAAATGTAAGTATTTTCTCAGACTCCAGTTTCAGCAAATCCTTAATGTGAGCAGCCCCTTATTAGGATTCTTAATTAATTAGACTGTTAAATTAAAATTAAACCCAGTTCTCCTAAAATATCTCATTCTTAGGCCTCTGCAAGGGGAGAACCACTTTTCAAAGCACTGCCTAGCTGTAATTGAGAAAGAAGATATACGGCTATTTTATAAAAAAAAAAAAAAAAAAATCTTTTTCTGAAGTTTTGCCACAAATTGCCTTCAAGGGCTTGGTTCAGAAATTCCAAGTTCAGTTTATTGTTTTTCTCATTGAGAACTAACTCCTTTTAGCAATTCTGTTAACCTTGGAGTTTGAAGTTATTTTTTTTAAAGTAACGCCCAGAGTTTAGCTATTCCATAAAAAGATCAGGAATTATTTTTATTAAAGTAACACCCAAAGCTTAGACATTCCTTGCAAAAATCAGGCAAAGCACCTTCATTCTTAAAAAGGTTCCTAGCCTTTTCCTTGTAAACACAGATTTCACAGAGACAAGTAAGCGCTGAGTTTTATTGGCCTTTTTTAATCAGAGATTTGAAAAAAAGTATTATTAAGGCAAGATTCCTCTTGCCTAAAAAAATCCTGAGCCTTATGCTCTTAACACGACGTGGTTTTTTTCCTCCTCCCTTCTTGCCTTCTATTAAAGAAGAAGCAGCACCAATTTCCACTCACCAACATCAGATTTCTCACGAGACATTTGCACTGGCTTTGGGGTGTTCTACAAGTGGTCAGTATCTCTGGTCATATCAGTATCTGCCCCTTAGCCAGCAGGGAGTCCTGCCGATCCAGGCGACACCAATTTTAGATGGAGCTTGTTAGACTACAAGAAACTTTTTCTTAGCCCTTAACTCTTATTCCACAACAGAAACACAGCTGCAAAGTAAAGGATCTTACCTCCATTCTCAGAGGCCTGAGGCACTGAAACCTTCTGCTCTTCTGCGGCAGCCCTGTCTCAAGGACAGGATCAAGTGCTGCCTTTTTGTTTGAGTGACTATGTTAATAAATCAGGTGACATCAGCTAGGCTCCTTACCATGACTAAAACATGGTTTAATTGTTTGGAGGGGAAAGGGAATGCCTTTTGATCACTACTTCCGATTTGGAGTGTGAGCAACCATGCCTGAAGACTCCACTTTGTCAGCAAGCCTCCTCCAAATGCTATTGCTCTTTAGGCATCACAGGCCAAAGACATCACAGAGTTAATAACACGGTGCTTCCTCACCGTCGAAGAAGGCACGTAGCAACAATTTTCAATCTCTTTAATGTAGAAATTAGGGCTGGGGCAAAATCTTTTCAATTCCTTGGAAAAAGAGGTTAGGTTGCAACATACCCACCTTTCTCTCTGTAGCGTGTATAATTTCAGCTTGCTCAATAGCAGCGGCACTCCTGAGTTCAGGAGAACTTTAAAAGGAGCAATTATGCTCACGGAAGTAAGCTAACGTGAATAAACTACCAGGCAACAAGGAGACATTCCAGAGCCCTGTGCTGTCACCAGGCTTTTAGCCAATTTGCTTAAACATATATGCAAAATGTAAATTACAGAAAGATTCATCATAGGTTAGGATATTCTCAATGAATAATTTTGCACTGCGCTGAAGAAGCTTCCCTGCAAACTGCCCTCAGACGAAGGCACTGGGATCTTCTCCCCGCTTTCAGCGCTTCTACTGGTGTCAGCAGTAGAAGTGTACTGCAAAGGCTTCCCCTGTGGGTCTTCTTGATGGATCAGGCAGTTTTGGAAGGGAAGTTTGACAGAAAGTTTAGCAGCACCTGAGCATCACACTCCTGAAATTCGTAACTCTTATGGCTATAAAGACACCACAGCAGCTGCTACAGGCTATGTTCTCATCTGTACTCAGCTGGCACATGCCAATTCGTACTATCCAGGCATGTAACACCTGACTGAAACTCAAAATCTTCATGGCACAGGGGAAGATATTTCCACTACAAGGCCCCCAGAGTTTACATCATCTTCAGCTTTAAACAGTCACACTCATAGCTTACAAATATTTAAGACCCTCTTGAGCCTTGCCACGGAATTCATAAAGCTCTGCCCAAAAAGCTTTGATCTTCTGTGCAGCGCTGAGTATAAAACCTAGCCAGCCACATATTAGTTATGAGGAGAGAGATGACTTTTCCACGATTTAACAGAAGATTATTGTTTTCACATAAGATTAGAGAGCCATGGTTGTAACTCCACCTGAAGACTGCATTTACAAAGATCTGACTGTTGAGCAGCTCCCACGGACACAACAGAGCAGTCAGACTCTAAAAGACATCCAACTTACAGTTGAGAGGAACTTCTTAATGCTTTTTTTGTGGCACCTTATAGATGCAAAGTTTTAACTGCTTTGAAAGCTTCCCCTCACATGCTTTGTGTGATCAGACACCGCTAATTCTACATATCATAATAGCTTTTTAAACAGTATTGAGTAAACCAGAGAGATTTGCCTCTGTACAGCATTCTCAAAAATAAATGCAACTAAAGATAACTTTGGCACAATTCTTTTAAAGGTCATAAACAAGCTTTCTCCATCCAAGACATCTAATAATTCATCATGAACAAAGTTCCATGAGAGTTTGAGAATCCATTCCCGTGCACGCCTACAAGACCAACTACAACAAACGGACACAAAAAAACCCCAAACACCTATCGTCTCTGCCTTTGCTTTTAGGAATCAACTGTTTTACTACCAATTAAAGAAAGCACTTTTTCCCTATATGCAATATCATGAATTAATAGGTAAAAATCACTGCAGAAATCTGAGGTAAAATTAAAATAGCTGACTGCACCTTCCATCCCATCCCAAAGCATACTTGTACTGCAAAACTGAAATATAAAAACCCTAACAAAACATGGCATAGTTTTGCTGGGACAGAACTTCAATAGC
This sequence comes from Falco rusticolus, assembly GCF_015220075.1. NCBI lineage: Eukaryota > Metazoa > Chordata > Aves > Falconiformes > Falconidae > Falco > Falco rusticolus. The sequence continues at coordinate 60,608,687 of NC_051187.1, forward strand.
TGCACTTGAGTCAGGAAAGCAAACCACCACCTGCCCTTCGCTCGTGGCTCATGCAGCACTCTTCTAACACCCTAGCAAATCAAAAAGGTACAGGCCCTGGAAAATCTTTTGCTTTTGCTGTTTCTCATCAAAAATGCTTTATCTCAACAAGTAAGTTTGTAAGATACTTGTGCCACTACCTCAGGTCCACGAATACAAGCGGAGTTGCAAGCCACTCGAGATTTCTAAGCGCTTCATGGTGCTTCTAGCTCAGCTGAGAGGGAAATTGTAAAATTATTAGCTACAGACAGAACGACGTCTGGCTTTAGTAAACTGAAAAGATGGGGTTCATTCTGACATGCTGCTTTATTGACACGTGTGGAGCCGCAGCGGATGGCTGTGGAGGACAGCAGCCCCGGCGGGCGTCACAGAGGATGCGCCATTAGAAAGGCTTCGCCCCCGCGCTGCCCGCGCCCCGTGCCCGCTCGGGGGGCAGGGCTGGCGGGAAGGGCGGCCGCGTCTCGGCACAGCCAGGGGCGCCGCGCCGGGACAGCGCTGCGGCGGCCGCGGGGCGCAGGCGGGCAGAGGACGCAGAGAGCCCTCCCGCGGGGGACGGCGGGGACAGCCCGCCCGGCCCGGCCCGGCAGCGCGCAGCCTGCCCACGGGCCTCCAGCGGGGCCGCAGCCGGCCCCGGCCCCGCCCCCGCCCGCGCTTTCTCCTCAGGCGGCCCCTTCCCGCCTCACAACGGCCCCCGCGCGCCGCCCCCCTCCCCTCAGCGCGGACGGGGCGAGGGGAGCGGCGAGAACGGGGCGCCCCCGCGCGCGTGCCCCACCACGGTCCCACTCACCGCCCGGCGGCTGTCCCACGGCCTCCGAGCAGCAACGGCGGCGGCGGCGGCAGCAGCAGCAGCCGGCGCGGCCCGGAGGCGGAAGCGGCGGCAGGAAGTGAGGTCGGCGCGGGGCAGGAAGGGCGCCGCTTCCGCGGAGCGGATAGGGCCGGGCGGGCAGCGGCGCCCCGGGGGCTCGGTCGGAGGCGGGTCTCTGGCCCGCCTAGGTACCGCTAAGTAACGGGGAGACGCCGCGGAGCCCGGAAGACCTCGGGGGAGGCAGTGGCCCGGCGCTCCCGCGCGCTCCGAGGGCTCCCTGCTCCCCGTCGCAGCGGGGGAGCGGCGCTGCCTCCCACCAGCCCTCGGCCCCGCCGCGTTGCCCTTCTCCTCTGTTACACGCGGGGAGCCGCCGGCAGGGGCCACCGGCTTCACCCGAACAAGCCCCTTTTCACGGGGGAAACCTGCTGAGCCGCCTTCTGCCGTGGTCCGTGCGGCCCCGGTCATGTTTTACTGTCCCTGCAGACGCTAAGGTACAGGTAATTTCAATCTAATAAACCAGATTTGGTGAACAAAGCCACATCTGCTCTTATCTGAATAGAACTGCAGTGCTATTTACTCCAAGATTTAATGTATTTTAGCACAGAATTAGAAAAAAATCCCTCTTTCTGGCCACACGCTCCCAGCTCTCCGTGCTGTTTGTTGGCATTCTGTTGACCATTCCGCCCCCTCAAAGTCGTGTAACGTTAGGAATTACAGCATGATACATCTTCGAGTAGTTTTCATGATCAGGTGCTTTTATTAAGAAATTTCTGCAGTATTCTTTGAATTCACTGATTTTGTGATTTACCTAGAAAGAAAAAAGTAACCGGTGTGTGATGTCTCTTCTGGATAAGCCATCACCTTAGACAAGTTTTTATAGGCAATCCCACTCTTTAAAGCAATCTGACTAACCTAACCACCTTTGAACATTATAGAGTACTGGCCTTAAGCGTCTTCTAGACCCGCAGTTCACTGCGTACTTCTTCGTTTCTCCAGGAAAGGTTCACAGTATTGCATACACAACCCCCATATAAACAGAGAGCAGAACCTTTCTGCACTACTGCCAGCCACAAGCCAAGCTCTCAAAGGTGTTCACCTTCACTAGGCAGTAAGGCCACAGTATCTTCATTCACATTTACCGAACGCATTCCACAAATTCAACAATGCGTGATCAAGGAACAAAAGGGTTTCCGAGCAGATAGGTACTGCCTTGGCTTTCTCCAGGGTGCTGTTACCAGAGAAGGTAGGAGCTTATTTCCAAGGTGCTAGCTGAGAAAGAAATAATTTAAAACTGCGCTTCTCTACCCTCAGAGGTTTCTCTGAGCACGTCTGTGCTGTGTTGGGTACTTTCACGCTGAATGTTTCAGCAGGCACTCTGTTTACTTCACGGGGCTCAGAGAAAAGCTACTGAGAACAAAGTTTTTAGGAGAGATCTCTTCCTTTTCCCCTTGCCTTCAGCTATGTATCGATTAAGAGGCGTTGAAAATAGCTCCACACTGGCTGTTATCATCAGCACTGGAAACATATCCTGAGTTCCTACAACTGTGGGCTTCATTCCACTGAGAGCTGTACACTTTCAGTCTGTTTTGGTGGCTGCTGCTGCTGTTCATACTTCCTTGCTGAAAAAAAGAAACACCGATCAACACTGAGTATACTGTTTATTATATATATGTGTGTGCATGTATACACGTATACATATAACAATCAAGAAACAGACTTAAGGTTACAGAATGTAATTTCACCACTTAGCCACACAAGGGGAAGTTTCAGTCACTGCATGGAACTAGCCCTGGAGCGTACAGCCTTGGAAAGGCTGAACAGCAGGGTCATAGCAAAATGTCAGTAAGTTAATGGCAGAGAACTATTATTCCATTTGGGTCCTTTCATTTAAAAAAAAATATCAAAGACTATGGCTTCAGAAGTATTATTAGAGATGACCTGAACGACTCAGTCACACAACTGATCTCCACATCACTCATCTCCTCCACAACAAGCCACAAGCTAACAACTACACTGACTTCAAAATTAATCTGGTTAGCAAGGCAAAGGAAGATCAAAGAGTTGTATGCGGTGGAACAAACACCGACAATGAATGCCAGCAGGCATTCCTTGGTAGGCAGCACATACATTTTTGTTCCTACAGAATGCAGTGGCCTGGTTTGAGAACATTTATATTTAAAAGGTTTCATCTCATTAAGTATTTCTTCTAGGCCTGCATGTACAGCAGCTGTGAAGCAAGTGCAGGTGTTTCTCTGAACTGGACCTCTGGAGTATCAGAGGCATGGAGATCCTGACCTTCAACATTAAGATAGGAGTGTTAACAGTTGTTGCCAAAGTAAAATTCTCATTTATTCTCAATTTATGAAGTTGAATTACTGGTGATTCCCCAGGCCTCTCAACTTTTACAAATCCATCCATATTTGGACAATATTCAGACATTCCCATGTATTTTTAACTTCAACACTGGATTCGTTTTGACAGCTCTAAGAGAATCACGCGGCTGTTCCCTCACTCCGCACCTCCTCACGCCTCAATCCTGCGACCCACGTTCCTGCAGAACGCCTGCTCCCTACACGGTGCTGCAGGACAGAGGCTCTGCCCTAGTGTCCCCACCGCACGAGAACGGGCAGGGCTCGAGGCCACCCCTGCAGGAACCGTCCTCGGTAACCCGCCGGCCCAGCGAGCCCCCTCGTTTCCCGACTCACCGATGGAGTACATCTCCAGCTGCTGCCGCAGGCGGATCTTCTTCATACTGTCGTAGAAGTTCGGCTCGGGCGGCGTCTCGGCGGCTGGGGGCAGAGTGAAGATGCGCATGATCCTCCTCTTGTTCCTGCGAGGGGGCAAGGCGGTGAGAGGCCTGGCCCGGCCCGGCCCGGCACGGCTACACGTGGGGCCGGCGCGGCCGCTTCCCGGCGGGAGCCCTCGCCCCGCCCCCCGCGGCCTCCCCCCCAACCCCGCGGCCTCCCCTCACCGCCGCGCGTAGACGAGGAGGGCGAGGCTGGCCAGCACCACCAGCAGGTAGACGTTGGTGGCCTCGTTCCACGCCTCATGCACCGAGTAGTCGATGGCGCTGCTGTCGCCCAGCGCCGCCGAGCCGCCGCCGCCCATCCCCCCGGCCGCCGCCGCCGCCGCCATGGGGGAGAACGGCCGTTAGGGGCGGCCCCGTGGCGGCGGGAAGTGACGTCAGGCGGGCCGTCGGGGCCGGGGTGAGGTGCCGCGCCTCGGCCTCCCTGCCGCCGGCACGGGGAGGCCCGGGGGGGGCGGTGAGTGGCCTCGGGCTGCAGCCCCCCTGCCCTGCCCGCAATCTGTACCCCCTCTAGCTACGAGTCGCTGCGGGAGAGGACATAAGCGGGTGGCGACACGGGCACGGGGGGTGGCACAGCCTTCCAGCGCCAGAGGGGACGTCGGCGGGTGGGCAGGGGGGGTGAATGCAGCAGCTCGGAAAGCCTGGCAGCCGCGGGGTCAAAAGCACCTTCGCCCGCCTGGGCTGGTGCTGGCTCTGCGGCCGTGGAATCGTGGGATGTAGCTTAGCAGCACGTGGTGTTGAGAGGAAAAGAGGTTCAGATGGTTACAAGCCTTCACTTTCCACACAGGGACTAAATTTGACAGTTCAGGTTGTCAAAATAGAAACAGCACTTCTTGAAAAAATACTGCCTTTTTTTTTTTTTTTCCCCTAATGTGCCATAATGGGAGTTGCTGGATATTAGATGCTGGAGCAACATAGCTTGCACCTATGCTCCATATGCTCCTGAGGCCAAAAAGCACAAATCTAGGATCATACTTTGGCAGAAAAGGTGGAGCAGAGCAAGTGTTTCAGTTTAGAAACTTGAAAAGTCTGAACTGCTAAATGACATGCAGATTAACTAGACAGCAGGTTTTCTAACACATATACACACTTTTATTGTACTGCCTGATGTGGCATGTTTGAGCTACGCACAGGTTAGGTGTGCTGTGCTTTATCCTCTCCTGCTTCCTTCAATCCACCTCTGGCCCTGATACCTCTTTTTACCACATCTTCCTTCAGATACTAGAACTATTACAATATAGACATTACAGATACAGTTCATCTCCCTTTGCTTTTACGCATATGTGGGGTATGTGCTTATGTTACAGTTATTTTTCTTCACCCTCTGTACGACAATACGGGAGAAAACCCAAGTATTTTTAGTGCATGATTTATCTAACCTATGCCAAACATTCAGAGCGAGTCCTCCTGTGCCCGGAGAGTGCTCTGACCCCTTACTGAGTAGAGGGATTGTAAGCATCTCACTTGTATGGCACTCACTTCGCAAATGTCCAACTGGCCTGGGGAAACTATTCTTTGGAAAGCCCTCAGTGCAAGGATGTGCCAAGTCATTCTCCTTCCGTGCTATGGAACAGATTGATTTTAAGAAGCTTCAGATAAGGGCATAAAAGGATATGAGTGAAAAAGAAATTAAAATAAATAAAAAGCTAAGGCACTATTATCATGAGAAAAGTTCCTTGCCCCACATGGTGTGGGAAAGAAGAGTAGAACAGCAATTAGAGATAATTCTAGGTCATTAAATCAGGATGGCACCCATGCACAGAACTGTGGAAACCACTAAGAGGGGAAAAAAAATAAGTCTATCACTTATGCAACATGACACAAGACAGTTAATTAAGCATGGTTTCACAGGGATTCTAAACAGTTTCTCATGAAGTTGAGGCTTTATGTTTGCTTTTTTAGTATGTTAAACTTTTCTGCTAACAGGTCTGATAAGAAAGCATTACACGTCTGTGGAAGAAAAGTGGAAAGAATGAACATAAGTAACTTGTCTGCTCTTTATATTTCAATACTACCTCTAGACTTCAGTTCAGATCAGGCTTCCTTGTGCAGGCTGTAGAGAAGATGTGTTTAAGCTCTGTCTAAAGCGCTTTGTGTAATAACCCTGCAGCTTTGCTCTGGACAACCAAGGAAGGGGCTGGAATGCCCCAGGACTTCGCACCCAGCTTCCCATCTGGAGGAAACCAAGGCTTGTGTCCACAAAGCATGACTTCAGGTCTCTGGGGTGGGGGTTCTCACTGCAGGTGCCCGATTTGTTTGATTTAATTAAATGCTCAATTTAAGGCTCAGATAATCCTCCCACCCCTAACGCAGAAGACAGAGATTGTCTTCCCCCACATGCCCCTCTGAATTTAGCAAGTGTTAAGCAGTGGGTAGGACAAGGTTAGATTGAGGAACACAACATCCGGTGCTGCAGTGAGTGTGACAACCTTGCAAACCTGAGAAAAAGGGGTGATCTCCCATTTGCTGGCCTGTAGCAAGAAGAGTTATAGGGGTCTAGGCCTTCTGTGTGACTTCCTTGAGGAATCTGGTTTAAATACCAAAGTTGGTGTACTCCTAAGTCTAGGCTAGCTTCTGGTACACTGTTGTTTGCTTTTATAGCTTGGGATTTTGTTTCAGTCTTAGGCTCCTGAAACACCTTCAGAAATGGGAATGCAAGCTGCTGTAGAATTCGGTCAAAGCAAGGTCAGGCCTTGCAGTTGTCATTGTGCACAAGAAATGGTGTGACCTTTCTGTGTAGATTGTGTATTTATTTGTAGCTGGGATGAGGTGGGATGGGGTGACCAACACTTGTGTATGCTGTTAAATACATGAGGACATCAGTTGTTTTCTATTTTCTTATACTAAACTGCTTGGGGGGAAAGGACTGCCATTTTGTGCTGTGCCTGTACAGCATCTGACCTCCAGGATCCTTGCTTGTGCCAAAGCATGTAGGCATCAAACAAATAATATATAATAATAATATATGGCATTGGCTTAAGCTAAACATAGCTAATGGAGACCCAAGCTTAGTGGCTAGATTTTCAACATTACACATTAACAAATAAGCCTGGGGAGTTTCAGCTATGGGTCAGACAACTCCACACAGGAACCAGATTTTGGGGAGAAAAACACATAACTCTGTGATTTAATAAAAAAACCCCCAAAAAACCAACACTTAAAAAAAGTGGGAACTTTGTTCATTTCACAAAGAAATCTAGTGTGTGCTTAAAAAAAGCACCCACTTCAGTCCCATAGGTTTATCAAAATAATTGCTGAAAAGGGTTTTCCAGCTCTGCAAGGAAAGAATTCACTTTCCAAAATTCCTTAGCACCCAGAAACTACTATAAATTTGACTGAAAGCTGCTGTATATTAATCAGTTTTGAAAATCCAGTTACTTCATACCCAAAATGTGAATGCTGCAATCTAACAGTAAGATTGTTCTTTTGAAAATTACAGCCAAAGAATCTGTGTTTCTCTCTATATAAAGATATATTTTTAATGGATTTTGAGTTACCCAGAGCTAAACAGAATCAGAAATTGCTGAGACATAAATATCACTGTAATGTAAATATATTCACCATTTAGTCCTGATAAATACTGGATTATAGACATCAGAACACAGAGTGGCAATTATTGGAAATCATGTGGTCATCTCAAGTATACAGTATTTCAATTAAAATAAACCCACAGAATCCTTTTTCTTTTTTAAAAGTACCATCTACCATATAATTTATTTGGATGAACTTTACAAATATATGCATTATATCATGCTAGAAGAACTTGAGAACCACTTTTTTCTTGTTCCCAGGGTCTCTTGACTGTTGGTAAGACATTATATTCATAATGATAGAATCGGTTTACAGTTGCAGATTCTGCCAAATATCTCACAAATTGTATTTGGCAAACAGCACTGCCTCTCTTTCACAAAGATAATGATTTGAAGTTTTGTTTATGTGGCACCAAAGGAAAATAGTGGTTTAGAGCTTGTGATAGAATTTCAGAAAGTTTGTGTGGAATTCTAAACTTCTGATACACTTAATACTTAAACACTCTCATTAAACACAGAGTAGCACAGACTTTAAAAGTGTCCTTGAGAAAAGAAAAAAAAAAAAAAACAACCCACAACCCTGTTCAATTAAATAGGTTGTGTCTATTTTATTTCTGCAGGATTTACCCAGACCTACATAGCAGCTGGTGTCGATATGCATGCAATGCTTCTTACATCTGCTGGTGTTGAACATATAGATGAGCTGTCATAAAGGCTGCTCACCTGTACAGGATTTAGCATTGCATGAGCGCTTTTAGGATGCATTCTGAAACCCACAGCACACAAAGGGAAACATGCTACATCAGGCTTGAGCCACCTAGAAGCCTACAGCCAGCAGGCAGTTTGGAAAGTAAACCAACATAACCTTGACAGTGCTATTGTTTGGATGACTCCGAGGAAAACAAGGAGCAGTGGGTTTGAACTGAATGTGGGACTCAGCTCTGAGAGAGGGTGTTTCTGTTCTGTGTCCTGTAGTACAGACCTAACTGGTAAGGGCTAAACTTTATTGGGAAATCCACTGGGAAATTGTTTTGGCAACAGCATCTGACCAAGGGTAGAGCATACCATACCAGTAGTGTGGTCCAGGTGCCCTGACACAGTTGGCACCTGCAGCCAGACTGTCAGCAGGCCCGGCTGGCATGTCCCAGGTCTCCCTCCGCTGCTGGCACAGCAGTGTCCCAGAGGGTTTAGTCTGGGAACCAGGTGCTATTTCTTGAGTCTGGGAGACGGTCTTTGCTTTGGTTCTTTGGGTTGGATGTGGAGAGCAGGATGTGCTATGGGACTGCTGCAGGGATGGCAGAGGAGGCATTGCCCAAAACAGAAGGGCAAGGTGGTGCAGATCACTGACCTCAGCAAAAGGAAGGTCCTGTCCCTGGGCAAGGGGCCAGACCCAAGGCCTTTGTCTTGGTGATGGCAGCAAACAAAAGCCCTGGGACCACTGGGACCATATCTGCCTTGACAGTGACCACCTAGGGTGGTTTGGGGAACCTCCTCTGAATTTTTGTGAAGGAGATCACCAGTAGCAGCCCTTCTCCTTGTGTGGCCTGCATCTTTGTGCAGCTTCATTGGCTGGACTTTTGGGATGGAGGAACAGGGGTACAATAGGAAACATGGCAATAACCATCCCAGAAGCAGCATCTTTTGTGAGAAAGAACAGGGAACGTGAGGCTTTTGATTTGAGGTTGAGATGAGACCCAGCAGCTGCTGTTGAGGTTAGGCAGACCTGTGGCAGTGCTTTTGGTGGGGAGGTCATGTCCACTGATCTAGAGCTGGCTGGAGAGTGAATGAGGAGAGAGGGGCATGCAGACTTCCAGCTGTGAACAGGCCTCTTCTTGCTGCTCATCAATCCTTTGATGTTTTCCGCCAGACATGTAAGAGCTGCTTGTACTTAGGCAGCAAAGCCGCTGAATGTTTATTCAAGGCTGTCATTGGTGGTAAAACTGGAATGCCCAGCAGAGAGAACTGGAAAGAGGGGAGGCAGCTGCATAGTAGGGCTGTCCTGCTTCTTCACTCTCTGTGAGGCCTTGCCTCTTCCCTTTATGGGAAAAGAAGCTGGAAATGTAAGAAGGATGGGATTCATGCAATCTTGAGATTGTGGAAGGGGTTAGTGGGGAAGAACAGAAAGATGGAGAGGGTGCATACTCTGCTTTTACTGAAAGACTGGAAGGAGGTGACACTCAAACTTGGTTGAGGTTGCGCCAGGTTAACATTAAAAGGGACAGTAAAGTACACACATAGGACGAGCAAGTTAAAGGAGAGTTAGCCCCTGCAACTGGCATGTGTGGCTCTTCTGACAGCCCTTACATCTGTCAGTTTTGTTACCACAGACTTGCTAATGCAAACACAATGAGATCTTTTAGGGGTTTATGGAAGTTTGCTAGCAAAATACTGGCTCCAAGGCCAGATCCTGGCTATGTTTGGGCATGAGAGACTGCAACTGCTACTAACTAATGCTAAAGTGACCTTCATGCTGCCATCTAGTGTTTCCTCATAGACAGAGACATCATCTCAAAAAAGAAACTTGGAAGCTCCGTAATGCTGTATTCAGAACAAATGTAATTTATTCCTGCTGAAATCAATGCTGGACAACACACAAGCTAAAGGAGAGGGAATGGGGAAGAGACATGCAGAGGACCCAGTGCTTAGGGTGAATGTTTAGGAAGACACCTGTTCTTAAAAAAATGTGTAACACCAGGTACAGAGAGACATCTCCATGGCAAGACTGAACCAGAATTTGTCCTCATTTGTTTTTCACTCTGTGAAATTAATATGGCTGTTTGCAAGGTGCAGCAGTACACAACCGAGCAAGAATCCAAGCAGAAGCTTGTCTTAACAGAGACCAGCATAAAAAGCTTGGTAGGTTCTTCTTGTCTGTCCTTGCTACTCTCATAAAAAACACATGGTATGTTTACTTCACAGCCATTGGATACTGATTTTTCTTTCAAGTATACATGATGGCTACCAAGAGGTAACAAGTTGTTGAGTTGTTGCTGGGGGCACATGCAAAAGATTTGACACTTGGCCCTTCAAAGCTTGATCCCTGGTTCTGAGGAGCTGCAAGAGGATGCTTTTCTAATTGTTGCACATCGTGGATTCATGCTGGAACTGCAGAACTCTAATCCTAATAATAAAAACTCAATAGTTCATGGGCTGGATGATGCAATTACAACAGATAGAGCATTCTTCTTCCCCAGGCTTCTTTAAGGTGTTTTGTGTCAAAGTCCAAAACAAACATGAAGCATCCAAAATGACTGTTCTCTGTTGGAGGCCCTGAATTCTGAGCTTTGCTTCCTGACAACCTGAGCAGGAAAGCTGCTAGGGAGGGCCGCACAAGTGAAAAATGGCAAATATTAGCTAGTTTAAGAAAAGCGACTGACTAGAGCGAAAGGAAAGCCATAATGAGAAGCCTTTAAAGGGCTCCTGCTGACATTGTATGAAATCAGGTATGAATGTAGTAATTTCCAGGAAAGATTTCCCATTTGTAATAAAATCTGGGAGCAGCTTTTGAACATTTTGTACACAAACTGACTGCATATTCTCAGTGCAGTCACAACACAGCTTGTTTAGGTGAAGAGGAATATCAGTACAGCAAAGAACAGAACCAGACACTTGAGCAGAAAGGACAATGTAAGTCTCTGCTTACAAATCACTTATCAAGTCAAAACATGAAAGCTGTCTCAGGCCTTTAGGTCTTCAAAGACCTAGTCCACAGAACAAAGTCCTCAGGTGTGTAATGGTAGGGCCCATATGTCTCATTCAGACTATTCCTGTTTTTTCAGCAAGAGAACAAATACATCTCAGTCCCACCAAAAAGAGCCAACTGCTGGATTAAGGCATCATTACTCCTCCTCTCCAGCTGTTGGTACCAGGCTGCAACACCCATGTAGGTACCAAAAGGTTTCTCCTAAACACACTGAACAAAAAAGCAACCTTTATGCTTAGTGGGCTTTGAATTCAGACTCAACAGAGTTGCATGTTCTGAATATAGGAATGTTATTTTCCAAAGCTAATGTTTAATGCTTATTGCTGTGGAAGGAAGCCACGTTCTCTTTCAGTTCCTTGTTCTCCCTGGTTCCATCGAGTCACGATTGCATGGACAAGTGAATGAAAAAAAGATGCACTTCAGCTCTTTTCCAAAGCACTCAGGATTTCTGTGGAATAAAAAAGAGCAATAGACTTCTGTTTTACAGCTTCATCTCTGAAGAGCCCATCTGAGAATACCACAGAGCAAAGGCTTGAAAACCAAGGGCACATGTCTGTAAGCAGTCTCTTCAGAAACTGCATCATCTGCTTGCTTAAAGTGGCCACGTGCTTGCAGGTGTGGGATACAGGGCCCACAGACCGATGGCCACACAGCTCCAAAAACAACCTGCTCCCCATCCAGCAGGGAGAGACTGCTGTTGGGGCTCTGGCATCGGGGGTTCACCAGAATCTGAAGTGAACTAGGGTACTCCTTTCTGAGCGACCACTGCTTTTACTCCATGGAGAAGCGGGCAAGGGCTTTGTGGGTAAGATGTGGGCCAAAGCCACAGGAATCAGCACAAAGCTTGTGGGGGGCATGCAATGTTCTCTGCTCTTGAATCCTCTTCAACCAGTTTAAGTGGACCAATATTTTTCTTTAACTATTTTCCTGTAATTTTTTAAAAGAGTTTTTGTGTAAATGTTGCAAAAGAAAATTTATTGTTTCTTAAGGAACAAATTTTCCCCCTACACCCACACAACTTAATTTCTTTCCCTCCTCCTCTTCCAATGATAGATTAAACATGTAAATGGGAAACTTGCACAGCTCTGGCACTGGGTAGATTTATTTTTTTTTCTAAATCAAAACGTACAACTTCACTTGTTCTTTTCTTCTCAGTTTTGGGGACAATGATTCTGTCCTTCAGGCAAGCTAAATAAATAGGAAGGACATTAACTTCAGTATGTTCTTTGTCTCATGATTCACTATAACATTTCCCTAGTACTAGGCATGGCTGCCTCTCGAATAAGCAGAGTTAAAACCTTCCTGTAGGTGTCTAAGACCTCTTGGGCAGAAGGCCTTTCGGCTGGGTCCTGCTTCTTACATGCTGCATGGATGTCAAACAAATGCAGTCGCACAACGTCACTTCCTTCAACATGGCCCAAGAAAAAATTTGAGACATCTGGGATTTTCCAGATGTCTGTTTTCTCATCATACGGAGGCATGAGGTCATCCTTGAATGGCACTTCTTCTCCATAGGGCCAATGCTGTTCAGGAGCTACAAACTCACCCCGGAGCTCCCGATGACCACACTTCACCAGCTTGCCAGCACTCCTGTTCACAACAGGCAAAGCGTCCAAATCATTCACCAGGATGTGAAAGTCACTTGTTAGGAGATACTGAGAGAGGACCTTGTCCAGGTCATTTGAGTCACACATCACTAAGGTGCCCAGAGGGCTGCTGTGCAGGTACTGAATGACACTCACATAGTCTATAGCAAGCATCAACCTGCGATGCCAGGTGTTCATGCCCTTGTACTTGGGGATGTGGAGAGTTTCATTCAGGCCCCTCAGGGAGCCTAGAGGATGGTACTCAGTGAGGATTGTGAACTGCTGCTCACAGTAGCCAAGCAGCCGGACAACGTGCTTGCTTTGAAGTGCTTTCAGCATCTTCAGTCCATGGAGAAAGTCCTCCTTCAGGTCTGAGTTGGTGAGCTCTGAAAGGACCACTTTGTTTTCCTTCCACTCAGAAAGGAAGACCTGAGAATACACAAGAGACATGTAAGACACGTGGAGAGCCTTCTCACACCAACCACTGCCAGCTGCCGCTGACTTTCGAGTCACTGCTTAGTCACAGCTGCAAACTACAGTCACCAGAGACGGTCAAGCCTTTAGGCAGGGCCATGTACCTGCCACAGCAAGCCCTTACCAATGGTATAATCACATCACAATTTCCAAAGTTTTCTCTGGAATGGGCAATGCGGTTGAATTAAATTATTTCATACCACCCAACCAGCCAGTCTTACTCTACCGTGACTGTGCCATGCTCCACAAGCGCTTCACCACTCTCTGTGATTTTGCTTTTATAGCTGGATGTCATTTGGTGTCCGGAAGATGCTCAGGTCACGCTCTCCTACCTGTGCTGTGCACCTTGTCAGTAGCCATATGCCCAGGATGCCTACAGTAATTAGCTGCTGCAAGGATAATTATAACAGCGGTATGGGCATTAATTAGCCAGCAAACAGTGAAAGCTCGTTATCCACAGCAGAGAAGAAAGGAAAACCAAACTCACCTTTTTCACAGCACCTTCACCAACACACTTGAGTTTCCTGACTTCCCTATTGATGGCTTCGCAGGAGAGCCACGGGGAACAGTTCTTCACCGCTCCCAGCCTGAAGTACCCAGACGGGCAGAGGCCGGGGTCTGTTTCGCTGCGTCCCGAAGCGCCGTCGAACGTGCTGAGGTACAGGTAGAGCAGGGCATTGAGCAGCAGGATGGCCGCAAACAGTAATGCCAACGAGACTGGCGACACCTCCCTGGGAGGAAACTCCCTTCGAGAGAAGCGCGGCTTCTTCTCCATGGCTGTGCCCTCTGCATCCTCCGGGAAAGGCGGCGCTGAGCAAGGACCCTCTGCCCAGCCCGGGGGTGAAGGTCCGGGGCCGTCCCACCGCAGGCCCGCCCGGCTGGCGCCGCAGCCCCGAACCCGCAGCCCCGAGCCCGCAGGCCCAGCACAGGCCCCGAGCGCAGCGCCGCAAGGCCCCCCGGCTGTCAGCTCGACGCCCGCCTCGCTGCTCACCCTCCCGCCTTGTAAACCGGGGCCCGGCCTGCCGGCCCGCCCGGGCGCAGACGCCTGACCCGGCAAACACGGCGGCAGCGGGGTGGGTAAGGACCGACCGCGCTTCCCGGCCCCGCCGCGGCCGCGCAGGGCAGTGGTGGCGGCGGCGGCGCCGCCCCGGGGCGGAGCGCAGCGACATGGCGGCAGCGGCGGGGCTGGTGGCGGCCGTGGCGGCGGCGCTGGGCGCCCTGCTGATGGCGCCCGGTGTCACCCAGCCGCACGGGGAGGGCTCGGCGGCGGGGCGCGGGCCCGGGCCCCTCGGGGCGGCGGCGGCGGAGCGGCACCCCGCGGGGCGGATGGACCAGGCCCTGCTGCTCGTCCGCAACGAGCTGGCGGCGCAGGGCCTGCGCCTCGCCGCCCTCTCCGGCGCCTGCCACCAGGTGAGCGGGGCAGCGGCGCCGAGCCGCGCCGTGCGGGGGTCCCGCCGGCCCCCGCCGCTCCCAGCCCTGCGCCGGCCCCCGGCGGGGCTGCGGGCCTTTCCCCGCGGCTTTGCGAGGCAGCTGCGCCCCGGTTGTGCCTCGCAGCAGTACACCGAGAAGCCCTGCACCCCCTGGGCGCCTCCAGCCCCCGGGCGCCTCCCCTTGCCTTCAACACGGTGCGGTGGCAGACCCCCCTTCGCCGTCCTTGGGCGCTGATGCGTTCGCTTCACCCTCTTCTTCCACAGTGCTTGTATCAGTTCCTGGCATTTGTCCCACCAAGCAACGGGAGCCTGAGAGAACCGGGCACGGCGGCGGTGATGGTCGATACCCAGCATCCGCTCACCCTGCTGCTCAACGGCTCTGTGGGTGACAGAGAGCTCTGCAAGTATGTGGCCCGGCCCCAGGGAACACCTGGATGGCTCTGTCCTGTACTTTGGTTTTTGTTTTTTTGTTTTTTGTTTTTTGGGGGTTTTTTTGGAAGCTGTGCACCTGTTTATTAGCTGCTCATCGCCTTTTCCCTGACTGCTCAGACCTAGAGTTCAGGCTTCCCCTGCTGCTGTAACCGTGGCATACGTTGTAATTGTGCCGAAAGGATCTAGGCGCAGGCAGGAGCCAAACTGGTATGCGTCGAGCCAGCATCTGCAAGCGCCTGGTTTCTCTTGCAGAGTCTGTAGCTCAAGAAGACAGGTGATGTAGTAAGCAGTGCACGTGTGGTAAAGCGTCTGTGTTAGGCTAGGGGAAGGTAGTGCTTGGCAAAGGCAGAGCCAGCTCCTTGCTAAATCACGCTGTTAGGCCAAGCTTGCCTTTCCTACAAGCATTAAGGCTTACAGCCCCCTGAATGCTGCGGTGGTACCCGCATGTAGCGGTGATGGCTCAGCAAGTTTTGTTTCCTTTATCCTTTGCAGGATTCAGTATAATTTTGGAGAGTTTGGCAATTATTCCCTTGTGGTAAAGACTCTAAGTACAAGCCTAAATACAAGCACCGAAACCGTTTCTTGTGACCTAGTCATCAATGAAGGCCCTATCAACAGCTACCTCCGTATGTAATCCTCTGTTTTTGCCTTTTCATTCCACAACTTGCATGTCTCCCAGCAGGACCAACTTCCTAAAAAGCCTGTGCAACCACTTGTGCTGTGCTGAAGATGTGTCATGGGCTTGCTGCTCTTCTCTCAGCATCTTACCTTCTTATGTTTTATACATCTGTCTCGAGGCCCTGACCAGGTTCAGGCCTCTTCAGGTGATACACTGTATAAGCACAGCCTTTTGGCAGCAGGGATTAGCCCAGAAAAATCAGTGGGTATGTGTCCGGAGGGAGGTATTTTCGTAGTTCCTGTTTCCCTGCTTCTTCCCTCTATCTTGTTTCTCTCTCAAAATGGGAAAGAATTCATAGTGTTCAGATTTTTTTGTTGTTTTTGCGCTTTTGATTTTAAATCTCATGTCTTGCTTTCTTGTTCATCTCTTTTTCCAGGACTGTTTCAAATTCTTGTCTACGTCTCTTCCATTCTTTTCCTTTATGTTAGGTTATTCTTCAGTCCTTCCAGTTTTCCAGCTCTAAAGAAAAACCCTCCATGCTTGCAAACTTGACGTATTACCCTCTCCCCCATCTTCATGTTGAGGCTCTTCCTGAATCTCTAGTTTCTTCTTCAGAGTATATAGCACATTGATTCTTTTCTCATCATTGCCTTGTGGTGCAGTGCAGTTCTGTTTTCCTTTTTTCTGCTGAGATGTGCAGCCACTGAGTTGCACTTTGAAACTAGTCGGCTTTTGTTTTGGATTGTGGTGGTGGTTTTTGTCTTTGGGGCTCAGGCCGGGGATATGTGTTGCACAGAGAAGGGATGTGATGATTGGTGTGTTGGGCTTTCTGTTGTTTGTGTCGTGCTTGGTCAAGCCTGGGCAGCTGAGTGGTGTTGTCAGATTGTTTATAGAGTTGTGTTCTTCTCTTTTTCATGTAGCTATTCTCTTTGCTTTCCTGGTTTACATGGGAATCCTTGCTATCCTGATTGTCGGGCGCCTTTTTATGAAGTAAGTGAACAGTATTGTAATACTTCCTCCCACATGAAGTGGAGCTGCCAGTTAAAACACGTTAGAATGTTCTAGTGCTTCAGAGTCCCACTGTAACCCTGCTTGCAGATCAGATCATATCAGGTTGCTACATACAAGTTAAGCTGTGGTGGCTGTCCATATGATAATAAATACAAAGTGATACAACTTCACTTGAGAGACATCTTGCAGCCTTGTTAGTTTGTGTGTAGCACAGTTACTGGAGAGCAACTGACACCCGCTGTCACACACCCTGCCTCACCCTCCCCGGCTTGTTCCTGGGTCTAGCCCTGAACTGGCAATACAAGTCGGTGGGACCTAAGTGTGTGTAGCATATGCAGCCTTTCGTCCTGTGTACTGAATGACGTGAGTCACCCCTGCCTGCGAACAACCTGACAATAAAGCTCCCGAATCTGAGCTCACAGCAGTGTAATTATGCAGCTGAGGTCCCAGGTGTTGGCGGAATCTCAGTATTACCTATGTGAGCTGGGAAAACAGAAATAGGGACTGTCCCAACTTTTCATTTATGCTGCTAAATAGTTGATATTAAGATGAAGTTGGCTACGAAGCGCTTCTTGTTTTGTTTTGTGTTTTAAACTGTTACTTGTTTTCAGAATTGATCCAGTCAGAAACTGGGTTTACAAGAAACTGAACCCCAGAGAAACTGATCGTCTGATTAATTCTGTGAGTGACCACTGTATCTTTGCATTCTGTAGTGTTTTCCTCTCTGAGGAACACACACTATCTGGACATCTGGGGACTTGTTTATTACTAATCATATTCCCTTTGTGTATATTCCCCTTGGCAAATCTTGTATTGATGTCAGACAGGTAATTTTATGTCAATGCAGAGTGCTAGGCTGGTTTTCTGTGCAAGCTTAGTGGATTCCCAGTAGAGCTCTTGCAAGTCTTGAACATACAGCTTTGTGCCCTCTTTAGTTCCCTTGAGGCAAACGTGTTAGTGAAAATACTGTCCCCTTCTGACACAGGCAGCGTAAGGGAAGGGAAGAAATGCCAGCTTTCATTTCTGTTTCCAGCACAGTAGGAATTTTAGCAGGATCTATGCGTAAATCAGGATTTCTCCGGCAGCCCTAGAGCTGGCATTTCTGTGTGAGCTGTGTTTTGTGCTAGAATACAGATAGATCACCACAGTCTGGGCTTCACATCTAGGAGGTCCAAATCAGTCTAGAATCAAATGACTTGGGAGCAGAGATCTGCAGCAGTTCTTGTTGTTCATCTCCATAGCTGTGTTATAGCAATACCTGCTTCTGTATGTTGTCACTGAGTGATCTAGGGAACTCAACTGGAAAGAAGCCACACCCACATGTAAAAGGATTGATTTTCTGCTGGTTTAGCTCTCTGAACAGTCTCTCTGTGGTGTCAGACAAGTTGCTGACGGCTTAGGATGGGATGGATCCTCTTTTAAGAGTCAGCAACTGGATCTGCTCAACTCTGTTGTAGAGCAGCACTCACAGTGACAGCAAGTCTGACTGATTTCGACTGGACTCAACTTTCATGAGTCTCAAACACAGGGCTCTTTTCACTGCATTGTTGTTTCCACACTGGTCAAAGGTGGAGTGTGGAGCATCTGCAAATATTATTGCAATATGGTGGAGCTACGAAGGGGTTAGAAGTAGCAAGTAGGGAAACAAAAAGAAGAGGAAGATGGGGAGAACAAAGACAAACACAGTATGTGAAAGTTTGCGATTTGCTGACCTCTGTTCCCTAGGCAGCTGCTGCAGCTGCTGACTTGTCCTTCGTGTGTGTGGTTTGTTCCCAAAGGAGCTTGGGTCCCCGAACACAACAGACTCCATTAACAGTGATCCCACCCCGCGTTTTTGGAGTACAGCCTCTCGGCAGCGGCTGCGTTCCCTGGACACGTTCCGAGGGTGAGCATAAGACCTTGCTCAAAAAGCAACTCTTCCAAGAACAATGAGATTTTTCCAATGGCTGTTTGACAGTGTGCAGAAACATATAGCAGATGGACAGTTCAGAGGGGTCTGTTTTACTTGGAAGATAGTCAAGGGTTTAATTCTTGGATTTTCTGAAACACTTTGCAGTTAATCTAGTTTGAGGAAACATCAAAGTTGTGGCAGAGGGTGGAAAAGAATAACATACGTTCCATGCGAAAATGCTATGTGAAGGAGCTTACTTTGGGTCACGGCCACCCATGATCTTTGAAATGCTGCTTCCTGGTTGGCAAAGCTGGAAACCTTGTACATAATCTTGCCTTAAAAATAAAATAAACCAGGTCTCACAGTTAGAAATGTTTTAATGGGCATAAACATTAACTTTGTGTTCACATACATATGTATTTCATTGACACGTGATACTTTGTGTGTGTTTTTGTTGTTGTCCTTTTAGGCTGTCTCTTATAATTATGGTGTTTGTTAACTATGGAGGAGGAAAATACTGGTTCTTCAAACATGAGAGTTGGAATGGTAAAGTACAATTGAGACAATTAATCTGGGTTTTAACTGCAGCAGTATCTAGATATGGTTAGCACGGTAGCTGCTGCCAGCGAGCTGTTGCTCAGCTGAGGGCTGGGACACTGTGCCAGTTTGCCTCAGCAGGGTATCTGGCTTGTTAGGTTAATGGGCAAAGCAGTGTATAGTCCTGCTTGTCACGCAGTGGTTTCAGATCACTGCCTGTGCGTAACCTTTTCATTTTTGACACAGGTTCCTATCTAACTTCTCTGTGGTGTTTAATGACCACAGTCAAGCTGATGGTGCTCGATGCTGTACAAACATAGTGCCTTGATTGGCAAGCTGATGGTGAAGGGGTCAGGCATCATGCTGCCCTAGTGGAGAACAGCAAGGATGCCATCCCTGAAATCTTTCCCAGGACACAGCTATCAGTTCTGACCCTATTTTTGAAGAATGGTAAAAGCAGTGAAGCAAGATGATTGGCTCTTTGTAGGTTTTGTTTATAATGTGGTTTAGGTTTTAGGGCATCAAATAATTGCAAGCAGCCAGCAATTCCTCTGGAAACTCAACAATAATGGTTAAAATTTAGGGAGGGTTCGAGGTAAATAATGTGTTCCTTTGTATTTCCCTGTAGGATTAACAGTGGCAGATCTGGTGTTCCCATGGTAAGTCTTCCTGAAGAATAGTTCTTGTGTCAAGTGGTTCCTTATGTTAAGGGTTGCAAGGAGAACATCGTGTGTACCTTGTCTCCATGTGGAAACCTATTTGGAGGGGTAAATTTGTGTTGAGTGGTTGGTAGGAATCTGCCCCTCCAGATAACAGCATCAACCTTATGAACGAGCAGAAGAGCTAAGTGCTTTCGGCTGCCCCACATCCTCCTTCCTCCCCTCACACAATGCCAGTGGAAGGCCCGGGGTTACCCTGCTAATGGAAGTGCAGTATCCCTGAGGAGCTTGTTGCCACGCTGCTGTATTGGAAGTGGACAATCTGGCAAGATTAAAACCTGGACTGATAGGTATCCAGAGAGAAAATAGCCAAGGGAATTTTGGATTAAGCTAATCTGTCTGTAACCAGAGAATGGTTGTACAGGGAAGCAATTATCCCACCTGTCCCTAGCATGCTTCCCTAAAATACACATCGGTTGTAGTTACTCTTGGAGATGGGAGCTGGCCTTGGACTGTGAACCTAATCTAGAGGGAAGGAGCGGGACAGTTCTGAACTTCGGTCATAGATTTGCAGCTTGTGTTTTACTGCTCTGAAGATGCTAATTTAATTTTGGGTAATGGAATTTTTTGGTAGCGTATGTGTTGCTGCAAAAGACCAGAATGCTGTTACTTCTCTGAACTGTCCCTTAGTGCGGGCTCGGTTGTCTGGGAATGCCTAGCAATCAGAGGAAATAAAGTTGTCCAATTTCACTCGGTGCATGCATTTCTGGTGGGCCAGTGCAGGCTACTCTGCAGTCTTCAGTGTTTGCTGTCACACACGTGTGATGAGAAATCTATCAGCTCAATTTCCCATCTGCTCTGTTCTCCAGGTTTGTGTTCATCATGGGGACATCAGTATCATTGTCACTAAGCTCCATGCTGAGGTTGGGAAGTTCCAAGCGGAAGGTGCTCGGGAAAATCCTCTGGAGGAGTTTTCTGCTAATCTTGCTGGGAATCATAGTTGTGAATCCCAATTACTGCCTTGGACCATGTGAGCGGAACTTGCTGTCTGTCTTGTATTTCTGCAACTGTTGTTCCTGCCTCCCTGGTTGGGCTGTTGAGAAAAGTCAGCCTTACTGTTAATGACCAGTTGCTTGGGGGCAGTTTGTTGTGTCCTGTAGAGCGCTGTTCAGTTCTACACCGATGCAGTTCTCTCTGTTTGACCCCTGTGCCAACCACTGTTCATTGTCTTAGAGGTGACATTCCCAGGGTTTTGATTTACAGAAAGTGGGGTGGCAGAGTGGAGGTGTCCCTTGTACCCGCAGGTGCAGTGCGTGTCAGCTCTCCCTGGAGAAAGGCAGCTTTCATATTTACAAAAGAGCCCATGTCTGCTCCTCTTCCATATTGCTTTCATGTTTTCCAGTGTCCTGGGATAATCTGCGTATTCCTGGGGTGCTCCAGAGGCTGGGATTCACGTACCTGGTGGTTGCTGCTCTTGAGCTCCTGTTTACCAGAGCTGGGGCTGAGAATGGGACCTTGGTGAGTTATGTGGGGAGATGACAAGTGATGCTGGAGTAGGGTTGCTCGTCTGAGCACAAAGAACGCATGAGAAATTATGAGAAAACATGTAGCATCTTACTTGATGTGTAGTGCAGTGTGACCTGGCAGAAGTTGCGGGGAACATGCACCCTTCAGTGTCCAGGTCTGCATTTTATCACATCTAGCTTTGCTCTATTTGAGGATTTCACTGATCCATTCAGCTGGTGCTTAAAGCAGGCATTCCCAGGCAGTTTTGATGACTTTCCACCACCAATGGACCCCAGGGACAGACATAGCTGTGCTGAATCCTGTGGCCTGCATTTTGTCTGGTTAATTTTGGCAGTGTTTTTTCACAGCAGGGGAAAGTAATACTGCTTTTTGGCCTTTGGAGTCTGTTTTCCCAAAAGGCTTTTGTTCTACTCGTGAATCAAAATTCCTTTTGACATTTTCCAAGCTAAAAAACATTGTGGGCTATTGTTTTGGTTTCTTTCTCCCCCTCCCCCGAGTAACTAAGTGTGTGGAAATTGTTCATGAAGATGAAAGGTCTCTTGATAGAACCCAGTTTTGTAATGACAACAGCTCTCATATCTGGGGGACTGCCTGCCAGGAAGCACAGGATGTCCCCAGGGGCATGCTTTTCACTTGCCAGCTAATACCCCACTCCCTCCATCTCATGCAGGAGTTGCCATGTCCTGCTCTGCAGGATATTCTCCCCTACTGGCCACAGTGGATTTTCATTCTGATGTTAGAAGTGATTTGGCTCTGCCTGACCTTTCTGTTACCAGTGCCAGGTTGTCCCAGGTAAGACTGTGCACTCAGACTGCTTTCTATGGGCCATCAGATTGTTTTTCTTCTAGTGAGTAGAAAATACATTTTATTACCCATAAGGAAAGAACGAAGAGGAGAGCTTTTAGGCCAGCGAGGTTAAGGGAAGCATTCATCATGTGAAAAAACTTCTTTACTTTGGTACTGAAGTACCAGGTGTTACGAAAGGTGACATCGTTGCTCCCTTCTGTCTAAAGAAGAGGATTAAAATCTTGTAGGGGTCTGTGTACAGCAATATACGATCGTTGCAATGTCATCCCTGTCTCTATCTTTGCCCCTTTAAAGGGTCAGCACCTGCAGGGCAGGTGGAGCAGCAGCTTTAGGCTCCCAATACTGCCTGTCCCCTCGGGACTCAACTGCTTATAGAATTGCAATGATCAAAACAGGGTGGTCACCAGCCAGGTGTCATGTAGGACCGGTGTTTCACTGTGTGCCTCTGGCCAGGAAAACGTTGAGCATTTAGTGGGCTAGGCCACTGGACCAGCTGCTATTCAGGTGGAGCGTGCCAGCACTTTGTGCCATAACCTGTTTGCTTCTGTCCTAGGGGCTATCTTGGTCCTGGGGGCATTGGAGACTTTGGACGCTATCCCAACTGCACCGGAGGAGCAGCTGGTTACATTGATCGTTTGCTTCTTGGAGAAAAGCATATGTATCAGCATCCCTCTTCAAGCGTAAGTAGCTTTTGGTTTGCAGTACGAAGCCGCAGGCAAGCACTGAGCAGAGCTGTCAGGT
The DNA here is from genome assembly GCF_015220075.1 of Falco rusticolus. Taxonomy (NCBI): domain Eukaryota; kingdom Metazoa; phylum Chordata; class Aves; order Falconiformes; family Falconidae; genus Falco; species Falco rusticolus. The sequence continues at coordinate 60,631,284 of NC_051187.1, forward strand.
AATGATGGTTGCTCAGGTGCCCTCTAACAGCTGTTTTCTCTCTAAGGTGATTTACCAAACAACGGTGCCATATGATCCTGAAGGGATCCTGGGGACCATAAATAGCATTTTTATGGCATTTCTGGGACTGCAGGTACCTCTTTTCTTTCTGGCTGTGCACTATAATGGGAAGATTCAAAATATCTTGGACATGGGGAGGCAACTTGGTTTCTTTATTTAAGGCTGAGACTGGTTCTAACAAAACCTTCTGCAAAGCAATGCTTTCAGGCTGACTTAGCCTGAGGTGAGTGTCAGAACTGGAATCTAACCTGGCAGTAGCTTGCATTAGATAAACCAAAACTCTTTCTTAGTTTTTCTAAGAGATAGACACAAGGAGTTTGCAAAATATCCACCCGGAAACTTTCTTTGCTTGTTTTAAGGTTGGGCTTATGCTGGGAGTAGGCTGGCTCTGCATGTTGGAAAATGGGGCCAAGAGACGCATGGACTTCACAGCTTTATTTTAAACGTACGGTTTTAAAGGTCGCAGCTGAATATGTTCCCCATGTTAATTTTCCACTTGACATGCAGTGTTAGCCATCTCACATAGGTGCTATGGGTGTGCTTACCTTTCCAGACACGGGGGAGGCAGGGGTTTGCATTAGTGCTACCAACATCAAAAGCTCACAGCTCACCACTGTGTTTAAAATAAGGTATCATGATGCTTTTTGATGCAGTTCTAGTTAGTCATTGCCGCCTTTTCTGTCTGTGCAGCAGCTGTTAACCAAACTGAAACTCTTGTGCTGGGAAAGGAATGTCACTGCATGTTAGCACTGGGTTAAAAATTGATTGGGAATCTCTGTGGGGCAGAGCTTGGACCAGAAGCGTGACACCGAGGAAAAGAGTCATCAGGACACATTTCTTAGTGGTGCATGAAACGGAGTGTGTGCTCCGAGCCAGCCAGGGTGCAACACGGTGTTGTGGAGAAGCTGTGGGGACTGGTTGGGGAGTCATCATGGTGTGCCTTTGTGCAATCTTTGCTGAGGGAGATGGAGCTTGAGTCACATTGTGTTAACCTGAAAAAGTTGCTTGTCCCCTTCCTCCGTGTTAACGTAGCAGGGAGGAGAGAAAAGGTGCACTTTACCCCATCTGTGTCCATTCTTCACAGAGTTCCTATTCTGAGCCTTTCAGCCACCTAGTTGGTATAAATCCTATTTCTGTTTTCTGTCTTAGCACAGGTAGCTGGTGGCAAATATATCTGGCTCTTGAAACGTGACAATTATGGGCATTAATTAAGTTTTTGTATTCTATTAGGCAGGAAAAGTGATCTTGTTCTACAAAGACCAGCACAAACAAATTATGAGTCGGTTCATCATATGGAGCATAGTAATGGTAAGACAGTCAGTTTTGTAGCTCTTTAGTAGACATACATTTTTATGCAATGCAAACTTGGTATTTCTGAAACATATTGCAGTGGTTATATAATCTTTAGCAACTTTCTATTTCAGGGAATTATTTCTGCTGCCTTGACAAAATGTTCTAAAGAAGAAGGGTTTATTCCCATAAACAAGAACTTATGGTAAGCAAAGAGATACAACTTTTAGTATGATTTTGTTAAAGTACTATTTTACCTTGGAGAATGTTTTACCTTTCATATATTGAGGTCTGTCTGTATCACCTAGTTCTCGAAATAATCTTTCTACTGAAAATGTGTGTAGGTCAGTATCGTATGTGACAACCATGAGCTGCTTTGCCTTCATCCTCTTACTGCTGATGTATTACCTTGTGGATGTCAAGAGACTGTGGTCAGGTGCTCCATTTTTCTACCCAGGTCAGTGAAATCACAGCAGGAAACATATTCCTTCCAATTCCTGCTGCACAGATACTATCCTTTTATGTTTTCTGAGCTTCCCTTGTCTTTTTTTAAAGAGTTGGGGTTTAGAATGAGATAACCTGAAAGATGCCAGAATGATTAACTTGAGCCAAATCTTTGCATAGAACTAGGACACTTGAGGCCAGATATTTAGGAGAGAGGGACTGTCACCTTTAAATGAGGGCTGGAAGTTACTATTGCCCAATGGCTGTTCTCAGTTTGGTCTCGAGTTAAGGTCCCAGGGAACAGCTGCCTAGTACCAAGCAAAATACCACAGCTGGTTCGTAGTTGGTTTTGGAAAGGATTGCTGAGCCTTGGGTAACCTAATGGGAAACTCAAAGGTCTGTCAACAGAGTAATACCACTTCTGAAGATGTGGAAGATGAAATCCCCTGGGCAGCTGTGTAGGTTCTGTCTCTATGTGCTTTTAGAGAAGTGTGTCTCCCAAAGCGTCCTACTGTGGTTTTAACCACACTGGGCTCTTGACAAACATTTGAGTACAAAATGCAAACCCACAGCAGAGGGAACCTTTCAGCAGCTTTGGTGTCTGGACAGGAAGACGGGTAGGGTGACAGCATGGTATCATATCTCCTACCAGAAATCCCAGAGCTTTGAAGGGTAGTCAGCATTTGTTTGTAAAGGCAATAGATCTGACCAAATAGGTTGGCACCTGGCCACCCTGAAGACGGTAACTGTGATTATTCTCCTTGTCAGTAAAATTGCAGGATACTGATTTGGTTGTATTTTCGATTTAGCATATAGGTTGTCTTTCTTTTCAATAAGCATTTTGGGGGAGAGAACCTCTCAGACTATATTTGAAAACACACACGTGTAGTGTCTTTGGGGCAAGTAACATTTTCTGTTGTGAATAGCTGCTGTTGTCTTGGTGCCACTCTGTTTCCTAAGCCTGGCATGCCTCTGCCTGCTTACTCTGAAGCAAGCTCATACCTGCTCTTTCAGATGGTATGACCTGTGCTTACTTTCAGGAATGAACTCAATCCTGGTCTACGTTGGACACGAAGTGTTCGAAAACTATTTCCCTTTTAAGTGGAAGATGCAAGACAGTCAATCCCATGCAGAGCATCTGACTCAAAATCTCACTGCAACAACTCTTTGGGTCATAATATCGTACTTACTTTACAGGAGAAGGATATTCTGGAAAATCTAATAGAGATGGCCAGGGTGTAGCTGGCCTAGGTTCTGATGGGGCAAGTGCAAAAGGTGGATTAGCCTGAAATACTGCCACTCTTGCTAGGCTGTATTAATAAAAAGGGATACTAGTTCAAGTTTACAGTGCAATGGAAGTTGTCATCAAGACTTTTATGTGACTTAAGGGACAGTATTTTCCTATTTAGCAAATAACTTACTAGTCTGCTGCAGTTGCTTTCTTTCTGTTTTCTGTATTTTGTATGTATTTTACTGATCTCCTTCACATAGAGAAACTGAACATACTGCAACAGTTGGGCAGTCAAAGACAGCCTGATGGTGCTTGTGAAAGGAACTGCAAGGGATCTGGGTGGTGACTGCAAGGGGTTATCAGAACAGGACTGTACAGAACAGATGCATAGTCATTGCATCTGACAAGACGCCCCCTAATTCACATGGTCCGGGGTTTGTATATACCCTTGGCACATGCCCCATGCCTGCACCACTCTGACTACTGGCACGCATTTAACTTAGCCATCTTTTTGCCATGGGAGCGCTCGCAGCATCCTTAGCCCTGCACTTGGGTGGGCGGTACAGTGACTGTCTGGGAAGGTCTGAGGGGCACCTTTGCGCTACAGCATGCTGTGGAAAGCAGCGAGTCAACTGATCATTCATTCTTCATTGCGTTCTTCCAGTCTGGCCTTGGATCAAAACCTTAAGTTTAGGATCCTGCTGAAGCCCGCTGCCCAAGATCTCTTCTGTTAGCTTATTAATTAGCATGCTGCTGCTACAGGTATAGCAGCCCATCTGTGCATGTTCTGGGCCTTTGTGTTGCATACCTCTAGCCTAGATGAGGTCCAAGTTTCATGTGCTACACTCTTAAGAGTGCAGAAAGGCCAGTTCCTGTTGACTTTATATAATCACTTGGATATTACTAAACTTCAGTCAATGCAGTTCTCTTTATAAATGGATTTACATTAAGGACCCTGAATCTGAAAACCAGAAATATCGGTAGAATTCAGCCAAAAAGGAAGACAGCAGACCAACTCAATGCAAGATAATAGTTTTTGGAAACTCCAGAAAATCATTTGTGCTGTGATTTCCAAAAGAGTGCTAATAAAAAGCCTGAAATACCCTGCTATGTTCTCTGTGTGTATTTATAGAGAGAAAGAACCAAGATGCACACCTTAGTATAATGCTATAGAAAAACACCCAAAACAAATAGGACACTACAGAAGACTTCTTAAACAAAGTTTTATTTATAAAGTTTGATCTACCCACATAAGAAAACTAAGTGGTGAACAAACACAGAGGAGTGTTTGTGTACTGCAGAACCTGTAACTCATAGAGAACCTCTTTGACTCTCTGGACAAGTGGTTTTCCACTGCCACGCTGCTGTCGCACAATTAAGAGCCTTCCCCCCTCTCTGTAAGAGACACTGCATCATGATCCTGTCCATTCAAGCAAGAGTCTGAAGCAGCAGTATTTTCTCATTAATGCAGAACCTGTGCAAGACCACCATGAGGTTTTCCCCACAGCGTGAGACCTGGCGCTCCATGGCCAGGCGGAAATCTTCTTTCACTCCTTTAGTTATACCCCGGGTAACTGTATGATGCCTTAAGCCATGAAGGAAAGAGAGACAGACAAAATCGAGTAATGGTTATTTGGTGCACTATAGTAATTTAAAAGGTACTGCATGTCACTTACTGTGTTTAGACTTATGATTATACTTGTCTACTGTCCATACCTAAGTTTATACAAGGAGAGCCAAATAGCCCACACTATGCTATTTTTTAAAAGTAATGTGTTTAGTAGCTTAGGAGTCTTTCAACAGTTGTGAGTTTCATAAAAGTCTATGCTCTCACTGCTTTAATTATGACTGTTGGGGGAGGGGGCACAGGGGAATACTGCTCTTCTGGCTAACAGGAAGATCTTTTTAACCCAGCATATATTGAGTTCTCCTTGCCTAGGGAAAGGAATTTTCTCTCTACCTTTGCTGCCCAGGCCACTTCCTCCTTGTAATCAATTCTGTAAATGGTTGGGCTTGAAAGAAGAGTGAAAAGATAAAACTGTTTTCTCTGGAAGAAGGGAAGAGGTGGCTGTCACCATGAAGAGCAGAGGTTGTCTTGTACCAGTAGGAAAAGTGCAGGAAGGAGCTATATAATCCTGTGGGCACCAATAACTGACTAAAATCACAAGCCAACACAAAGCCCAAATCAAGCCAGGCTGTGAGTCTGCATCAGCCGAAGTCAGCTCTTGCGGAGATACTACACGCCAGGCAAGGATTACATTTACTCCGAGCAGAAGTTCAGGACTTGTTTTCAAACAGAACAAAGGTCCAGCTACTCGGGAAGCTAAAGTGAGGCTGGCTGGGAAAACTCTTGGGATACTGTCTGGTTAAAGGCCATTTTTAGGAACACATCTTTGTCCTCACGCTAGCCTATAGCACTTGATACCTAGATCTTGTCATATAAACAATGTTCTGCAGCACCAAAGCACTACACTTTACTTGCACTGGTCCAGAACTGGGTAAGTAACACCAAGACTTTTTAACATCTACCTGCAAACCCTGCTTGGGAAGGGAAGCAAAAGATATGCCCTGAAATGAGAGCCCTAGCGCTAGTAAGGGAGCAGTATAAATTAGAGAGAAAAGCATAACGCTAATATTGAGACAAGTACTGAGTCATGGGTATGAAGGGAAGAGCTGGACCGAACCCAGCCAGCACACTGTAAGACAGAAAGGAAGTTAAAAATAAAGGGTAAGGACATCTATGCCAGTCCAGAGATGCTGGAAACAAGAAAGGGAAAAGTCTGGGAATTAACCCTCACCAACAATATCACCCCACCTTCACTTAAATCAGCAAGTCAAGCATTTGAGAACAGACTTCTCTATCAAAACAGTAGAGACCTCTCTAACACATGGAAAACGCAAAGAAGAGACTAGCCTGGAGCCTACTGGGCAATTCATCGATAAGCTAGGCTGAGTGAAGCAAAACTCAACTGAAAATACTCCAGCATATTCAGGGGTTATGGGATAAGCCCCGTTTTCCATCTTTACTGTCTTAAACATTGCTGGCACTGAGTGCTACGGCCAGTTACAGCCTAAAGGAGAATATGCAACCTGGCAGCTACTGAGCAAGCCAGCAGCGCTTCTGAAGATGCGTGTCATGTAACAGCTGGAAAACAGAAAACAGAATTCAGAACAACTTAAATGAAGAAAAGTAGCTACAAACGGATCCAGTAACCAGTATCTTGAAAAGAAAGGGTTATACTCTTGCTAATATGTGATTGAACATCAGTATAATTTTGGGAGATTTCTACATTTTTTTGTTTAAATTCAGCAGTGATTATTGAATTGAAAGGACACAGATACTGGCAACTTATGGGAAAAAGAAAAATAAATGTTATAATAGAACAACATGGTTTGCCAGGCAATGTAGGCACAAATGGAGGAAAAAAAAAAGATAAATATCGAGTAACAAATTGCTGAAAACCATGGGCATTAAAACACGTTGACAAAACACAGCACACTATGAGCAGGGTTTTTCCACTTGGTACCTGTCAGCAGTCTGTATGCTGGGCTGTAGCACAGGTATGAATTCCTGCTGCAGTAACCCCATGGGAGGGCTAGAAGTCCTTTAAAAAACAGCAAATAGCAGCATTCAAACACCCACACGCCAACTCCCCCTCCGGTGCAAAACAACTCTCCAGAAAAAGGAGCAACAAAGAGCTAGGGTGAGACCACATAGCAATATGAACACCGAACAGCTGAAGAGGTGCAGGACCCTAAGAGCATCAAACATGCAAATATCCCCAGATTTCATTGCAAGGCTGTTCTGCAACTGTGGTCTAAATATATATGCATATTTTTGGACCGTTACACCAGGAGAAAGGACAGCAGTAGGTGCAAAATCAATTCAGTTGTACTACAAGAACATTCATAGCTCTTCCCAGGAAGCGCATCAATCAAAAGATTTAGTCAGAGGAGCACTGCAGATACCACAGCTTCCCTGCACAGCCGGCAAGAGCGCGTCAGCAAACTGGGACAGCCCACAACTTGGAGTTAAGGGATTTGCTGCTGAGCCCAAGACGAGTGCATGCACAGCAGGTATCGGCCAAGTTGAGTGCATGACAGTGTTTGTCACAGGTTGCCCAAGTATCTTTTCATTAGCCCAGAAATGGCCCTTCTCACCTTTTCAAAGTCAAACTGCATACAAAAATGACGGTTAGAGGATGGCACAATGTCAGAGCACAAATGCCCACTCAGAGTAACCTCCCATTTATGACCAAGGCCACATGAACTAGCCACCAAAGGTGTCTCACCCGAAAGGCAGTTTGTCTCCTCTGTGAAGTTAAGTCCTTATCTCTGTATACTATCTATAACATAAGATAACCTCATATGTTCAGCCTAGAGCAAATCCAACACCCCACCTAAGGAGAAATGAGAAATCTGGTATATAGAAAGCAGGTCTAGTTCCTTAACGCAAGTCTCTCAGAATGTCACCTAAATGTTATTAGGCATGTGAATACAGAGTGTCTCATTCACCCCTATAAATGCTAACAAGGGAGCAGAGAAGACTTGCACTTACATATCTATAATATCCAGTTATGTGCCTACCTTTATATCTCACAGGTGGTCATTTTGGTTAGCATCTATAATTTATTAATGAATATGGATCGAGAGCTATGCTTATAAAAGTCAAATAAAGATGGGACATTAGTACAGAAACATTCTACAATACAGCTACAGTAACCTGAAATAAAATATTCACAAGAATTATTCCATCAAATGAGATAATTTTTCAAGAGTTCTTGGCATGAATGAGTCCAGTACTTGCAAAAAAGGACACAGAGAACAGAAAATACAGAGGAACAGCAAGATGTTATTGGTCCCTGTGGCAGATGTTTGAAAAAGGGACTCTGCACAACAGTGTCTTCATTACTGCTCGCAAGGTCTGCAATCAGAACTAAACATACCCAAGTGCACAATCAGAATAAAAATCCCACTTTCAAGATACTTTGTTTCACTTCAAACCAGCTGAGGTTTTCCTCCTATGTCCCCAAGGGGAGATGTGATGGGAATGTGAGTAGAGGCAGAACACGCAGTGGCTTTCACGTCAAGTTTACTCAGCTAGTAGGCTAAGATTAGACTAATCAAAGCAAGGTTTATCAAAAAGAGGAACGCGATATTAATCAGTCATTTCTTGCATATTCTTTTCCTCTTTAACCGCACTAGCTAACACTGCCACTACTGATGTGTATACTAAGTAAAACTATGAAACTTGCCTTGCCTAGAATGGAGTTCTAGACAAACGCACTTAGGCATTTAGTTCAGAGTTCATCATAGAATTCTTGTAGACACTGCAAACAGAATGAGCTGGCTATAGCACCAGTTAAAACCAAAACCATGGACCTTCATATTCCCAGTGGATACAAGCAAAGGGAAAGCTTACAAGCTGCGTATGTATTCAGGACCCAATTATAACTGCACGCTACCAAGATCTTACTTCAGCTTTTGAAAACCACACTGCAGTTTGCCCTCCTGGGCTCAGAAAAATGAATATAATTTCCTATAAAGTACAAGGTACTGAGGAAAAGTCCTGGAAGAAGAATGTGGAATTCACCTGGGGAGAAAATGTCCTGTAAGTCATGAAACAAAAAGCTGTTCTTACGAAAACCACAGAACATCTGTAATACATTTCCCATCCAGTAAGAGGCAGGATCGCTATGTACATTTATGCCAATAAAAGATTGGGCAAAGGAGCAACTGCTGCTTCTTTGGGCTGCTACGGCAAACTTACAGTCTTCTTGTGCGTGCCTGAACAGTGTGTGAGCTGCCTCTGTTAATTACTGGGAGGATGGTGCAACAGCTCATACAACCAGAACTGGTGATAGTTGGGAAAGATGAAAGGCAGTCTGCAGGTTTTGAGCCTACCAACCACTATCCCAGGAAACAGGGCTGTGCTGGCACACTTCATCTAAAACTCATCTAGCTGGGGGAGGCTGTGCTGGGTGACACCATCCCTGAGCTTCACAGCCAGTCCAGCTGAAAAAATATTTGGGGTACCAGGGGAATAGACGTCATCTCCGATTAGTGGACTACGCCCTGAACTCTCCCTCCCATCAGCTCTCTGATGAAGTGGTTCCTGTCCTACGCATCTCAGCCACGTAAAAGACACTGTACATGGCTTTTCCAGCTGGATGGGATATTTGAACATTGTGGTTCAATAAGCACAAAGAACTGGACCCCTCTACAAGCATTTCCATCAATTAGGAAACCTAACACTGGTCAAAAGGAGGTCAGAGAGAGATTTCTGTCTTGCTAGCAACACTGCTCACTACCTGCTTCCTGACTGGTGGGGTCAGAACAGTAACAGCTACCACGCCAATCAAAATAAAAGCCATGATGCAGAGAAAGAGCATGGAACTATTCCAACTAACTAAAGACAGCAGCTAAGAAGTTACCAGGCGGAGTCTTCAGTGCTAAGCCCTCTTGCTGACAAAGCTTATTACTTAACATTGTACGTAGTGCAGCGTATCCTGATTCTTGTTTTCATACAGTTGGCTACAAGCAGTGAGATACAGCAAGGTTAAGAGTTTGAAAATCTAGAGCCTAGATGAGAAAATTCCGTCACATAATCAAGCATTTGTATTTCTTTTCCTTTTCTTTCCTAGTATCTTATTTTTGTGTTGAATACCTAGAACTCTGGAAAATCTATTTACTAGTCCAAATTTGCATCCAGTTGTCTAATGTTAGGCTCCCGTTTTTTGAAAATTTTAGCCCATTTCTAGCTAGCGAATAACCAGAATACACTGACCCAAACTGGAATTTCAACGAACTTTAGCAGTCCCCCTCTTACAAAGCAAAATACCACAAATTCTAATAAATAACCAGGCTATTCCAAAACATTCTGCCACTAAAACCCTGCAGCAGATACTTGTTCAGTCTTGACTCAAAACTAAGAACACCTAGGAAGTTAATCCAAATTATTAATTTCCTTCAGCATCTTGTAATAAGCTAAGCAGAATAAGCTTGTTCAGTACATAGCAAGAGATGACCTGCTAGTTCTGACAGAAAGGTTATTAGTTTACCTGAAGTGTACTTTGTTTTACCCTTAGTTTTTCATCATTCGGTGGTCTTTCATAACTCTGTTTACAACAAACAGTGCTTTCTGTTCAGCATTACTGTTCAGCAAAATTAACATCACCTTGCACTCATGCCTAATTATTTAATGAATTCCTGCAAAGTGCAAGTGTCTGGTTGAAAGAGCAATACCGTAATCACTTTAATATGAATCGTTCTAAAGTAAATGCCACACTTAAAAATAAACTTCTGTAAAAGTAGTTTAAAGTTGAAGAACCCCAAAAAAGAATTCACAGATCAGCAGGAGAGTCAGAAAAAGAAACTCACGGCCTTGTCTGAACTCTGTAGCCAACTCCTTAAATTTAAGCTCAAAGACATGACAATCTTACTATCCAGAAGATTACATGAAAGCAAAGACAACCAGAACATACTCCCTTTTTTTTTCCTCAAAGAAAACAGCAAATGCTTTTTTATCCTTACTTGATCAGCATTGCTTGATTTGGCAGCAGTTCCAGATGAATCTTCCCTCCTTCCTGTGTTCTTAAATAAGCAAATTCCTCCAACATATCAATATCTGAAGAAAACATTAAAGATTTGACTAGGGAAAAAATGATAAGAGAACATTCCTTCTTACCCCTCACATCTGAAGCCACGCTGCTGAAAGGACACTCAAAATAAACAGCTATTGAAGTATCTCATTCTTAAAAGTGATAAGGAAGATCACAGCATGTATTCCTAATCTTCAACAAATTCATAAGAAATGGCTTTTTGAAGTACAAAATACATCCGTCAATTTCTTTCTTAATTTCTTATGTACAGCCAAACAGAACTAAAGAAAGCTCATCTCTCTAAACAAATTCCCTAGTTGTTTTTACTTTCTTTTCCTGCATTGCAGGTTATCAAAGCAGTGCAAACTGAGGCTGGGACTGAAGGAAATGCTGCCATGGTGGCACATACCACCCTTCTTAGTCTTCTATTTTGATCCCTTATTTGGCTTGCCTTTGTTTTTTGGGGTTTTTGTTTACCTTTCTTTAACACCAGAACTTTTTTAGTTGTCTCAGGTAAGAGCTAGACGCATTGCTTCCTGAGTACCATGGCTGGATGTCTGGTTAGGCTAAACACTAAAATGTCCAGTGTGTGTATGCTGATCGAAGCGTACATCAGATATCTGAATACAGAAATCAGACATGCTTTGCATGCATGAACTTTGACACAGCTCATTATCTTACTCAACCCAAAAATCTTACTCACACAAAGCTTTTCATAAACAATAGCCTAAATAATTCTGACTCTCTGAAGCATAGGTACCACTGTCATTTCTGTTAACAACCTTGTAGTATAATGACCTATATATCTTACTGAAAAGACTGCCACCACTTGCATAAGCAGCCTAAGTTGCTGCTCTTTTTCTGAATGGAAGTGCAACTGCAATGTACTTAAGGGTACTCTCAAGTGCCAGAACAGGTGACAGGAGGTGTATTTATAGTCCATTTTGCACTGCCACCTATTACAACTTGCATGGTAGGGAAATATACTGAATGTGATTCACAGAGAGAGTTGCTGCTGAAACTATCTAACAGCTTTTTCAACACCCCAGCACATAGTTTTGGATGTGAAAGACATTCTTGGTTAGAGAAAGGATACTTGTGACATAGTTGAAAAAATTCTCATACTGGAAGTTTCCTTGTTGGCAGATTTTGTTGATGGCTTTCAGGAACAAGTTCTCACCCCTTGGCCACTCATGCTGCAGCAGAACAACTACATGGCCCAGCGCCATATCATCTCTGCTGTCTGTGAAAGCTCTGAGCTTCAGGGGAAAAAAATGACATTGAGACATCAGGAAATGCATGTTGCTTTTATAAATATATGAGATTCATCTCACCTACATCTGTGCAGATAGAATTTAGCAGCATCTTTCATTCTGCTCTAATATATACATTTAAAATAGGTTGGAAATTTCCAGCCAAAATATCAAATTCTCTCCACTGACCTATAAGAGAAATCTGAATACAGACAAAAATATTTTGAGATGAATTCTATCTCCTCTGCCCAAAACTAAAACAAACAGAAGCCAAAAAACCCACAAGAGAACAGCCCTCCTCTACCAACACTCCCTCCCCACCCCCCAAAACAAAAAGACTCGCCACAAACCCATTTAGGTGAGAAGCACTTGAGGCACAGCCCTTCACACCTAGTCACACCACCGGGATAAGGCCATTTCTGTCTCAGGACCCCGGATACATAAACCAGGCCTTGGAGACACAAGAGAATTTGAAGCTTTGATTTCAGCTTACCTTGAAACAAGCTAACAATAGATGAAGGCAGTAAGGCATGATAGCTCTGCTGGTACATGGCCAAAGCTTCAGATCAGACCCTGGAACAAAACAATTTATGATACACTTCTTTATGGGTCTCATGATTACCTAAGTTTGAAAGAAATTAGAATAGAGTGAAACAAATCTACAATTGCCAAATCTCAGGCAGGGAGGAAAACTCTGAAGGTAACTCATGAATTATTCAAAACGTGAAGTTACACATTTTAAAATTTTTTCTTCATTTCTGTTTTCCTGTGGTACGGCTTTGTCACCAATATACTTCAATAGGTACCAACAGGAAAACCACTCACAAAACCAAGAAGGTATAAAGAACTTCCTCCCTTTTTGTAATACAGAAAAAGAAGAATTACATACTGAACTGGAATGCATGAATTAAAATTGAGCTGACACTGAGTTTAGGGTAGTAGCAACTCATACCTTTCCTGAACTTAGACTTTACTTTAGGTTGCTCCTCTTGTACTTTACCTCCTTCTTGTATTGGAAGTAAAATACAACACATGAGGTCAAGCACTTTTTCACATGTTTGCTGTAGAAAGAAAAGGAAAGACATGATAATGCTAAGTCTAAATTAAAAGTTCTTAAAATTCAGGTATGTTAATAATGATCAAAACCTTCAGACACTGCAAAACTAAAAAACAATCACAAGATTCTCCGCTAGAACTTGAGCAGACTTAATGCTGAACAGTTTGGCTGAGCATAAAGATGTAGCTGTCACTAAATCTTTGAGATCCTACATAAGTCATTTTAATTGGGGAAAAAAAAGTATTGGCATTCTTCACTTCAGGAGATCAATACAACTACAATCAAAACCCATTTTATTTTGAAGGATTAAGTTTTCAAGTGAATTCTTAGAATAGTTTTTAAAAGCTTGTTTTGTTCATGGTAAAAATAGAAAGGAAAATGGCAATCTGACAGCATGACAGAAATGCAATGAATTTTTAATGCTATTTCCTAGAGACAGTAAGAGGTCCGAGGAAATATTATCACACTTCCAATGAAAAAGTAGTAAACTGGAAGGGAAAAAATACTTGTCCAGTAGTACCAGGATGACACTGGATCCTAAGACATAGCCTTTATTATTAGTGCTGACGCTGACTAACCTCAGATGACCACACACTCCTGTAACACTAAAACCACAAAATAGTTATTTCAAAGGTAAAGCAAGTTCAGAGGTCTTTTCTAAGATGATCATGGAAGTTTCTATTCTATAAACCTTTTCTTTCCCCTGCCACATGAAACCTAAAAGCTAGGAATTATCCCTCAATATTTAAAACTGTTTCAGTAAAGCTACGGAATTCAAATTTAAAGTTACATTTACAGACAACTCAAACACTTGTAGCTATCGAAAATCTTAACTACCCCCCCCCCCCCGCCAAATCGTAACTACCAAAAAGACTATGTAAGAGAGATGCTAGTGGACAGTCAGTTAATGTGCCACGAAGTGCAACTGTTCTCCCTGTGAAGCATGGATTTTTCAGTAGACCCTGGCTTATGTTCAATACCCTGTTGAAAACAGACTAACGGGAAAATTCAAAGGAAGAAGAAAAACAGGAACCACAGGACCAGATGATGAACCAGTGTGTGGAATGCTGTACGTACGCGATATTCTCCAAGGGCAAAGTGGCATGTTGCTAACTGGATTAGCGCTCTCTGATTTTCTAGTGATCCTTGTCCTGCAATTTGCTGTGGAGAATGAGAGCCCTGAAGAGCTGCCAGGTGATGTAGGCTGCTAATTGCTTTTTTGTACTGCCCCTTAAAAAAAAGATATACAAAGACAATGTTAGGGTCTTCTGTATACAATGGGTAGAAAGACAGGAATAAAAATTCCCTTATAGAAAGCTTTCAAAACAGAGCACATCCAAGCAACCGGGCTTCAAAATTTTAATCTAGCAGAACACTCTCCAGTGGTGTGCTGCGTACAGGAGTGTGGATCGATCACTTGCAAGGCAGTGAGAAGACAGACAGAATTCTATTTTAAAAAGCCTATTTACAAAATTGCATTTATAACTGAAACAATCACGCTCTTCAGAGTTAATTATTACTTTATTTAGACTAATAAAGTTTGAAATAGCTCTTGTTCAGGTACAAGTACAGTCAAAAATAAAAGACCCCCCAAGGAAAAATATAAAAGAACAAGCTGTGTTCTATAGATGGCATTTGGAATGGGTACAGTCAGCCTAATTTCTGAGGAGAATGGTAAATTTTAACTGTTAAATTAATGACATGTTAAATAAATGACATGTTAAAACTTCCACTGTTTTACAATTCTTCTCTCTGATTGCATTCCGATATAATGCAGTGACAGATGAAGAAAATGCAATTTTCTTCCATAATGGTCTCTCTTTCCCCCCTGGCCAAAATGCAATGCAGAGGTCTTTTCCATATGCTAAACTAGCTGCACTCAACGAACAGCTATGGGAACAGGCATATCCTAAGCGAGGTACCTAGCTTGTGGTAAGAATGGTATGATTCTATCCCCAAAGGGGTCATGCTTTAAAGGATAAAATCTGTAGACAGAGCAGTCAAACTAGCTAATCAGAACAGCTATTTACTAGAAGGAAGAGAAACGTAATGGTGTCATTTGCTATTTTTCGCTTTATTTTTCTACCTGGTAGATGATCATGTCTGTAAGAAAGATTCTTAACCAAAGCCAGGTGTCTGTCTTCCATGACAAACAAATTCTGGTGAACTCTGTATAAGTGGTCAGAGAAGAAAAAGTAAAAGAAAAAATGAGGCATTTCACACCTTTGGGTTAAAGATCAATTAGCTAGGGGGAAAAAAAAAAAAAAGCAGCTGAATTTAAAAATGAAAAACCCAAAACAGTAAGAGTGTGAGATCTTTCAAATATAGGATACTCTCATCTTATACAACTGTATTTTGATTTTACTGTGTCCAATAAATCTAAAAGCAGCTAGGTGGTACTATTTGTCTGCTTTTTAGAAGAGGAATTTGTTTTCAAGATTATCACACCAGGTATTATCAGAAAGGGAGGGACACAGTAATGACATATCTTTTTAAGCACGAACAAAAGCAGCCATTAGCAGCACATCCTCACTGGTATTATCAGCACTACTACTAATTAACTGCTCCTTCAGTAAAAGCAGCTTCCAAGAGAAGTGGGGGTGAATAAACAAAGGTGCATGAAGAATTAAACAAAATCCAGGAACAAAATATTTAGAAGTGCAACAACTGATAAAGCTTCTTATCAGATCTTAGTTAAAAAATATTCAGGACCCAAAGTAAATACAATATTTAAGGATTCACAGGAATTCTATTTTAACATAGTAAAATGATAATATGCACAGCAATGAAGCCTAAATGCAACTCTGCCTGCAGTTAGCCTTACCTTTGTCAAGTGATTCCAGAGAATACAGCAGCTCCCAGCTCTCTCTTGCCAGTTTAAAGCTCTCTAATACTTCTATAGAGTTTGCAAGATCTGCCTTGTTTACTGTAATATGACGACTTCGTGCCTTTCCAGAAGGATCCTCATCATCTGAGCTCTGCTTAAGAGTTGATATAAAACAAAAACATTCACTTCTTAACTTACACTGAACACAAGAAAACAATTCTGCACTAGAGATGCCAAGATCCTCCCAGTTTTAAGTGCCTTTAAGGCCCTTTTGCTTAGCTTGTTTTAATATTAGAACAATCTGGTTTGCTACCCAGAAACCCAGTGGTATAGTGTGGTAAACAATATCCCAAAAGAATTCACACTGTTAAACATGGTGTACCACCACTGAGCTTCAACCAGATTATCTGTTAAAGTACATACATACGTGACACTTTATCACTCAGTTTAAGCCTAATGCTTGGCAGTGGCATAATGCAAAGGAAATGTAACTCTTGTATAAGTGCATACTTCTACCAGCAGAGAAATTCTATAAAACAGTGGGTTTCTACTATTAAAGAAATAGATGTATTCCCAGTTCCCATCATGAAACGCAATTAATTTGGATGTTTAGCTGTAGAACATCTGACTGCTATAGCTGCCATTTTTAACAGCTTCTGCAGTCTCTGTTGAACTTCAGGCTAAAGCATTCACATCAGCACATACGTGTCTACAGCAATTGCTACAAAAATTGTTCATTCTTGCTGGCTTTAGCAAAAAAAAAATCTGTTTGCAAATTGTGGTCATAAACAGCTATTCCAGGGTAGCTCTAAAAATATGTCTGTTTGATCTGTGTCAAAACCACTATTGTCTAAATTCCAGTACCAATGCCATTCTTGTTACAAATGAAAAAGTCTAGAAAAGTTACCATTGTTTTCTCTCTTCCTTCAGCAAGTTTCCTCTTTTTGTGTATGTGTTTGTTACGATCAATATCTGTATCACCATAGATATTGGTCACATCCTCGAGGAGAACCAGTGGGGCTTGGTTTGGAGCATTTGGACCTGGATTTAAAGATAAATTAATGCAAGATTACTCTAAACTGATCTGAAAGGTCTCATGCCCACATCGACGTGGTTTTGTTTCCTTCACGAGTAGTAATTACAATGCTAGAGAAACCAATCTGATATTAATTCACTTAAGTTGCATAAGCTTGAACTATGCTGGTAAAGCTATGGTTTTCTCAAAGCAGGCTTATGGTAAAGGTCAGAATGCATTTACTAGACATCACAAGAGTTTGCTTGAGAGCTTCAGAGTATCTTTGAATCCTTTTCTTACATAGCAGTCTCAAGATCTACTCCAGCAGTAGGTTCTCCCATCAAGCATTATTTGCTTTTATATAAATACAACTATTCAAAGGTGAACAGAACATTGCTCTGAAGTACACCGCCACAAACACGGCAAAGCACAGCAATATTCTCAAAACATTCTCATGATAAACCAAAGCAATATGCTGACAGCACTGATGCCTCAAAGAAGTAATTGTATGTTATCACGAGATTCCCCTAGTACTATCACTCTGTGTCAGCTTTGCCTCCACTGATTTCTATATACAGAATTAAACCTTTACCGAACTTCCAGAGCCCATCATCACTCCCCAAAGCCTCTAGAGAAGCCTGATTTTGAAGCACAGAAGACATAATTTCTACTTCCACTGGTGTCACAGAATGTCCTATGGGATCTAGTAGCTGTTATTTCAAACCTCAGTGCTTAAGTTTCATTAGATATAAAATAGGGACAACACTTCTTAATCTCAAACACCACTGGTACATAGTCACTACTGAGAAAGTTCTCCTTCCAAAAACATTTTCTCCTTTCGCACAATCAAACTGTATACAGATGTGCAAAGCTCAGACAAAGAGAAATATAATGGAAAGGGGAAATCCATTAATCTGTTTTCTCTTTTTGAAATATCCAGTAGACAAGACAGCAGTGTGGACAAGTACTTTCAGTACGTGATTTCTTCTGTTTCTATCACAGAAAGATATGAAGCTAAGGCTTCATTCATAATTGCAAAGAGCTAATTTGAGAGCTTAGTATAAGGACAATCCATTTCATCTCTTGACATAGAAGAACCTATACTTAGCTTTTCCCATCTACTCAAAAGTCATGTGTAAGGAGTCCACTACAACAGTTTATGTTACAAGAAACAATCACCCTGGCACACTTAAGAAGTAATGTGATCTCCCTTGACTAGGTTCAGACTACGTATCACCACGGAAATGTCCTCTACACAATACAACACATTGAAATCACCTCTACTGTACCTTCATGTATTCCACTGTGTTGGAATCTAACCCGTGTGAACTGAAAACAGAGCCAAATCTTAATGTAGAAAATAGAATCCATGAGAAACAGATATGAAAGTACCACAGCTGGGATGCTGGAAGAGTTTTATGACTAGACTCTCAAAAGCTGCCTACTTCTAACACCTAAGAGTGGGTTTTTCTTTTACTCACACTGATTTGAATGAATACCAGTTAAGTGCTTTGCTTTCAGAGAAATGTTCTCTTCTCAGTAGCAGGCAAATGCACTGCAGCCTTTATTCCAAAACCTCCAGTCCTAAAACCAAACCAAACCTAACCTTAGCCTTTTACTTGGGGTAGAGAACTTGCAAATGTTCTTTTACATTACTGAAAGTTACACAGCCATACAAAGAGCAATGTTCTGGTTTTGTGTCTGACTGAGCTCTAGAATCTAAGCTTACAGAGGTTTTAATTGATTTCTAGCAGAGTCTTATAAATAAACCCCTAAAAGCATCAGCCCAAATAACTCCTGCCAAGCCTGCAGGCAGCCTGCAAGTTATGAGAGGTGTGAATTGCCTCATTCATTTCTCAAGTCTCCAGCAAGGCAGATATAAATAATGTTAGAGAAATGCATTGAAAAGTTTTCTCTCAAGAGGTTTCTTGCAAGTCCATGCACATGAGAAGGAAGTCACAATCAAAGCTCAGAGCTACTGGATTAAGGAGGAGACAGCTTTCTTCCCCAACACTATGCTTCCAAAATACGCAGGATTCTACGTTTCTACAGTAAGCCCTCCAAAGAGGAGGAGGAAAACCCCTCATGATAAGAAGGGTATGAAAAGCACTGAATACTACTGGATTTTAATGCTAAAGCAGAAATCAGTAAAAGACGTCTTGGAGGTATTTTCCTGATGTCAGCAAATGGCAGAGGGTACCACAAATGCTGCACCAAAGAGACTGCACTCTGTATCTCAGTATACGGGTTTTTTTGGTGTTTCAGTCTGAAAACATGAGCATTAACATACACAACTGTACAACTTAAAAGGAACATTTTTCACCAGTGCTTTGCTTTACCTTATTCCTCAACTTAGAATCAAGCAGCTAAAATTATATGCGCGGCTGAAGTATCTCACTGCCCCACCAAAACCCTTCCTCTGTAGAGAGCACAAAACTCAGTTAGCTCCTGTGAAATGACTACACGCTCTTGGCATGCAAGTTGCGATGTCATTTGTCTTCTGAGCTTACCAATCTACTGACATTGTTCCACTGATTACCCAGCCTTCTATGAAGTTGTTTAAAAGCTATCACTTCTATTGAGATTTTCATTACTCCAATGTTCATTTGCTCCACAGAGGAAATTGTGATGAAACGCACACTACTAAGAGTTGAAAACTCCTCTTTGTGATACTATTTATTTCAATAAGTTCTAAACAAACTGGAGGTTAACGAACTTCCCTCAGCTTCTGGGCCATGCCTGAAAAGTCCAGTCAATCCCTGAAGAAGCAATTCAAGGTGTTCCAAGCAATGTGATATGCCCCAAACACAGATTTGAGTGGGTAGGAAAAAGCACAGATAACATTCATACTTTAAATGTTCAATTTACAAATAAATTACAAATTATGACTAATGTGCAAAGCACACCTTAAAGATTATCCTTAAACTATACAACAAAAGCCAAGTTGGAAGCTTCTGAATTTCAGGAAATCTCTTCCTATTCATTTTTTATTTGATTAATTATAAATTTGTTGTGTGTTCCTAATGCAAAAATACCTTATTTTGTGGAAGCTTTTTGTACAATCTTTTGACTGCAAGAAGCCAGAAGCTTCAATGAAACAGGAGAAAATGAAACAAACATGATGCTGATAGAAAAGTAGCAATCAACCCTAGGGACATTTCTCATAACAACTGGTCTGTTACTTTTCTCTTTCCTAGACAACAAACTTGCTGCTGGCAGAGGTTGAAACCACAATGCGAAGTTACACTGATCTTTGGTCTGATCCACTACACCAGTTGTCATGAGCTACTTCTGCTGGTAAGACTAATGGCTTGGGAGAATTTTTAAAAAGACCCATGTCACTTTGTAAGATGGTATATTTCAAAAAAATAATGAGAAAAGATATTTCAGACATTAGCAATGAAATCACAAAAATCTCTTTACAGAAGCTGAAACATTAGAAACTCACCTTGGAAGAGCGATGGCTGGATGTTGCTGACATACTGGAATGCATTTTTAAAGAAGACCAACATTGTTGAATACACTACTTGGTTTTTATATTTCGCGTGTGCATCACTATCAAAGTTACTGATGTATCTGCAGAGGTCTTTCATTCGATGCAAAATATCACCAAAACTTCTGAGGAAGAGAGACAAAAAGAATTAAGGATGTTACACAGACTCCAAAACTTTATGTTTTGGCTGAGGAAATCCCCCAGCTGCAAGTCAGTGGAGGCTGGGAATGTACTCCAGTGAAACTTCACTAAACATTCACCATGTTTCTCTTTGCTAAGGCACCTAGGGAAGGATAGCCCGCAATACTACAGTTCTTATGCAAGACTTTCACCAACAAAATTTCATTTAGAGCCTAATTTGAAAGTGCTCCCTGGATCCACATTTTTGCTTTACATTGTACAGTCTTGAAAGAGCTGCACTGAATTTACACAAAAGGTCCTCACGTTCAAATTCTTCTTCAAACCACCTCCTTAAGAATTAAAAAGCCAAATTCTCCTTGAGAAGAAATACCTGGAACACTACACATTTCTTACCTTCTTCCCTTATCCATTTGCCATTCACACCTCATTCCCACCACAGACAGTATTTTAAATAGCCTCTCCCAAGGATCTGTAATCTGGGATGATTTCTCTGTGAGACCATCTATTACATATTTCTGAGAGCTACGCTTGTTTGGAGACATAATATCAGAGGAGTCTTGTGAACCTAGGAAAAACAGCACATTTTTCTCTTCATAAAGAGATCAAACCAACTGACTTATTTTCAAGAAGGAGACATGTCAAAGTCTACATTGGAGCTTTCAGGGTAACCATTCTTTACTGAGACGGCTAACAGGGAGTTGTAGGCATTTCTGCCTCCTCATACAAGAGAGCTGATTAGCTGGATAAGGAGATACTGTAAATTCTGTCCTACCTCTCAGTATATATGCTGAAGCATCATGAACATCACGACAAAGTAGTCAAAGCATCATGAGGTATTTTGCTATCAAAGAACTAAGAAACATCAAATACTACTATTAACCCTTGTCTACAGGATACACTACATACAAGTAATGCATTTTTCATTTATGGACATCATTTCAGTAATACTAAAATACATTCTGAGAAAGGTTAATTTTGTAAAAATACTTACCTTGATACTGGCTTTCTGTCTGTGTAGATCTGGTTACATAGTTAATATAAAATTCTGCTGCTTTATTCAGGTATTTATATAACAAGCTGGCAGGAAGTCGAACATCAGGGTTATTAATTATTAGAGGAAGAACGTCACAAACTAAAATAGAAAACAAACCAAAAATTCCTTTAGGTTTGGTGGGAGGTTTGTTCTGTTTGTCCTAAGTAAGGTTTGTCAGTTTGTCTATCAGCAATTTAAGGCTCCACCTGTGGCTGACCATACATCACAAAGAACACCACATGAATGACTGTACTACCAATTTGTACAATGTCAGCCTGGCCTAATGCAGCCTGAGTCTCTTCTGATTACAGCGTTTTTTTTAGTCTTGCAAGTAGTTTACGGAACACAGAGTCTTGCCATACTAAAAAGTTGTATAAAACAAGAACATTAATATTTTCTTACCAAATAATTTTCTAAAACAATTCACCGGGGACTCTTGGTCTTCAATACTTTCAGCGTCTAATAATGTTTCTCCAAGGCCCACCTGTGTAAGCAGAGGTGAAAATCAAACACTGGAACACTGGTTTTAGAATCTGTAATTCAATGAAATCATAGAATCACAGAATGGTTTGGGTTGAAAGGGACCTTAAAGATCATGTAGTTCCAAGCCCCCTGCCCACGGCCAGGGAGACCTTCCGCTAGACCAGGTCGCTCTAAGCCCCATCCAGCCTGGCCTTCAACACTTCCAGGAACGGGGCATCCACAGCTGCTCTGGGCAAACTGTCTCACCACCCTCACAGTAAAATATTTCTTTCTAATACCTAATCTAAATGTACTATCTTCCAGCTGAAAGCCTTTACCCCTTGTCCTATCACTATGTGCCCTTGTAAAAAGTCCCTCTCCAGCTTTCCTGTAGGTCCCTTTCAGGTACTGAT
The DNA here is from genome assembly GCF_015220075.1 of Falco rusticolus. Taxonomy (NCBI): domain Eukaryota; kingdom Metazoa; phylum Chordata; class Aves; order Falconiformes; family Falconidae; genus Falco; species Falco rusticolus. The sequence continues at coordinate 60,653,604 of NC_051187.1, forward strand.
AGGCCATTATACGGTCTCCCAGGAGCCTTCTCTTCTCCAGGCTGAACAGCCTCAACTCTCTCAGCCCGTCTTCACAGGAGAGCTGCTCCAGCCCTCTGATCATTTTTGTGGCCCTCCTCTGGACCCGCTCCAACAGGTCCATGTCCTTATGTCGGGGGCCACCGAGCTGAGTTGAACAATTAGTGGATGCATGAGTAGCAATTCACTACATGGTAACTGCATGAGCTACTCTCTATGTGTATAGTTAAACTATCCCTACTTAGTAACAGGTGAAAAGCAACACCATACGATAGCAAAACTAGACCATGAGAAAAGATGTGCATTAACTGCATCGGTAAAGATATGCACAGACAGGTGAAAGCAATGGAGGTACCAGGCTTTAAAGCAGCAGCTTGTCACGTGAGCTGCAGTAACTGACTGAACTCTGCCTGACGCTGGTAAAAGCTAAAGATGTTAGTGTAAGTCAGAACTAACAGGTTTTATAGTCTTTAAACTATTTTTTAAACTATCTGTTAACTGTCCTTAAATAAAGTAGGTAATTTAAAGAGCTCCTGCTGTAGTTTTGTAAGTCAAAGCAAACATGTTGCTTGCTAGAGTCTAGGCACGGCCTCAAAGCACTCTGCCCTCAATGAGAGTTTACTGACAAAAAGCTGAAGCAATAGTCTTTTTCAGACTATAATATTCCTCGATACTTTTTTTTGTGCTATTCTGCTTTTTCAATAAGCATGGAATATTCTTTGCATTTACAAAACAAAAAATTGTTTTATTTGCTTCTAATTGTTTTTTGCCCAATTCTTTCCAAGCGGTAACATCAAAATACAGCAATCTGAGCTATTAACCACAATTAAACATGAATAAAAAGACTCATTCTCTCACTAGGCAATGGAAAATACATTTCAGCAAAATGTCAAGAAACAGAATGCCAATACCCTGAATAGTTAATATAAGCTTCTCTTCTCTTACCCCATGCTGTACCACAGTCTCTGGAAAACGTCGCAGTAGTAGTAGTAGCATTTCTGCTCTTTCTAATGTGTTAAAACACTGCTCTGTGGCCTTCAGTAACATTTCACACTGGACTCGACCAGGAAGGGTTTCAAATAATCCTTAAAAAAAATAGTATTAAAATGTTTGAGTTGCTATGTCTGAATTGTAAAGGTGACTAACAAAGGGTAAAAGACAGTCAACATCACCTTGCCATGCAGAGTGAAAAGAGACTTCCTTATATTTTTTTTGCTTTTAATATCTATGCCTGGAAAAAAACCGGCTGTTTCTTTCAGAGAAGACCATATGAATATTTGTCTGTGTTTATTCGGGTGCACAGTACTTGAATTAACAAGTAAGACCGCTAATGAGTGTAACACTGAAAATCCTAATACTTAAATATTTGACATTTTAAGATGCTTTTTCAAAAACGGTCATTGATTTGTGCTTATCCTTAGAGCTTCTGAAGCACATATTCAAACAGCAGATTACAATTTCTCAGGTGTAAATCAGCCTTTCAAAACTGCCTGTGGTTGCCAGCAGTGAACACCAAGCCCTTCTGGTCACTGTTCATTTTTGTAACCCTCACTTCACATGTACAAATTCACCTCATTTTTCTGATCACTCATTGTTCTCTGCAATCACTGGGATGATGACTCATAAGCCCCATTCCACTTATTTCCTACGCAATCTCTTTTCTAAATGCTTCTTTCTCTGGCAGACTTTGTCTACTCATAACAGAGTCAAAGCAATGGTAATCAGCCTCTCACATGTCCCTTTACGTTTCTTAAGACTAACACACTGAATGAAGTCTCTAAGGCTGAACAGAGAAAAAACGTGCAGCCCACAAGCAAAGTTAAAAAGACTGACATTCACTTGCCACACTAGGTAAGTAATCAGAGGGCATATCTTTAGATTACTTCAGGACTCTCCCCACTTACTGAATAGAATCCTTACCTCTTAAAAATTGTGTTTGCTTGTCCTGTGAGTCATTCCTTAATGCTGATGTAATAACACTAATCTCCCGCCATACAGCAGGTTGGTCTGGAAAATTCACAAACCTGTAATAAAGTTTGAGGCAAGGAATATACAGTGAAGTCAAAATCTGTTTCCAAGACAAAACCTTCCTATGAATGTGCATAGGCAAATGGAAAATAAAACCTTCCTTTTTATGGTTTATTTTTAATTAATAAGACCTTTTCTGCTTAATTTATCCGCACGGATTTCCAAGAACACTCACATTATATTTTTGGAAACTATGACATTTATGGCAACGAACACCTGGTATAACTGTAGAGTTCCAGCTCTAATTACTTACATGTCATAGAGCAGCCTGCCTGCAGACGCTGTCCTTTCAGCATTCCTCTCAATAGTGTACATCTCATACTGCAAAGTGGAAGAACAGCACATTAGCTTTCTTGGATACATTTATGAATCAGATTAGTCCTTCCACTCTAAAAAAACTGTCCCAAATTTGCCACAGCAGCCTGAGTAACAGAAAATGAAAGGATTGTAACGTTTGCTGTAGATATCAAGAGCTGACCTTAAACTATTTAATCACACATTAATTAGGCTTAAACTTCTGTATAAGTACTCTAATATTATTATACTGGCTTTATTTTTACGCAAATAAAAAACTTGGTGGGAATTCACAGTTCTTTTAACAGGGTTTGTGTCCAGACAAATGCAGTACAAAACCCCAAGCTATTACAAAAGCCACAGGCAAGAGAGGTACTTTAAGTCTCCATTAAAAACAGCTTTTTTTTTTTTTTGCAACAGCAAACCCACATATTTCATCATGTGCAAACACAAGAAGCAGAAAGAGACCTTCCCCTCAGTTATTATAAACCCGAGAGCGTCATCTGTTTCACAAAGCATTCCTAGGAGTGGATTTTTATTGCAGTGAAACACAACGAGCAGTTATAACCTAATGAATTTATTTTCAAGCACTGGACACCACCGTGAGGCTGGGCACCTGCAGCACCGCCGCCACCCGGCCCTGCGCGCCCCGGCGGCCGCCCGGAGCGTTCAGCGGGGAGCGCAACGCGACCAAGAGCCTGCAAAGGAGGGTTCGGCGGCAAAGCAGGGGTGCTGAGGGCGGCCCCTGTCATGGGTGCTGCGTCGGGCCCCTCCGGGGACGACGGGCCAGGCCTCTAGCTGGGTGCTAGGCCTGGACGCCTGCAGAGCACTGTGCCTGGCCTCTGCTCGGGGAGCCGGGCCTGCCTCTGCCCGGGGAGCCGCCGCTCTCCGCGCACCCCGGCAGGGCCCGCCTTAGCAGCCACGGTGAGCGCGGTGAGCGCAGGACGAACCGGCGCCGCCGCGGCGCTGCCGGGTCCCCGTCACCACGACAACCCTCCGCCTCCCGCGGCCGGAGCGCCTGTCAGTCACGCAGCGCCCGCAGCCAGGCCGTGAGGGGGAGCGCCGCGCCTTTATATTGCGCCGCGGCGTCTACCTGTATGTTGAAGTCGGCGGGGTAGAGGCTTCGCGCCGTGATGAGCCAGGCCTTGGCCGCCCACAGGTCCCCCGGCACCAGCTCGCGGGCCCGCTTCACCAGGAACTCGCAGTCCCCCTGCGCCGACATCTTGCCCCCGGCCCGGCCGGCGGGCGGTGCGCATGCGCCCTGCTGCCCCGGGGCGGCCGCTCCCGCTGCTCCGCCCCGCCCTGGCGGCGCGCGGCTGAGGGGGCGCGCGGCTGCCGCCATTTTGGAAGCGGGCGGGAGACTTCGCCGGGTTCGACGCTGGCGGGCTCCCCGTCCTAGAGGCGAGGCTCTGCCGGGCTGTCGTCTGTCCGCCTCCCTCCCTCCCTTCTGCTGCTCTCTCGGTCCCGGGATGTGTCTTTTCTGTGGTAGCCGCTGGGCCGGAGCTCGTGAGGGGCAAGGAGTCTGCAGTAGCAAGGGAGTACAAGAACTGAGCGTGGGGGTAGGCTGAGGTTGGGAGTTAGGAGGGCTTGTATAGGCAGGGAGGACTACAGTGACTTTGTGTGGGCCAGGGTGGCGGCCTGTGCTTCCAAAGCTTGTGACTGGCCTGTGGGAGTGTTGGGAGCAAAGGTAAAGGGGGTCTGCTCTTTAGCCTTTGGGAGCCAGTATGATAGCTGGTAGAGTTGTCAAGTTACCCTCAAAAAAACCTGTCTTTTGGTGCTGTGGGTAGTGTTAGGGGTATAATGGTGCTTAGAGGAAGCTGAGTTACAGTCACTTACGTTGGTTGCAGTAGTAGAGCACTGCCTTGTTGAAGTTGGTGTTGCTGCAAACCAAAGCCTACTTTAAAAGTCCTAAACTGTAGCGCTGCTGCCTGGGGATGCACTTCTCAAAGGTTCTTCCAGCCCTGTACCAAGGTCACGAACAGCAGGTGCTAAGGAAAAGTAGGACATTTCACCACAGAAATGCACCTAGCTCTTAACAGCTTGAACATAAGATTTGGTTGTAATCATTAGTTTGCAGCATTAAGATGCCTGATACAAGCCTGTCTCTTTCCTTTGTTACTTAACTAAAATGTAAATGTATCTTTTTTTTTTTTCCCCTTGTCACTTTCTTTGCTCCTTTCAAGTAGGCTGTTCCTTTCTGATGTAGCAACAGATCTTACAGACTTTGTACTTGGGAACTTCCATTGATCAAATCCATAAATCTCAACATCTAGGAGTTACTGTAGTAATCTGATTAGCAAATACTTTTAGCAGATTCTTAAACCGTTATAGGTGAGGAGCAACATCCCTGTTCTCCTGCTGAGGTGACTGGTATATTTTTGTCTTGTTCTTTCTCAGTTACTGCACAAGGCCCACAGATTATTTTGATGGCCCCATAATTCCGATGCAGGTGAAAATACGTTCTTATGGTGCTAGGCTGCTACAGATTTTCAGTGGTGGAGTCCTTGTGAGGGCTAGGAACTTGGCTTCTCTGTTGCTTTTCTCCATACTGCTATCAGTTCCTCCTATTCCAAAACCCAGCAGCATTATGTAAGGATCTTTCCACACTCTCTTGGTGGGAATTTTACTTTGATTTCACTCTGTGGCTGCGTTGTTAGGCTGTGCGTGAGGGAGAGTTGGAGCGTATGGCAGACATAAGACACAGAGGTGTGCTTGCAAAGGCTCTGCCTTCTGAGGCAGGGGGCTGAGTCCAGACTATTTAGGGATTCGTGACAAATGATGGCAGCAACAACTATTGCACAGGTGTCTCACTGAAAACAGTTAACCCTATCTGTCAGTAGCCAGCAGTGCATGCTGACTGCATGCACTTTTCATTGCCCCCTTTCTCAGGGCTCTTGCCACACACTGGTCAGTTGCAATTTGAAGGAGCACGATGTGTTTAATTTGCCATTCAGAGAAGTGCCAAAGCCCAGCAGAAAGTCAGCTGTCCTTCCTAAAGCAGATGCTTCCTCTTTCTCTCCTGCTATCAAATCTACAAACTGCTGTAGTATGGCACAGGTCTTTAAAAATACCTTCACAGCCCTGCAGTCCCCTGAAAATGCAGCACTGTTAATCACTGGCTGATGTGTAGGTCTGTCCAGAGGTTTCCCCTATGTACTTGTGCAGATGCATATGTCCAAATTTGAGTTTTGTTTTTTTAAAAAAAGTATGAGTTTTGCATCGTGGGGCTGAATATGGTAACAAAGTTATGTATTCCATCACTTCAGAAACTGGACTGATGCGCTGGTTGTTGCTTCCTGTATGTTGCTTGTGAGGCCAGGATCAGGATTCCACAAGAGTGAAATGGATGGCAGTGAGTTATCATAAGTTGGTTTTGAAAAGGAATGGATTTGAGGAATCACCTGCAAAATTTCTGGTGCAAGATCACCCCAAGACACCAGCTAGGCAGAGAGATGGATGGATTTGAATCAGTTTCACAAGGTGTCCTGAAGGGAAGAGGTAGCTATATTTAATCCAGTAGGCAAAGTGGAATACCTCCAGTGAATTGGGAACTCTCTCTTTCTCCCTCCCCCAGACACATTGGATATTTTAATTTCATTTAAAGCTTTGAGTAGTCTTTTTTTTCAAATGAAGAACTGTACTGTCTCTTACAGAGGTTTGTTGAATCCATGCCTCTGCATTTATTCCTAAAGCTACCTGTTTGCCAGTCTACTCAGCCCCTCCAGGCAAGGAGGAGATGAGACTCCCAAGTTTTTCATCGTACAAACAGTGTAACTTAATACCAGGCAAGAAGTCTGAAGGGGACAGAGATGAAAACAGGAGCCACCTGAGTGTTCAGGCTTGACAGAGTTTGCTGATAGACCTAACAGTACTTACATTAAGGGTGCTCAACCCTTGGGTCTAGGAAGTAAAATAGTTTGCTCTGTGATAATCTCACAGATACAGAGCAGGTAGCAGGTTTGGAAGCGTTACATTAGGTAAATCTAATTAGATTAGGTCAAGTGATGTCAGTGAGAGGGTGGGTAACACACGTTTTATTTGTGGATGAGAGGAAGGGGAGCACTGTGGTTTTTGAGAATGCTGGTACTGAGTCTCCGTCAGGTGAGATAGTAGTATTTGAAGGTGCTAGGAACAAACTGTAGGTTTTAGCCAAGCAGGTCAATGTGATCTGTTTAGAGCTGTTGCTGTACTAAACCTGAGCTGCTTGTGTGCTGATGATACTGTGTACTCATCTCCCGTTCCAGGAGCCAGGCCTGTAGGTGGTGGTGGGGCTGGGCTAGTTACATCAGGGTCTGAAGCTTCCTCTGCACCTGAAGTGGCTTTCCCGAGTTCTTGCACAGCTTGTGCTGTTTTGATTTCCGCAGTGCAGGGCATGCTGAAGGTCTCAACATTTCAACCAGCCAACTAGAAGTGCACACAGCCTCCTTCCTGCAGGAATTCAGGACCCAGCAGAAATGCCTACATGAGCCTTGTTTATCAGGAAGAGGCATTGTAACCTTCTGTAGCAGGAAATAGGCAGTGTTGACCTCAAGGCAGTTTAGTCATCTGATGCTGTGAAAGTTGATTTTTCCCTGGGAAGATCCTCCCATTTTTTGAGGAAGGCCTCTGAGTAATGGAGGTAATACGTGCGGTGGATTCAGGCAGTATAGTTCACACAGCACAGGGACAGAGGTGCATGATGCGCACAAAGGTGGCATTGCAGACCTTGACTGAAGCACACCAAATTGTTTCAGCTGAGGGGCTCCATTACAGAAGCAGTGACTAGCCAATACACAGAGTGTTTGGAAGGCATTGGGTTGGCACTGAACAGTGGCAGAGGGCTTTGACTGTGTCTCCACCTTCTAAATTTTTGGATTGGTACAACCCTAGCAGATAGCATCCATTCTGTGTTGGCTTTCCTGACTTGGTTTTGTAAGCTGTTACCACTTACACAGGACTGGTGTATTAGCAAGGGTTAGGGGCAAGTAAGTCAGGTTTGTGGAATGGGATGAAGCAGTCAATAATGTGGAGGTGCAAAGGTTAGGATAACTGCTGTGCTGCGTGATGTGAACCTGATTTGCTAGCCATTCCTTAGACCTGAGTACCAGGAGCTGCTGTCTCCCATGGGTAACAAGGAAGCTACTCTCTTTTCTAAAGCTTTTCATAGATACTGAAAAGGTCTGAAAAGGATCAATCTCCTTGGTTCTTATGAGTGAAGCCTTAGAGAAGAGAGTCTGTGCTGAGCTAATGGTGCAGTGTACACAAAACCTAGTGATCATGTGGAAGGTTTTGTTGTTTTGTGGATTTTTTCACCAGTTCTGTGCCCTTGGGCTTTGTGCAGAGCAATTTCTACAGCTGAGATGGGTTGTCTGGGCTGCCAGTCACCAAGAATTTGAGGCTAAGACCAGGTGTCTTATTTGTCCCTTGGAATCGAAGGACAGTAGATTGAGGCTGAATATCTGGGTGACAGAACAGAAGAAAAACAAAAGCAGATTGGGAATCCAAGTGTGGAACAGCATGGGATCTGTGGGATCCAACACAGCCCTATCCATAGTGTGGTTTCTGTTGGTGACCACATAAGTGGCAATGTCAGTACAAATGCACGTGGTTCAGGAGATCTGGTAGCTTGTCATGAAATGACAGAATGGAGATCTTTGTGGGATTGTCTATAGTTTTCACAGCTGAATCCAAATTCTAGCTTCAAAACACCAGAGTTTGCTACAGCCCACTTCATTTCTGTAATAGACTAAGAGAGCTTTTAATAACTGACCTCACATTCACAAAATCATAAAATAATTTAGGTTGAAAGGGACCTCAGGAGATAATCTGGTCCAGCTACCTGCTCAAAGTGCAAATAACTGTTCTTCCATGGAAAAATGCATTTCAAGCAAAGAGCAAATGTGGTAAGTTTCCTTCAGTCTGCGATTTGACAGTGATAAGGAGTGGGGAGTCAGCATTTATAGGGGGAAAGATTTAGGTAGTCTTATGAGCAGCTATTGTTATTATGAGATGTGTTAAAATACTTGCCTAGCTTTTAGGTCTGGGAAACTGAACCAGATTGTAATTATCTTCCACACAGCAAGGGCAGAATTATTAACCACTGTACTCTCATACGGCCAAAGTTGGAGCTTTGAACACAGTGAATTGTCTGGTGTGGGGAGAGCATAATGGAGCAGCACACTGCTTGGTGCACAAATAGGAACTTGCATTCAGTTTGCAGGGCTAAAAGCTTAGAAAATGCCATATTTCACTTGTAAATTGAGTGTACTTTATCCAGGAACTTATTCTGCATTTATGAAAGAACTTCTGAGGAAATTCATTTTCACCTGGAAGGATTTGAAGAGAAGCAATTGCATATATATTTTTTTCCCTATAGAAGTCTTCTTAGTTGAGAAAACATGGATAGGGAGAATTTATCTGCTGGACATGCTTCCTCTCCTCCTGCTGCCTTCCCACATATTCAGGCTCATAATGTCCTTGTGGCAACTCTGAAAGATGCAGAAATAGAAAACAAATTCTAAATTAACAAACACGCATATGTTTGTCCCCATGTTGAAAAGTGTGTTCCAGTTTATATTTCTCCTCTTTCATTAGTGTCTCTTGCCAATCCCATTTGTCTTCCTTGCAGGTTCTTTCTGCGCACATCTCACCGGTGTGCATTGTCTTGTCACTTGGAGTAGCGCTCATCTCAAAAGATGTTTCTGTCTGCAACCTTCTTTTCAGAAAGCTGTTGTAGGTTCCCTTTGTAGGCAGTGAAGCCCAGAAGACAGTTCAGCTGACTGGATACAGATCGGAGTAGGTTGAACTGTGCTCTGAATGCCTTTGCCTAGGTCTCTATGGCTTGCAAAAGGGATGCAAGGTGGTCTCGTCAGCTGCGCAAATCTTTGTAGTAATTCCCTGTATGTGGTGAATGAATGTGGATTTATTCACGTTTAACCAGGTTTCTTGGTTTCCTTGCTCTATTTACAGTAAAGATGTTCAGCCTCTTCAGCCTCTGAAGATGTCTTCAGCCATGTAGTGGTCATTCCTGGGAGGGACAGTTAACTCATCCCTTGTAGCTACAGTCTCTGGTGGCTATCCAAGCTCTCTGCACTAAACGCAAAGCTAGCCTGCAGCATGTGACTACTGATTTCCTTTAATCAGCGAGTGCTGCTTGAACTACAGTGTCCCAATGGAATTGCATTAGAGGTTTCCTCTGTAAGTATTGTGCCTTTCTAAGTGGCTTTCCAACAGCATACTGAATGGTATAAGCAGAGAACAGAGATTTAGCAGTCAGTCAGTCATCAATAGCGTCCTGCTCTTAAGCCAAAGTAATGATCACTAGTTTAAAAATGCCTGTGTTTTTTTGCTAAGAGCATGCAGTTCTGATAGGTGAATGCAGGTATGTATATGTGTGTAATTACTCTCATCATGTGCAGCAAAACCAGTTGAACAGCATGTTTATAAAAACTGTCCTTAAGTGCGATTGCCTCTTGAAGGAGCACAGCTCATATAAGAGGAGTGGGACTGTCTCCAGCCAGCCCTGGGAGACGATGCTGAGAGCATATTGAAAAGCTGTCTTCAGCAAAAGCTTGCCAGTTTAACAACTCTGTTCACTGTTCCTATTGCACAGTGGGCTCTTTGACGCAACAGAAAGAGCTGCCTTTTTTTTTTTTTTTGCTTCCTCTTAAATCCGCCTGGCCAATTTAAAGCTTGTGGATATTTCTTCCCCCTCGGGGAAAGCTTATATGAGGATTTTCTTTTTTAACAGTTCATTCCGTGAAACCGTTTTTTTCTTGTTTGCTGTTAGAAAATGTTGGAGCTGAAAAGAAGGCTTTCATTGCAGGTCAGTGTATGAACTCTTGACCAAAGAATTTTACATTTGAGTGTAGCTTTAGCAAGCACTGTCGTTTGGGAGGAAAAAGCAAGTTTACAAGGTTGTATCGTGTGAGCCCATGTGTGCCTACTACTGGAATAGGGATCTTCAGTGACTGAGTTCTGCACAGATGAATTTACAATCTTTCTTTTGTAGACAAATTGACCAAATTAATATTTTACTGTTAATTGAGGTGACATTACAGTTATGTCTGTAGTATTTAATCCCTGAATGTCTCTGCTCCCTCAAAATGCAATAAACTTTACTATGAATTTCAAATACTAAGTTTTTGCCTTTTTCTGTTGCAAGGATTGTCTTTTTGAGTTATAATTATTTTTTTTCCCTTCTTTTCAGCACACTTTACTGCGAAGCATGTTACTCCTGGGCACATTCTGTCTGCAGGGAAGATAGTTATTATTTTGTATTTCTTACACTGCTATCAAGGGATCTGAGAAAGGATGTAGACGTATTGTTAGTGTCTCTGTTCAAGCTGTATTTGAGGTAAGGCAATCTCCTTTGCTTATCTCTGAAATTAGAAAAGTAGATGCAGTATTTCTTTGATTTATAGTTACTAAGATTATCCTGTTGCTGTTTGGTTTTCTTCTTGATAAAAATATGAATGTATTTGTTACAAAGCTGTTCCTTATCTAGGTGATATTTAAAATCCTGTATTTTTATTTCAGCAGTATCTACTAGGTATCTGCATGTTTCTATTAGCTTATATACCCTAGATCAAGGAAAGATAATTTTTGTAATTGCTTTGGTTTTCTCTTCTATTATCAAGTGTGTGAGTGCCCAGGGTAGGCAATTCTTATGCTAACTTTGTAAAACTGAATTACGAATTGTTTCCACTGTGAATCACTTTCCTTGTAAGATGATGACTTATGGTAATGTTTAACTTGAGTAGAATTGTTTTTAAACACATACAGTGCATTTTTTCGTGTATTATTTTTTTTTCAGCACTCCAAAATAAAATAGAAAAATAACAAATCATATCAGACTGTTTATTTCCTTCTTCACTTAATGTTGCCTGTTATGGGAAGTACATAGCTTTTAGAGGTTGAATCATTATTTATGAGGATCAGCACAATTTAAAGGTCCTACTGCAACATTAGCCATATGCAACTGCACTGAAAATGGAATTTGTATGGAATACCACTGTTGGTGAGTTATGATTAGTGCCTGGGGAATTAGAAAATACTACTTCTTGTTTATGTTTCTTTTCAAACAATTTAAGAACTTGCCATTCAGGGGAGATTAATTTTTCTTTTACCCTTTTCTGTAGCAATGGTACAGTTTTTATAATTCCAGATTATGACACATGCTTTCTGTAATTTTACTGTTATTTAAATCTATCTGAGTCTTTTGTGACGTCTCTTAAGAGTGGAAGCATGTTTTAAGGCAGACAAGCTGTACTGCAGGTCCAGAAACTTTATTAATTTAGAAAAATGCTCTAAATCTGTTTTGTCTAGCTCCTCAATCTCTGACACTCTTTGCTGTTTGCAATCAAAATAGTGTTGCCTCCATTCAAGAAACCTGTCTTTTAATGGTTTCTTGAGAGGCTTTTCACTTGGGATGGGGTAGGTAATGGTACAGAGTAGAGTCATGAAGCTACAGTGAACTAATTTTAATTTTACAGAGCAGAAATATTTACTACTATAAGCCTTTATAATACTCAAATTCATTCAAAGGTGGTTTTAAAACCCATTGAGGCTTAAATTTATTTAATCAACATCACACTAAATCTTCTTAGCACTTGCTGTCATCTTATTTTGGGGAGTTATAAATCCATATCCTGTCACAGTGCAAATACACAACTGATATCTGCAACCTGTTTTCTGCTGTCAAAAAAAAAAAAAAAAGCTTATTCCCTAGTGCTGAAGTTATCTCAAATTGAATGAGCCTTAAAAAGCTTAAAATTAAGCAGTATAGTAAACTAATGCAGTCTTTATATAACACGTTTTCTTAACACTTTTCTCAACAAATTAGACGCCACTTCCGATCCATCATCACTGGCAGAGGGTGTATTGGGCTACATTCTTTCCCGTCTGATCTCTAGTTTGTGAGGTAGACAGTCCTGCTTCTCAAAGGGAATCTCATGAGTAACACACCATGATGTGTTGACATTTCTACTGGCATTACTTTGTCAGAAAGAATGAATGGGGAAGGAGAAAAAATGATGGGGGTGCCTTCGTGTGTTCTTTGGGATCTTTGGAGTTGAAGCATATGCTGCAATAGCTTACTGGAATCTAGCCTTCATGCTTACTAACGGTTACTGGAAGGTATTTATTTCTCCTGATGTTTGTGGTGCCAGCTTTCTACCTAGCCAATGTAGCAGAGCTTGTGGCTTGCTGTATTTCTCTTCGCATGTTTTAAGCAGTGTCAGGTTAACTGGGTTAACTTGCTTTATTACCCTAGTGACCTGGTCTATGGTTTGCCATACCCTTAGGTAAGGAAAGGCTAGCTGTTGTCTAGTCTAAATTACACACAACTCAAGACAGGTTAAGAGGAAATGCAGTAAGAACTTTATTTGTAACAGTTAATATAGGCAACACAGAAACACTTATGCAAGATACTGACAAAAATCAAAAGGCAAAAGCTAAATCTGTTTATACCTGGCTTGTATTGGAAAGATTTTTACCCCCATCCTACTGATTTGATCCTCTTTTGACAAGATTTTCTTGTTTGTATGTAGCTTAACATTCAGGTCACATCTGTTGGGAAAAAAGCCTCTTCACAAGTGTCTGATGGTTAGTTACCCCTCTAATGAGAGAAAACTCCATCACACCATGTCTTTGGGAGCACCATTTTCTGATTCTTGAGGAACTTCTCATTTCTTACTCAGTCTCTTCTACAAAATTGTTCAGACAGTGCAGTGTTAGTCTTTTGTCCCCAAAACCATTTTGTTTGTGTCCATCCAGACAAGGTGTCATTGTTCTTAATTATTTCATTATTAGAGACTGAAAGGTATCTTTATTGGTGTATGTGTTACCTTCTTATACGTGACTGGTTAGTCAAAAAAGAAGTAAATCTCCTCCCTTTGGGACTTAGTTTTCAGGAAAGAATTCATCATAGTGAACCATATTCTCTACCAATAACTATATTAACATATTCAGTGGTGTGCAGAGCTCTCACTGGCTTTTTCCCGACACTAATACAGAAGATTGGTTGACAGAAGATAGCAGAGCACTGTGTGTTACTTTTTAAACATGGGCCCGCTGAAGAAGGGGACAGGATAGAAGACTTGGGGGGCATAACCTGAACAGTTTAAGGACCAAGGGCTAAAGAGAAATGGATCCGTAGTGCACCTGGCAAATTGTTCTGCTTCTAATTCTTCAGACTGCAACTATTTTACCCAGATTATCTTGTGTGTGTTTTAGACTGTGTGACTGCAGTCTCTGTGAGGGCCTCTCAGCACTGTTATAATATTACTAATAAGGAGTCATGTCTGAAGTCATGTCTTGGTCTGAAGAGGCCTTTGGCAGAGTGCCATGCTGCTGGAGGGCTTGAGTGAACCCCAGTGGTTTTGCTTATTCATGCAATTGAGAGGGACCCTTTCATTGCGACTTGATTGCATTTAGGCTCAAGAATAAAGACTTGGATAAAAATACCACACACTGAGTGTCTCCTACAGCCTCCAAAGAGCTTGACCAGCTCAATGGCAGTTAACATCTGCTTTGGGGAATGCCATGAGCCTGTTGATTAAGCTGAAAGAACTTTATTCCCTGTGTTCTACCTTAGCTGCAGCAAAACATTAAAAGTTAGGGCCTTAGTAGCAGCTTTCCACTTGTTTCAGTTCATTAACTACTCATTTAGGCTGCAGCTATAGGTACTAACTGCTGAGGGGTACAGAAAGCCTGTCTTCTTGTTTCACACCTTCGTTAGGAAACAGACAAAGCAGCCTGATCTTCCAGGAACTGTTTTGGAATTCTTGACTGTGATGTTCTTTGTATGGATGTCTGTTTTTAAATTTCTAGTGACTGGAAGGCATCAGAGAAATGATGAAGCTGTAGAAGCTTTGCAGATTTCTTTTGCTTTTTCTCAGAAGTACTGATTTTGAGTCCATGCTTTGAAGGGTCAGCAGTGCAACCACTTCTAACTATGTTTAACTGCACTGGCTAACAGAGAGGATTGTGGATTATTTACACCTCCTCTGTAGACTGCCAAAGGCAACCCAGACCACATAGCTTCTTGCCTTTACTAGAACCTGTTGAAGAAATACAATATTCAGTTCTGCAAAAGTAGTACTTTTCCTTATACTGAAAGCATTAACTTTTTTTTTTTTAAGGCACAAGCTTACTTCCTCAGTTTTAGAATAGTTACAATTCTGGATTCTATTTTCTGGTTCATCATCAACAGGTTTATAGTTTTTAGGCTAAATATGCTTAACTCTGTTCCATGCCAAGCACTATTAAAGACAATGGGAGTGTTCTTAAAGAGTACATTAGCATTAAACGTTGAGATCTTCATAGAATCATAGAATGGTTTGGGTTGAAAGGGACCTTAAAGATCATGTAGTTCCAAGCCCCCTGCCCACGGCCAGGGAGACCTTCCGCTAGACCAGGTCGCTCTAAGCCCCATCCAGCCTGGCCTTCAACACTTCCAGGAACGGGGCATCCACAGCTGCTCTGGGCAAACTGTCTCACCACCCTCACAGTAAAATATTTCTTTCTAATACCTAATCTAAATGTACTATCTTCCAGCTGAAAGCCTTTACCCCTTGTCCTATCACTATGTGCCCTTGTAAAAAGTCCCTCTCCAGCTTTCCTGTAGGTCCCTTTCAGGTACTGATAGGCCATTATACGGTCTCCCAGGAGCCTTCTCTTCTCCAGGCTGAACAGCCCCAACTCTCTCAGCCCGTCTTCATAGGAGAGCTGCTCCAGCCCTCTGATCATTTTTGTGGCCCTCCTCTGGACCTGCTCCAACAGGTCTATGTCCTTCTTATGTTGGTGGCTGCAGAGCTGAATGCAGTACTCTGCAGTACTCAGTCTGCCCTAAACTGCAAAGTTGCAGTTCTGCTGTCCCATTGAAGCCCTATAGCCATTCTACTAGCTTAATTGGTGGTCTGCTCCCTGCTCAAGAGAAGAGGCTTGCAGGGGTGTTATGAGTGTAGTTCAACTGGATAACTGTATTGCATGAAGTAATGCAGTCATCCAAGTAAGTTCATTTTTGCTAGTGATGTCTGTGAGCTAGATTGGGCAAAATCTAGCAAAGATCATGGGGAGTGGGGGGAACAATAGGAAAAACTGTGCAGGAAGCTTTCATCTTCAATCGCAGATAGAAGAGGTGATAGATTTCATTTCAAAGTCTGTGCCCGTGATGAAGTGGGTTACCCCTCCATTTACATTAATAGCCATGTCTTCATGTTGCATTGCCTCAATAACAGAGACGTAAAACAGTGACTTGGGCATGGGCATCATCCTCCTATTCAGAAAGAAAAGAATTACAGAACAGTGGTAGAAACTACTGAAGTGAATTCCTGGGGAAAGAGTATTTTTTTCTAGTTTCTTCTCCATTGTGTGACTGAAAGTGGTCCTGCAATTTACTGGCAAGAAGACATGGAACAATATGCACTCCAACAACCTTGGAACAGTGCACAGATACCCCTGGGAATTGTTTCTACTGGAAAGGGTTGAGGCAGCAATGGGTTTCTGGCTTGCTATTTCTGCAAAAGTTTTTTTTTATAGCTAAGGCTATAAATAGTTGACAGTTCTTAAATTGACTAATCCTCTCTTCCTCTCCAGGATGAGAAACTGGATCAAGATTTTCAAAGCCAAAAGTCTGCAGCCAGATATCCTTATTAATCATCTGTTTGTAACGTTGCTCAGATTTTGAGGGAATTCTTTTACTGTTCCTGTTTTGTGTATGGTGAAAAGACTCATCCAGAGTCTTTCCAGTAGGCCATTGGCAGAACCAGAAGCAAGACTTAAGTCCTCTGCATTTCAGCTCAGAGCTCTGCCTACTAGATTGTATTCTATTGTATGGTTATATTTAGAAATTAGAATCACTTAATTTTCAAAACAGTTGAGCCATCTGTAACTCCATCTGGGTTGGACACGTTTTACTAAGTGATCACTGCTTTTGAAAGTTGGGTTGATAAAAAATTATGAGGTAAAACATTCAAACCACGGAAGTGACTGAATATGCAAAGGGCTCCCAGGCACATGCTTTCACACGTTACTTAGACCAGCACTGGGGGTTACAGGTTTGTGTTTTGCTCACATCTTTTGCTGGGATGTGAAAGGTAAGGAGACATTGTCACTTGTACTGCCATTTCTGTTACCAAGGTGGTACTTCAACTACATCTGGGAGGGCTTACAAGGCAGAACATTTCAGTCTTAAAAATGGGATTTTAGCCCTTACATAATTCAAGAATTTTTCTTAGCATTTCTACCTATGTATTTCTTTCAGAGAAGATAGCTATGAAAGTACTGGCCATGGTGATTATAACAGAATTAGGTAGGTAGTGTTGCATGTGCCAGGGATCAATGGTAATCACTCAGTGTTGGAACAAAGGGGCTTCCAGTTATGAAGGGTATATTTTTGGGTTTTACCTTTTATAGCCACCGAACCCCTGATTAGGCTGTTAGATACCAACTCGTCTGGCCCAGAGTATGTCTATATGTGTGTTCTTTGCCTTCATGTATCCTACAGCTGATTTTTTCATTAACATTTAGGATGATCACATAAGTACTGACATCCTTCATAGTGGGAAGCTTTAAGAGTTGTATTGATTTGGAAAGGAGGGGCTTTACTCTGGCACATCAGAGTCTTTCCTATATGCACTTTTAACGTGGAGCCAGTATTCAAGGAAACCATTCTTAATCAGTTAGAATAATCTGAAAATAGAGGTGACAGTTTTGAAACATCCTTTTTACAGGAAGCTTTTTATTATTTAATTTGTGAGAAGGTGAAGCCCCTTGATTTCAGGGAAGAGGTTTTAAATCAACTTTTGGAAAGGTTGTAAAAAGCTGTTAGCAAAATATCCAGTAGTGGTATTGTGAGTCAGGTTACCTGCACCGTTTTTTTCTCATCAGACTGCTATTAAGTAAAAAAATTATCAGAGGGGAATATATAACACATCAGAATATTGACTCAAATCCTAGCAAATTGAAACAGAAATATTTTAGATTGATGCATTGACGAAAGTGGTGGTTACTAGCCTAGAAGCTGATGCAGAAATTTGTTTGAGCCACAGGGATAGAAAACAGCCTAAAGAACATCTCACCTTCCAATTTGCAGGACAGTGTAAGGTGATCCTATGAGATAGAAGTCAGTGCTAAAGTTTTCTCATGGTTAATTGAGCCAAATATATGTATTTATGAATGAATTAATAAGCTATTCCACAAATATCCTAGCTTTCCCTGAGAACCGTTCAGGAAATGAAAAGCACTTATGTAATGTTAAAGGAATGAAAGGAAAATTTCTTAACATTAGGAAGGAATAATAAAGCTTTACTCTAAAATCCTTAGGAACTAACTATACTAAGAAACTAGATCATTGCCAATGTAAAGTACGTGCAAAAGTGTGTTTTGAGAGCACATCTTAGAACGTCTTAAAAGTATTGTAATGGGTCAGTAGCCCTAATTTTTGAATGTGGCCAAAAAAAGTTTGGAACTCTGTGGGCATGTTTGTTAGCATTTATCCAAATGTGGTTTAAATTTCCTTTTTCTCCTTTGGTTCTGGATCTACCTTTCCTATGACAGCTAGGTAGAAGCAGCTGAAGAAGGTTGCTGTAACACCCCTCGTTTACCAGCAGTTCCAGGGAGTGATACACGTGCTGAGAGAACCAGAGCTGTATGGGATGCCTGAATGTGCCCTGTACTCCAGCTGCAGGGAGTATGTGGGAAGCAGACTGCTTCTGTTTCAGCAGAAGCACCTCTTACACTGAGGTGCTAGTTATTCTTGTTTAGCACAGGTGGGCAAGCAAGCCATTTCCAAGGAAAATGTAGGCTTTTTTTAGAGATTTAAGGGAGGCATTGCAGATTTTTTCCAGTAAGTGCAGGGCTGTAATTTTCTTACCTTCTTTGTAGTTCATTTGCTTGAGTTGGTGAAAACAGGCTCATTTGGTGGTAAAGCTTTTTGGGTTTTGTAAGGTAGTTGTCCATTTCTTATGTTCAGATTAGAATCTTTTTAGCTATGTCATAGCTTCAGAGTCCAAGTCAAAGAAACTTGGTTGCCAACTGCTTAGTAATCTTGTAAACCTATTAAACCCCATCAGCAAAAGAGACACAAATGTCTAGATTAGAGTTAGGAATTAAAATTTAACAAATTCTCAGTTTCACATCTTTCTTAGGATGACAACCTGTAAAGAGCTTTTGAAAGGCTTTGCATCTCTGTTGGGACCTTCTGTCATTTTACTGATGTCGTCTTTGTTTTTTACCTCCTATCCTTGATGCTGAGGATTTTACACGTTTGATATAGCACTATGATTTTACTTTCAGGCAACTCCAGCATGCCTTTATGTGGGTCACATATTCCTCCTCCTTCTCTATATTGGTCTAGGATTTCCAACTATTTCCATATTCATTGAGCTCAGTCACTACAGAGCCAATTGAAACAGGCAGGCTGCTCAATGTCTTTTCCACTCCAGGAGTAATTTAATCTGGGAGTGTGTGCATTATTTTTTCAGAGTTGAGCCGTGTGTGCCAGGTGATCTGCAGTGGAGAGCAGCATCGTTATTAAAGAGGCTTAGGCACTTCATGCCGTTTTTGTCCTTCTGCAACTTGTGCAGCTAACGGTACTGTCTTGATGTTTTTTCTAATATGCATGATTTGAATGTAATCAGTTAGAGGAGATGTAGAAAAGAGGGTGGGGCTGTATTTATATTGTATAAGATTGAGTTTCAAAGCCGTTGGGTCCTGTGAGTTCCTTAATCACTGCCTGACTTGTTTTACAGAAGTGCTGTTACTCACAGAGCAGGTTAAGTCTATTTCTTTAGTTTCCCTTTGGGGTCATCCTAGAGTTAAAAAAATCTTTAATGGAAGCTAGATATTGGTACATTCCCACAGAAATATTTCAACTTTCATAAAACAGCAAGGGAGAGAATTTGGCTGTGAGGAATAAATCTTCAAGGAGTCTTTGCATCCATTATAATCTTCGTCTTGGTTGACTAATATGCTCTTCTCCAGACAACCAGAGAGAGTAGGTGAGCCTTGGGTGTTAGGAAACATTAGGTTCATGAGAATCTCCTTCCGCTGGAAGGGCTAACTGGGTGCCCTTTGATATCAAAGGGAGTCCAAGGGAAGGGTAAACTCTTTTCCAGAGTTACCAAGAAAGGAGAGAAGGTGGAGGTGAGACAGATCACGGAGTCCTGGTGTGATAAATATCTGTGCTGTGCTAATTTCTTGCTGCTGAGCATTATTATATAGGTGAACATCAGCTTGAGGTGACTACATTTTTCTTTGGAGTCCCTGGGCCAGACTGTGAGCTGATGAGCGTGATTTCATGCAGATGGAATTGCACTTAGTCCACTGAGCATCACCTGATGTCACACTGCAAAACTGTTCTCCTTAATAAGACTTTCCTGCTGCTTCTTTTTAAGAGTTTTGTTTTCACCATTTTGTCTTTTGTTGTTTTGTTTTTTTTTTTTTAAAATATATAGATATTTCTATCTGTGAATTAGAACCAAATTGTGTCCACAGTTCCTCTCAGCTGAGTGTGCACCACCACTAAGGTGATTCATGATAAAATTATCTGACTCTTGAAGAAATCTAACTGACATTTTAACCTTTACAGTGGCATGTTAAAAGTTTTCATGTTGCTATAGGCCTATTTAGTTTTTTGTTTTCTCGCTGCAGCTGTCATGGACAACTCCAGTCTTGGCACTTTTCCCTCCCTTCATGTTTGAAGTAAATAGGCTTTTTTCAATTAATGTCTATGATAATGTACCCCGTGGGGAGGAAAAAAAACCCACCATCTGGAGGATTCTGGTATTTCACATTGAGATTTTTTGAGAATTGGTATTTAGCATATTAATACCGATGCTAACTCTTACACTGCTAGGGTTAGATTTGGATTATCAAATTCCAGATGCCTTTAAGTTCAATGTTTAGTTAAAGTTCCTTGACTGGGTTTCCATGACAGTCAGTGAAGAGAAGAAGCCACAGAGAGTGATTTAATCTTCAGTACATATCCACTTCTGATTTCTTTCAATATCTTATCTAAATGCATAATTACAGTGTGCATCATCATTATTGTCTTTGCTACAGTTGAAAATATCAAGACAGTGAAAATGATTTGCACAAGATCATACTGCCATCAGAAAGGAGACTTTGCTTGCACACACTGGTGTTCAGTCCCGTAACATAATGATGTATATATCTCTGTCATCTACAAATTGATCAGCACTGTCTTTCAGACCAGTTTACAGACCCTTTTGCCCTGGGAAAGGCACTGGAACCTGCACATGGTGACCTAGAAAGTACAGTAGTGTTTTGGAAAGCTCTGGTGTGCTGCATGCTAGTCACCTCAATGCAGTGAGAGCACTTTTGCTCTCCCTTACGATATCCTTTAGTGTTTACTTGCATGGAGCTTAGTTCCAAGTGTGAGGGGATGTAGTATGCTCACTGAATGACACAGGTCTTGCTCCTAAGCTTATGGTATGCACTTTCTAATAAACTTTTGGTCTTTTCTATTGAACTGATTTGTACGGTCCATAGTAGCTCAAGGCAAGCATTTCAGATCTCTTGGGACTGAAGCAAGAAAACATTGAAGTGTGTTTTTTATCTGAAGTGAGAAAAGCAGGCAAGAATTACTCACAACTCTTCACTGATGCTTTCTCCATTACTTGTGGCAGTTTCCTTTGAGTTATTCCTATTTTCTGGTTAAATCTTTAATTGTTTTCCTCAGTACACTGTCTTTTTCTTAATTTTGATCTGGTTTTTTGGTTGTATTGTATCTTGCTGGTGATCCAGATTAAAATGAACCCTTCACTTAGGCTATTCAAAAGTGTGTTTCAAGATAGAGGGGAAGAATTTCCAAACTGCATTGTTATTTTTCAGATCAGAAAGCAGCTAGGACATCAAAACTCATCAGCAGAGAAGGCTTTTTGCAATTCACAGGGGAAAACCAGCTGATGTCTCTGTGTTGTGATACATAAGTCAAAATTAAGGCCTGAGTCTGCATTTGGTTCCACATAGTCTGTAGTTAGAACTGGATTTTAGCCAGTCTCCCAGGCTAAAACTGACATGAAGCTACTTTTGCTTTAATGTAGCAGAGTCTCAAAATAGCTCTCTTAAAATTAATCCAGACCGTGGCTCATTTGATACAGGAGATAACACAGGAGTGAAAAGCTTTGGTCTTGACCAGTGCATAATTCATCTAAGTCTAGGATGCCAGGCTGGATTGCGATATCACCATTGTGATATGTTGACACCATTGTCAGTACTGCACTTTGTGTTCTCATGTCTTGAATAATTCTATTTAATGCTGAGAAATGTCAACTTTTACTGAAATCCAATTTTCTGTTAGGTCCCAGTGTTTGAAGTTTGACTCCTGCTGAGACAGGACAGAGGGCGGTTGTATGTCAGTATTATGTCAGCCTTTTTAGTACTCCATACTTTGTGTCCTCATAACTGTCTCCAGGACACAATCTCTCATGCTGAACATCTGCGTTGGTCCAGATTTTCACCAAGTGGATAGCCTCCCTTTTAAGCAGGTCTAAATCATGATGCACCACAATAATTTTCATCCTTCCTGCAGCACTTCAACATGCGCAGTCTTGACAGCCTGTACTTTGTGTCTCTTTCCAGGATTCATTTGACATCTCTTTTTTCCTCTGTCTAGATGTTTGATTAACAGTTTACGTAACTGTACTGTGATGCTAATTGCATTATCCATGAGTAATATAAGACATGCAGACTGACATTTGATTTTCAGCGGTATAGTAACTGGGGAAGAGATCTGCTGCATCTGCACAAATATTCAGATGCAACATATATTGTCATACGTTACCGTTGTAATTTGTGCAAAGATAGGCTGAAAAGTTTCTGAAAGTTGGGAAATAATAATCAGTTCCTATGAAGTGATGGTGGGCTGCTCAGCAAAGCAGGTATGTGGCAGGGACCTGAAGTCCCACACTGTGGAAGGAAACAGAATGAGGCTGACACAGACCAGAGAGGTAACACTGATAATATATAAGGAACTGGGAGGTTCCTCTTCAGTTCCTGGAGAGGAATCTGGGTTCAATGTTTTTAGGGATGGTTCTTGTTCCCAGATGTCCCAGGAGCTCAGTTAGGAGTCCAGAGTGATGAGTTGATGTTGGCTTTTGGTCACCAAGTAAGTGCAAATCCATGCCAGAGAATTCCTCAGAAAATGATTCTTCCAGATGGCTTGTGGGAGATATCTAGGCTATATTTTGACCTTATCTTTCAGGCTCTCTCGCTGCTCACCATGGCAATAAGAACATAAGTGGGGAAATGCTGGTAAATGGTGGTAAATAAACACTGATACCTTTGATTCAACAGCATCACTGGACAGATGGCTGATTCCCTTAAGCACAAAGCTGTGGGTCTGGGGAAGGAGGCAGAACATTCAGAAGTGTATGGGGATACAGAAAACCAGATAGCAACTAAGGTCAGAGAGAAGGGCTAAGCTTTGTAAGATGAAGATATGTTGGGATGTGTCTTTTTTGACACTTGTGTTTTTTCTGCCCTTGGCTTCTTAAGTTTCTGTGAACAAATAAAAGATGTTCATTTTCTGATGTAGCTTGGCTGAGTCACTCCATTTCATAACAGTCACAAGTGCCCAGAAAGTTTGTTGTAGCTGGATTCAGGCCCATTGGGACTTGCTGAGATAAATATACTTGGTGGAAAGAGGGGTGCTAAGAGCTTCCTAACCCAGCCTACCTTTGGGAAGAGCAAAAGCTGAGAGTCCCTTGCTGGTACAGACCGCACAGGGAAAATAGGAGAGTCACTTGAGTAAGGCTCCCAGTCCGCTCCTCACTCCTTCATGAGAAGAGGTATGATTCTGGTCCAGGCCCTGTGGTGCTCTGTAAGGTTCTCTCAGTGTTCTCTGCAGATATGTATGTCTTGAACACATGGGTTGTTTGTTTTTTTCCCCTGCAAACACACTTCAGAATCCAAGCCAGCTGCTACAGCTCCTCTTCAAAACCGCTTCAAACCATGTTGAGGTTTTGTATCTCTTCGTAGCTGCAAACCTACTCACAGCCAATTTCTTCATATTGCAAGATTTTTTTAGCAACAACATGATTCTAAGTGGTTCCCACAGACACCCTCATCTTTTTTCTCTACTTGTTTACTTCTCACTTCTTCCTTTTAAACACATTTTTTCCATCCCTTCAGCAAAGCAAAGGGAATTGTGTGTCCCCAACTCCAATATATCAGTGCTAATGGCCAGACTGGGAGGAATGCTTGAGGACAGCCCAATCTACAATTTAACCAAGTCCCTTCTGTTTCCTGGAACAGAGGTTTCAGGTTGGAGCATGTGGTTTGTGTTTTCACAAGCATGCAGCTGGTTTGCATGCATGCGGTCAGAGCATTCAGCACCTGAAAATCAGAGCCTGTAAACAACCTGCCACATTAGGAAATCTAGGCTGTGCTACCTGTTTACTTTGAGTATAAATGTCATCTTAGCAGGCAATCCATCTCCTCTCTTGCATACACAAAGTTTGTAATTCCTGAGCTTAAATGGCATAGGCTTGGTAATGAATTTTAAAGTTTGTGTTTCTGTTCTTTGATGACTGTGTGCATGTAATGGAAAGGCACAAAGCAAGTTGGTCTTCTTTGACGCTGCTTTCAGATGTCCTGTTACAGTGTATGTGTTGAGCTAATCGGAGGAACTTGACATTTTGATATTGAATAGATTAATTAAAAGAGGAAAAAAAAAGGTTATTGTATCTTTCAATGAAGTTAGGGCATGGACTGGTCTAAATAACAGTGCCTGGCTGTGGCATTTTGTCAGATGGTCTACTTGCAATGCTCATTAATAGCAGTTACTACTACTGGACTGACACAATACTTTACAAATGATCAGTGCCTGAAAAACAGATTGAGATTTGGCAGTTAATACTATTCTAAGCCTTGGAAACAACTTCAATAAATTTTTCCTTTAAAATGAAACTAAAACTTCCACAATAAATCATCATGACATTAGTAATAATTTTTCCATTTAACTCATACGTTGATACGCTCTTTATTTTTTCTTCCAAGTGGTTTGGGAAATAAGATGAATCCAAAGCGTCCTGATGCCTGATTAGATTGATGGCATTCCAGAATAAATGGGGAAAATTATTGAGAAAGTTCATTTTTACAGGAAAAAAATAGCAAAGGGTAACTACATGTATCCAGGTATAAGGCTCTGAAAATAATTTTCATGTTGTCTGCTGTGCCTTTGAAATCTACTTAGGAGGCATAAAATCTGAGGTGCAAAAAGGTTTGCTTTCTATCACTACAGCTAGCTTTGTTTTCAGTAGGAAATTATAATTTGTAAATTCTTTCTCATTCGATTTATCAGGAATTACTGAAGTCATCTGCGTGACTTCCTCATGTTATCTGACAAGTGTTAATAAGGTGTAGTGCCGGCATTCTTTACGTTGTTTCTTTGAATAGCGTAGAGTTGCTTTGTCCAGTGTATTTTATCTACAGCACATGGAAGTGTTACAGTAGAGCTAGTGCTACCTATTACAAACGTTCCTCTCTTAAGTATTATGCCATCGTTACCTTAACCCCTTGGTGAACTTCCCTTTTCCAAAGGAAAACATTTCCAGTGAGCGTCCCAGTAATATCCTTTTTGTGGGATGACTTTTTTTTCCTTACATGTTTTCCATGTCTCTAATGAAATGCAGATTCTAGCTCTGCTTTCACGTTACACCATCTCCTTTTAGCAAGTCCTTTGTTTCAAGCAGGCTGACTGTGCAGTGTGTTAGTTGTGTGAGAAACCTCATCTACTTATACCATTGCTACACTGGTGAAAAAAGTGGTGTCCTTTAGACCTCTTTCTCAGTGCAGATACAGTGTTTCTCAGCTGAGATTGATCAGGTGGTTTTAACACCAGGAAATGGGCGTGTCTTTAAAAATCACAGGCTTTTGGTGTAGAAAGTTTTGAAACTGAACAAGCTGGGCTGTCCTCTGCAGGTATTGTGGAAGCATTTTCTGGTCAATTCATGATTTTTTTGACAGCTTTGCAGACTACAGTGAAGCCGGAGAAGCCACCTGTTTAATGAATATAGCCTGTGTTCTGCAGCATTGTGCCAAAATGTGGATTTGGGCTGAGGGAGGGCTAGGTTTTGCCAGTGCTTTGGAGCATGAGCAGTTGAACTTTGTTTATATCTTTGCAGGCCATCAAGTGTGCTGCTAAGAAATGCTCTATTGCATGAGCCTCTAGTGGGGTATGTTCTCAGGAAATGACTCTTAATTACTGTGGAAAAGGAGGCTGCCTAAAAGCAAGTCTTCCTACCCATTACAGTGAGTTGTCTCTACTTTTGCCTCCCTTTGGCTGGATATTAGGGACCCATATCTGGAGGGACCTCCATGTGCAGTTCAGCATTGGATGAAGCTGCTCCTCTTGCCTCCCTTTAGACTGTGAATCCTTTTTTTCCTGTGCTGATGGAAGGGCCCATCCTATAACTGCACCTGGAGTTTTTCTCTGTAGCTGTACTCCTTGAATCAGTTTTGCACTTAAAAAGAAGAGTGTGCTTGGAGGGAGTGAATTCTTGGGGCATCTCCTCTGGAAGTCAAGGAGTGGGTAAAGCATCCACCCAGCAAAAGGTACACACATCAAAATAGTGATCCTGAGGGCATGCACTTTTTAAAAGAAAGAAATGCAAAATGATGCTGTGAGATCCTGACAAGGTGTTTGCCTCACATCTGCCTCTCAAATTCCTTCTCTCTGCCCCGTGTGACAGATTCATGTGAAATTCCAGATATGCCAACAGCTGAGGAACCTCGCTGTGTAGGTGCAGTATGTGCACAGTATGTAGTTTTAGGCTCCTAATTTTGAAGGCTAAGGTGAAATTCCGGAGGAGTCCTAATTTCAAGGTATTTACTGTTTTCTTACTCTTTTTCCTCTGGGCTGGAGCTATAGTTTGTACCATGTTTAAACTTTCTGGGCTGATTGCCAGCCCTAATATGTTGTTTCAGTAGACCAGGCAGGCTGGTAATACTAGGGCCTCTGAAACAGCCTGTGCATCTGTTAGGGAGAATGAAGCAGCCGTGGGCCTCTATCTGATATTTGGTGCCTTGCTGTCACAACAGGCCCACTGTGGGCCCAACTGGACCTGATTTCCACTGTGCAAAGTGTTGAACAGTAAGCAACATCATTGTTCTGGTGAGGTTTACCATGCAGAGATACAAAATGGGTAGAAATAAGACCTAAAGAGTGGTCAGAGAGTGCTAGGAATCTGCCTAGCTTTCATCTGGAGCAGACCCCACTGCCTGGGAGCCTAGCTGTTCTGAAGGGAATATAGCAAGACCCCATGTGGAGCAGT
The DNA here is from genome assembly GCF_015220075.1 of Falco rusticolus. NCBI lineage: Eukaryota > Metazoa > Chordata > Aves > Falconiformes > Falconidae > Falco > Falco rusticolus. The sequence goes on from NC_051187.1 coordinate 60,680,225, forward strand.
TGGCTCTGACATCACTGATAATTATGGCAATATTTGCTACTTGAAGCTGGGACTAAATGGCTTTATTTAACCATTCGTTTACAATAGATTCTCAACATCTTTTTCTTTCATCCACAGATTACTTTTATATCCATATGCCACATTTTGCTGTTCTAACAGCTTCTCAAAGGATTGCTATTTTTAGACCTGTAATAATGGAAGTATGCAGGACTCCTCAGTTAGCAAGCAGCTTGTTAACTCAGATTAGTGCCTGGTTCTTGCATTTCTTATATTTCAATTCAGCTATATATTTTGAGGTAGAATATCTGGAACAAAGCAGAAGCAGGTGTATAAAACCAAAAGGGAGGTTAAGAACATCTGGGTTTCGTTATATTCTTTCCCTTTTCTGAGTGCATCTTGGGTGTGTTGGACTCAACTGGAGACGTACTGTACTGTTGCACTGCACAGGCTGTGTGATGTCCAGTAATCCTTACAAGTGGCTGAAGTCAGAAATAAAATGAATAAACAGTAGGACACTGGATTGGTTTTACAGGAGGCAAGTCAGTGTGTCAAAGTTATCAGGAGGGTTCCCACTTCCTGGCATGTTCCGTCTGTTGAGCTGTGGTCTTCTGCAGGAATGAATATGCTGTAATTATGTAAAATAAGTTGGTTGGCTTTAGTACAATGATGCTTATGCAGAACGCTTCAGTGAAATAATCATGTGCAATAGGTGGTCTGGGGGAGCATTTGCCTCCCAGCCATCTATAGGCATCTGGCAAGCTAGTTGGTTAAGTCAAGCAGGTAAATTCCTTGGGCTCACAGCAGGAATGTGGTTCTTGCTGTATATAGATGGAGTTGGAGAGATAATTCAGTAGCTAAGTGCAGGAGCCTGACCTCAGGTAATGTGAGCAGATCTGTCACTTACAGTAAACAAGGGAGAGTTCTGCCTATGATTGTATCCTTGGCCCAGTGGGGTTATCTGTAAGATAATTGTTCTTTGAAATTTCCAGTTATTTTTGAGGGACTATGCTTTTCTTTGTCCTTTTTGACTGCAACTTAACAGAACCAACTGAAGTACTAATCAAGAAGAGCAGCTGTTAGAAATGGTTGTCTCCCTTCAGAAACAGCTAATAGTAGTACCTAAACAGCTAGAACTGTGTGGCTTCTCTGACAAGGGAGGAGATGGTAGAATACCAATTTGAAGCAGTGGACGGTCAAAACCATGTTAAAAATTCAAAGGAGTAATGAAGAAATGTAACGTTTCCCAAACAGGACATTGTTTCTTGTGCTTGCCTGTTATAAAATGCAAACTTATGCTTAGGGAATAGGTTGATCGTCAAAATTACAAAGGTTAGAAATATTTCTCTGCTCTACAAGATTTTTCCACACTTTCCGAAGCACTTGGTATCTTTTATGAGAGGAAATGTAGACCATTAAATGGATGGCTGATCTGATCTGCTCTTCAAGGAACTTCTCTTACCTATATTTTCCTTTAAAAACACAGTGATTTTCATCAACTTCTACATTACTGATGAGTTGTTTGTCATGCTTTCAGTGCAAAGTCAAGCAGAGTTTGTTGCCAAGGGTACATACCAGAGGAGAGAATTAAACCACCGCAATCCCCCTATGCATGCTCTTACCTAGCACTTAAAAATTCCCTTTCTATGGGAGTTTTGTTTATTTCAGTTATGAGTTGCCTTTTTTCACTTGTTCAACGTCCACATGCTGACACCATTTGCTTATATGTCATTCTTTCCTATAGGATCTTTTAGCTGCTTTTTTCCAACCAATATTTTCTACCAACAGTTGTTTTCCTTCCTCTTTTAGGCAAGAAAGTGTTAAATTCTCTTGTTATTTGTTCTGAAGATGCTAGTTCTGGAAAACTGCCCGTTAAATTGACTGCAGCTAGGGAAAGGAGATGCTTTCCCATCAACAGGAGAACGATTATTCTTTTAGGGACCATTGGAATACTTCTAGTGAGACATTCTGTTCCTGTTTCTGGTAGCCCTTGTTGAACTAATTCTGTGATAACAGAACAACATACAGAAAGAAGCTGGTGGAGGGGTAATGATAAAACAAATATAGGTTTCACCCAGTTTATATTGAATCCTTCAGGTATTTCATTAGTGTGACAGGGTTTACATCTGTGATGTTTGAGACTGCAGAAACTTTATTTATTCAGCTGAGCGTTACAGCTTATTAACAATTAAATCACTAGGAGTAATCGGTTATAAGATCTTAGACCTGTAATCCAGAATGTGTTGCTTAATTACAGTAAACCCTTCAGAGAAGTTAATGGGACAATGTACACTTGTAAGAAACTACAGAAACAGCTGCATTTCCTTTTCCACAGGTTAGAAGACAGGCAGACTAGAGGACATTGGCTTGGGGGTGGGAATATGTTCCTCTGAGTTAAACTGCCATGGGTTCTCATTGAAAGTTGTATGATTTTAATATTCTGCAGAAAACTCTATAAAAAGGAGGGGAAGGGAAAAATCTGTAAAGGCACAGCAGCAATTTCTTCTCTTTATTTCATTAGCTTGAGTAGCACACTTTCTAGCCAATCTTTGTTAAAATAAAACATGCTATCATTTGCAGGAAGGTTTCCATATGAACAGAAAAAAAGGCTCAGTAGCATGAAGCTTCATCTCATAAGGAAATCCCTTTTCTTCAAATATTCTGGTAGGTTGTGAGAATTACACTTTTTTTTTCTATTCCTGTTTTCTGAAAAGCTTTATAAATGCACCTTATATCAGGAAACTTTTTTTTTTTTTTTAGAAAAGATGAGCTATCCTAATTAAACAAAAAGAAGTTGGGTTTACATCAACTTTGATACATGACTTGTTAAATCAAACCAAGCCAGATCCCATTGTTGTACAATAAGAAAAAAAAATGTTATAGTCTAACGGTGTGTGTTATTTCATAACTTTGCATGAAACATGCTTCGCTTCTGATTGAAGCCTGAAGTTGTTGTTTTAAGAGATAGGCTCTTTGGAACCTTTCAGGAAATGCTGACCTGACTGCGGGGTGTACTCCTCCTGTGTAACAAAAGGGGGAAAAAAAGATAGCTTTTACTGGCAAGGGAAACTGGCTTTACTTATGTCATCAATCAGCTCTGTGTTAGAGAACCAGGATGCCTCTTGTATGAACTGTTAACACTTAACGCATTTCTAGCTGAATGGTTGGCTGGTTTTTAAGAGCTATTGACAACTATGCAATAACTGCAATTAAAATTCCATAATAAACTACAGTTTTAATCCCAAATACTAATCAAGTTCGGTGAGAGAACTGAAATTTCTTGATGACCAATGAGAACTGAAATTATCTTTATGGCTGTAAATTAATATATCAGACAGCTGTAAATCAGTATATCAGACTACTTGTTTGAATTGAGGTATTTTATAAAGAAATTGGAAGCATAGATCCTATTTTCAATATGATTTGAAGATCAGAGATGAAATCTTAGAAACTGAAGTAACTGTGAGCAGGTGTCTCATTAACACTTGACAATGTGGCTTGGATTACTTAAAGATATAGAAATGTGATGACATTTGAAGTAAAATTTAAAACGTATTTTTTCTTATAGCCATTTGACCGAAAGTGGTGTTTTCTGTGGGCCTATGTGCATTCTGGCATTTTCAAAGAAACCCAGAAAAACCTGACATGAAGTGGAAAGTTGAAGCACTGTGATTTCTTAAGTTAAAACAAAGTAGGCATTCTCCATGTATTGAAATATTTTATTTAAAAACAGATCCTTATAAGTGATAGAGTATCTTACAAAGATAAACATCTTAATTCTGTTGAAATGAATAGACCTAAGTGAAACTTTGTCGATAGCTGTGCTTAGCAAGATAGTGCTTTACTTTTTTGTTGTCTGGAGGGCTTTTTTCAATTCCTTTTTGGAAGAAGAATTTCATGGTCAAGTAGACAGACTGTATAATATTAAATATACAAAACCTTCCTGTCGTTTTCCCCTCTGCATGGACCTTTTCTGTAAGAGACTTTGCCGTGATTTGTCTTTTCAAGTTCCCATAATAAAGCATTGGCTAGTTTAATGATGAAAGTGAAGTTAGTGAGATTCAAATATTGTGAGCCTAATGGAATAATGGAAAAGATATTTGGAAACTTTCTCTAGAAAGAGAAAGGCTGTTGTACTGAAACAACTAAAAAAGCTTGGGCTTTTCAAAGAACTGCTAGGAGACAATATCTAATTGGGCTTTTCAAAGAACTGCTAGGAGACAAAAATATCTAGAGATAATTTTTTCTGATATATCAAGGAAATTCTAGGCTTTTGACCAAAACCACATATCAAAACAGTGGTGATGAACTAAACGGGACTGTGGCATGTGTTGTTTCGTAGTAAGCGCTAACCTGGAGGAGGAAGGAAATGGGGGCTGAGTCAGGGGACTAGCCTCTTCCTGTGGATGAGTACAGACCAGATTGATAGGGAAATGCAGATCAGCAGAGCTTGGGGGTTGGTATGTGAGCTATGAGAGCTGTTAATGCTGCATGTTTTAGAACTGTGTGTGGAGCTTGGGTAACCTGTCTCAATACTGAACCAGGCTGGTTATTTTCTAATTTCCTGGCTGTTTGTACCTGAAACTTGATTTTCTTGAACAGTACTTGGTCAGCAATATTAGTCACTACGCTAATAATTCTTGCTCAGCCTGGATAACATACCAAACCCTTTATAGCTTGTCTACCAAGATGTTTTTTCACTTGTCCCCTTTGCTCTTATTTATTTGAAGCACTGTCTTGATACCACTGCTACCCAGCAAATTTCATTTGAAGTACAGGGAGCACAAAATTTTGGACTGTGCATTACCATGAGAATATAACGTTAGACTTGTGGGAGCCAGATGTCTCACCTCAGTTCCCACGTGCTGGACCTCAGGAGGGAGGAAACCTCCTCTGCTGTCAACTCTGATGGAGTTAATAACATTCAAGTCCACCATCTAGCTTGTTACTGGGGATTCTAGCTATACCAGGGGATTTCTGACAAGGAGAGGAGGAGGGAATCTCCAGGTCAGACTGAATTTTTCAGACATCTCAATTTTATATTGCTACCTTACAAGGACTTTGATAGGATAGGGACCTTAAGTCGCTGTTACTGTACTTTATCACCTAACAACTTTTCTCAAAGCAGTGGACTTTCATTGCACTTTGCAGGTGCGGGCAAAAGGCTGGTATGGTGGTGAAACATGAGCCCTTATATAGCCCTGACTAAAGCAGTCCTAGGTAGATACTGTGACATGCACAAACTGCTTTCCACTCTGCAGCTCAGCCTAGCTCGGTTTTCCTGTTTCTGAACACAACTTAGTCATGCATGTTTGCACATTTTTATTAGTGATTAGTGGATAAATGTCTCTCCTGCTTAATCAGATACATGCTAAACCCTTCACTGACTTCATGACCTACATCACAGGTTTGTGTGCATGCACTAGGCTCGTTTTCATTGAAAGTCTGGCAATAGTACTGTGTGATGTACATCTGGCAGAATCCATGGGGCTCCTGGTATAAAGTGACATCAGTATGTACTTCGTACAAAAAATATTTGAAGTAACAATCATGTGACAGAATCATGAAGAGATATGGGTCTAAACCCACAAACATTCATGGTGTGTCCCTACATAGGTGTAGATCCATTTATTTTTACAGGCCTTGCTGCTGCTGACCTGAGCTACTTTTGTAAGGTTGTGGTCATCTTTGTTCTCAAAAGGAATGACATTCATTCCTGTGGTGGCAGTCAGTTTTCACTTGCTTGTGTAGAACAGTGAGTATGCATGTGTAAACATTTCAGAATGAAGTAACAGCTTTTTTTCCAGGTTCAGACTTAAATGGCTAAGCAAAATTTATCCTATTCTTTGTTTTAATCAGGCAATACTGAAGGATTTTGCTTTCTATCTATCTTATGCTGACTGACTGACCCATTTCAGGAACTGGTATAGCTTTGTGTTATGTTAAAACCAAGTTTAGTCTTTCTGGAAGCCCTCTGTATGCAGAGCAGTAGTTGAATTAGATCTTAAAATGAAGTAAATTAGTTTCTTTTAGCTGTTCCCTGGCTGTAGCTTGTCCATGTTTGGTTAGCTAGTTTCCTGCAAAAAGAACCTGTTCTCAGTTAGCATGCTGTTATGTTGATATTGCATAGGGCTGTTACATCATCATGTGACTGGAGGAAAATGCTCCTCTTTGACACATCTACAAAACTGAGATGGCACTTACCTAAATGAAATTAAACTGAAGGTCAGGTTCAGAATGTGCCACTCTTCCAGCCAAGTTGGACATCTCAGCTGTCCAGCCCAACCAGTAATTTTTAGGACTGGCATCTATGATGGTTTGTTAATCTGCTCTTAAAAGAGCAGGCTGAACTCCAGCTCAACTCAAATGCATATTTTCATTTCCATTTTAGTGAAGTTCAAAACACTTTTGGAGCAGCTGCATTCCTAAAACTTCAGGTCAGAGCTTCCTAATGAGAAATGGTCCTTTGGAGAAAAGTATCATCGCTTCTTTCCTGCTGCAGCATTGACTTGGTCTTTGAGAGTCACAGCATCTTTGAAGCAGATGTGCATCCTTGTTATCTCTTCTCTGTGCTTTCTTTTTGGAGCTTGACAAGGCATGCATCTGTCACGTTGCCTGCTGGAGGATAAATACAGTGGTGGAAATTTCCAGGGAAGTTCTGTAAAGGCTTTTGAAAGTGTGCTATAGTGCCCCCATCTAACAATTCTGTTGAGGATGTATGGGTTTATACACAGCAAGCCAGTGTATTTAGGAAAGAGGGGTAGTGTGTTGTGATTATAAGGTGAAAATCTGAGTATCTTATACAAAAAATAACCTTCCTAATATAGACTCCTGCAATTCCTGGTTATTTACCTGTGGAAAACTGCCAAGTCTTTCACAGATAACTTTGTTCTGGGGGAGAGAAATCAGTTCTGGGAGTGTTGTTACAGTTATTTAAAATAAGAGTTCTTTTTTATAATAAACAATGAAGTTAATGCACTGGGAGGACAGAGAGACCCCTTTGAGAGGTTTTTAAAATAGAAATAATGATACTGTAAAATAAATTATTATTACTGAATTTCTACTGTAATAGAAATAATGACTACTGTAAAAGCTGAAACAACTCTGGCATGTTTACTGCATGTAACAGCGGAAGGCTTTCAGAGTGCTGCTTGATTTCTGTTCTGGACTGCCTTTGGGAAAGTCACTTTCACGAGCATTGAGACCGCGTGTTAAGTGGATGGTCCAATGCAAGTACACATGGACCTCAGAACTCAGCTGAAGTGGCATGGCAGATGGTGCTGTTAGGTGAAGTTACTGATTTACCTTGATAAGAGGGAGCCAATTAAATTAGCATCACCAGGGTCTAGAGTACTAATGAAGGGAAAAGTTATAGCTTCTGCATTGGTTTTGTAACTTTCACAGTGAGAAGTCTGTAACTGTATCTTGAGTGTAAAACCAGCCACTTCCCAGTTCCCTCACAAGAAGAAAACAGTATTTCCAGGAACATTAATGGTTTTGAGGGTTTCTTGGTTTGTTTTAGATGCTTCTAATAGTTATTGTAACCTATTTGCAAGATGATCACATTGTAATTGTTAATTATAGAGGGGAGCAGTGTAGTTGTCTTTCTGTGGGCAGGATGCCGAGCCTTTTCTTTTTGAGAGTATATGTGGCAATCCAAGTAAGATCATCTGCTGAAGATGACTCTGGAATCAAAGATTAGGAAATGAAGATTTTTACAGTAAGTTGTCTACTGTCTTCAGATATTGGCATTTAGAATTTTGATTCTGGACACTGTTTCTTAACAATATCTTCAGAGTGCTCTATCAATTGCAAAACAGATGTTAGGATTTTAAGTGGTTTGTTTGGGATGTGTGTCAACCCAAGAGGGAGCAGTGGTGTGGTTCTTAACAGGGGACAATACAGGAAGGCTAGGAAGGTGGCACCCAGTTAGTTTATCAGACAGGTTCTTTTCTAGATTCAGCCTTTTGTTTAATTCATCCCTGGGCAGATGAACTGGGCTGAGAAGTAATTGGAAAATCATGATTTGGCATTGAAAAGAAGTAATTTCTTTTTGCATTTCTTCCACATGCACCTTAAACATTTGTGTGAGACTAAATTTTAATCCCTGTGACATGTCCCATTCTGCTGAGTGGCTTGAATTCCTGTTGGGGGGCTAAGGGGAAAAAATCTTGTCCCTAACATTTACAGCAGACTGATTTGTCTGCAGGGCTATGCACAGTCCTTGTAATTAAAAAGTTCAAGGCAAATGCCAAGTGGCTGCAGAACGTCTTTTTTTTTTTTTTTTTTTTGTATGGTGAAACATCTGTTTCCTCCTCATTTTGGAGATTTAATATGATTCTAGTGAAATCTCACTATGACTTGTGCCGCTTTTCAGTGAAGATGTTTCAAACGCCTACACGAAAACTAATTGCAGTTTCTGCCATTCACTGCCTCTATTAAAAAAAAAAAAAAAAGGAGTTTCAAAAAGTTTTGTGAGCTAAAATGGTAGTTGCCAGTCTGAGTTACACCTGCAATAGGAAGCTGTGTCATAAAGTATTGAAAATATGGAATTATTTGGCATTGGCCATGCCATATGTGCTGAGAGATTACTGCTGCTTTGAACGTGACTTTTGCCATTCGTTTCTGTCTTCAACTTGAAGAGGAAGGATAATGTGGAGCTCAGAGGGGAGATACATATACACATATACAGAGATATATTGTTCTGAGTCCCTTTCCTCTGTGCAAATTCTCAGTTTGGTTTTTGGGAGTCAAAAATTCAAGCTTGAAATATGTTGTCTTTTCTGTGCAGAGACAGATTTCCTGTATCTCTACAGTCCATTAAAAATCCAGATGCTGGTGAGTAACAGTGGTGGGTGCATACCATGCCAAATTTCAAATCAACCAACTTTCTTCTTTGCCACTCCCTATGGGTGCAGCACCCTCCATTGTGCAGAGCTGTTTACACAGTGCTTACTTACAGTGATGACAGAACCTGTTTCTGTGTTTAGAATATTTTTGGGCCCTGGCTCTTCGAAAACAAGTAAAAGGCACCTCTGTGCGCTGGGCTGACCTCTGGCTGGGCTAACAGGTCGAGCTGAGGTTGAAGATGGTTTTGCAAACAGAGGCTTTTTTAGAATTAATGTCCTTTTCCTCGGCTACCAGACTAACCACTGTGTATTCGTTAAAGCTTCTCTTTGCAAATAGACTAATACTACTTGGTGCAGCTGACTGCTGTGAAATACAGAGGTGTTTTTATCAGTTCCAGGAAAAAAACTGACATTTCAGTTTGTGTCCCCTTCATCTCAGGCTCTCTCAGTTGGTGTGAAACTGTGTAGGTCTGATGAAATCAACAGAACAGTTGTTAGGAGGAGTTACCATCCTTGGCTTTCTGGTACTGTCTGTGCAGCTGAGATGCCTTAGCTGTGACCACCTTCAGTGCTGACTTAAAATAATCTGCTTTTTTTGGCACGGACATGGGTTGGGACTGCTTTCACAAGCATGCCCATGAGATAGTACTACAGTAACAGCTGTATATTTGAATGTCAGTCACTGTAAAGCAATGCCACCAAAGCCACCAGTACAATTTAACAAGAAAGATCTAGCAACAGACAAGTAATGAGTGCTTGTTGTCAGGATGCTTCCAGTCATCATGAAGAAGGTGGAAATCCCCATGGCCTGAATTTCTTGTTATAACAATGCTGGTTCAAATGACAGAGTAGCTCCGTTAATTTACTGTCCTGAAGTGGGTTTAAATATGCATCTTTGATGGGTGAGATTACAAACCAAAAAACTAGGGAGAAAAAAAAAAGTACCCTGAAGAGACACCCAGTATGTTTTAGTGAAGATAGCTATATACATACACAGACATATATTTTAAGGTCAACATTTGAAGAGCTCTTTACCCAAAACTCGAATCTGTTGCAGGTTATAGAAGTGAAATTGTGTGTTTATCTAAGCCATTGAGATGTAATTTCAGTTTATACCATGTTAGCACAACTAATCCTTTCAGTGATGTTCAGCTTCTGCCAATTCAGTCAATGGACTAATTGTGTGAAGTGAAGCATACAAGCACAGCAGTGTGTTATGTACTACATCTCACCACTTCCTGACCCTGTCTCACTGCACACTACCTTCTTGCAGTCTTCTAGCCGTATCTGTTGTAGAGTTAGAAATGCCCAGATTAATTTTCCCTGCTTTGACAAGCTCCTTTACATTGCAGGAGGCCAGCTTTTATAGTGCATCCATAGGAAGCATCTCCACTACAGCCTTTCACCACACAGGAGACAGACTGAAGATGTAGGCAGTTGGCTAATGTGAAAGCAATGAAGAGGTGTTCTGAGGCTGACAGTGCTTTTTATAGTACGTGCATTTTCTGGGAAGGGCATAAGAAGGGAGATAAACAGGAGATGATTGTGGCAAGCTGAGAAGTAGCTGTAGCAGACCAAGGTGTTTCAAAGAGAAGATCACAACAAAAAGGTAAGGACATCAACTTCATCCTGTCCTTTTTCCTGCTGCTTGAATATTTTCTTCAACATGAACAATTCTTCCTTGGAAAATGCTGACATGCTCTGGAGAGTCCTATAAATAATAGCCATTCAGCATTACTTTGAGAAAAACACAGCAGTACTTTTATTGCTTACTCTAGCCCCCTCAATTCCTACTCTAAAAGTGTGGGGTTTTTTTCTAGAAGCTCTTCAGACTGATAAAATACTGATAACAGTTCAAAAATCAGAAATATCCCTACATAATTGCTGTATGTAGAGTAATAATCAAGACACAGGGTGGGGGAAGTCATGTAGCAATTGATAAAAAGTCCTGTAGAAGACTTTGACTCAAGATTAGAAATAACTGAAAATTCTGAAACTCTTAAACTGTTTTTACTGAAGGGTCTGCTGGCAAGGATGCGTGATTAAAAGGACTATGAATCTATTGTCAAAAGCAGTGTCAAGATGTCAGCATGCATCCAAGGGGAGGGTGTCAAGGGGTTAATTTGATTGTGTTTGAGTCTAACAATGCAGCATCACTGTGTAATCTAGAATGGTACTCAGCCTTGGCCTAAGTCTACTGTCAGCTGAATAAATGATGAAGTTCCTTGCATCAGCATGGATTTGGGCCAAAACTGAGGGATTTTGAAAATCACACTGGCAGTGTTCTCAGTGCAATTGTTTTAATGTAGCTTACAGCTAGATAAATATTTTTATTCAGTCATCTAATTTTTCTTTTCTGTTTCTAAGTATACTTGAGGAAGTCTTACTAAAAATAATAATGTTCCCAGTTTTAACTTCTCTTATTTTAAAAATACCTAAGACAGCTTTCCCTAAACCTTCTCTGTGGTCTTCAGTCCTGGGCAGAGAGCTTATGTGGGAAAGACAGTAGTACTGTACATTGTTGCAAGACTTTTTATAACGTTATCAGAAACAGAAGAGGGCCTTAAAATAATAACATAGTGTGCAATGGTGGCTGTCTCCTAGATGGAAACAAAGTTTCTCCTGATTTTGGATCTTGATCCAAATTAAGACTTGGTCCGAGTGCTTCTGAAAAAATTTTGGCCCTAGTTGTTTGGGTTTTGTGGGAGCATCTGGTAGGATATGTCAAACAATGTTAGTTGCATCAATTGGCCATGATAACAGTTTCTGGTTTCTTGGTTATCAAATTTCTGCTCCAAGTCAGGCTTCATATGTTCAAACAGTGTTTTGGAATAACATGCCTGGAGGCTGAAATGTATGCACTAGCTGTGGGACTGCCTGCCTTCAAAATTAGAGCTCTCCAAGAGCTGAGAATACTTGGAGGGCCATTGTTGCTCGAATGAACAGAGCACCTTAACATCTGACCAGAAAGTAACAGATGATGACTTCCTAATATTTCTAAAGCATGGCAGACTTTGAGGCCTGGACTAGTTTTTCACTGGCAATGGGCCAAGTCATGTTATTAAAATTAAATGTATGCATACAGGATTTCTCCCATAGGAGTCTTGGCACCTTTTGGGTTTTAGTACAAACACTTCACAACTGAGATCCGCCAGAGCAGCTGAGAAATGAGGTAAATTCTTACAACACTCTCAATGGTCTGGACTGAGTGACCAAATTCTAACATGCCTGAATGACTGTCCTTGTCATTTGTCTTTCAGGTGGCTCCATCAACCACCAGCTGATCACATTGCAGCAGCGTAGGTGTTGCCATGAGAATGAGGAGGTGTCCTGTCTACTTCACAGCTTGTCTTTTGGTCCTGCTGGGTAAACATCAGAGAGAGCCCAATACAGAGGCAGAGCACATGTTTTAAGAGAGCTGACAAGCCAGTTCCTGCACATACATGCATCTGTGTAAGAGTACTCCAAGTCCAGGGGCCTCTGTGGCACTGCATGGACATAAGAATTGTTGCATGCGTAGGGTTAGACTGTGCTTTTTGAGAGATGATGCTCCGACGAGGATTTTTTCTATTTCTTCCCCGACTTGTAGGCCTGCTGGTGGTGGCCTGTTGCTCAGTGTCTATTGTTTATATGTTGGCTTGCACACCCAAGGTTGACAACCAGCAGCTTGCCTTGCCCAGGGCGCACAGTCCAACTGTGAAGGAGGGATATGAAGCCATTCTGCAAGAGCAGGAAGAACAACACCGCAACTACATCATCAGCTTGAAGAAACAAATTGCCCAGCTGAAGGCTGAGCTCCAGCACAGGAGTGAGCAGCTTAAGAACGTGCAGGAGCAGTACCCAGACCCCTTGGACATTCGGCTTGACCACAGTAACCCAGAGAAGGCCCAGGCTAACCTGCTGGCTTTTCTCCGTTCCCAAATAGACAAAGCAGAGGTGCACAGCGGCGTTAAGCTGTCCACAGAGTATGCAGCCGTGCCTTTTGAGAGCTTTACCTTGCAGAAGGTGTACCAGCTGGAGACAGGGCTGACACGCCATCCAGAAGAGAAACCCGTAAGGAAGGATAAGCGAGATGAGTTGATAGAGGTGATCGAGTTAGCTGTTGGGAGTTTGAACAATCCAGAGGGGGACAGCAACGCAAAGCACCGTGTGTACACAGCTTCTGACTTTGTTGAAGGTTTGTATGCAGACAGCAGGTTGGAAGGTCCACATAGTGCTGGTGAGGGTTTCAGGTGTGACTGTTGCTGAGGGAGATGGGTGTTATCTCAGAGCACAGATGTTTGGGACAGTGCTAGTGCTATGATCCAGCAGGCACAACTGCAGAATGGCAGCTTTCCTGGGGAACAGAACTTTGTGACAGCAGAGCCTCCCAGTCTCTTGTGGTGACCACCAATGTGTACTCACAGCTCTCTAGTCATGCGCTTGCCTCAGAACTGACAAAGCAAGAAGTGAATGACCAGGCTGCAATCACAAATCTGTTACCAGTGTTAAGACTGACAACTGCAGTTTAAATCCAAACGCTAATATTACTCTTACTTCCACCTGAACAGCTCTGTCAGAGTGGCAAGATAGGTTTTAAGAGCAGCTGAGGAGCTCAGTAACTCAGTTGGTATCACCTGTAACTTCAAATGACTAGGAAAGCTTAGCCGTTACAGGGTGTCTCCTATACTGGGAGTGGTCCATCTTAGCCCTTGGATTCTAAAATAAGCTGAGCAGTCTTTGCTCTCACACATAATATTGAGACAGTAAAGTGTGGGTTTTTAAAGTGCCACTTTTAACAGCAACCAGTTTTTACTTCATGTCTTCTGTCACTAAATCCAAAGTACGTGCTTGTTTCCAGTTGGGCTGCTTTTTCCCAGCCAGCCACAGGCACCAGATGTGTTCCAGGAGTTGTGATGTCTCTGTGGTTGATATCTGTTCAGGTTAGCCCCTGCTGACAGCAGCTCTGAGTTAAAAGGGCAGGAACATGTGCGGCAGAAACATGATGTGACATAAGATTTCACAGATCTTGTTTCCAAGGGCCCATAACTGTTTTTCATTCAACAAGAGAGCTACATTTTTACTTGTAATATGGCTGTCCTAGTTTCACTTCCTAGGAACCGGCATGTTCCCTTCTTGTTGTTCAATAGTATTGTCTATAAGTGAGATTTAATCCACAGCTGACCTAGCTGAATTTCATATAGGAGGAAGAACTTGTCTTCCTCATCTTCAGGTGTTTGTGCTGCAGACTTAGAGGGCATGTGGGTAAGATGCCTACCTTTTATGGAGTGACTGCTCTAATGTGCTGAACACAAGCCGCCATGCTTATCTCACATCACTAGTGATTTTGCTGTGGATTGTTTTCTTCATCTGATATTTATGAATAGAGCAGAGCAAAATACATCCTCCGTGTGGTGGGGACAAACTATGGCTGTTGTGCAATGGCCGGTTGTTAATTTCTACTTTCTGTATATGTTTCTCCAGCAGTCGTGGTATCGAGAGACAGTAGGTTCTTGAGGTCATGCTGGGATATACCTGACAGTCAGACAGGTGCCTCCCACAGCAGGGGCATGAATTGTTTAGACAGACTGTGGAGATCTTGTTGAGGCAGGTCCTGGCTCCCCTCTGGTCCAGGCACTTCCTCCACACCAGTCAAATTCCTCATGCACAGAGGTGGCACTGATGCACAGACAGGGAACTGGGAAGTGCTGCTGGATGCCAGTATTTGAATGCATCGTGGAGGTACGTGCTTCCAGTCTCCTCCTTTCTGTTTGTTGTTCAGTGTATCATTTCAAAATATGCTTCTACTGTTTACTGTAGAAGCCAAACAGGCATGTATGACTGTTTGGCACCAGCTCTTTCGTGGGGAGAGGGTGAGGGGAAAGGAGATGTTTTCTTACCAGCTTTGCTTAATTTTCCATTAAAGTTACCCTTTTGCATAGAGCCTGCCTTCATGCACAATCAAGGGTCTTTGTCTGGGTACTAGTGCTGTCCTTGGGGAACAAAACAGAATCTGGTGTCCGGAAAGGCATGGGGAAGGGACGCACACTGCAGTGCTGGTCTGTGGAGGTTATTCATGCACTAATGGCCTTGCTGGCTTTCACATACATGGTGAAGTACTCCAGAGGGAGGAAGCCCTGCACATAACTTGGAGATCAAGAAACTGGAGCCCTGTGTACAGCTCAGTCTCAGCTCAAGAAACCTTCCTTGTGTCCTCCCCGGCAGGGCAGGCCTTTGGTTCTGTAGGGGCAAGGTAAGAAATTCTCATTCTTACTCAGCAGTGCAAACTGATTTGTTTGCAAATGCAGGGATCCATGCATCAGGGTTGTAAACAAAGAGCTGACTAGGCAGATTTCCCTGCAGAGTTCTTTTGAAAGTCTCTGTCATCTCTTCTCAGTCTCTTTCCCCCATCCTCCATTCTCTGAGAACATCCAAAACTGTGGATCAAAGCACAAACAAATCATTGCTCTGTATAACTTGAGCAGAAGAGAGGACTGAGTTTTCTATTCCAGTTGTACATTTCAAGTATGGTTTGAACTCAGAACTTATTTTGGGGACAGTGCTCTGCAGGTGCCACTGCCTACACAACAAGTTAGTAACAGGCTGGATTCCATGGCAGCTTCTGGCAGCTTTGTACCAATCCAGCAACACAGCAACTGTGAGTGGTGTTACCAGCCAGCAAAGCCAGCTGTTTTCATTTTCTGGAACTGCCCAGGGTAGCTGGAGCTTTCTGGGAGGTGTGGCTTAGGTCTGCACTGGGTAGTACCCTCAATCCTGTAAGCTTTTTGTCTTCCAGCTGCTTTAGCAGTAACAGCACGCAAAAGCTGTATGCATCTCATATGTTAAAGGTGGGCTACTGCCCTCATCTTAAGGTTGAGCAGGTGGAGGGATGTACTGAAATGAAAATCAGGTAATTGGGGTCAGAGACAGAATGCAAAACCTGAACGGCTGCCCTTGATACGTGAGACTTGTGTCTTTGTTGCTGCCCTGCTCAGCAAAGCCTATGACACTGGCTTTACTCAAGCATGTTGCTGATCCTGAGTCTTACTAGCATATAGAGTGATACAAGTTATTCTTGTTTGTTTTGGGCCTCTTCTGTGGATTTTTCTGTTCTTGTGGGTCACATCTGGTATCTGCTATCAGTATTAGTTCATTACTAACATTCCAACAGGCAGGGTGGTGGTGAGTGCAATAAATTTGATTAGGGTCTGGATGTCTTCCTCTTTTCCATTTTGTGCCTTTATTCTTGTCTTTGCAGAGGGAAAATATTTCTTCAAACATTTCTTACATTTAGGGAGAATCGTTTTGTCTCTGTGGCTGGGATCTCTTAAAATAAGTGTTGCATCCTCTGCAGTTTCTAGACAGAACCACTTGTGCGTGGGAATTAGACTGTGACCCTAGTATCTTACATCTGAGCTAAACTCCTTCTCAGCAGATTTGCTGTTACATGAAATTTGGATAGAATTCTCAGACAGTTCTCCTTCCAGGAGACATGTGGTGGAATTTTCCATTTTTTCTTATTCAAAACTAGGAGAACCACACCTTCTCCCTGGGGCCCGAAACGTATCCGTCTGGCTGCTGTTCTGCTTGTTTCTTCACAGAGGCACTTGAGCTGTTCAGCTGCTATAATCCTCCCCTCTCCCCCTTATTCCTTCCACTTGTATACCAAGTTCAGTGGTTTTCTGCCACGAGGAGTTAGTAAGAAACAGCATGGAAAAGATGAGAAATTTCTGTGTATTATAAGCAGGCAAAGGAATTTTCTGTTTCCAATAGAAAGCCAGTTGCTCAGTGGGCAGAATAACAGCTCTGGTCATTAATTTATGTAAATGGCAGCAAAGCTGAATAGATTGGGAAGTAATTCATTTTCTCAAAGATGGAGATGATAATTTGGAATTTTTATTCCAATATTTCACTGACAAGCCTGAGTAGTGTGTTCCATAAGTGAATGTAATCACTGTCTGGTGATATTCTTTCCCAACAGGAACAGTTCCAAAAAATCCCCGATTGCTTCAGAAATGCCCTGCCATGGCACTGTCAAATATGCTGTATCATAAGTTTTCCTACCTAAAGTATGTGGCTGTCTAGTGACTGGCATTTTAAATAAGGTCTTGGAGACAAATGAAGAGGAATAGCTTTGCTTTCTCAAATTGATAGCTACTGGTGGTGGGCTACCTGATGCAGTTTTGCCCTGGAAGCTTATTGGGAGAAAGGGTGATGCTCTTCTTTAAAGGATAAGGTGTTGTATTTTACTGCATGTGTAGTGAGATGACCACCATAATATTGAGTTAAAATGGGGACAATGAATGCTGGTAGATCCTAATAGTGGTTCCTACAACGTCCAATAGAATATAAGTAGTGAGCACAGGTCCAGGGAGTGTTTCTGTTAATAGTGGAAGACCTGAAACATATGATCTGTTCTGTGGAACGGCCTAAAATTGTCATCTACTCAACAGTGTTTTGTTAAGGTTGCATGGCTGTTGGCTAGTTATCAGTTCCACGTGTCTGAAACTTGTTTGCCTGCCTTGTTGAATAGAGATCAGGTATAGAGAGCCCTGGGAATTGCTGCCCTGAAGACTGGACACTTACAGCGCTTTAGTCAACCCTTCAGCCCAGATGTGGTTTTGCTTCTCACTTGCCCTTTTACTTCATTTCAGCACCTGTGTCTCTGCTGATCCAAAGCTCCTGTTCACTTTTTTACGTTAGGTTTCCAAAGGCTTTGACTTTTCTCCTTGTTTCTGAAAGGAATGGTGCATATTCTGAAATGCAGCTGCTGTAATGGAAGCAATAGATGATCAATTAACCTTCTTTTATAGTGAACATCTACCCTTTCCGAGGCTTTCATTTCAGGAAAAACGTTTTCAGGAAAAGGTTTTTTGTTTTACTTTTTTGAGACTACTTTTTTCCCCTCCTTGTAGCTCATCTCTTAGAAATGAGGCTGCTTGATGATCTTTCTGTATCATAATAAGTCCTGATGGCACAAGTGAAGTAGCACCTTTGGAAATGAAAAAATCTTGTGAAAGGCAGGATGTTCTGCTGGGCGAGTCCCCAGACTGACTCAAGACATTCAGGCTCATTTCCAAGGCTCACTGCCTAACCTTGGGCAAATCACTTTGTTCTCTGCTTCGAAGATATTTTAAAAAGGAAAGAAGATACTTCAAAAAGGAAAACAAATGGTTTAAATGTGCGTCAAGAATAACCGTATTTAATTACATGCATTAAACTTGCATACAGTTCTCTTCAAGATGGTATGTGAGGATTATAAATTCTTGGATTACCATTTTGTGCAAGGGAACCTTGCCTTCACCTAAGTTGCTTGTTTTTAGCTGTAGTAGAAGTTCTCAACAAGAACAAAACTGCAGAGTTAGAAGCAGCCTCTGTTGATGTGTGTATAGCACTAGGAGGGACACCTTGGGTCACAATGTACTTTCTGCTCTGAAGGTGTTTCTTGCTTATTTGGCAAAGCTTCCTTTATTCCACAAATGGGCTACATATCTCTGGGGAAGTGGAGTCATTGTTTCTTGTCTGGAGTAGAAAAGGGTGTGGAAGCAAAGACTTTGAGATGTTGCATGGCAGATACTATTAAATTGGTTAATTTAATTTGGGTCTTTGTTATGAAAAATGTCACTTTGCTGTCAAACATGTGAAACAGTCCTATGTATTTCTCTCTAGAGAAAATGCAAATCAGATTTAATATAGATTTCTGTTCAGTTTAATGTCAAAAGGCTACCTTAACCTTCCACAATACTAACTTCCTTGGCAAGACTTGTGTTCAAAAAGTGCCTGAGTAAATGAGCGCTCCCAGCAACACACTTGGACCATCAGCAGGCTCTCTGTAAGAATAAATGGGTGAGCAGAATTCAAAGGTGCAGATTTCCATTCTCTGGCCACCAGGAGAAGGAAATGCAGGGACTATTAGGTCACCATTCAGATGATCTCAAGTGCAGGCTCAAGTTCAGTCACAGATGTAGTTCATGGTCTGCACCTTGGGCAGACTGTATCGAAAAAGCTAGGGGAATTCAAGGGCACGGCTTTAAAAGACTAGCAGTACAAGAATGATGGAACTGCTGTCTCACTAGATTAATCCATTATGCTGGAGGCAGGATTGGAGTATTTGTTGAATCAGCTTATATTAAAAATAAAACATGAAGTGAATAACAGATCAGTAAATCTGCATATAGTATTAACCAACTGAAGTGTTCATTAAAAATAAAACACTTATGGAGTGATAGTGAAGATAAGAGAGTGCACAGAACCTGGCCAGATAAAATCACACCTCATTAATCTTTCAGATGTTCTGGGCATACCAATGTAAAAGCTACAATACAAGATTAAGAGCTTATGTTACGCTGCTGTACAAAGAAACCTTTGACCCAGACCTTCACAAGAATTATAGGCAGAACTGTCAGTCTATGGGTTAGATGCACAGCGATGTTACATATCAAGGAATGACTAAGAATTTAAAAAAAAAAAACAAAAACAAACAAAACCCCAAAAACCAGTATTTTCATCAAGCTGTCCTTCAAAACCAGTTGGGGAGAGAAAAAAAGAAGAAACAAGTCAAGCGTAGGAGTTTTTTTCCAGACATATTTTGCTTGTCTCTTGAGTTTCTGTAAGCAATGGAAGACAATGCAACTATACTCTTCTACTGATGAAGTTGTTAGGATATTTACAGTGGTTTAACAAGTAGTTAGAATTAACATTTAATTATTCCTTCTTAAACCTAACAGATCAAACTATGAAAAAGCTTTATAGAATCAGAGAATCTTTTACGTTGGAAAAAGACCTTTAAGATCATCAAGTCCAACCATTAACCCAGGACTGCCAAGTCCGCCACTAAACCATGTCCTTAAGCACTGCATCTTATGTGTTTTTTAAACACTTCTAGGAGTGGTGAGTCCACAATCTCCCTGGGCAGCCTGTTCCAATGCTTCACCACCCTTTCAGTGAAGAAAGTTTTCCTAATATGCAATCTAAACCTCCCCTGGTGCAACTTGAGGCCATTTCCTCTTGTCCTATTGCTTGTTATGTGGGAGAAGAGACCAACCCCCACCTGTCTACAACCTCCTTTTAGGCAGTTGTAGAGAGCAATAAGGTCCCCCCTGAGCCTCCTGTTCTCCAGACTAAACAACCCCAGTTCCTTCAGCTGCCTTTCATAAGACTTGTGCTCTAGACCCTTCACCAGCCTCGTTTTCCTTCTCTGGACACGCTCCAGCATCAAAATGTCCCTCTTGCAGTGGCCCAAAACTGAACACAGTATTTGAAGTGTGGCCTCACCAGTGCCGACTACAGGGGAACGACCACTGCCCTAGTCCTGCTGGCCACACTGTTTTGGATACAAGTCAGGATGCTGTTGGCCTCCTTGGCCACCTGGGCACACTGGACACACACACTGCTGGCTCATGTTCAGCCGGCTGTCAGCCAGCACCTCCAGGTCCTTTTCCCCCGGGCAGCTTTCCAGCCGCTCTGCCCCAAGCCTGTAGCGCTGTGTGGGGTTGGTGTGACCCAAGTGCAGGACCTGGCACTTCTCCTTGTTGAACTCCATAGAGTTGGCCTTGGCCCCGCTGTCCAGCCTGACCTCTGCGGAGCCTTCCTACCCTCAAGCAGATCAACACTCCTCTGTAACTTGGTGTCATCTACAAACTTACTGATGGTGCACTTGATCCCTCTGTCCAGATCGTTGATAAAGTTGTTAAACAGGACTGGCCCCAGTACTGAGCCCTGGGGAATGCTGCTTGTGTCCAGACACCAGCTGGAAGTAACTCCATTCACCACCACTCCTTGGGCTCAGCCACCCAGCCAGCTTTTAACCCAGCACAGAGTACATCTAAGCTATGAGCAGCCAGTTTCTCCAAGAGAATGCGGTGGGAGATGGTGTCAAAGGCTTTCCTAAGGTCTAAGTAGACAACATCCACAGCCTTTCCCTCATCCACTAGGCAGGTCATCTTGTCATAGAAGGAGATCAGGTTTGTCAGGCAGGACCTGCCTTTCATAACCCCACGCTGGCTGGGACTGATCCCCTGGTTGTCCTGCATGTGCTGCATGATGGCACTCAGGCTGGTCTGCTCCATAACCTTCCCCAGCACTGAGGCCAGGCTGACAGGCCTGTAGCTCCCTGGATCCTCCTTCCTGCCCTTTTTGTAGATGGGTGTCACACTGGCTAACCTCCAGTCTTCTGGGACCTCCCCAGTTAGCCAGGACTGCTGATAAATGATGGAGAGTGGCTTGGTGAGCTCCTCCACCAGCTCCCTCAGTACCCCCGGGTGGATCCCATCTGGCTCCATAGACCTATTCATGTCTAAGTGAAGCAGCAGGTCACTAACTGTTTCCTCCTGGGCTGTGGGGATTTCATTCTGCTCCTCGTCTCTGCCTTCCAGCTCAGGGGGCTGAGTACCCAGAGGGTACTTGCTGGTCTTGCTGTTAAAGACTGAGGCAAAGAAAGCATTAAGTACCTCAGCCTTTTCCTGGTGGTAATGTTCCCCCCCCACCCCCAGCATCCAGGAAAGGATGCACGTTATCCTTGGCCCTCCTTTTGTTTCTAATGTATTTGTAAAAACATTTTTCGTTACCTTTTATGGCAGCAACCAGCCCAGGTTCTAGCTGGCTTTTCACCTCTGATCTTTGCCCTGCATAAGCTTGTGACATCCTTACAGTCCTCCGGAGCTGCCTGCCCCTTCTGCCAAAGGTGCCAGACTCTCCTTCTTCCCCTGAGTTCCAGCCAGAGCTCTCTGTTCAGCCAGGCCAGTCTTCCCCGCCGGCTCATCCTTCTGCACATGGGGACGACCTGCTGCTGTGCCTGTAAGACTTCCTTGGAGAACGTGCAGCCTTCCTGGTGCCCTCGGCCCTTCAGGACTGCCTCCCAAGGGACAGTCAACCAGGCTCCTAAACGGGCCAGAGTTGCCCCCCTGGAAGTCCAAAGTGGATTTCGCTGACCCCCCTCCTTACTTCTCTGAGAGTCAAAAACTCTGTCATCTCATGGTCACTGTGCCCAGGATGTCCTTTGACCACCACATCGAACCCGAGTCCTTCCCTGTTTGTAAACAGCAGGTCCCGCGGGGCATCCCCCTGGCTGACTCCCTGACTGGCTGTGCAGGGCTGGCGATCGTGAGACTTCTCCCAGCTGCTTGTGGAATATTTCATCTGTCTCTTCATCCTGGGTGGGTGGCCCATAACAGATTCCCAACAGATTATTTCAGTATGCACTGTAGGGACTGAAGTGTCATTTAGAGGGGGTAAAACCTATAGCCTTTTTGCCAACTTAATTTCATTTAAGGTATCAGAATAGTGTTTTGGCGGGGCATGACCAATACTTTTATAGTTCATGCCAGCCCTCAGCATGGGACCAATTTTACTCATCAAGTATGTTAAAAGTTTATTCCATAAAGGAAATAAGTATATGCTTGTATGAATTAAATATCCCTGAAGACTGTCTAATGCAGGATTGTGCCCTGGGTCTAACCTCTGACAAAGTCCATAGTGTCGTCCTTGCAGACCATTCCTTGTGCAGGACTGGGCATCGTTGCCACAAAGGAAATAAAAGTCCCTTGAAAACTGAGTAACAGGAGAGTTTTTTTCCTGATTGGCAGTGGGTGAAGTTGATGGCTGCTGGGGCCTGGTTACATAGTTTTATTAGGGGACTTTCCACAGAACCTCCCAGAGAGGAGGAAATGAATGTGCTCATCAGGAAATTGCTTTTCTGGGAGATGGCCTAATAATTCATATTGCAGAGAGGTAGGCTGCCTTTCGCAGTCTCTCTTCATCACCATTACCATGCATGCCTGCAGTGTGCAGTTGGAGCAGTCTGAAAAATAAGGACAGTATGTCTGCTGGGTTATTCTGAGTGTGAGCAATTGGTAACCTTCAGGGGTTTGCAACTCAGCCAAGCCTAGGAATGTGCCTGTAAGAATACCAAATAGCTCCTGCAACCCAGGGCTGTGTCCCTGCCAGAGTGACAGCCTCCTTCAAGTGGTGGCACATTGTGTGCTGGCTTAAAAGTAAGTACCTCATGCCTCTTCTGCCTTTTCAGCTTAGGTGTAACACATGATAACTGCACCTTTTTTTTCCCCAGAAGCCCAACTTTAATCCAAAACCTCTTCTCTTTTGTTTTCACAAAGGGATCTACCGCACAGAAAAAGACAAAGGCACATTGTATGAGCTGTCTTTCAAAGGAGACACAAAACATCAGTTCAAGAAGATTGTTTTATTCCGGCCATTTGGTCCTGTAATGAAAGTGAAACATGAAAATGTCAATATGGCTGACACACTCATTAATGTCATCGTGCCATTGGCCAAGAGAGCCAGCAAATTTCGGCAATTCATGCAGAATTTCAGGTGGGTTTCCGTTCCAGTGCTGCCTTTGCTTTTTCTTGCTTGGAAAGATGCAATTTCAGGAGTTATTAAGGCCTCACTCAGTAAAAATCATGTTACTTTCACATAACGTTTCATTGTGCCACTAAGTAATTTTTAAGATTATAGAGACTGAAAGGCATTTGGCTGCTTAATGCATTGTGATTAGCAGTAAAAGCAATTATATTCCTGTCATCAGGATTTCTGGTTTGTATGTACCTGGCTTATGTGTCTCAGTCTGTTTTGTTGGGGCACATGTGACTGTGGCAACATGAGAATTTACTGCCATTAGCTGTAAAGCAACATTTCTAAGGAAAAAGGGAATTAGTGCTTCCAGACACTTTGCCAAGGCCTATTAGTGAAAAAATTAAGGCAGTAAAAGGCAAGAAGGAAATGTATTTGAACAACAGAAATAGTTGCTTTTAAATTTATTTTATTTTTCAGCACGGAGATGATGTTTGGAGAGAGAATGTAATTGAGATGTAGTTTAAATAGCTGCCCAGAAAAGACTGTTAGCAACAGATACTGACTTTTACAATTGGATTTGTTTTGCCTAATTACAGCCACCTAAAAATAGGCTCCTTGTCTAAATTAGCCATCTGATAGACGCTTGGTTTAAGATGGGAGAAATTACCCTCTGGTCATGCTGATTTCTCTGCTGATTATAGATGAACCCTTGCTGACTAAACTTTGTGGAAGTGAGGCATGATGTCTAGCATTTGTTCAGATTAGTCCTACCCTTAGGCTACTGGCTTGATCTCTGGTTGATACTCAGATTTTAGTAAATGTTTCATAGCAGAATGCCAAAGATCCTCTGGAATATCTGTTACAAAAAATGAAGGTTAACAGGTAGGGTATGTATAGCTTCTTTAAAATTCCCCTTCTCATATTCTCCTAAGTGCTGGAGTTACTGCTGAGCTGGATGGGCTGTTTTAACAGAGTCCTCCTATTAATATAACAAACACTACTTAGAGAGTTTTTTCCTAATCTGCCTGAAAGATAGTCTTCTGTCCCATCTGACAAGAGGCAGTGAGCCCTTTTATCAGGACCAGGATCTCTGTCAGTGAATTGTGCCCTCAGGAATGCCTTCCAAGGTTCACCCTACTCTGCCTTCCCCAGTAGGTGCAGGTTATTGAAGAAAACTATCTTCTGGGACAAGTCACAAATTTGTCTCTATTCTCTAGGGAAATGGGCATGCAGCAGGATGGGAGAATTCACCTCACTGTAGTTTACTTCGGGAAAGAACAAATGAATGAAGTCAAATCAATACTTGAAAATACCTCCAAGTAAGTACCTAAATAGGTGACGTGCTGTTCATGCACAGGAATTGTACCATGAATTGGAGACCAGGTAGCTGTCCAAACTCATAGTTGTGCCACAAAGTTCTAAACTGTACTGGAGAAAACAGCTTGCTTTCTTTTGTGTCAGATAAAAATGGTGTTACCCTGAGCCCCATATCTGTGGTTTTGTGATGTTGGTTTTTAGAACCGCAGAGATTTTACTGAATTTGCTTCTGTGCAGCTTGCTTTCTTTTTTTTTTTTTTTTCACACTGGTAACTTCTTTAGTGCTTTTGAAAGTGGCTTAACTGTTAGGACTGAAAGTTGACTTCCAAAGGCAGGTGCAGACTGGTAGAGCACAAGGAACTAGATGCTTTTGGCCAGGTTTGGTCTATCGTGTTTGCTTGCATAGCTGTGTTGTCAAGATCATGTGGCAATGTAGCCTTTTGTTATCATCTCCACGTGGGAAGAAGACCCTTGTATAGATACAGTAGTACAACCACAGGTATGTTATATTTGCCTACTAAAGAT
Source organism: Falco rusticolus (assembly GCF_015220075.1). Classification (NCBI taxonomy): domain Eukaryota; kingdom Metazoa; phylum Chordata; class Aves; order Falconiformes; family Falconidae; genus Falco; species Falco rusticolus. Next base: position 60,705,202 of record NC_051187.1, read on the forward strand.
ATTTTTGTCCATCTAAGCCTTGTGGGGATTTTTGTGATGTGTGCCCGAAAAATGTCTGTGATAGAAATGCTAGCATAGGAGTGCACAAATCCAGCTTTGAATGTAGATATAGTGGAAATCTCAAGACTAGAAGAGGACATGTCTTCCCTCAAACTGCTCTCTGTGAGACTATGGATTTCTAGGTGAATTGTTTCATATTGGGTTCCTGCCCCACCCTTCTATTAACACCTGGAAGGACAGGGTAAGTTGCTGAATATTTTCCTTCTTCTAGGTCAGCCAACTTCAAGAACTTCACCTTCATCCAGCTGAATGAAGAATTTTCCAGGGGCAAAGGATTAGATGTTGGTGCTCGATTTTGGAAAGGAAACAATGTTGTTCTCTTTTTTTGTGACGTGGACATATACTTCACAGCTGAATTCCTGAACTCCTGTAGATTGAACACACAGCCAGGTACTGATACTCATGAAGTGTATTATCTTTCAACAGGTTTTTACCTATTGTGTAACAGCCTTCACCAGAGTATTCTCGCCTTTGAGTTGGTAACGAAACTGCTGTAGATCATTCTTGAAACTCACAGGACTAATTAAGACATGTATAAAAATTCCATTGCTGGTTGGCTTTTGAAAAGTTATGACGCTCCCGCTCCCACTGTGATTGAATTTCTTGCCTTCAGCACCGGTGCTTTCTGAAACAGGATCTTTTGTTAATTATATCCTTATATTCACATTCTCATGCAAAGAACATAGGCTCAGTCCAAAACAAGTGTGACTTTGTCTGGATTTGGTCTGGCCTAGACAGCATCTTGTGTGAGAGAGAAGTGTGTTCTATACAGTTTTTAAAAAAAATAACCAATTGTCATTTCCAGGGAAGAAGGTGTTTTATCCTGTTCTCTTCAGCCAGTATAACCCCAGTATAATTTATGGCCACCATGATTCCATCCCATCTTTAGAACAGCAGCTGGTAAGTACATGCTTCTCTGAATGTCTGCTTTTATTTGGACACAGTATTTTTTAAAGGTACTTGTGCTCTTGAGTAGCATTTCCGTATTCCTTGTGCACAGTGACTACCACACAGGCAGTGTCACACAGCAGTCACCTTACTGTGAGTTCTTGCAGTTAAGTATCTCAGGGAGGTATCTTAGTACCATTTATTTTAACCCTGGTTTGGTGTTTTATACATGGAAACTAAGAATTTAAACTGTGTCTGCTTCTCTACCAGAAGGGGTTTTCTAATTAGCAAACAATTCCTCCATGGTTTGCCGTCTTGGGATCATAGTCCCTGATCTTGCTCTCATGTCTTCCTTGCACTGAATAGTTTTTTTGCTTGCATCTTGAAGAGCTGACATTTGTAAAAAGCATAGTTACCCTTAGAAAGTCAGTGAAAACAGAATACTGGGGACTGTCACAGTTATTCCCCCACTTGAACACTTACAATGGCTTTTCCCATCCCACAGTTCATGACTAAACTTTCTGAAGCGTACCACATTGTCTCAGAGTCAAATGACATTTTTGGAGCTGCCCCTTCTGGCTTTAATCTGGCATGGATATAACACAGCATAACTCCACTGATTTCCATCTCACCTGCTTATCTTTGATATGAGAACAAAGATTTGTAAAACCATCACCATAAGACATAAGATTAAAAATCTAGTTGGACCCAGGTGAATCTCCTTGATGAAGAGGAAGCTGTTGTGAGGAAGAAGCAGAGTACGCAGACTAGAGGTTCAGATCAGTGCTAGTGGCAGAGCTATTGCTATTGCTTGGCATTGCTGCAGATGCTATTCTCCATTCTCTTGTGCTGTGGCATTGCATTGTCTTGAAGCTGAAGGAGTGATCCAAGTGGTGGCTTTCCATTTATCCACACCCTCCACACTCGCTTCTCTCCAGAGTCAGCAGGTCACAGGTCTCTTCCCGCTAGTTCTGTTAAGTGGCTGAATTTTCAAATTGAAGCATCAGCCAACTATGCAGTTTCATTCAGTTCCTCTGGGTCAGGTCCCAGCCTGCCACAGCTGCCCCTCTTACTGCCAGGCACTGCACCTGTCAGGGTTCATCCTGTCCCAGGCTGTACACTGTCCCCAGAGCATCCCAGCTTTGATTGTTGTTCTCAGTAGGTAAAAATTAGGGGTGTTGTGAGCCCAGCAACAGTCACAGCTGAAGAAAATCACTAGGGGTCTGAGTCCAGTCTTCTGTCATCTCTACCCTCACCTTGTGCAGTCACTCTAGAAAAATCAAGAATGAGAGTTTGAAAAGTCCATTCAAAATATTTTTTTGTCTACCGCTCCCTGTGTTATCCAACAGGTAACTAGAAAGTCTGTTACTGAAGAGTCTGGAAAATCCTTTCTGTTGTGGGTTGTTGTTTTTCTCTTGAGGAGACATGTTCTGATAATACCATGGGATTTATATTAGCTCTTCTCTCTCTGATGAGAGCCCATCAGGGATCCTTAGGCTTGTAAGCACTGTGCTTAGGAAATGAAACAGAGTTTAGCTCTCAAGCTAGCATAAATTCCACAAAGTATATTATCAGGATTTTGCAAATAGTTATAGCTAATATTTGAATCATAAAATATGATGCTTATGTCAGAAAAGCTTCTTGGTTTAAATTAGTACTGCCAATCTCATTTTTATGTACATTTTTATATTTTCAGCCCACATTAGTTCTCAGGCATGAGGCCAGATCTGTGCCATTAAAACAAGACAGTGTTAGGTCTCTGTCTTGGTACTCAAGCTGCTGAGAAAAAATGCCTTCAGAAATCTTTGAAATAATTTGATTTGTGCAGCAGCCACTTGCAGTAATGGGAAATAATAATGCTAATGCATAGAAGTAGCTTACTGTAAGGGCATCATCATGGGGATTTCTTAGTACAGACCTGAAAGATGCAGTCTTGTTTCCTTTTAATTGGTTTTTGCAGTGGCTTTGCTTTTTCAAGGAAAGGAGAAATGAGAAATGAGAAAAGAGAAAAGAGAGAGCAATGCGAGCAGTAAAATGAAAAAAAGACATTGGAGTGTCAAGGGTTATGAACAAAAAGGGAAGGCATGAACAAGAAATCAGGAGAGACTATTTTGGAAAAGAATTTTTTGGTAAAGGTAACACTGGGATTTGTAAATCTAGAAACGGAAATTCTGTCTCCTCATCTTCGTAACTTTGTCACAAATGAAGCCAAATTTTTCAAAATAGCTGCCAAGGGGTAGGTTTGTAACCAGACCTTCAAAAGTGTGAAGTACTGCTGACTTGCTTAAAGGATTTAAATACCTGTCCCTGTCCCTTGAAACTCGCGGATGGCTCACCAGGTCACTCTCAAGTCACTCACGTGGCTTAGGACCTTAGGGATCTGTACTTGGATATCTGCTTTTGAAATTGACAGCCATGGTTTCTCACTGCTCTGATTTTCTATCTGTAATACATCATGTTTTCATGGTCCATCTCAATAATGTAGACTGAACATTCATTATTACAAAGGCTTTTATGGGATGTATATCTCCACCTAACATTTCTGGACATCAAGTTTAGCTGATTTAGCAGTTCTGTAATGGAGAACTAGTCTTACCGCTTTCCTAATTTTTGTCAAAATTAAGGTAATCAAAAAGCTGTCGGCTATGCAATCAGGTTAGAACCACTGTTTTCTTCCAGAGCTCTTGTGGTCCACAATCCAGATACCACCGTCTCCTCTACAGCAGAGTCTGGCTTCCCTGGTTTACCACTATGTTTCTTACATTGGATTGTTAGCAGAAACTAACAATTTTGGATTTGCCTGTGAAGAAGCAAACTCCAGAGAGTGATGTGATATTGCTCCACTTGATTTACAACAGCAGGAGTGGAACGAAACCTGATAGTTCTGTATCAAGGGAGTTTATCCATGCTAGGTAATGATGCGGCTGTTTTTGGGGGGCAGAAACAGGCAATGAATATCTACAAAAACTGTTTCAGGATCAGCCATGGATTTACATAGGGAAGAATAAGAGGGAAGTTGCTCCTATTTCTGACCACGTTCAGGGACTTCTGTGCTGCTCACACTGAAAACATTTCTGCTCCCATATAAACATTCCTTTGCCTCCTTGCAGGTTATTAAAAAAGAAACTGGATTTTGGAGAGACTTTGGTTTTGGGATGACTTGCCAGTACAGATCTGATTTTATCAATATAGGTAAGAAAAATACACTCCAATATGTCTGCCTTTTTACTGAAACATACCAAATTGTTATCAGCTTCCCTTTCCTTGGCCAGTGTGTCTGTGGCTCTAATTTGCAGCAGTGCTCTGGTTAGGTGTTCAGACTATTTGTAGGTGCCATAGAGGTTACCAGAATCCAAGCACTGCTCAGCACAAATAAAGCAATTTTGCCTAGTAGTGAAAGATTTGAAACTAAGAAATTTCAGAACTTTGATGTTGGCAGAAAACATAGCTGGTTTAGAGGGCTGACCGGAGCCAGAGAACAGCTGTAGTGCAATTAATAGCATTGAGTTTACTAGTACATATTTCTAGTTCTGTTTTGGATTTTGTTTATGTCAGGTGGCTTTGATCTGGACATTAAAGGCTGGGGTGGTGAAGATGTACATCTGTACCGCAAATACCTTCACAGCAACCTCATTGTGATCCGAACACCTGTCAGGGGTCTCTTCCATCTGTGGCATGAAAAGCAATGTCTGGATGAGCTAACCCCAGAGCAGTACAAAATGTGCATGCAGTCCAAGGCCATGAATGAAGCTTCTCACGGACAGCTTGGGATGCTTGTTTTCAAACAAGAGGTTGAGACACACCTGCACAGACAGAAACTGAGCAGTAAGAAGACATGAAGCCAGAAAGTGAGGCAAAAAGCCTCTGAATTGGACTGTAGTTTTTTCTTGAAGAGTTGCTAACAAGAAAAGACGAGATGAGACTGAAAGAGGGCGGAGAATCCAGCAGGATGGTAGCAAAAGAAAGATGAGGGAAAGTGCTTCTCCTCCCTTCTTCTGTTTTTTTTCCTTAATTGGGCTTTTAAATACTCCCTCAGCCTGACCGTTCAGCACTTGCTTCTCGGGAAGACTTGAACACTTGATGGGATTCAAGGTCACAGAGACAATGAACATTACAGTGTGGTATTCACAGTAACGAATGGGTGTGCTCTTCTGACAAAATGTTTGTAAGATGTGTACAGTTATTTAAAGGATTGACCCTTTGGTGGGCCAATAATAATGAGTTATTTTTTACATCTAATCTGACATGTAAAAAGGGCTATTTCTGAATAACTACAGAGCTTCCTGCTCTGAGAAGGACATCTGGTTGTTAATGATAGTTAAGCTGGAGTGACCAAAAATCTTTCCCTTAAGGGGCTGGGGTGGGGGGACAGCAGCAGTAACTAACAGTGTATTCCTGCTTCATTCAGAGACAAGAGGCTTTCTCAGAAAGTGCTTTCTAAAATTCAAAAAGAGAAAGCCCTACCAGTCAAGTGTTGATGTTTCAAAAACACTAGAGGGGTAGTGTTTGTTCTCTTCTGTGGACAGTGAACCAAAAGCAATGAGCCATGTCTGTATCACATGAATTAGATGGTGTATTTCTGCTTCCGAATATTATAAGTATCTCAAGATTTCTTTTTGAATGAAGTTGATTTTGCTTGGGAATTATTTTGCCATACTTCAGGTTTTCTACTCCTAGGCTTACTAGGAAACAGTAAAGCCTTCCAACACTTGGAAAATGCTTTGCAGATCTGTGTCTCCTGTGGATGGGAAGTGAGTTCAGATAAGTGAAGTGATTTTTCTACACAGCCTGGGTGCTGAAAGGCAGAAGCTTTACCATGCTGAAGAAAAGGAAATACATATCAACTTGCAGTTCTGATTTAGCAGGAGACTTTAAACTCTGCATGTCAGATACCAAAATCGATGAACATTTTCTGACTTTATACCAAAGTATTCCTTCTAAACCAAATATAGAATCTTGCCCAGGACATAGCAAGCTTTTTGTAATTAACAAAATAAAATTTTGTGATGGCTTACAGGACCCTGCAAATTCTCGTATGATAATTACAGGTGCATCCTAAAAATTAATCTCCTTCTTAATAGATTTTTAAACTGTTGAAAGCAGGAGTTACTGCTCTTATAAAGCATTTAATTTTAATGCTGACTGCTGTTTATCATTTTAGTATATACTAGCCAACAAAAACTGCATGGGCTTGGAAATCCCATTTGATTGCCTAAATGCTGTTTCTCTAGGAGGTCTCTTTGTTTTATAGCTGCAGATTCAAAGCAGTCTGAAACCAGACTCTAATTCGGGTTTTGGCTTGTAAAAGCTGCAGGAAGAAATATGCAAGGTAGCACTGAATAATGAATAAAATGCTATTTGTCGTGCCACTGTGCAGTAGGAAGAGTGCTTATGAAATTCTTTTGAAAGCATTGCATGCAGAATCTGCAGAGACCATGCTACTGTAAGTACCTTTTCCCTTGACACATTTACATATATTTGTCTTTTGTTGGATGCAAATGATATGCGTTGCACTTCTCTTGCAAATCAGAAAATGTCCAAAACCACTGCAAAAGTACAAAAAGAATGGAAACTCTGTATGCTTAAAAAATCCAACCCCCAGATACATCACTTACTGTAAAAACATCAACAACTCAAGTAGGTTCTCCAAAGAACTTTTTCATTCTCAGAATACGTGATAAATTGTTTATAAAGAGCTTTGGTTTGATAAAGTAACTTTACAAATATTATGCAGTAGGAGAAGACAGGCATGGCTCGTTGAATGCATATGAGAGCTACAGTAACTGAGCTGCTCCAAGGTAATAGTTGTTCCTACAGTCCCACTTAACCAGAATTTAAAACTGAGTGGTGTATATTATGGAAGTTGCATAATCATAACCTGCCTCAAGCCCAACCTTAACTATTTCCATGATGGTTTTTTGTTATCTTCCCTTAGGTTTCCCTAAGCCCTCGGCAATTTAATGTAACTTTGAGACTGGACACACTTGTAGAGCAGGGCTAGACCAGGTGATCTCCAGAGGTTCCTTCAAACCTGTATTAGTCTCTGATTCTAAGCGCTGGGCATATGTAAATTCAACACTTCATTACTTTGGGTACCTTAGCAAATGTGTCATTCAGCCCCTGTCAAGAATTTCACAAGTTATGTTTTTAAATAGCACCTTTGTGACTCTTGCACATTCTTTCCCACAGAGATGCTGTTCCTTCTGCCAGGAATAATACTGTCTATGCAGTTCCTGTTCCTTGGCTGCAGAAGCCAGTTTGGCAAGAGGTAGGATTGAATCAATGATGTAGAAAGCCAGCTCACAGTCATTGCCCACCTCAGTGATGTGCAGGAGAATCTAATTAGAGCAGAAGTCTGGCAGGGCTCTCTTAAAGGTGGAGACTGCACTGATAGGAGAGGTGAAGAACAGTATGAGAAAGGGAAGCTGCTATTAGCTATGTTTCTGTGAGCCAAATGGGGCTGTAACAGGTCTTTCAGACCAGTTAGAAAAAGATTAAAACCAAAGAGAGCAGCCAAGAGAACCATAGCTTTTGCCAGGCAGCTCTCAAACTTCCTTGTCCCAGAAACACCTTGTGATCTTTCTCAGAATGGCAGCTGCCTGGATCTTAGTTGCGGGGGGAATAGAGCTCATTCTGCATACATGGGGAGGCCATGCAGGGACTCCTTGCTTTAATTTCTTATGACTGTTGCATGCTTTGGTTAAAGGCACAGAGGCACTGAGCAAAAAAAATTGCAGTATCCTTCCAGGTGTCATGATCTCTCCAGCAAGCAATTTTCAAATGTGACTAAATTGTAATCTTTGCACAGCATCCCTTGAAGAAAGGAAGATTCTACAGAGAAACCCCCAAAGACAAGCCAGCACCCTTCCTTAATGACCATGGCAAGTCATCCTTGCTCCACAGAATTTCAGGGTAACTAGATTTTTTAAGCATACCTTGAGGGTTCTGTTCTGGCCGTTGGTTCTGGCAAGGATGCTGTCTTAGTAGTCAGTGCAGTAATCTAAATGTGGTGGTATAAAACTTCAGGTTTCTTCCCTCACAGCAAACAAGTGAAACTGGGAGTCTTTAAAAAACTTCAAAAAAGAGGCATGATTCTCAAATGTGTGATAGCTGTGAAGACTGATTGTGGCTTTCTCTAGGCTCTACTAAGCCAACATTTGGAAATGAGTATGTATAAAGGTATGTGAAGCTAGTGGTCCACTGGTTACCAGGTCAAACCCCAAGGAGTTCTACTAAGATCTGAGAGCTAAAACTGATCATGTCCTGCTGTCATGCAGTTCTGCTGTGTTCATGCCAGAAACACCCTGCTTCTGAAACTGCCTTTTTAAAGGAGACTGTGTCCCCTGTCTTTACTAGCCCATAGGTGTACAAAACACTTCATGATTTCTCTCCAGCAGGACAGCAGCAATGGCATGTTCTTCACATGAGAACAGATGCTATCTTTTCTCTAGGATCTCTGAATGACCTTTCACTTTGGCCATATTTTTCAAAAGAAACAGTTCATGAAGAGGGAAGGAGGGATTTTTTTCCCTACAAATAATCTAGCACTCTGTCATGATTCATGCAGTTCATGCTGAAAAATATCTCTTTGATACATGTGATACTGTGCTCAAGAAGCTCCTTAAGTCATTTGCCCTGCCAGAGTGCTGTTGGCTTTATCTCTAGCAAGTTAAACCTGGTGTAACTGGAGTGCAGTTATCCCCTCTTTCCTTGTATGGAAACCACCTATTAGCATAGTTGTAAATTTTAAGACCAGATGAGTACAACAATTTCTTTTAATCTGTATTCTGCAAAACAGTTTTCAAAGTTTTTGACTGCTTCCTCAAGTTAAGCTGAGTATCCCTGATCCAACAGAAAGAAGGGAACAGGTAAAACAACTGAAACAAGATTGACTCTTGTTCACTATTTGAAGATTGCATCTCTAAAAAATTATGTTCACAGATTTGCACCACAACCCTCAGCTGTAGAGTTTGCCACGTGCAACAACATAAGAGAATCTGGGTGGCTGAGGGTTAATTTGTTATGTGATTCTGTCCAGCCTCTCCCCCAATATTTTGAAACATAATTCAGAATTTAAAATCAATGTAACACACAAAGAGAGAACATCACATTGAAAGAACAAGTTCTATGTTAAAATTTACACCAGGTGCATCTCAGTAATGTGGACACAACTTGCAATAAATAGCTCCGTGTGGGAAAACAGTATTTTTTACTGGCAAACACTCTTCTGTAAACTGTGCTAATACTGATACAGGCGCTGCTTCTTACATTTTTTAGGCTCTGTGCATGTGGTAGTCATTCATACAAATTCCTGTCTCCCTTCTCCTTTCCCTTTAAAAAGGTTAATCCTTCTTTGTGCAGAAAGGTCAGTGTGGGATTTAAATACATGTTAAAAGAGTGAGAATCTATATTCAGCGGCTAAAGGAATTTTAAAAATGCACTTTTCATGAAAATCCCTCTTCACAGAGAACACCTTTCACTGAAAGGCACCAAGAGTTTGCTTGGATGTTTGGCTTGAACATCCTTGACTCCAAGGGCACAGCTTTTTACAGGATTAAGCTTCACATTATGCAAATTACTATATCAAGACTGATTCACCTCTCCAAGTTGTTTTGTGACTTCAGGAAGGTATGATCTCATTCAACTATAGATACTAATCTATTTCCTAGGCGGCACACAACCTTGTATTCAAGAACCAAAGGCAGCTTGAATACAGAAGCCCCCCAGGAAAACTTCAAAAACCTACTGAAAATAGGTGACAGTATCTCCCTGTTCAACGGATTACTTCAGCATCTCATTCACTCCATTGTGCAGCATACATCCAGGTGCTTTTCAGCTTGCTGGGCTGATGCATCCTTTAATTCTGTTGATATGACGAGCCCACAACAGTACTTCTCCTCCTGCTGCTTTGTTGTGAAGGACAGAAGATAGGGGTGCTGATGGCTACTGTTTCAGGTAAGCATCAGCAGCTGTAGTTCAAAGTTTGGTCTTTGTGAATACAAGCATGGGGCTGCACAGCGAGACGGGGAGGTTTACTCAAAGAGAGAGACGTAGTCTGGTTCCTGGTCCTCTTGGCCACACGGGTAAAGCAACAGCTCCTTCCCCAAGGAAGTGATGGGTTCGTCCTGTTGATATAGGATATGATTAAACACCACCTTTCAAACAGACCCTACCTATCACATCACGGGGCGGACAGCAGTCACCCTGCCTCCCTGAAGGTGCGGAATGTGCTTGGTGCAGGAACCCAGAGGCACAATTCTGGCAGTTCTCGGAAAGAGCTGTGCTTGTCTTGTAGGCAACTGCAGCTTCTATGGCAGGAACTACTGCCCAGCCTAGAAGGTGCTGGAGCAAGGGCTGTGCAGCATGCAGCTATGCGGGGCAGGGTGGTTGTGGACCGTGCTCCTGGCTGGGTTTGTGGGAGGGACAAAGATCCTGGAATAAGCCCAGACCCTCTGCCCCAGTTCTAACAAGGGAATTCCCGGGTAGTACAGTCTCTGCTTCCCATCTCGTTCTCCACCCTAGCACCAGACGCATGGTGGAAACTTGCCTTCTTTCATGGTCACCCAGTGGGTGATAAGCAGAACCCACTAAGGCACTTCAGTGGAGTGGGTTCACCCTGCCCATCTCTGCTGCAGCGCAGGGGGTCTGTAGGATTCTTCGCAGACAGTGGGCACGGCCCTATCTTTATACAGATAGGCATAGCCAGGCTTTAAATCCTCTGGCTCTGGTAGAGCTGTATAGCTCCTGCTTTCAACAACTTCAGCCTGAACTGTGAAACCCATGCAAGAAGCAAGTTCAGGTAGCCCAGGTAGAGCTCCATATAGCAAATGAACATAGGTATTTTCCTCATGTCCAATTATCTTTAGCCATGTCTCTGTTAGGCTAGGCACTTATTTTAAATGAACCTTTAGGCAAAATGATTGTCCTGCCCCTGGGCAGATCTTACAGTAAAGGAATGAACAATCCATCTGGCCCTCCTTGGAGCCCAGGTAACTGCAGACAGTGCTAGCAAGCACCGTCGTATTGTTGCAAGAACCTGCCAACCTTCTTCTTTCCCTCCTATTTTTTATATTTGCTCCATATCACACCTTGCCTACTTGGAGATTATCGATACCTTGTTCTCTTTCTTGCTGAAACTGGAGGCAAGCAGGATTTTCTGCTTACCCAACTTGCCGGGGCCCTGCAAAAACGGAGAGAATCCCCCCCAAAATGAAGTCTGCATGAATATGCTGCCATCTCTCACCTTATCGGCCTTTCTACTGAACAGTGTGTAAGTAACATGGGCCCTGTGTACAAGGCATTCTGTGCACTTGAGAAGGAATAAGTCAGGTCTAAGATGTTTGAGATGTGTTAGATCACCTCAGATGTACCCATCAGGCTGGCATACCCTTCTGGAGGGGCACACAGGATACCCAACAGCAGCTAAAATGGGTCTAGGTACCTATTTAAAAAAAAACTGAATCTATTCTTACTTATTTTGAAGTGCCCTGAGGCAAGTAAGCAAACAGTTAATGAATGCATTGCTAGATGTTCACCTTGTGGTAGTCTACAAGGTCAGCCAGGGTTGGATGTTGTAGCTGGTCCACTCCAAGGAAGCTGTAGGAATCACTGGAGGCATCAATGAGGAAGTGCTTACATCCTTCCACAGACCGATAGGAGAGCACGTAGCCTTTGATTTTCTCGCTGACCCGGACCAGAAAACTCCCCGGTACTGTTTTATTCAGAAGCTCCTCTGCTTTCTTGGAGGCTACGATACCTGCTCAAAACCAAAACACAAACCCGAAGGGAGAAAAGCATTCGTGCAGGACTGGCTGGAACAGTTCTCACAAGACATCTGCTTTACTGCTCTAAACCGAGCCCATGGCACTTCTGACCCTCGCGTCGCCCAGCAGCCCAGGAAGAACAGCACTGCCACTGCTAGTAACAAACCATGGCCACATGCTAGCTGCGCTTTAACTGTTCCAGACTCGGCTGGTTGTGGATGATAGACGCGCAGAGCTCAAAAGAACAGTTTCTGTGTTATGCGAGAGAACAGCATTGCCCTGTGTTGCGTGTTGATTCCAGTATGGCAGGGCTTTGCAGAGACAGTGATCACAGGTCCTGTCAGGACGCCTCGCAAGCACTGACAGCCCAGTTGCAAGAGGATAATGCTTCTGTTGCTGCACTCTTGGATCAAAGGAGTTTCCCAAGCAAGGGAGGTGGATGGGATTATGATGACCCATTAGAAATGTGATGGAAAGGTGGTGGATAATGAGCACGTATGGAGGGAGAGTGACTTGGGGCCAAAGCTGAGTTGGATGAGGTGTGCTCGAATCTCTCTCACCCTGGTCCAAGCAGTTACCAGGGTGACCACGCGTTCACTACCGGGAGGCAGGGGTGGCACAGAGGTACGGGGTATTTTGAACACCTGGCCTATGTTCTAATACTTTAGCTTGCCCTTTGTCATAATGCTAAAGGAATTTAAACTACATTAATAGATATTTAAGATGGAAAACATAGCCACCTTCAAAAAGCTCCTGGGTCCATCCTGTGGCGGCAGCAGCCATATTAGCAGAAACAACTCCTTAAAGAATTGGGTTGGGGCAGAAACACTCAAGACTCACCATGGAACCAAGGTGCTATTGTGTCTGTGGTTTTCTGATAGCCAGCTCGGAGAGGGAATTGCTCCTCTTTGAACCACTTGATGATGCTTTCTTCAGTGGAATTGGAGACTGTCCTTTGGATGCCTTCTTTCCTGTTAGAAAAGACCATGGTTTGTACATCAAGTTCTAAGGACACCTTTTGAGTCCTTGTCAGGACTTAGCTTTTGTTCAGGATGTTAAGAACAGCCCTAAACAGAAGGCTTACACTAGTGCAGCTGTCAGCAATTTTATATGGTTTTCAGAGGACACCTAGCATCTAGTATATAGGTACTCTAGGCTTAGCACACTCTACTAAATAAACCTGTTACCCTCCAGGGCTGAACAAATAATTTCATCACACCCTAGGCTGAAATATAGCCTACGCTCTGCATTTTTGCCTGCAAGGTGCCTCCTCCATGTGAGCAGGAGAGCTAACCATTCCCATCTCAAGCATCCCATGCTAGAGCAGAAGAAGCTCATCCCTTGTCCCCTCCACAGTGCACAGGGGTTTCCTTACCTAATTGCTCTCCCGTTTGCCATTGCAGAAGGTAGAAGCTTAGGCTTGGGTGGGAGAGGTGGATATTGGAGTGGTCGCCGATCTCCTGCTGTGGCACCCTTGGAAATATCTGCCTGCTTCCCTCTGTGGATACCCTGCAGTGAAAGCCTCCTGTAGTCGTCCCTGGCCTGCCGTGCGAGGGAGCGTCTCTTCTCATCTGCTGCCTTGGATTTCCTCACTGGAACAAAAAAGGAGTCCTACAGGAGCGAACAAGCAGGCAAGTTTTAAGCTTGTTGCCCTTTGTCCAACTTCCAGCTTGATGAAGTGGGAGAAAAACCCATTTCACAAGGTGAAAGATGCACTCAATCGTGAGACCATTTTTCACATGTGTCCCATCACTTTTGGGCATCTGCTACTTAATAGGGTCCAGTTTTTATTCCTTCAAAAGATTAAAAATCTGGGTTCTTTCTGGGCACCAGGTCCCTTTGAGACTACTCGGTTTTGTTTTGGATGTTGACTCCTGGTTCAGACAGTCTTTCATGTGAGCTGGTGGGGTGTGGAGGGTGTACGGAATAAAAGCTGCTGAAGCGACCCCAGATTAATCCTTTGAAGTATTTGAAAATGCTGATAATTTTTTGAGGGTGGGAGGGAGTCTTGCTGAAACTGTTAGGGGAAGTGGAGAACTGCCTTGCAAAACTGCCTTGACTGTCTAGGTCCAGCTCAGCCTGGAGTCTGTAGGAGTAACCAGCTCTTCAGCTGGTCTGAGTTAAGCTAGTTCTTTCCTTGCTTTTGTAATCAACTTTAGATTGTTTTTTCTTATCAGTGAGAAAAAAAAAACCCCTGGCCTGAAGTGGCAACAGTTGGTAGTACAGCATTGCCATCTACTGAGCAGCTGGGGAGGAACTGGGAAAAAAAATGCATCGGGTTCTCCAGGAAGTATTTGGCAGCAGTGGTGGATGCTACTGCGGGTCTCATACTGTTTGCCGTTTTCCTTCCTATTGTTTTGATTCGTTATGTGAGACAGTGCAGTAGGCCTCTGCTTAGGTGGGATTGTGCTTGAATGACAGGGAAGCTCTTTTGAGTTCGTCCCTGTCACCCATTACCCTTGTCCTCAAGAGTAATGGTTACTGCAAAGTCCTACAAAGGGCCAGCTTCTAGTTTAAAATTGATTATCCTGGCTATATTCCTGTGGTTTGTATTTGTTGCTTGTTTTAATATAGTATCTGTAGGGAAAAAAATCAATTTCTTTGCCCAGCTGTAGTCTCGGTGCTGTGTGGACTCGGAAATATTTCTGATAATGCAGTGCTGTATTTCTTGGCAGTACTGTCCACCCACTGACCAATTTTTCAATTCCAGTGTGGCAAGAGAAGGATTGAGATCACCCCCATAGAGCCCTAGAATTTCTCAAGCCCCATAGAAAAAGGTCATCCTAAGATCTTACAGGTTTCCTGCCATTCAGGCTCATTCTCATCCGATCTCTGAAGCATCTTCTGGCTCTCCAAGCTGGGGTGACTCTGTAGTATTGCCTCCTGGGAGGCTGTGGTCTCTTCTCTTGAATTTCTCCTCTGTGCTTCCTTCGTCTATGAAAGAAACACTGTGTTCAGCTTTGTTCCAGGCTAGTTTTAACCCTGCTTTTTAGCTGGCCTAGAAATACTGGGAACTCCATTCTTTATTGTGAATCCCTCTGATGTCAACAACATACTCTGAATGTCTGTCTTTACTGCAGGTGGCAACAAAGGAAGTAAGGGAAAACAGTCCACCAGAAGTCATCAGGAGCATCTCCCTGTGCTGTTCCCCGGTCTGATAGCCTGGCCTGCTTTGCATCATCTCCGAATTCTCACGCTGTACATGAGGAGCATGGCAACGCTGGGTAAAACTGGTCCAAGAGGTGAGGATGTTCTTGGGTCAGATGAGGCTCTGAGGCTGACTGAGACTCTAGGATAAAGTCTGGGCCCCACTCCATGTGTTAGGAGCACTCTGGGTTGTCACTTACCTGTTGGAAGCCACGCTTCCTCACGTGGCAGTCTGCCAGCATCTGGTGAACATCTCTGTTTTCCCTCTGGGTGGAAGAAGAGAGCAGTGAGAAATAAATGTGGCATTAGGACACTTGCTCTTTTTTTGGAGCAATAGGTGTTTAACGCAGAAGCAGTGATGTGACATTTAGGTTAACAAATTTTGCCAGCCTTCTCTGATAGACATCGGGTTTTTTTCATTATATTAGGCCTAAAGTGCCACAGGAGGAGAATTCAGGAGTGTCAGCACTGTCATAAGCACACCTAGATTTGCTAAGCAATGCTCTCAAGTGCTCCCAGGGAGCAGTCCCTTCCCTCCCTCCCTATCAAGAAAGCTCTAGCAGAACCTGCTGGCCACAGCTTTACCTGCCTGTGCTTGTTTGCTGCTGTGGCTGGGGTGCTACAAAACCCTGCTCGTCAGACTGACCCTACTAGCTGCGTATCTCGTGTTCATCTTCCTTGCAAACTAAACCAGCTATCCTGGCAGCAAACGCTAGGTGAGACCTGCCTTTGAAGATGAACAGTTAGACTTGTTTTGGAGCAAACACCCACCCACCTCTCCACTGGTCCCAGACTGACTCCCACGGTGCAGTGAATAATGAGTTAACTGTACTACACTGCTTACCAAGGGCACACTTCGTTTTATCTCCGTCACCAGCTTGGCTAATATTTAATATGAACAGGGCTTTCCAATTTCCCGCTCCTTGACAGGAAACTAGGAACTTCACGTGGGTGTGAAGCAGCTTGTTTTCTTAGCTCAGCCCCCTGTCCCCTGCAGCAGAGAAAGCACAATGCCCGGATCCCTCAGGTTAGATGGGAACTAGATCTCAGAGAAAGCACTTCAACGAGGGAGGTGAGGAAAGGCCACTCTCCAGGCCAAGAAAATGCAACAGGCGTCTTTGGTCTGGATCACCCCTCCTAATAACAAAAGCCCCAGAAACCTGGGGAAAAGCTACTAATAATACAATGATAGAAAACAAAAGTAAAATATACAACCCCCTCTATTTCCATGCACACAACTTTGAAAGGGGTTTAGATTTTTTTTCACGGTGAGATTTTTGGGGTTTTTTTTGGGGGGGTTGCCTTTTTTTTGTTGTTAACTGTGATTAATAGCTGCCTTGAAAAGAAAAAACAAATCTCTCACATTGTTGCTCAACTTCAGCAAATAGTGCTAAGAAAAACCCCATGTGACTCAGAGGCTTTCGATAAAGGAGACAGCCGCTCAAAATCCTCTTCAGTATTTTGGTAGCAGTGGGAGAGGCATTTTGCCAAAACCCAACCTTCAGTTATTGTGCTTTTTATACTGAAATATGAAGTGGCTGTATAATAAAAGAAGATACACTCATACAAGTTAGAAGCAAAAGGCTGGATGAAAATTCTGCTGAATAGATTGGACTTCTCCCATAAAATTGGCAGGGTGTTCTGTTCCTTCTGTTTGATTTTGGTTGCATGGATATTTAATTTAACTCATCTTTTTCCTAGTTCTCTGCAAATGGCTTTTTGTACCCAGTTAAAAAGTAGAAATGTATTTATTGTTGGAGAAAAGTATTTCTGTAATGAAACACCACAGCAAAGCAGACACTGTAGTTACTGCGTTTGGTATTTTCCTGTGTTGCCAAGGTCGTAAGCTATTTTCTAACTATTTTAGAAGATCAAAAAAAAAAAGAGAAGAAGAAAAGAAGAACCTAAAATTTGCATGTTAGAGGATGCCAGTAAAATTCTCTATCTTAATCTGTTCTTTTATACAGGTAGATGATTTTGTCTGAGGGCTGTGGCCTTGCATGTACAGTTCCTGAGATACCCTCCCCGGTCTTGCCCAAAAAGCCATCCAAACTAGCCACAGAGCAGGAGGGAAAGCACTGTGACCACTGTGATCCTTGTTTTACCCACAGAGAATGGAAGCAAAGGAATCCAGAGTAACTTATCACTTGGTACAGAGCAGATCTCTCCCAGCTCATAATAGGACTCGGACCTCCAGAGTCCTAAGGATGGATGTAACAGCACAGCTTCTTCTCTGACTACAGAAGAAAAGCCGTAACAGTTAGCTGGCTTTTTTTCATCTTCAGATTTCTATTTACAGCAACCAGGATTTGCTGTACTTCCTAGATCTCAAAGCACATGTTTCTGATAGCTAGAAGGAAAAGGGCGGAAGCTACCTTTGTGAGCTCCTGGCTTTTCCCTGTAGCAGCAGCACTTTTTCTCACACCTTCCTTCTTTTCCTCCACGGTGGTTTTTTTATTCCCATGAAGAACTGTCTCACCCGGGACTCCTGACTGTGGATGTAGAGACTGTGTTACAGAAGAGTCAGTCTCTCTGAAACGCAAGAGAGAGAGGGCTTAGGAACCCAAGGGAGTCACTTTCTGCTCTCTGAGCATCTTGCAAGGAAGCTGCATGTGAGCAGAGCTGTGCTGCACTGAAGCAGCACGTGTGCAGGAAACTATCGTATCTCCAAATCAGGCAGGTGGAATAATTAAATTAATGACTCGTGGTGAGTAACTGTCATCCTGCTGTACACAGGCACCCGTCAGCGAATCAGTGCAACCCAAACACCACCTGCTGCAATCAAAGAGTTAGCATTTCCTGTGGTCTGCGGAGGGTATGGCACAGGAGCCATGTCACAGGAGGCTCGGTGAGCTGGGGCAAGCCTCGGCCTGCAGCTGGTCTCTGCCAGCATTGTGTGTATCACAGAAAGCCACCTTTGCCTGTGCCTTTTGCCTGCAAGTCACGTGTGACAGTGGTAACCACAGCCCCTACAGAGAAGACTCCAGCCTCTGTGTCCCTAGAAATACCTTCTCTGTATCTGCCCACCAAGTCTTCCAGGTGAAGGGTGCTTACCTGCCCTCCTTGCCTTGCTCTCTTTCTAACCGCTTTGCCCTTTGTGCCTGGATCTCTTCGCAGATGGCTGCATATGATTTGTCTGAAGGATGCTCGCCCATCACCCAGACCCAGACATCATTGTCAGCACCGAGCTTCCATGTCACTGATTTCCTGCTGGCTGGAAAAGAAGCAGCTCTTTGGCAAACACTCTTGCTTTGGTAGCTCCGTTCAGGGCCTGCGTCCTGCCTGCAGTGCCCTCCTAGCTGCTGCTGATGGCAGAGCCTCCCCAAAAGCAGCTGTACACGGGGAAGGAAAGCTTGGCTGGGATGCAGCATGCACCTCCCATTTCATTTCATAGTACTGAAGCCAGGTCAGTGAAGGAGGCATTTCTGAGTCGGGGGGCAAGTGAAAAGGCTCGCCACTGTTTCCTTTCTTGCTTTAATTCCTTGCCACTGCCTTCCACAAACTGCGTGAGAGTGACCTACCTGCAAACAAAGCATGTGGGGGAGAGCTGGGAGAAGAGTGTTATTTTCCTAGAAGCCAGCAGTGCTGTGTAAGGCAAGGAGACTTCAGGTCTAAAGGTACAGCAGGAACCCCCTTGCAGATCTGGTGCCCCAGGACAGATGTTCAAGTCATAGACAGATTCAGAGGCCCCATTTAGTGGGAAGTTTAATGACATATATCTCCTGGGGGCAAGTAAGCCATGTTTTCCCAGCTAGGGCAGTTGAGCAATTTGGTCAAGGACGGAGTGTCTGGGCCAGGGAGTAAAAACCATTGCATGGCTGGCCAGAACAGCTCCATCACAGGTGGGTTTAGTTGTGGTTTGGAAAGATGACTATATGTCCCTGGGAGAAGAAATTACTCTAAGGACACATTACTTCCTATTTCTAGGGAGCAGTTGACTGGGCCACATCTATGCCAGGGGAAGCAGCTGACAGGCAGAGACTTACCTTTTCTTGGCAGTGACTTCTTTGCTGAAGCCTTGTCCACAGCAGCTTCTCTTTCCTCCCACCGTCTGACCTGTTCCTGCCTCATCTTGAAGAAGAGGATCTGCTTCTGCTCCTCGCTGAGTTCTGCCAGCAGGTCGGGATCGATGTACATGTCCGATAGTATCTGTTTCAGCATGGCTGCAGGTTTAAGTTACGCACGTTTGTGGCAACGATCTCCAGGGATCAGATCCTCTTCCTGGCTCCAACAAGAAAGACTCCCTCCCCGCCTGAGCCTGGAGCAGGAATGCAGGCGTGCCAGAGTAATTATACTTCTGTCTGGTTTTTTGTTTTTTTTTTTTTTTTAGCTCAGACTTCCTGCAGAGACCAAAAAAGTAAATAAGTAGCTTAAAACCTGCTGTTAAGTTTCCTTGAAATAAGAGGTGAGCTCAGCTCCCACGCAGCCCCTGCCCGCTCTGCAGGGAGAGCTGGCCAGAAGGGATGGGTCCTGGAGTGGGGAGGTTGTGTTGATACCCTGATAAACCTAGCTGATAGTATATCAAAAGAGAGAGAACACTGCCTGTTACAGTCATCAGAGGTGCGGCTTGGCTGTGCTCAAGCAAACATTCCTGCTGGGCAGGGAATCAATGAACCCATGACTAGACGGCTACTCCTCCTTCCAAAGAGGAAAACTTTGATGATCAAAAGGCCAGCCTGCCTCCTTTCACCGAAGAAAGATAGGGAGAGTTTTTGCTCTGCCGCCGAGGTAGGAGTGGGAGTTTTGGGGTGCTTCTGTCCATCAAAGGCAGCCTTACAGCAAGTCAAGGGAGCACAAGTAGTGCAGCTGCTGTGGAGAAGGGTCAGCAGCCGAGTGGCTGAGGCAGCTCCCAGCCTGACACGTCTTGCTGATGCATCTTGCCCACGCGGTGAGCCTGGCGTGGGACGTCCCTGTCGGACAGGATGAAGCGGATAAGGATTGCTGCCTGGGATGCCTGTTCCTGCCTGGAATGCCAAGCCGTGTCTGGTGCGTGCTGGCAAGGTGCTAACGCCCACACAGCTATGCTTTGGGCCCCTGGATTTACATTTACAACAAGGGTTTCGCTGAAACATTGGGAGCTCTCCTGTCACTTGAAAAGGTGCCAAATGAGAGAATAGAAATGTGGACTAAAGACCTTGAAACCAGCTCTTTTCTGGATATCTGGATAAACTTGGGGAGGTCAGGAGGTTGGTTGGCAGCACTTTTGGTGGCACAGGGGGGGTGACAGCACGTATGAAGTGCAACCAGAGCAGGGTGGCTGGCTGGCCAGGGGCGGCAGGGGCTTTCTGGACAAACTTTTGGCAAATGGTGCCCACAGGCTGCAAGGAGGTTAAGCTAGTGGGATTCATTGCGTGCTTCTGCACAAATCCGGGGAGTCTAAGGAACAAGCATGATAGGACATAGCGCAATAGGTGGGAGGAACGGGGCTGATGGAGCAATAATGGGGAGGTACAAAGGGCACAAATATGGCAGAAGGACCTGTGCCAGGGTGAAGTGGGAGTACATACTAAATCCTGGAGTCAAATCAATTAACCGTCTTACAGGAGAGAGGCTGGATCCCTAGGGACCCAATTATTGGAAGAAAAGTGTTGGGAGCACCTTCAGCTTTAAAGTATGACAGCTTGACTTCTGCCAAATAAAATAACAGAGAAGGAGGTGGTAGGGGAGCCAGTGAGCACAGTACTGGAGCTTTCCAAGGAGCGCACACACAGCACATTTAGTTAGTTGAAATGGAGCAGCACAACAGCAGCCTTCATGACATCAGACTGGCAGGACAGTATCTGCTGCTTTGGTCCACCTTCCCCTGTCTTACCCCACCCCTGGAATCAGGCAGGCTGTCCCAAGCATCCCCCCACCTCTGAACACAACTTGCCCTAAAACTGCTGGAGACAAGGAGCATCTCAAGGACCTCAAGGTATGGATGGAGCAGACCACAGTCCCTGCATAGCATTAGCTGCAACAGAGGCCAGGAGCAGGAGTCCCTGGGAAGATGCAGTGATCAGGAGTTGGGGATGAGCCTTCTCATTTCTGTTTTGTTTGCCTGGTTACTTTGTATTTTCCCTATTAAAAAATATTAACTTAATTCCAGAAGCATGAAGCTGCTGTTCCAAATCTGTCTTGCTTTTGTTTAAACAGATGGCTTCCTTAATTAAAAAAAAAAAGGGGGGGGGGGGGCTTTCGGGGGAGGTTTTCTCATCTGGACAATGCTTTCTGAGTATCCCCCTGATAGCAGAATTGTTGCAGCTCAGCAGCCAAAGGGGCTTGAGCTGTCCTCAAGCCACGGTGGGTGGCAGCTGTAGAGAGGGAAGAGCTTTTTGTGGGGAGGTTGCTGGTGAGCAGTCCCTCGTACCTTGGGACTGTCTGTTAAACTGCAAAACTGGGGGACACTGCTGAAGGATTGCCATTTAAACTTCACTGTCTCCTGCTCCTAAGCACTACCTGAAAGAGAAGCCATTTGCAAACAGATCAGGGTGTCAGAAAAGTGCCTTTAACCATAAATGGGTACCTTAAGCTTTTAGTTGTGTTTTTTATGATCAGTTCAACCCTGCATGAAGGACATCAATTCTGGGGGTTATTTTAGGTGAACTGATGTCTTCAGAAGGTACTTGATGTCGCTCTGATTGTGGGGGGCATGACAATCTCTTTGAGCCCATGGTGGGTTTTCTTTGAAGAAACCACTATGGTTGCATCCTCTGTGGATCTGAAACAGTAATTTAAGTGGCTGATAGTTCTGGACATGGTCTGAGCTTGATGGTCTGGCAGAGATGTCTTCCATGGGCCAACAAATTAATTATGACGTCTAACATTGAAGGGGCTTTTAGCAAAAGAGACTTGTTGCATGTGGGGAGGTGAAATGCTTTTATTTCCTTCAGGTGAGAAGGTATAATTTTTGGTTTGTGTGGGCCAAATGCCGAGCGGTTTGGTTAAACAGAGGGCACTCAATCGCTTGCCCAGGGGAAGAAAGGCCAGCCAGCTGGTGAGGCTCTGTCTTCTGGCTCTGGATCAGCAGAACTACTTTTTCCCCAGAAACTCTTCAGAACAGTCACAGTTCACTAGCCAGAGGGGTGCCTGGAAAAGAGAATGGCCAGATGTCATCCTGTGAGGATGTTCTTGCTAAGCTGAGCAGAGCCCTGCGTGGCTCTGGCTGGCAGAGGCGGCTGGAAGTGCAGATCATGAGCCCGAGTCCTGCACCCTGCCTCTTCATACAGCAGTGAGCGACATGACTCCACCTTACCATCACACCAGCCCTCCTCCTCACCCTTCCTTACTTTGGGATGTGCTGCTGTTTTTGCAGGTTCCTTCCTTTATCTTCTGTATCCAACCTGACTCCTTCTGCCTGACTGGGTTATATGCTTCCCCCAAAGCACTTGGGAGACAGAGATTGCTAGTGACAATTCCAAGTCTTTTCCTTAGTTAAATTACTCTTCCTGGGAGATGACACCTGAGAAGCTATCAGCAGAACACATGCAGCACGTCCACGCTGCTTCGGCTTCTGAGGAGTGGGAATGGCTTTGGTATGGCATTTACTTAGGAGGACATGATGTGTTCTGCCATGCCCAGCGGTGACAAGCTGGTCCCTCCTTTCATGCCTGGGGACACAGTGTGTTGGTGAGATGGAAGGGCTCTCAGCAAAAAAGTTTCACAGTCTTGATGCAGTTTTTGCAAAGCTGGATCTCCTTGTAACGTTGGTTGTGAGAGGAAATTTATAATGCTGTGTCCCAAAGGTACCCTTTAAAGCAGCAGCTGTTTTAGCACTGGGAAATCACATAAGCATTTTGAGAGCTTTGCAGTATTTCTTTTTTAGCAATCACTTCACTAAGATATTAGGAGCTGGAAATCCTTGTAATATCAGTCATATGCTGTTCCCAAAGTTTGAGTGAAAGCCATGTTCCCGATACTTGGCCAGAAGTGTTTTTGCTGATGCTGTTCCAGCTGTAAGAAGTATATTTATAGCTCAAACTTAGGGGAGCCAAGAACTGCAGTAATGGCAGTGGGACCTTTGAGCAAATTACTTGTAGGAAAACTCTTGTTAAACTTTCTACTGCTTGTATTTTTTTCAAGGGAGTGATAGGAGCTGGTTTTGTGGAGGCATTAGAGATGAGAGTAGCCAAAATTAGCAAAAATTAAGTGGGAGGAGGTGAGAAGCCAAAACAGAGCTTCTGGGGCTCTACCACTCATATATAAGATAGTTGACTTGAAAGCTGAAAAAGTAAATGCAATTCAAAGGTTAAATGACCCTTCAGAAAGCAAGGTCATGCAGCATTTAAACTGCTTGCTGGAGAGCAGCCTCTTCTCTGTGTTCCTGTAAATCATCTACCATTTACAGGGGAAACGTAAGTCCATGAATACACATGAAAGTGCAATCGCTTTGGGAGGAGTTGGCATGAGCTGCTGCTCACATGTGCAGTGGGTGACCCTTCAGCCACTGACAGGCTCTTGGGACACCCCCATCTGGCATCCCAGTCCTGGTCCTCACCATCAATACTGCCGGCAGAGGGAAAGGTTCTCCAAGAAAACACTAGATAAACATACATAGGTAGACATTTGATATGATTTACACCAATAAATCAAAAAAAAAGGGTGTAGAATTAAACAGTGGACACGCTGAATGGTGGTTCTTGTGCTGATTTTCTGAGAGGTGGCTTCTTCAACCTGCCACACACATCTCTACTATAAATGTGTGTGTATACTGTCACTATAAATGTGACAGTAACTTGAAACTAAAAATAACCCAAGAAACTCAAAGATGAGAAGAAAAGAGAACACAAGAAAAGCTGCTTCAGGGCGCAGCCTGGTGAGCTAAGAGCACTTCCGTTGTTAAAAGTTAGCTGTTCCATAAAAAGCAGATTAGACCAAGCTGTTCAGAAAACGGTGGGACTACATTGCTTTGAATCAAGAGTTGGTCTGCTTAGCAACAAGTGGCTGCAGAGGCACCACTGGGAATTACTGTCTCTGGCCAAGAGGATGGGCCACGAGAGTGCAACTGAATTTCCTTTCCCTTGCCAAACTAAGCCCTGCAGCACCTGGGAGGTATTTTGCTCAGGTTTTGCTGGATTTCTCCAGTTCCAGCCACCCCATTGCTATCACCTCCCTGCCAGACTTTAGGAAGGGCTTTCTGACTTTTTGCAGAAGTTGAAGCAGAGCAGAATTACCAAACCCACCTCAAATCAGCACGGCCAAAGGTAATTGCTCCCCAGACCTTGGTCTCCGTGCACAAGCCTTCATGGGTTAACTGTCACACTTTGGTTCATAATGTACAGTTTTGTTAGAAAACATTTATGTTAGCAGCTGCACCAGCAAGGTTACTACCAAAATATCCTTCTGGGCTTTGGGTTTTTTCCAGTCTTTGTTGGGTGGTGGTTTATTCGTTTTGTTGTTTGTTGTTTTTTTTTTTTAATCCTCATCCTGTTCTAAATTGGGGAGTGATTCATTCCTCTCTTTGTTTAATTTTGCTTAAGCCTACTGTTTTCTATTTCAGATGGAAGGAAAACTCCTGGTTAGGTCGTAACAGAAGGAAAATATGACTGTATGAGCTTGGCCCTTGGAAGACAGAACTAGACCTGTTTGTGTCTTATTTAGTATAAATAGATTCTGTGTGAGGCTGCCATGTAATGCTTGAAATTAAAAAACAAACAGTGAAGTCACCACAACATGAACTACCTTGAAATTACCTATAGCTGAACTGACTTGCCCCGTAGGTCCCTGATTTTGCTGGATGTGGCAGTAGTTGTCTTATAGTAGGCACAAATGGATGGGTATGGCAATAAGGAAAAACAATTTGATACAGCAGCGATTACTGAACACAGTTTGAGGCCACGTGGTTCTACTTTCAAGAAGAAAGTTTCTTTCCTACTAGAACGAAGTACAAATACTTCTTGACGTAAACATGATGAGAATCATCTTCCTATATCAAAATTACTCAGGGAATTACCAATGAAAACATCAGTGTGGTGAAAAGAGCAAGGGCTTCTATAGGTTAACATGCAGGATCAGCTACCCAACCAAACCCAACCACTATAAGAAAGGAGTTTTTCTAACCATGACACCTAATGTAGTTTGTTTCCAGGTTTTGAACAACTTTGGGTGACAAGCTTTGGGGTTTTTTGAAATGCAGACTGCAGTATTTATATTTGCTAGTTGCACTGGATAGCTTTGCCAGGGGAAAGATTGTTCTTGCAAGTTGGGAGGAAGCGATTATGAGTAGCACCAGGCACAGAAAGCTGCTGTTTAAGTTTTCCATGTAGCTATTCATTCTTCTGTGCCCACAGTTGTTCTGCACTAATGTGGTTTTGCCACTGGAGGCCACAGGGCAAATGAGAAACATGGGGCCCGGAGCAGCTCTGAGCCTCTCAGCCCTGATGACCGTAAGGGCTGTGTTGGTGGCACCTGGGGCTGTCCCAGATCTTTGGTGGGGGCTGCCCTGAGGGGGAGAAGTGCACCCTGATGAGTCCCAAACCTCTCTGATTTCAGAAATTATTTGCTGTTAATGCATTGCTTGGGCATTGCAGAAACACAGGATAAAATACAAGTCGTGTGTTGATAGAAGTTCTGTGAGGAGAAGGAAGGACATTTAGTTCTTGCCTGCTTTTAAAACTACATGCAGTTATTGAATTGCATGTGCTACTACGGGAAAAAAATTATTTGCGTGAAACAAGGCAGCCAGACGGTAGGGATCTGAGTCTGTGTCATCCCCCAGATTACTCTTGGGCAAAAAAAGATAATATTGGGGGAGAGAAAATGTGGTGAGAGGCAGGTAATGGGGTGGAGGGGGCTGTGTTAGATGACGTGGGTGAGGCAGAAGCTGTTCTGGAGGAATAAAGAGATGGAAATCATTTTTCTCCTGCAAATCAATATGTTGCATACCCACTGATCTCTGTTCAGCCATGTGTGACACCCCTCATTTTGCCTGGGCTTGGCACTTGATGCACAACCCTGATTGCTGTTAGAAGGATTGAATCCATCAGCCAGGAATTGAATGATGCCGTGGGGTTTTCTGCAATTCTTGGAAGAATGGATATGAAAGCAGGTCTGCTCTCAATTCTGTTGAAAGTGCTCAGGAAGATGAAAGTGTCACACGACTTCAGCCGTGGTGGGTGTCCCCTCTGTGTGTCCCCATGTCCTCTGCAAGGGACAAGCTCCAGTGGACCTCCCTTTTCCCAGGCACACACTTGTTCTCATGCCTTCCCCATCCTCACCCAGCCCCTCGCACCTACCTTGTCACCCCATGGCCTCAGGAGTAGCTTCCTGGGCTCCCACCTGGTCTGCTACCTGACAGGTTGCTCTCCCCATCTTTTTTTCATGAGGAAGACAAGGGGATGTCCTTGTGCCAGCACATGCCGTGGTCCTGGGGTGCCAAGGCCCAAAACTTGGGGCGGTGGCGTTGCACCTTACCAGGCCCCTCCAGCTCCCTGCCCATTCCTGTGCCTGTGGGCTCCCCCCTTTTCCTCCAGCCATTCTCTCTGCTAGCTTCAGGAGAGCTACAGGATTTCCAGCCCATCTCAAGGGAACATCTTGGCTGATGCCAGCAGCTCATACCTTGCGTCAGCATCCTGGAGTTGATTTCAGGGCAATGGGTCTCCCTGGCCCCGACCCAGTGGGTGAGAAGCGCTGGAAAAGGTGCTCAAAAGGGTTCAGGGCAGAGAGACCCTCCAGCGGGGGAGAGTTTGGGCTGTGGGTCTCGTACCTGGAGCACCCAGGGAGCCAAAAGCACGGTTTCTCTCTGATCCCTCTCCGCACCAGCATGACCGACATGGACTTTGTTCCTGCAGCTCTGGGATGAGACCCCAGTGCCCAGTACAGCCCAAAGCACATACTGCTGCAGGGTGAGGAGAGGGGCTGGGTGATGCTCTGCCAACAGGGCGCTGCTGGTGGGTGCTGTGGAAGGTGAGAGAGGACTGGAGGACACTCAGGCTGTGGTCACGCTCACCTACAGCAGAAATCATCCTGGGCAAGGTGGAGGCTGGGCAGGAATGGGACAGGGACGATGGGCAGGAGCGGCTTGGGTGCCACGGAGAAGCAAGCTGGGGAACTGGGATAGGGGCACCTGCGTGGAACCCCGCCAGACGTTGGGGGTCTGGTTGCGTTGGTCCCTGAAGCTTGGGAGGCCAGCATGCACCAGGCCAAACAGTATCTGAGACTGCCTTTTCTGGGGCCCCACCAGTGCCCACCAGCTCCAAGGGATGAGCACCAGCACCCACAGTGAGCTACTGGCACTGCCCCTCCGGCACCAGGACCCCTCCTTCCCATAAGGGCCCCACGGGGAGCCCTGCCGGGGGCTGGCACCCACGTCCCCTGTCCCTCGGCTGCCCCACCAGCAGGGCGAGGGGCAAAGCCGAAGCGCCCCGGGCGCACAGCCGCTCCCCAGGCTCTGGCCAGGCCCGGCTCCCCCACACCCGCCCGGTCCCAGCGCCCCGGGGCGCGGCCCCCACCCCGCTCCCACAGCTGGGGACGTGACCCGGACCCCTGCCCGCCCCTCTGCCCCCGGGGACCCTGCCGGGACCCAGCCCCTGCGGCACCGGAGACCCCCGGGCCCTGCCGGCACGGCCGGTCCCACCGTGCGGGGCCGCCGGGCCGCCGCCCCTCGCCGGCACCGTCCCCGCCCGGGCCGGGCCCCGCAGCTCCCGGGGGCGGCGGCACCGGGGCGGCCACCGCTCCCCGTGCCCGGCCAGCCCGGCTCCGCCGCGTCCCCGGCGGGGTGCGGGAGCCGGTGCGGATCCCTGGAGCGGCCTCTGCTCCCGGCGCGGCGCGTTCTGAGCTGGAACGGGCGTTCGGGTGGAAGCGGGGCCTGGGGCAGAGCCCGGAGCCGCCCCGGGCCCGGCTGTGGCGGTGCTCGGCGCTGCCGGCTCCGGCCCCTGGCACCGCCTGTAGGGGGGCGCCGGGCGGGGCTGGGCCCAGCGGGACCCCGTGCCCCGGCAGCTGCTCCCGCACCCCCCGGCTCCAGCAGAGCCGGCACCGGGCCGGGGGGGTCTGTCCCGCCGGCAGCCGCTCTGGGAAAGGGCTGGGGAGAAGCAGCCGGCCGGTGCCCGCGGCGGGAGGAGGGAGTCGGGCGAGGAGGGGTCGCCGGCCACGCCGGGAGACCCCAGCCCTGCCGGGCCCTCTCCTTCCCCAGGGGACACGGCCCCTCCCCTCCCCCCCCGCCGGGACGTGGTGGGAACCGGGAGCAGCCGGGGACCCCCAGCGCCAGGGGCTGAGCTGCAGCTGCCGCCCCCGAGAGGGCACCGCAGGGGGTCGGTGCCGAAACCCACCGGGAAAGCCGCAGCCCGCGAGCGCGGGAGGAGGGAGAAGCCGCCCCGGGCCCCCGCAGTTTTCCTCGGTTTCCCCGTTGCCCCTGCCCGGCCCTGTCCGGGGACCCCGAGGCCGCCCGGGGCGGGCGGGACACGGCGGTGACCCCGGTTCCCGCCCGCCCGCCCGCCCGCTGCGGCTGCCCCGCGCCGGGACCGTGAGAGCAGCGGCCGGAGCCGCCCCGGGGAGACGGGATACCCGGGCCCGGCGCGGCGGCACCCTCGCCTCGGCCCCGGCCCCGGGCGGAGACGCTGCGGCGGCGCCCCCCGTCGGCCGCGGGGATCTTGAAGCCTCGGCGGCTGCCGCGCACCTGCCCCGCGCGGTGGCGCCCCCTGGCGGCCGCGATGCGGCACCGCAGCCCCCGGTACGGGCACAGGTGACACCATCGGGGCGCCGGGGCGCGACCCCCCGGGCCCTCCCGCCCTCGCCCCGCAGCGTCGTTGCTCTCCCTGCCGGCCGCGTGCCGCTAGTCATAAGGCTCCACCTGCCTGTCCCGTCCCAGCGAGCGGCCGGGACTGGGGCCGGGACCCCCCACGGGCTCCCGCCGCTCCCTCCGGTGCTCCCCGGGGGACCCCACCCCGCCCCCCCGGCCCCCGGCCCTTTCGGCCTGCCCTGCGCCCTCCGTGCCGGCGGCTGCCGTTAACCATCACCGCCCGGGGAGGGGCTGAGGCTCCCAGGGCCGGCGGCGCGGTCCCGTGTGGCAGCGCTGTACCCGCAGCCCCGAGCCCGCCCGGCACCCGTTAACGGGGCCGAAGCGGGGGGAGAAGCGCGGCCGTGAGGGGGGGCAGGCGGCGCCGGGCCCCGTTCCCGGCCCCTCACGGCCCAGGCTCGGGCACGGCGGCACCGGGGGCGGTGGCGGGCAGGAGCGGGGCATCCCCCACCGGCACCGGCACCGGCGCACGTGATCCGGGGCGGACTCCGGCGGGCGGGGCACGGCCCGGCCACAGCCCCGGGCACGGCGGGACCCAGCCGCTGCCGAGGCCCGGCCATGGGGGAGGAGGAGGTGGCGCGGCAGGAGCTGGGCAGCCTCCGCGGCATCCCCCTGTACCAGTGCTTCGTGCAGGGCTGGCCGCAGGTGGAGGCGTTCCGGGCCCGGCCGGATGACCTGCTGGTCGCCACCTACCCCAAATCGGGTGAGTGGCCCTGGGGAAGGGGCGGGGGGCACGGGGCGGAGGGCGGGGGACGCCGGCCCTCGCGACACTGTCCCTGCGCCGCAGGCACCACGTGGCTGAGCGAGATCCTGGACTTGATCTACCACGACGGCGATGTGGAGAAGTGCCGACGGGATGCCATCTTCAACCGGGTGCCCTTCCTGGAGATGAAGGCCCCCAAGATGCCGAGCGGTGAGCCCCCCGCCCAGCCGCGCCCCGGGCTGGGTGAGGAGGAGGCTGGGGTGGGGGTGCTGGGGTCACGCTGCTAAGCCCCCCGTCCCGCAGGGGTTGAGCTGCTGGAGAAAACCCCCTCCCCGCGGCTGGTGAAGACCCATCTCCCAGTCCATCTCCTCCCAGCGTCCTTCCAGGACAATGGCTGCAAGGTAATGCCACGGGTGCCCCCTGCCTCTGTCCCCATCTGGGTGGCAGGGAGGGGGTGCCACTCTGCACCCCCCAACCACATCGCCGGCTGTCCATAGGTCATCTACATGGCCCGCAACCCCAAGGATGTCGTCATCTCCTACTACTACTTCTATCAGATGGCCAAGATGCACCCTGATCCCGGCACTCTGGGCGAGTTCCTGGAGACCTTCCTGGCTGGCAAAGGTGGGGCCTGAGCCCCGGGGTGCCCACCGGTAGGCAGTGTCCCCCACCACCCCACTTTTCAGCTGACCTTTAAACCACATCCCACAGTGGCCTACGGGTCCTGGTACCAGCACGTCCAGGGCTGGTGGGAGAAGAAGCAGGAGAAGCAGCTCCTTTACCTCTTCTATGAGGACATGAAGAAGGTGAGGGTGGGATGGAGACGAGGGTGCCCTGGTTTCCTCCCTCCCCGATTTTTTGGCAGCTTCCTCATGTCAGCCACTCCGCAGGATCCGTGGCAGGAGGTGCAGAAGATCCTGCGGTTCCTGGGCAAGGAGATGGAGGAGGAGGTGGTGGCGAGGATCCTCCACCACACTTCTTTCCAGGAGATGAAGAAGAACCCTGCTGCCAACTACGAGACCATCCCCAGAGCCCTGATGGACCACAGCCTCTCCCCCTTCCTTCGGAAAGGTGGGGTTTGGTCAGCCGTGGAGGGGTGTTCCTGGGCTGTATTGCAGCCCCCATATGCGGTTGCAAATATTTTGGGGGTGTCAGGATTTGCCCCACTCACTTTTCCACCCTCAGGAATCTCCGGGGACTGGAAGAACCACTTCACTGTGGCCCAGAACGAGCGCTTTGACCAGCACTACCGGGAGCACATGGTGGGCTCTGACCTCCGCTTCCAGATGGAGGTGTGAGGGCTCACCCCCCTTTTTGGGGAGGGTGGGCTCTACTTCTCCCCTCTTCCACAGCGGGGAGGGTGGGTCCAGACCGAGCATCCTTGCACTAATTTGCTTTTCCCTCTGCAATAAATTGGGATAACCGGAGGATGGATCCTTTACTTGCGGGAGAGTGGGAAAGCTGACTCCTAGGAGAGCCTCAGGCACCCCCACGCTCTGCGGGCGGGAGCGTGGGCGCATGCGGTCGATTTTTAAGCAGCGTGATCGGGCATCACCAGGGGTGGGCATCCTCCCAAAACCCACCGCTGGCTCCCGATGCCTTGGGCTGCCCCAGCCCCATCCTACCAAGGTGCCTGGAGGGATCAAAGATCAGTGAAGAGTGGAAAAACCCCAGAGAGCCAGCAAACCTGCTGCTCCCGCTGGCAGCTCCCGTGTGCGCAGGAGCTCTCACGCCTCCGGCTTGTGGCAAGTTTCTTGACAGAGCGGGCGGTGGTGGGGCTCGCCCCAGGGCACCTGGCCCAGCTGGGGCTTGTCAGGCTGTGAGCAAAGGTGAAGGGAAACACCACCCCACTGGCCTATTGCCCTGGCCGCTGCACCGTCCTACTTGCCAGGTGGGGAACCCACCCTGCAACATCCAACCCTTGGGGATGGATGGCTGGAGCAAACCTGTCCCCATCCTATTGGGGCCAAGGGTTTGCTTTGGAACCCCAAAAACCCCGGTTCTGCCCCGTTTCCAGCCTGTTCTTGAGTTCCCAAGATTGCAGCTTTTTGGCAAGGCAATCTCATGCTATTGCTTCATCCCCAAAAAGTTGCAACCTGGACCTGATTCCTAAAGAGCATCCATGCATTTATTTAAATGCTGATGGAGATCTTTGCTTCCCCAGCTCCTGGCTTTGCCTGTGGAGGTTGCACATGCAGTTTTGCTAGCATATGGACAGACAGGCAGGCAGGGAAGGCATGTCCCTGCCTGCAAAACACCCCAATGCCTGACACTGCGTGTCCCATCTCACCGAGAACTTGGCCCTGGGAACAAATCAGGGACATTTTTCTAAAGGTTGCAAACCAGTGAGTTGCTCCCCCTCCCTGGCTGCCGTCTCTTCTGTCCTCCCCACGCCCTCCTGGCTTGCGTTCCTCTGTGGGAAGCAGGTAAGGAGGGGCACGTCACCACCAGCAGCACCTTTAAACCCTTTTCCCAGAAACACGATATCAGCTGCACTCTGCTTTGCAACCCTGTAAACTTTGGACCTGTATTTGAGTGCCTTGCAGGGTGTGTGTGTGACCAAGCCCGACCCACATCCCACTAGTGAGCCCTGCATGGGTGCGAGGAGCGGGGAATGGCTACGGGGGTGACCCCCGCACTGGGACAGGTCAGGTCCCCCAGGGTGTGAATTGGGATTTCCTCCCTGCATTTGCCTCCGCGGGCAGATTGGGAAGCTGTGATTCCTCCCTTGCCACCTGTGTGTGATGGTGCTGAGCATGGCACAGCTCATCACAGGCACTGGGGGCTGTCCCCAGGGGGACTGCGTCCCCATCCCAGCTCGCTCCTTCCCTGCACCCCTCCCCCTGCAGTGCCAGGACCAGGTCGCTCCAGGTCCCTTCCCTAATGATGTCCCCTGGCCTCCTGCTGCCACAGACACCTCTCCACACCTCCATCTTCTACCCAGGGAAGGGAAAATAACTAAATGCCTGCCCCAAGGCCGTGGGCAATGTTTTGCCTCCTCCCTGCCAGAGGGCTGGACAAAGAGGCAGGTAAATGGTAGACCCCGGCCGCGGTCAGGGTGCTTGGCCCATTTTGGGGTGCCCTGGCCTCGCAAGCAGAGAGCCTGTGGGGGTGGGAGGGTGGGGTGGGGGGCTCAGAGGAGCTCAGTGTCCCTGCAAGCCTCTGGGAGATGGAGGTGAGCCACAAAGCCTCTCTCCACAAAACACACCTGGGGGGTCTCACAGCCGGCATCTCCAGCATTTCCATCCTGGCCGGCGTGTAGAAAGGTTTCCCTGGGAGAGTCCTGGGACAGCCCAGCTCCCCATTCCTTTCTCCTTCAAACCCTCACGTAGCCTCCCCCAAGCTGGCCTTCACCATGATGCCATGCAACAGAGAGCTGGGGGAAAAAAGCTGGGGGAGGGGGGCAGAAAGCAGCCTGACCCCCCCCAGCCAGCAAAACCTCTGCCAGCTTTTACACCCCTGGAGCGGCGCTGCCAGCGTGGTACAGGCAGCTGCCCACTGCCTGTGCTGACCTGTGGCCCCAGCGCCAGCCGTGCCCCTCCATGCTCCCTGCACCGCCAGCTGGCCTCCAAAATCCCCACAGGAGGCAGATGCCACTGTCCGGGGATGCCCGCATGTAAGGGACCGTTTCCTTCCTGTGGCCGGGATGGATGGGCGCAACAGGGATTTTGGGGACCCCAGGGGATGAAGTGGCCCTGTGACGCTCGCTGCTGCCAGCCTTGCTGTCCCCACACAGGGAGACATGGGCTGGGAGCTGTGCTGATGGGGCCACAGATAACCGCCACGGCCCTACCTAGAGGTCAGTAGCCGCTGGCTTCTCTCCAGCACTTGCTCCTCCCTCCTGGCAGCTGCAGCGGTGACAAAGATTGCTGTCCCAGCCAGCCCTGCCTATTCCCTTTTCCTCGCCATAAAAACACCGTGAGGCCCCGTGTCTCCTCATCCTCCACCTTCACCCTCCCAGTGCCACCCTCCTGTCGTCACCCTCCCGGCATCACCGTCCCGGTGCAGAGCGGCACGGTGTCAGGTGAGCCAGGTGCCTCGGCACACCCTGTGGGTGCCCTGCCCACGCTCGGCCCTTTGGAGCTGCATGCCATGGGGTGCCGGGTGGTGGGTTTGGGGTACCAAACCTTCCCCTGGGCTGGGGGCTGCTGACATAACCCCAGGGACCTGTTTTCCTGCTCCCCTAGGGTGCTGAGCTGGGGGGGGGGAGGTGCCTGCCTGGGTGATGCCAGCACCTCACTGGCACCCCCAGCCCTGGCTGGGGCATGAGGTGGGCTCCTGCCCCTGCAGACGGGACCCTTGTCCCCGTCGTGGGTGTGTAGCAGAAGGGCTACGGTGACCTTTGGTCCCTGAGATAGTGGCGTCACCGCCGCGCCCCAGGTGGGCGGCACCGGGTGCCTGTGCTGCCCTGGTTGGCGGCTGCCCTGGCAGGGTGAGGGGTCCCCCCTCGCTGTCCAGCCCTGCCACGTGTCCCCATCCCCGGCAGGATGGCTGATCCCAACAGCTGCCTGCGGCAGCCCTGGCTCATGGTGCATGGCATCCCCATGGTCAATGCCTTTGCCCACAACTGGGAACGAGTTGACCACTTCCAGAGCCGCCCTGAGGACATCGTGGTGGTCACCTTCCCCAAATCCGGTGAGCAACCCCAAGCCCACCAGACGTGGCAGTGCCAGGTGGGTGAGGGTACTGTACGGCTGGGGACTGCTGGGGGGGGGTGCAGCATGTCCGGGGCTGTCAGGACAGAGCTGTGTGGGATTTCCCTTCTCCCCCACAGCGCCTGGTTGAGGCCCAGGGGGTTGTCGGTGCTGAGCACCCCAGCGCTGCTCTGGCCACCCTCTAGTGGATTGTTTTCCCCAGGTACCACCTGGGTCAGTGAGATCGTGGACATGATCCTGCAAGGCGGTGACCCTGAGAAGTGCAAGCGGGACATTATCACCAAAAGGGTGCCCATGCTGGAGTTCTCTGGCCCTGGGGACATGCCAGCAGGTAGCGGGTGTGGGGGCTTGGCCATAGGCACCCCAGCAGGGGCTGAGCCCAGGGGGACTCTGCCAAGGGCTCGCTGGGGATGTGCTTTGTGGTACACCAGGGACGGACCTGCTGGCCACCATGCCCTCACCCCGTGTTGTGAAGACCCACCTGCCTGCACATATCCTGCCTAAATCCTTCTGGGAAAACGGCTGCAAGGTAACCCCCAACCCTGGTCTTTGCCCTGGGGGCACTGCAGCCTCCCTGTTCCCGTGGGGCAGGATCCCTCACTGCTCCCTCCAGCACCCTAAGTGGTGTTGTGAGCCCTAGGGGCTGGAGCATCCTCCTTTTGGGGGGCCTGGGGCTGCCCCTTGTACCCCATGGCCCCTCTGCAGATGGTCTACGTGGGGCGCAATGCCAAGGATGTGGCTGTATCCTTCTACCATTTTGACCTGATGAACAAGTACCAGAAGCATCCTGGGACGTGGGCCGAGTACCTGGAGGAGTTCATGGCTGGCAGAGGTGGGACAGAGCACCCATGGGTGCATGTGGGGGACCCTGTGTGGTGCTGTCACCCAGTGACACTCCCTAACTTGTTCTCCCCATGCAGTGGCATATGGCTCCTGGTATGACCATGTAAAGGACTACTGGGAGCGGAGGAAGAATCACCCCATCCTCTACCTCTTTTATGAAGACTTGAAGGAGGTGAGGTACTGGGGAGGATGGTGCTGTGGGGTCTGGGGGGTGGCAGGAGGGGTAAGCATCAGTCTGCATCCCACAGGACCTCCGTTGGGAGATTGTCAAAGTGGCCCAGTTCCTGGGGCAGGAGCTGCCAGAGGCGGCGCTGGATGCCATCACCCAACACACCTCCTTTGAGGTCATGCGGGACAACCCCACCACCAACTACAGCATGGTGCCCTCCCACATCATGGACCACAGCATCTCCCCCTTCATGCGCAAAGGTGAGCGGCCTGGGGGGCTCCCGGTGCATCGTCCCCCCTGGCCTCCGCTGAGCCCCATCTTGTCCTGTCCCAGGCACCACTGGAGACTGGAAGAACCACTTCACTGTGGCCCAGAGTGAGCGTTTCGACCAGGACTACGCACAGAAGATGTCGGGCACCAGCCTGCGCTTCCGCACCCAGATTTGAGATGGTGCCGTTGCATGCCCCCCCAGCCCACCCCCCCAGCCATGCCCTCTCGCAGCAGCTCCAGCACTGCCCCAGCCTGCCTGCGTCTCACCAGCCTCCCTGTGCCAG
The DNA here is from genome assembly GCF_015220075.1 of Falco rusticolus. NCBI lineage: Eukaryota > Metazoa > Chordata > Aves > Falconiformes > Falconidae > Falco > Falco rusticolus. Next base: position 60,740,695 of record NC_051187.1, read on the forward strand.
AGGGACTTTTGCAAAAAATAAAAGAGTTTTATTTCTGCATCTTCCTCCCAGATTTGCACCCATATGAAAGCTGCTGCATTGCTACAAAGTGCTGCGGAGACTCACCCCACCTCGCATCACCCCAGCCCCACGTTGCCTGCTCAGGACATGTGTAAGCTATGCCTGTGTGGCTTTTTTTGTCCTCCAAAAAAAGCCAGTATGCAGTACAGGGAGGTTTCCAGCACAGAACAAAAGTTGTTAGCAGCTCCCACATGTGCATCTCTACCATGGCCACAGCTCACACAGGGTCCCACATCCACCACCTCCTACCTCAGAAACCTTCCTGCTGATGTCACGTGTTGGAGCAGGGGGGGAGCAGAACAGGGCAGAGCAGGGTGATGGCCATGTCCCCATCACTACTGGGGCCGTGTGGAATAGATGAGGTGAGTGCGATGGGGACAAAACCAGCCTCAGTTTGGTCGGGAGATGGACGCAGCCTGGGGAGCTTGGGACCAGTCCTTCCACCTAGGAGCAATGAAGCTGGAGGCAAAAGGAGGATTTTGCCAATTGCTTTTGTGCTGTTCTGCTCCCAGGGACCTGCAAGCTGCTGTGCTGTGCCAGTCTCCCCACAGCCGCGTCACTCACCAGGTATGGCAAGTCCCCCGGGGATGGGAGGAGAGGGTCCCCTCGGTGTGGTCGGAAAAACTACAGCTGAAGGGCACACTGCAGTGCGCGATGCAACTAGGGCGCTGGAACAGCATTGCTAAAAGCCGGTGCTTTTAAAATATCTGGGTTTATGCCAAGTTCATTTAAGAAAAGGAAACTGCAAACTGGATGTTTGTTGGGTCCCAGTTCCTCAGGTGCTGTCCTCTCCTGCCCACGTTCATCATCCTCTCTTCTTGCTTTTGGTACACAGGCACGATGAACTTGCCTGCAATCTAGAGGAAATACTCCTTGCTTGTAGGCACAGAGCATCTCTGAAGATGCAATTTCTTTCTCAGGAGTGGGTGAAATATGCCAAAAAAAAATTACCCGGGACCTGGGGGACAGGTGCAGTGACAGGGCTGCAGTCAGGCACAACCCAGCACTGAAACAGGGGCTATCCTTCGCAGCATCAGTACAAACAGAACGGAGCCAGAGATCCCAGAAGAGGAGACAGTAAAAATAATCCAGGTAATTACAGACAGGAGTAGAGATACCTGAAGTGGCTCGTGGTGGCTTCAGCCACTTCTGTCACACAGTAAAGGTGCCGTATAGGAAAGCAGCTCCTGAGCCAGATGTGGTTCCCTGTGTGTGTTCACTCTGTAGTTTTGTCTTGTACAAATGTGCCTTTGAAACCCTGACTCTTGTGACATCTGCCTTCCCCTGGGAATTAGCTTCCCTCTCAACAACTTTTTTTTTTTTTTTTTTTTTTTTTTTTTAAATAATGTCCTTTACTTCATGCACTGGGTTACCACCAGCAATTCATCCACGTTGATCTTCCCCATCCTCTGGGACTCTATAGGCTTTCCTCATAACAGCTTCTCCAACTGTGTATTTTGAGGCTGAAAGTGCCTTAGTGTATTCAGGCACTGGATTTCCTCTGCTGGTTTATCTCTCAGCCTCTCCAGATTGTGATGTCTTGCTACAGGAATTTCCTTTCATTAACTCCTGCTGTTTTGACTTAGCAATGTATTTTGCCCCCCCTGCTCTTGCCAAAGACTGCTCTTCTGCTGTCAACAACTTGTTCCTCTGTAATTTATTCCAGGCATTTTCTTTCCTCCCTAAATCTCTTGCTTACCTCCTTGTTGCTGCTTGGATACAAAGCCAGGCCTTCCAATTGCCCCTGCTTTGCTCCTTAGATGTTTCCATTTGCGTGGAAGTGCACAGAATTTTTTGTTTTCCCGAAACATCTCTGGTCTGTTAGATGACTCTCTGATGACACCTCTTTCCTCTTCATGATTCAGCTCCTGTGAAATGAATAGGGCATCAAACATGCTTCAAGAAGTGCTTTCATTCACTACTCTCAGTGAGAACCAGGGTTTTTTTGTATTTGTACCCTTTGTCCCTGGGCTCAAAGTGCAATCCAAACAGCACCTGCCCTTGCTGCTGTAGACACAGTCCTTCTTAGCAGCTGAAGAGATGCAACATAACCAGCTAGAGGAGGCTAAAATGCTGTGCCCCAGAAGTTTTGTGTATACACAGACTGCTGAGACTCGAGGAACAAAACCAGTATTTGATTATGAGGCCAGAGGAGGGCTTGCAGAAGTAACTTTGCCCTTAAAAGCACCATCTAGCAAATCAGGCCAGGGTGCGTGCAGCTCCCTCGTAAATGCTCTTGTAAAACCAGGACTTTGAATCCCTTGATATGAGTGCAGCGCCTCTCTTCCCACTGCTCCTTGATGCCGAGGTGTACACATGGTAGGTGACAGCCCTGGTGGGGACAGAGGAGCTTTCCTCCTGACGGCTGCACACAGATGCCTGGGAGCAGAGCCATGGACCACAGAAGGGATTTCCTGCTGGCTTAGAGGCAGCAGAGCAGGGGAAGTCCTTGATGCAGTAAGATACTGTAAGAGTGGCCAAGGGTGCTCCCACTTTGCATGCAGAGGCCCAGACATCCCAGCTGATGACATCCAAAGCAGATAATGTTCCTCGCTCACTCCTCCAGCCTCAAAACGCCCCAGGCATGGGATACAGCACCCCCAGCCAAAACCCCACCCACGCCTCCTAGTGCAAAGAGAGGAGGAAACACAAGCCTGTCCTGGTGAAATACCCCCAGGGATGAAATGGCACCCCCCACAATCACTAGGTGAAGCCCAAGTCCAAACCTCCAAACCTGATTTCCTGGGAGCAGAGGGGATGCCTCTATTTGCCTCCCAGACAGATGTGCAGAAACACTCCTCCATGCTCCAGTTAGCAGCAGACGAGGTGCTCCCCTCTGCACCCCAGACCGAGCTGGGATCAGCTACAAACCTGCACTATGAGAGGAAAAGCAATTTCTGCCTTCCCTGCATGCTGAGACACAAGAGGAGTCGTGGTCGCAGGCGGTGCTGGCGGGGAGGCTGTCCCGAGGATGCGTGCCACGGCCAAGGTGCGGACTTCCTACGTGGATATGCCTGCAGGGAATAAGTGGCAGGTGTATCGCTTGTGTACCAAGGCCCAGCTACAAACCTCGTGCTAGCAGCTTCCAGTGTCAAACAGCAAAACTTCTCTCCTGCAAGAAACAGTGTGGCTTAGGGCCTTGAGCAGGCAGCATCCAAGTAAGAAAAAGTTATTTCTGATGAATATCCCTGGGCCAGATTAATTTCCCCTGGCCCCTGCTCTGCTTCCCAATTTATTTTTTTGGATCAAGAAGCCAACAAGGAGGCCAGGGAAAGGCTAGGCATGGACGTGTGAGCAGCAAACACACAAGAAGGTGGGAGGGAGAGAGCAACTGCTCCTTTCCAGGCTGGTGGGCCATCAGATGAGCCCCATCATCTCTGTTCCCTCAGTACTTGCAGATTTCCCCATCTCCATAGCACTCAGCTTTCCCCTGGGGGTCGGACAGATGCTGGCAAGACAGGGGTGTGCCATATCTGCAGGCAGCTTCAGCAGGTCTCTGCTGCTGCACCTCACTGTAGAGCTGGCAAGGGCAGGGCGCAGCACCTCTTCACCACCAAAATGCACAATTCCTAGCAGGGACACAAAGCTTACCCTGGACCTTCTCTCATTTCTCTTTTTTATTTTTGCTTTCCAGGCTGGAAATGGCTCCAGCACAAGCCACCTGGTATCTGTATGTTTGCATGCCAAGGTACCCCTGCAGCATTGCAACAATAGTGAAGAGAGTTCATAAAAACTTAAACTGAATCAGTAAGAACAAATGAAATGCTATAAACCTAGCCTGTGGTGGTTTTGTCCTACAGCTGCAAGGCAGAGGTATAAAGACACAATTTAGCTGAGAAAAGTGGTTATGGTAAGGCTATTTCAGCTCATTAACTTTTGCTGGAGTTTCCCTATTAAACCTGGGGATTATACGGGAGCAGGGGTTTTGCTGAGCACTTGAACATGTGCCTCTGCAAAACTGCTCAATCCACTGACTTGTGGTCTGTACTCAGGGATGAACCAATCTTGATACCTTGATGCTTTCCCCATCCAGCCTTCCCCCGCTCCCCCCCACCAAAAAAAATAAAAAATAAAAAAAGATAGTCAAGACTGTCAAGTCTGCTTTTAGTCCAGAAGCTGCTTTATTGCAATAACTGAAAGGCAAATCACAGAGTCACGTAGTGCTTCTCAGGGCAAAATCTTCCAGTTTCTACCCTGGCACTGAATTTTTGAGGTGCTGGCTGGCATCAGGGTTTTCTGGAAATAAACGTGCCAGGTACACTGTAACCCTCATTCAGCAAAATGGTGAAAAGTCCCGTATGTGGAAAACATTACTTTGTATTGCCTAACTTTTGCTTGAGTCGCCCTTGCCTCGAAAAGCCTGTTGTTATTCAACAAGGCTGGTGGTTGCATCAGCGCCTGCAAGTATTTCAGCTTGGTAATGCTAGATCAGACACTTAACACCATCTGCTTTCTTCAGCCTCGCTTTTCTCTCATTTGCTGGATTTTGTCCTTTAATCCTTTCAAAATGCTTACCTTCTCTGCATTAAGAATAATCTGATATTGTCTTTAAAAGCTGGCCATGGAAACAAGACAAATTTAACTCTCTGTTTCCCCTAGTAATAGCTCTCATTTGCTACGGAGGAATTAGTTACTGAGAGGTTAGAAAAAAACAACAACCACGAAACCAAGCTCCCATCTGCCCTAGGTCACATGAACATAGCCTTTCAATAGTTGCTGGAAAATGTTTAACTTTCTTCTAGGACTTACTGTAATGAGCTAAATTAGATTGAAAAAAGCTATTATCCTGAATACAAAGGTGTATGGAGAGACTATAGTGACAATCCTGCCTGGAAGGCCAAACTACTGTTGAAACATACTGGCATAATTGCCCTGAATTCTGAGAGTTTAGAAAAAGTCAGGTTGAATATTATGGACAATATTTAAAAAACATAGGGGTACCTCTTTAGATTCCTGTGTTTTCAAGTCATTAAAAACTTGCCTAGATCTCCAGAATCAAGATCCACACACCAAGCACAGGTAACATGCCAACTTTTGAAAAACTCCGCAAACAAACCACATGATTTTCTCTTTGTTCCTGTGGACAGTATATAAACAAGTCTATTACTTAACAAACAGTTTTGTTTTGCCAGATGGGACCCTAAAGGGAGTGAAAAATCTTTTTTAGCAGTCAGACACCATATTTCTGAGCTACAGGAGGCAAAGTCCTTCTGAGAATCTGGCTCTGTAAATAACATTATAATATATCCTAGCATGGGAAAGACCATCTTGACTATTAAATTACTGGAGCATAACAGAACAATGAATAATCTCGGCATAAATGCCCTATGATCATCCCATATTGTATTACTTCCTCCTTTTGAAAAGCTCAATTTAGAGCGTAGCTTATTTAAGCTTCTTCTGCCCAGTACCCAACCTCACCAGAGCATCGCCGGCACAGACGAGGTGAGCAGCAAGAAACAGAAGCAAACCAGTGTTGCAAATTGCATCTTGCAACTCAGAGCATGATGCTTCTGTACCTTGGAAGACTGCACTAGGTAAGAGGTTTTCTGCAGCATGGTTGATATTCATGCCCTAAATTGTGTTGGATCAAGTGTATTGTTACGTGCATGGGTTTTAGTTGTCGTTTTGGCGCCCGACGGTCAAGTGCTCCTTCCAGGACACACCACTTTACATTCAAGCACCAACTTTCCAAGTGACAGCCCCCCCAGAAAACGCGGGGTTTGCTCTGAGAAGCACCTTTAGGGGCCAGGAGGGCCCCAGACCCGTGTTTAGATACCTGAACTGAGCCCACAACATAGCCAGGTTGGTGGTGATGTGCCTGACAGTAGCAATGTATTAAGACTTGTCTAGGAGCAGTCAGAAGACACCTGTCACATATCAGAACAAACTACATGTTATTATTGGCATTATCATCACTCAGATGAAGGGTTTGCTGCCTTCTCTCAGCACGGGGAACACCAGCACTCCTAACATCTCACCCTGAAAAAGGATGCTGCTTCCAAGTCAGCCACTTAAATGCACCCTGGGGCTTCTCCTTCGGCCTGCCTCTGGCATCACTTTCATGGCAGCGATGTTCCACTGCTGTTCATGGGAGCAACGCAAGTGATTTGTTTCAGTAACAGAACTGGCACCCAGAGGACTGGCTCACTTGCAGTTTCCTCCGTAAAGATGCACCAACTTGAATTAATGGTGAAGCCTGGAGAGGCAGTAGCTCTCTGCAGGGGCTGGGGCAGGACTGCCAGTAATTTGTATTATTTACCAGTGGGGACATGGCTGTAGAAGGGTTGAGGAGGCTTAAGGATGCCTACAGTATAATTTGCCGTTGCTAGCCCCATCATAGGTGTCCCTCCACCTTGTGTTGGCAGGGCTGTTGCCCCAGGTCAAGCAATATCTTCAAGAAATCACTCCCTGTAGCACTGTTGCCTGTCAGCTAAGTAAGCCCCTGTGCTGCTTCTGGAAGGAAAAGCGGAGAAAGAGAAATATATCTTTAAGTGCAGGTAGTTTTTCTGCCATAAGTAACAGAAACATTACAATATACAGATACCACAGCTGTTGCAATTGAAAACAGGTATTTTAACATCAAATGTGGTCATACGTTCTCTGGTAAATCTCAGTATTTCTCCAGTGCTGGCAGCAACGACACTTACTTGCTAATACAGTAAATCTGCCAGCATTTCCTGATACAGTGATTACACAGCTAGAAGACACCCCCTGTTATTTGCTTTTATTTCCTGGTAAAGATTCCTCAGGAAAACTACAAAAAAATATAAAAATTAAAGGAATAAATCCTTCTTGTGCAAAGGGAGTAGTTTGAAGGCAGATCTTTGACAGCAGTGAAGATTGTTTTCACCCTGCTAAACCAGGGAAAGGAGCTCCCTTGGGTGGGGGCGGGGAAGGGTAGAGTAAATCATCAAACATTCTGTTCTGTCTTTTCAGACCTGAGACCAAACGTGGGTTTTAAAGGCCCTACCTGTGCAACAGCAAACTCTTCCTTTTGCTAAAAGTGCTAGTGAAAAGCCATCAAACAGAACACACAGGTGCAGCACTCCTAACTGGAAGGGAAAACTCCCAGGCTATCTAGCCCTTAATCCTGCTATGGCCACAAAAGCTATGGGGTCTAAGAAATACCTCCAGCTGCTCCTTTTTCAGGTCGCTCTTCTAGGGCCTGTCTTCTGTGGGAACATGTTGGTCTGGCCAACAGAAGGCAGCCACTGGCTGAATGTGAAGATAATTATAGAGGAGCTCATCCGCCGTGGGCACAGCATTACCATCCTGGTATCCAACGCTTCCCTCTTCATTAAACCCAGGGCTGAGGCCACTGAGAATTTTGTGGTCTATAACGTGCCCTTCAAGAAAGACACCATTGAGAACCTGATCGAGGACGTAGTGGCCCTGTGGCTGAATAACAGGCCAACCACCCTGACCTTCTGGCAGTTTTACAAGGAGCTTGGAAAACTGTCCAAAAACTGGCACCAGATGAATAGGCTAATGTGTGATGCGGTGCTAACCAACCGAGAGCTGATGGCACACCTGCAGGGCTCTGGCTATGACCTGCTGCTGTCAGACCCTGTGACTCTCTGCGGGGACCTCCTGGCTCTTAAGCTGGCCATTCCATTCATCTACTCGCTGCGCTTCTCCCCAGCCTCCACTGTGGAAAGGCACTGTGGCAAGATCCCAGCTCCACCGTCCTACACACCTGCAGCCCTGTCTGAGCTCACCGACTGCATGTCCTTTGGTGAGAGAATAAAAAATATCGTGTCTTACCACCTGCAGGACTACGTTTTCCAGAGCTACTGGGGTGAATGGGATATCTACTATAGCAAGGTCTTAGGTAAGCCTTCTGCTGCTTCACTTCTCCTTACACCGCCTCCCGCCTCCCGGCCTGCAGAGCTAGGAACCTGGCAGGGTCGCAAAGTCAAGGTCTGACAGAGGTTTGTCATTCAGTCCCTATGTGGAAAAGGGAATGAGCTAAGAGCATCCATCAGCTGCACCCGCCAGCTGTCAGGGTGCTGTGCTGCTATGCCGTTGCATCGAGACAGGGAACAGGGGTCATCCCAATCGATGGACTTGACTTTTGCTGTAATTATTTTTCATGTGGAGGCTGAAACAACTTCCACACCATATAGGGCCGTCAGCAATAGAGTTCACTTTACACATTTCCCCCTCCAATGCGCTTGCACAGAAAGCAGTCAGAAACAGAGATGTTTTCCCAATCCAGAGTATTGTAACAAGGAGGGGGGAGCTGGTGAATTACGAGCCAGCCCTGCCACCCTCAGTACCAATACTGAAACGCATAGTGGCTTGTAATAGAGACTTTATTTATGCCACTGGCCATGTAAAACCAATCCTCTCTGCAGAAAGCAAGTTTTATTTCAAACATACCTTCTACGCACAGCAAATAGTGAAAGCAACAGATCTTTCTCTGCAGGCTTTTCTTCTGGACTGTGTTGAGTGAATAGGTAGAAAAACATATTTATTTAAATATTAATCACATGTGATCAACATGCCATGTTTACCATTCTCCCACTGAGCTCACGCAAAACAGCACTTGCAAATCTCTCAGAGTTCAATTGCCTGCAAATACCTGCATGCTGCAGAACTCTACGAGTACGCCCAAACTGTTGTCATGTGCACAGCAGATGAGGTATCTCAGCTTGGTTTCTCACAGCCCAGCTGCCCCTCTCACCCCCATTTTCATCCTGGAAAGGATGCTCTAGGCAGCACGGAAGCTGTAGCAAAAGCCTTGCACAAGTATATTAGGAAAATGTTGCGTAACAGAGCTGGGCAGAAGCCCAGTAATAATGATTTTTCGTACAGTGAAGAGGACTTAACGTTATTTCTTAACTGCACATCAGAGGGTGACCATAAAGGGAACTGTTTAACGGATTTTCTGGTTCAACTTATAGTGCATAATTGGCACCTAGTGGCAGGCAGGAGAGCCCACATCACCACCTACCAGCTCTGGCCTCCTGCAGTGCACACTCTGGAAGAGGCGAGTTCACATGAAGACAACCTGTGATACGGCAGTTGTCGTATGCTTCATTCATTTCGAGACCGACTTTTTAGCTGCAGCCCTGGATCACCACCTGAAGTGCCCTGTAAATGGACGTTCAGTGGCTTTATAAAGCAAAAGGGTGCCCATGCAGTGGGTGAACATCTTCGCTGCATACCCAGCTGTGCTTCCAAAGAGCCAGAAGAATGAAAGTCAGCTCTTCTACCAAACAAATAACATAGAGACTATAGTCAGACAGGCAGGAGGGCCAGGATGACCAACAGGGCACAGTCCTCTCTGGAGTGAGCCCCCAGGACTGACAGCTCTCCCCTCTGCTCCAGAGGAACCACATCTTCCAGCTTCCGCAAGGTGTTTACCACCAGATGGTGCCAGCTGGTCCCAGTCAACTTCTTCCCCAGGAAAACATGCCATTATGCAGGACTGGACTTCATGCCAGCTACCTCGGCTCCCTGCCCTCTGGAGCAAGGCAGCGTCACGCGTGCCCAGCCCAGCCCGGGAGCACTGGGCTGCCGGTGAAGGAAGGCGCGGGGGCACTGCCACACAGGGCAGGCTATGGCTGGGAAGGAGGTGGCAGCGCTGTGGCTTCTGCCTGGGCTGGGCTGGGTGTCTGGGGGCAAGGTATTGGTCTGGCCAGCTGACAACAGCCACTGCCTGAACATGGAGTACATACTCCAGGAGCTCGTGGTCCGGGGCCATGAGGTGACTGTGCTGCTGCCTTCATGCTTCCTCTTCCTTAATGTCACACAGCCCTCACCTTTCCGGTTTGAGGTGGTTGAGGTGCCGATCACCAAAAAAGGAGATGGCTACGTTATTGGAAGATTTTTTATATTTTTGGGTTTACCAGGAGAAAGTGCTACCTGTCTGGGAAAGCATTTACAAGATAGTTCAACTAGTATTAAAGCTGGAGAACATAACCAAAGTAATTTGTGATGAAGTCCTGAAGAACAAGGCACTGCTGGAGAGACTGAGGGCATCCACCTTTCATGTCCTCTTGGCAGACCCACTGTCACCCAGTGGGGAGCTGTTTGCCGAGAAGCTGGCTATCCCCTTCGTGTACACCATCCGGTTCTCCATAGGCAACACGCTGGAGTGGCTCTGCGGGACACTCCCAGCACCTCCTTCCTACGTACCAGCCACACCAAGTGGCCTAACAGAGAGGATGTCCTTCCTGGAAAGGCTAAAAACCATCTTCATCTACACTGTGCAAGATATCATGTATCATTATGTTCTCTGGGGAAGCTGCGATCAATACTACAGTGATGTTTTAGGTAAGGCTGCTCTTACTTCCAGAAATTACATCTGCTGTACATGGGGCACAAATTAGGAACCAGACAGCCCTGAACCCACTCTCCTTCCTCCAAAATTCCTGTGTCAAGTCAAACAATCCAGGCAAGTGCAAATGTTACCTGTTAATTCTGACCTGCTACACTAGTACAACTAAGTTCGTACAGGTACTTCTAGGATAGGTAGAACAGTGCTAAAGCCGCTTGAAACAGAGCTCATCAGTCATATTCATAGATTAATCACGACAAATACTAAGGACAGCAAAATAATACTATACATCCTCCAAATACTAGCACTGAATTAAACCTTTTGAAGTAGAAATAAAAAAACGGTTTTGGAAAGCTATACAATATTACCTTTTTTCCCCTAGCACCCTTCTTGCTTGCTAGCTTATCTCAAAATGAGAGAGAATGGCCTCATCTGGTCTTTTAAAGGACTGGGAGAGCAGCTGGGCCCCTATTTGCGGTGTTAAAAGGCCCTCAGCAGAGACATGGTTCTTTGCTTTTTTGAAAGTGTCCAAAAGAAATATTACAAGACAGCTGTATTTATTTGTAAGGTTTTTTTTCTTTTTAAAATAATAGTTGCATAATTATTTTCACATTTTTTCTCTAAGTTATTGTTACAATGCTTAAAAGGAAACAGGGCAAGCATACATGCATTGATGGGGCAGATAAAATGGACAGTATTTCAATATGAGGCTCTCCGTGTTTTTATTTATATTTTGCTATTAGGGTGTAATTCTGCTGAGAGAGCTAAGTTGTTAAGATATTGTACTATTAGTACCTAGCTGTGTGTTTACTTGCGTTCCTTATCATGTGTGACAAAGACTAGAAAACACTGTGCCGATAGAAGCATGGTTTGCTGATCTGTTGTGTAAGCCTCAGATCTGCTTGGATCTTGTGGTATCTTTTTTATTGTTAAACGTGGGGTTTAGCATTTAAGGCTCCATGTGCAATACCTGTTTTGTTAGCTGTGTTAGCTGGTCTCTACCCTAACTGTGATACACTTTGAGCTGGAGTGTATCCAGTCCTGAAGGAGGTGTGAAAGCAAGGGGCAAGCATCTCGTACAAATGGGGCAACGTCCCAGCTCCTGCAGAGTATGCATGCACCTTCTCTTTCTCCTTGGAAAATCTTCTTCAGGGTTCTTACTATTGTAGCTGTTTTCCAAGAGCTACCTAAAGGCTTTTTCAAGTGATGAGGTTAAAGTATGAAAACCCATTTGCTTAACTGTCAGTCTAGTGAGGAGAGTGTAGGTGGTGGTGCTGAGCTCCTGGAGGAGTGCTCAGGCGCTGTTTAGACTCAGGCTGAGCCTCATTTGCTCCCTGCTCAGGAGATAGAAGCTGCCCGTTCTTGTCCCTGAACACACCAGTAGCCCAAAGCATCTCCACTACATCTTCACGGTACAGTCAACAGGAGAAGTCAGGTCTCTTGTCTTGATGGCGTCTGTCCTGAGTCTGTGATGTGGATACACTGATGCCAGTTTGCAGCATCTTCCCAAGAGAAGGCACAGAAGCACCAAAAACACAGGGCAAAACCTGTGCTCCTCACCTCCTTCTGCTTCTGTCCTGGGGTGGCCTGATGCTGGAGTCTTCTCTAGCAGGACTCTGTCCTTCCAGTGACAGTGCTGTGTCCACAGCGTCTGGTTATAGAGAGGACAGAACCAGAGCACCCTGCGGGCTAGTTGTGTGTCACTGCAGGACATTTTTGCACCTAAGAAACGAGGAGATAAAAATTGTAACCAGCTTTACAGGTAGGTTGGTTCTTACAGGGCAAAGAAGCAAAACTAGGGCTATAGTCAAGTTGTAAGCTGGGGTTCATCCTGTAGCTGTCAAACACGTCCCATGGGCTGCTCGTGTGCTTTCCCTAGCCCGAGCTCCTGCTCGGTACAGGAGTGTCTATCTTTACCTTGAATAGCTGGTATGAGGGTGTACCAATTGTGGCTGGAGTAGAACTGCTTTTCCTCGTAGTAGCTTGCATGGGGCTGTAAGTTGGATTTGTGATGAAAACAGTGTTGATAAGATAGGGATGTTTCGGTTACTGCTAAGCAGTGCTTACGCAGCATCAGGGCTTTTTTTGCTTCTCACACTGCTCCTCTCAGTGAGTAGGCTGTGGGCGCACAAGAATTTGGGAGGGGACGCAGCCAGGACAGTTGACCCCAACTGACCAAAGGGTATCCCATGCCTGTGATGTGCTCAGCAAAAAAAGCTGGGGTGAGGTGAAGTTGCCGGGGCTGCTGTAGCTCAGGGACTGGCTGAACATCGGTTGACTGGTGGTGAGCAATCGTTTTTTGCATTACTTTTTTTCTTGGGTTTATTTTTGTGGGTTTTTTTGCTTGTTACGCTGCCTCTGTCACAACCCATTTTTCCAACTTTGGCTCTTCCTTGTCCCTTCCTACTGAGGAGACGTGAGAGGCTCTGTGGTGCTTAGCTGCCTATCCAGACTGAACTGCAACACAGGGAAAGGGCTTCTGGTCTGCACACGCTGCCAAATGCACTTTGTGGTGAGCAGTAACAGGAGCTGCCATCGCTTTGAGATCAGCTGTGGTGCTGTAGGAGACTCCAGAACGGGATTTGCTGCTTGCCCAGTCCGCCTATGAGTGTTGTGTTCTGACATGACCTTTTGCCAAGCCTGGCACCAAGTGGTTGTCACTTTTATTGGCTGGCTCTGAAGTGTTTGCACACTGGAGCAGTGAACTACTTCCAGCTCAGTCAGACCGGAGTTGTATATGGACTGCTGAGATGATGGGGTCAAGGTTCCTCTGGCTGCTCTGGGCCTACACATGCTGCTGGAGTGCCGGCTTTTGTGGGAAGGTGGTGGTCTGGCCCACTGATGCAAGTCACTGGATCAATGTGAAAGTGCTGCTGGAAGAGCTTGTTCTCCGGGGTCATGAGGTGACAGTGCTGGTGCCCTCAAGCAACCTGCTCATCGACTACCGAGACACCTCCTCCCCCTTCACCTTTGAGGTTCTGCAAGTCCCCTTTACCCAGGAGAGCCTGGATGCTATCATGGAGGACTTCCTCAATTTCTGGATTAATGAGATCTCTAATCTCACCCCCTGGGAGATCATGTGGAGGATGAAAAAGGACCTGGAAGTCTTTACCAATATGTCAAAGCAGACCTGTGACACCTTGGTGACGAAGCCTCAGCTGATAGCAAAGCTGCGGGAGGCCAAGTTTGACATTCTGATCGCTGACCCCCTGTGTGTAGGCGGGGAGCTCATAGCAGAAATCCTAGCAATCCCTTTTGTCTACAGCTTCCGCTTCTCTGATGGAAACGTGGTAGAGCGGCTGTGCGGTGGGCTCCTGTCCCCACCTTCTTATGTGCCTGCTAGCACAATGCGGCTGACAGACCAGATGTCCTTCGTGGAAAGACTAAAGAACTTCCTCTTTTACTTTTACATGGATTTATTTTTCTTGAAGTTTTGGCAAAATGAATGGGATGGGTACTACAGCAATGTCTTAGGTAAGGCAGCTGTTGAGTGCTTTCTCCTCTTGGATAAATTGTGCCTTTTGAATGTTTTGGGAGCTCAATGCTGTTGTCTCAGTATCCTTTCCCAATGGCTAGCAGAGATGGTAATCCCTTTTGGTCACTTGGAGGCTGTGCTTTGCCTTTTAGGTCTGGTCTAGCCTAACAGACACCAGTGCAGTTGTGCTCTAGTTCTTCTCGAGGATCTTTAGAGCACATAGTTCTGATTTTTTTCAGTAAGGATACTGCTGGTGAGCTCTTGCAGTGAGCTCTATGTCCATTTTAGTACTTTCAGAGCACAGTTGTTGCCTCTTCATCTTGATGACAGGCACTTCTACAATTAAGATGGTAGTAGATAAAGGCTGGAGAGCAAAATCATTCCTTAATTAAGTGTAAGGCACTGGAGACAGCTCCAGTGAAGTAGTGTTCTTAAACTACATACATACATGAATTTTTTGTTCCAACCTAGTAAACTCAGCCTCGATTCAAAGTCTATTGAAGAGAACTTTTAGTTCAATGGACTTTGAATCTTGTGCAGAGTTATCTATGTTTAGGCAGATAATGAGTGAATAGCAAGTACAAGGGGATCTATTCTGTTGCTCTCCAATCTCTTTCTGCACTTCCAAAGAACGCCTCTGTGCTCTGCAAATCAGTCCGCTTCCCCTGGATTAATTTTACTTTTTTTTTTTTTATTTTTTAATACCACATAAGACTTAATTACACCTTTATATCACTCTGCTTGTAACGCAGGCTTAATTTTCCCTCCAGTAACTTTGTAACTGACTCACTGCTCTTTACTTTAAAAAAAAATTAAAAAGATTAGTGGTGTAAATTGTAACACTGATCAAGTATTATAAGAAGATGCCCTACAGATAAATTTTATCTTGCTACTCATTTTGCTTGGTTCCTGCTTGCATTAGGCTGGCTTTTTATCATTTACCAACACTTCTAACCCTTTTACTCTCCAGTTCCACCTTGTGGGGAAAATAATGCAAAGACAGCTTGCAAAATGTACTTGAGAATATATATTTTTCAAAATGGGAAGCTATAAAACAGTTTTATCCATTCTTTTTTTCTGTAAATGGATTTCTAGAGACTTTGGATTTTGCAAAAAATGACATTCAAAGCATCTATGGCTTTGGAAAAAAATTCCCAATATGTGTCAGGAGCTGACGCAGTTCCCAGGAGAACTAGGGATGGCTTTATGTGTGTTTTATTGTAGTCTGACCAGTCACTGACCGAGTCACCATTTGAAAACTCCACAGAAATTAGTTTAAAAACTTTCCTCCTCCCTGATTGGTGATCATCACTTTGTGACTCATTTATATTTTATTTGGAACTAAAACTTCTGTGATTGTTCTCTTCCCCAAAGTGTATTTTTATTATAAGCACAGGTAATGAAGTCTTTCAGTGGTACAAGAATTGCACTTCTGTATCACAGAAACTCAATGCTTCCCACTTACTGTTCTATTGTTCCACGTTCATCCTGAAGGTTCAAAATCCTTTTAAAGATCATACTGCCGTGTTTGTGGCAACCTGCCAAGGCCAAACACAGGACACGGCAAGGAATAGGCCCAGATTTGTCCGTATTTTCATTTCACGCATGGTTTGATAGATTACACTGACTGCGAGTGCCAAAAGACAAAGGTGTAAGGCTCCTATTTTGCAATCTACAGCAAACAAGACTGGTCCCGTGCATGTTGTAAACCCCTTGTATCTTGCCCACAGGAAGGCCCACAACCCTGTGTGAGACAATGGGAAAAGCAGAGATATGGTTAATCAGAACATACTGGGATTTTGAATTTCCACGCCCTTTCCTGCCCAACTTTGAGTTTGTTGGAGGACTTCATTGCCAGCCTGCAAAGCCGTTACCAAAGGTATCCCAACTTTGTTCTGCTGTTGGTTGGTTGATTGTCCAGCAGAACAAAAACTGTTTCTCTCCCTGATCGACTGTGCGAGCCATGTCCTGCGAAAGCTCACTCTTAGAGAAGATGCTCTGCTGCCAGTGGGGAGCACAGAGATACTTAGCAATCTATCCATACTTGTGCAAATTGAGGGCTGAGTTTATAGCCTGCTGTCTTAGAAGAGGATAGCTGAGGGCAGCAGCAGGGAATACGGTTTTTATTACAGGAAAAATAGGTGCTACCTCAGAGAAGTTAAATGTAAATCTTAATCCTAAAACACAGACTTGCAGCCCACAGTAACACTGAAACACCTGATGCAAAAAGGCACTGCGAGGGGTCAAATTCTTTTGACAAAATAGAGTCAAGATTTGCAGAAAGAAGCTAGTGATAAAACGCTTCTTCTATCATGGCTTAATTTAAGAAATCTTAAAGGGAGTAAAATACTCAGCACGCCCAGCCTACACTCTCTGTGAATGGCAATATTCTGGTGGAATATCCAAATCCCAGATGCTGATGACAACATGACAAGCTCTGGTCTAGATTATCACTCCTGTAGGAGCCTTAGAGGAAGCAGGGTATTTTCAGTGCAAGTTGTCTGCTTTAAGAAACCTTCTAAGTCTCTTCCCACTCCCTTGTAGCAATGGTTGAGTTGGGGGAAATGGATAACCATTCTTTTCTGGATGCTATTGCTCCATTTCACGTGACACTAACAAAAAAGAGAAACAGGAAGACCCATTGGTCTGGTATGCAGAATAACTGGTTAGCAGCATGTGCTGTATTGCAAGAAACAGGAGAACTGGCTGACTAACAAAGTGCCAGCAGCTACTGAAATCTTGGATCAGGATGCTGAAAAACCCTGTCAGCTTTCAGCACTGTCCTGCAGAGCTACGAAATGCAAAGTACTTGTTCCAGCAAAATTCACAACCATGACTGACTATGCCATGTCTCCCAGGGTATGGCCCTCTCAACACCAGTGCCAGGATCCATTCCTGTGGCTTGTGCTCTGAAAGAAACATTTCCTGAAACTGCTTGACTTGCTTTCAAAAAGACAAAGCTTCTGTCACCTGTCTCAACTTGTCCTGCTCCTTCCAGGGGAGAAACTGTCTTGCACAGGGTCAGGTCTATCTTTGTAATGCCCTTCTGTCAGCTGAGTTGCTCATACACCATGATCATCTCCTTGATAAGCTAAAAAGGTTATGCTCTCCATTCACAGAAATCTGTGTAATCTGCAGTGTGTAATTACTCTCTGTACGTCTTCTGCCTCTCCTAGGAAATGGAAGAATTTGTTCAGAGCTCAGGGGAACACGGCATTGTGGTATTCTCCCTTGGATCGATGGTCTACAACCTAAGTTACGAAAAAAGTAATGTGATTGCCAGAGCCCTCAGCCAGATTCCACAAAAGGTGCATTTCCTTTTGCGTCTAGAACAACTTGCCTCATTTTTGTCACTCCTGTTACCTTCAGTGAGCTTTTTACATTTGGAAGGCCTGTTTTTTATCTGCATCTCCACTGGATGCAGCACAGTCAGGAAGCTGGGCTATGCAGAGAGGCAGGCTGCCGAGTCACCTCATGGGGAGTTCTGGCGCTTCACTTTCTCTGAACCAAATGACGTGGAGATGTGTCCACAGGCCAAAATATAAAAATCACTCTATGCAGTTTTTATAATAAAACCACATAGAACTTATCAAAGAGCTAAACTGGAGCCAAAGCTATTTGAATTACTGAGGAAAGCTACATGGGTTTGAGGTAAAGTCCTATATTACATGTAATAATACACAGGGCATGTCACATGCACTGTTTATCTTCATCTTCCTTTGTTCAAGGTCCTCTGGCGGTACAAAGGAAAAAAACCAGAAACTCTGGGCTCCAACACCAGGATCTATGACTGGATACCCCAAAATGATCTGCTTGGTGAGACTGATTCTATCTGGAATGCATTGCACCCTTGGAAAAACTGTTTCCTTCTTTGTTTTTCGACTAAAATGCCTTATTCAGGCAAAAGAACAAAGTTAACACTTGTGGCTACAGCCAGTTTCGCAGCTTAAGCAGCACAGGTTTGCTTTTGGGAGCCTTAATTTCCCAGCCTGCTTCTGACTTTAAGGTGAATGGCTGTACCAGAACCATGGAAGATACAGCCAGGCTGTGAGGGGAGTAGGGAGCAGTGGCTCAAGAAGGCAGCGTCTTGAGCTTAGTTCTGAAGATGGATCTCTAAAGCAAAAGCTTCTGTCTTACAGAACTTGGTGGCAAGTATCTGGAAGGGCCAAGAACCATCTGCAGGCAGGAGTAAATACCAAAGTAGACATGTACTCTGGAGCTGGAATTGGCCTCTGCAGTTAATCTCCTGGGCTCGTTATTCAAAATCTTGACCTGAGCAAGGCTGCAGCAGGGAGCTGTTGTGAATCTGACACCATGTGAAAACTAGAACTGCTCAACAGCAGAAGGGCTGAAGTAACTCTGGCGTAGTCTGGAGGAACATGCTGATTCACACACTGCATTAAAATAAATACGAATGTGTGAAAGCTAAGTGCACAAGCTCTGGTGCTGATCCAGAGGTCAGGGCTGTTCCCTTCTCTAGCAGTGCACTTGTCCGGGTAGTTTGCAGTGCTCACGTCCCAGTCAGCGAACACAGTCTGCCACAGCTGCTGTTACACGTGCCATTCCCTGTTCCAGGCCATCCCTTGACGAAGGCCTTTATTACTCATGGTGGGACCAATGGGATCTATGAAGCTATCTACCATGGGATCCCGATGATTGGGATTCCCATGTTTGCCGACCAGCATGACAACATTGCTCACATGAGGGCAAAGGGAGCTGCGACCGAGCTGGATTTCAGCACACTGGAGACACAGGACCTAGTTGATGCACTGAATACAGTCATTAACAATTCCACGTGAGTTTTGTTCTTGCCTTATAGTAGGACGAGGTTGTTAAAATCTTGGGCTGCTGATGTTAGAAATTCTGCTGGCTCTTCTGGGAACTAAAAATACTGCATAGTTAGTCTGGGTTTCAGAAGAAAACCATCTTTCATTTCTGAAAATCAGCATTTCACAGAAAGGAAAGATCAGTAATTTGATTTTCATTAGACTACATTTTATGATCCCCTTGAGAAAAACAGTTCTTGGAAAGGCCAGAGCAGCTCTCGAGACAGTTTTCTGCTTTCTCTTCCTTGTTCTCTGCTAGTATAAATCCTCTGGAGGCTCTGGGTGACCATTCTAGTTGTACTATGTCTACTCTGTCCGTAGCCACAATTCTTACTCCTACCCGAGTTACCAATATCCTTAGGTTACTGTACCTATCATTCAGGAATTGGAGGGTACGGAAGCCTGGCAACTGGGATCCCTTGCTAAGGATAAAGCCATTGACAAAGGCATTGGAAAAAAGGCAGGAGTCCTCAGTCTTAGGCAGTGATTCCTGTCAAGACAGGTATCCCTTCAAGGAAGATCTTGAAAATTCCCGAAGTAAACAGAACAACACTGATGGAAGTATCCAGTGTCTGATGGAATTAGCTGTGGTGGAAGTGCTCTGTAACAACCTGGATGATGACCAGGCATCCAAAGCCCCAGATGAAATCCAGTGCACATGGCCCTCCCTACCAAAGTCCCCCTTAGTTTTATGGCTAAACATGATGTTATATGGTGTGGGATGTCCGCTTGGTCAGCTGGGATCAGCTGTCCTGGCTGTGTCCCCTCCCAGCTTCCTGTGCACCCCCAGTCTCCTTGCTGGCACGGTGGTGTGAGGAGCAGAAAAGGCCTTTACACTGTGTAAGCACTTCTCAGAAATAACTAAAACACTCCCGTATTATCAACACTGTTTCCAGCACAAATCCAAAACACAGCCCCATGCTAGCTACTGTGAAGAAAATTAACTCTATCCCAGCAAAAATAAGCACACTGTATTATACTGGAATAGAAAATGCTGCAAATGTTTCCATGTTGCTTTTTTTAAAGGAGTATCTGGAATAATTTTGAATAACTTCCTTTTGCAAAAGATTGGCTTTCTCTATTACTGTTCATAACCTAATTTTATGCAGATCAAACTGGGCCAGTTTACAATATATTTAAATAACAATGATCAAAGTGAAAGCAGGTCTCTCTACCTTCGTCAAGAGGACGGCCAGGTCCTGAATGGCTGAATGGCTTGTTTCAGGAATCCCTAAGAAATCTCCTTTGTTTCTTCTTTTTTCCCCAGCTATAAGGAAAATGCTCTAAGGTTATCCAAGATACACCATGACCAGCCAGTTAAGCCTCTGGACAGAGCTGTCTTCTGGATTGAATTTGTCATGCGACACAAAGGAGCAAAGCACCTGAGACCAGCTGCTCACCATCTCACCTGGTACCAGTACCACTGCCTGGATGTTCTGGCGTTCTTGTTCACCTGTACAGCCATTGCTGTCTTCATTCTTGTCAAATGCTGCTTATTTTGCTGTAGGAGATGTGGCAGGATTGCAAAGAGGAAGAAAGAATAGACATGCTGCTCCCATCAGCGCTTTTTCTTCTCCTAGGCTGATTCAGCAAATCATTTATGCACATTTCTTAGTGAACAAAATTATTAGAATATGCTTTAAGCCGGGCATATTGTGAAGCATGCTGTTGAACTGGGTCATGCTAAAAAGCTGTTGTGGGACACAGCTGCTTGCTTAGCTGGAAAATTCCTTCTGGCATAAATGACACTGAATTATAGTTGAATTATAACAGGTCCCTTGGGTATGTATAATGGTAATTGCTGCTTTAACTTTTCAAATTCATTTTGGTGTATTTCATAAATTCAGCCTTCCCATGTGTGGTACTGTGGGTCCTTCAACCTGCAACTAGACTCCTTCCTTTAACTCTATCCTCTCCCAGGTTTGATTATTCACAACCAAAATGCCTCTCTGTCAGAAAAGTCCTCTCCCAGATTGGACAGTGAAGGTAACAGCATGGGCTCCTAAAAAGCACCCACCTGAATGGCCAAGATCATGACAAAATGGGAGCTGCAAGTGGCTGCTGAAGCCTGTATCACTGCATTTTTACAAATGCACTGACTACTTGGGGGCTGAGGGGAGACCAGAGTCCTAAAAGCAACAGAGAAATTACTTTTCTGAGAACCATTTTCCTTTTTCACTGGAGTCTGGAGTCCTGCTGCACAGGCCATCATTCCAATGGCAACACTGTAGGGGTGTGAAAAAACACCTCTGTCAGGCACTTGCCTGTCTTAACCCCCAAATGCCTCCCACAGTAACTGATAAATGCAGGAAAACCTCTAGAGGTGGAACTTGCAAAGAAGTAACATCACACGTGGGAACAGCGCCAATGGTCATTTGCCTTGCCTGAAAAGTTGGAGGAAAAATAGCAACTGCTTTTGGCTCAGGTAAGAGTGGTAGTAAATGCAGCACTTGTGAAATTGTTCAAGGTGCACTTCCTGATGAAAGCCTACTAAAGCAGTGCTAGATCAGGCTTCGTGTTCTAAGTAAGGTTATTCCACTGCTGTGCCAGCTTACTCAGGAAAGAACCTGCCCCAGTTTTAACTGATAATTGCTGTACTGTGGATGCTGCAAGAATTGTTTTCAAACAGAACAGGCTGAGAAAACGTGAAGTTGTTTACATAACAAAATTCCCTATATGACTTTAACTTTTTTATTAACATTGGCAATAGTTTCAACATCTGCTTAAATCTCTTCATGCTACAACATTTACAAAAGCTCAAGCGAATTGTTTCCAAACTAAAGCCGGGTTAGAATAAGACTAGTGCTTCTCACAGTAACTTCTGGTACACTGTTCCTGTGGTCATGATGGAATCATATGCAGGAACATGCACATTGAAATATGCATAATGAACAGAAAGTGGAACAGCGTGACACTCAGGCCACAGATCTGAGAGACTTTACCGTAACTGTTCATAGAACTAGGTCCCTAGGCGCAGCTCCACAAAGCTTGATCACTAACAGACCCCATCATTCAGCTTCTGCCAGTGGAAGATTTGTTGAGATGTCTGGTTGCCAGAAGGCCAGCAAGCCTGCTAGCATACTGCATAGATATTGGTCAGATAGGGCTAACAAAGGAAACAGAATAGCTCAGAAAAGTTGGTCAGAGAAAGTGCTCTGCAGTCACTCTAAGGAGGTACTACTTTTCTGTAACTCGCTCAGATAAATTTAGTTTATTTAGTACTGAATTCAAAACATAAAAAAAAGAAACCCAACCAACCTCAAAACCCCCCTATTCTTTCTAGAATCTGTATATAAAGATATCAAAGAATGAAGGTGGTCTGTCATACATTTCTCCAATCAGACACAGTATGTGTACTGATTTTTGTAGACTGATCTAATCCTACTGCTAATAGGCATACCTCTCAGTGCACAGCAAACTGTTTTGAGGAACCCAAATGTATGTTCAACTTGCAGTATTTAAAAAAAATAAATCTCAACCTACTTGTATGTTGGAGGTCAAACTTTTTGCTTAGCACATGCAGATGTTTACTATAGCTGTGTAGACTAAAATATACAGAGCCCAAACTATTGCAGTCACATCTAAAAAACCGCATGCTTTCACAACTGCCACACCGTGGCCAATCCTGTACAGCAGTTTATAAAAACAAATACAGTATTTAGCACTGGGGAATTGGAGGTCTTTGAAGCACATGCTACAAGCTAGCTTTGTTACATGAGAAGGCACCAAAGAAAGGTTATGAAGTCCACCGAGCCAGTGCTACTCATACAAGTTTTGAGAACTAGGAAATTGCCACTGCAAGTTTTTACTTTTTTTCCACAGTTTTACTGCTGTCATTTCAATTAAAATATTTCCTTTTTAAGAGAAGTAAAAAGTGATGCAGTAATCTCTACAAAGATGACATGGGGAAGAGTCTGGTTTTTGCAAAACTAACACAGCCCTGGGAGGCAGGTAGGATTATGGCTGAGAACAGCCTCTCAATAGCTTGAATATCATTTGATTAAGTTAAACATGTAGGGCCTTCATAACTCTGATTAGCTGCAGGAGCTGTAAACTGACTACTTCACTGTGGAAACAGAAAAACAATTACCTTTTATTTCATCAGTCCTTTTTCCAAATTCAGGCTTCAGTTCAATTTTCATCTATGACAAAACCTTTAAACTATTTTTGAACGCAAACACTTTCCTAGAACTGCCAGAATCTAATCAAAGCTGGCAAGCTTAGAAGACCAAGAAACCCGATCTGGAGTTTTAATCATTTCAATAGTTACCAATTTATTTTTATATAAAAAAAAAAGTGGTAGCAATGTAGAATACAGCAATATTTTCTGGTTCCACACACGCAGGTTGTGAACATTCCGAGCAATGTGTACATTTTGGAGGGAGACTAGACAAGAATTGACCAAAATGTTACTGAACATGGGAAGGTTTTTAAAAAAGGTTAAAAATTAGGTATCAATAGCGTCTTCTTAATATTGCTTTCATTACTGAAGACTGAAAAAACACTTAACTTCACAGATAGGGTTCAAAAACTGGGGGGGGGGGGGAAGGGGGGGAAGGGGGGAGAAAAAAGGCTGCTACAACACTGCCATACAGTCAAAAAAAAAAAAAATCATACTTCAATATTTGCATACTTGATAGCAGCATTCTCCCACTGAACCATGTGAAACTACAGAAAGAAAACATCAAAGCAAAAAAATAATGGCAGTTATCCATCAGTATTCAAAAACCTAGAATGAAGTCACCAAGTAGATGCACACTTACTGAGAAGTAATCAGTATCTACATTCTTAGCTGTTTCCCATTTTGCTCCAATAGAAATGCGAAGTTGAGTGTCAGCTTTGCGTATTTTATTTTTGGCCGATTTGAGTTTTTCCAGTTCATAGTTCATTGCATGCTTGGAATAGAGAGGGTCATTATAAATCCTTCTACACAACGAACTTTAAGTAGACAGCTGAAAATAAAATGTACTACTTGTAAACACACAAAAAAATACAAGCTTTTTTTGTTTCAAGTGAGCACTGATTCCAGATAGATTATCTTCTGTATCTACCTCTTTCACCTCTGTCTCTGTCCCGGTCACAAATCCTCTCTCTCTCCCTTTCCCGATCACGGCCTCTGTCACGTTCTCTGTCTCTTCTATTATCTCTAGGACGGTCCCGTTCCCGCTCTCGGTCCCTCTCCCGAGGCCTGCTTCTCCGACCGCTGACAACTGCTTGTGTGCGGCGAAGAAAGTCGTCTACTCTCATGTCATAGTCGTGCTGTGTTGAAAGGACAGCTCTATTTATTTTCTTTCCCAGATTAAAATCCCCTCCCTTCCCTTATCCATAGGATTGGCCGTAAGTCTTGGGAAAGCCCAGTATTTAAAAAGTAATATTAAAAAAAAAAAAAAAAAAAAAAATTATGTCCAGCATCCATAAGCACAAGTTTCATGTTTCATCTTCAGGGCAGCACCACGTCTGTGCTTCCACTATGCAGATGCTGGGGTTCAAATGCCAGACCTCAGCAAAAGACCTGAAAACTAAGCAGCCTTCAAAGCCAGCTAAGAGAAATTATTTAACAATCTGCCCTGTTTTTTGAAGTGACCGTAAAAGTTTTAAACCACACACTTTTCTGCCGATAATTTGTTGTGCACGAGCGCAAGCAATGTTACTGGTATGTCCTCATTCAAATTGGGCTTCAGCATTAAGTTTCAGAGCTAGACCGCTGAAAGCAGTTTTAAGCACACGCTTCAATTTATAACTATGTTCTGAGAATTCTACACTTCTATGTCACCTGAGAGAGAGAGGCTTTTCAAATATGCTGGAAGTCTCTACTCAATCCACATAACTGGTCTTTCCAAGGAAAACTAATACAGGTCTTAACAATTCAGTTTATCAAAGTCAACAAATCTCAGGTTAGGCTACATCTGAAGCTCAAATTCTTACTCTGTCTCTGGTGGACACTTACTACTCGTTTGTCTCTGTATCTTGCTTCATGTGGTACAGGATGATGTCCTGAGTAGGGAGGGTGAGCTTGAGGTGGAGGTGCATGGTGCTGATAATAAGGATGGTGTGGTGGCTGCTCCATACCTGGGTAAGGTGGCTAAAAGAAAGTTATAGGAAGTTTGTTGAGTGTTTCACAACAAAGGAAAGCACACAAGGCTGAGTGCTGGGAATTAAGGACAGAGGTTACTGTCATTCAGATGGAAAACACAACATCTAAATATGTCTGATCACAGCCTCCTAACTGAATGGCAGTCTATTTTCCATTAAGTCACATGCTTTACTAGTTATCTACCACTGCTTTTTCAGAAGTTTGGCTAACATCCCCCCCTCCCACAACATTCATTCTTTCCATATCTGCCTCAAAGTGATACTGCACATAAAAATTCTGCTACTTTAATGTTTGGGTTATTTATTTTTTTTAATCTATGCATATGGAATGTGACTTTTGTCCAAACCAACGAGCTTTTACAGAAATTGGTCTTTTCAGTGCCATTCCTTATGAATATATTCTTATTTAACTGAACACACTTACTCTGCAAGACAAGTTATTTGACAAAAGACTAGCAGATGGCTTCTTTTTGGAAAAAAAAAAAAAACCAAACAAAAAACCCAACAACAAAAAAACACTCTTGGCTGTTCCATTTAATATTTTCAATCAGCAAGGCCTTTCTTTTCCGTATTACCAAAGCATCTTTGCTGGCATTGTTGTCACAAAATATGTAGGTGGAAGTGCTGGATTTCAGGATGACTACTTGGACAGCATGCACAATGGGGAAGGGGGGGGGGGGGGGAAATATGGGAGTTTCTGGAGGCTTAGCTGTGTTTGAAAAACCATTTTCACCCCAGTCTGACAACTTTGTTCACTTCCTTCAGTTATGACAAACCAGAGCTGTGTTTTCAGCTGAGAAAAATGAGAGGCTTGAATAGCATTTCTGTATCTGATGCTGCCTTTTGCTCATTCACAGTACAAACAAGAGCCAAAAGACTCATTACAGTTACCCAAAATCAGGACCTGCAGGGCCAGAATTACTAAATATAACCAAAATAAATAGTTATAGTGACTATTCCTCCTGACATGTTGGCAAAACCACAGCTATAGAAGTGAACTATCAGTTAATTTCCATGTATGTAGCCATAGATACGTGCAGTCATACATATACTCATCTGACTAGGAAAAACGTGCATTTCAGTGGAGGCTGCAATACAGCAAGACTTATTTTGATTACATTATGCAGTACATTCTGCTACTTTCCTGCATGCTTCACTGCGATAGCCAAAAGCAAGCCACTGTGCAACACTACAGAGCATGCTAGTCCATTCCATGAGCCTCTGCAGCAAGTCCACCTCTTTAATGCATTTGCTGTTTGAAAGAAAGTCAATTACTATGAATATTTAGTGGAATACAAAATTGCATCACACCCTCTTGTGTAGGCTAAAGAAGGGTTCTGCTACATCCTTACAGATTTGTTTCTTGTAGGTTCAAACCAAGCCAGATTCCTGCTGCCAAACTGCTTACTAGAATGCTGGAGTATTGCCGAGAGTCAAGTAAAGTACAAAATACTTGATATAAATTGTTTTTTACATATTTACAGCAAAGATACATTTTAGGAAAAAGGAAGAGTTGAGCACACATCAAATATATTAGGCTCCTCTAGAGGGGAACAAAAAAAAAAGCCATATTCTACAGAGAAAAACTGAATTCAGCAAGACACAAACCATTCCTTGCCATGGTGGTGGTGGTCCCATGTTGTGGAATTCCCTCACGTAATCATTGTAGGACTAAAATGAAAGACAGTAATTACAACATTTTGATGAGTGTTCTTCGGAAGCGCAGAAGCTGAATATAAAAACTTCCCCAAAGTCCGCATGCACCAACTTACCCCATTCAAAAATACATCTCGTCGAACTCCTGAAAATCGTCTGTTGGGAATAAAAATTTGTAGAACTAAATCCAATTTATCCATACAGACAAGTCACCAGGGCATAAAATGAACAACATGAACACACCTTACCTGTCTACTTCGGGATATCTGGGATCCTTTATATACCCTGTTCGAACATCAAGCAGTATTAATTCAATTTACCATCTCAAGTTAACAATCTTAAAAAAAAATACACTCATTAGAAACTGTCCTTTCACTTTATGCCTGCTGTGAAATAGTCTACCTGCCACCTCCCTTGCTTTCAAAAAACCACCAATTTCTTACAATAAAATAACATATAATGTAGTCACAAAAAATGACACAGTATACCAATAGCAACTTGCACATGGTACAAATACGCAAGGGGGTATCTGTGCAAGTAAGACTTGAATTTTAGTCAAACGAATTGGGAATGCCCACAAATTTGAAGGGTACAGTCTCTTGGCAATCAGCACATGGCTGTTACTACCCATGAACTATATTTTCAGTAGAATGTGTTCATCTGGGGAACCCCTAAGGCTGATTTCCTAAAAGGTCTTGGATACAATGTTACAAAGAAAATTAAAAGCAACCTAAAAAACATCTGGAAAAGCCCCACAGGGCAAAGAATTCTTACAGCTTCAGTAAGTCTGAGGAAGTAAACTTTAGAGAGCTTTAAAGAGCTCAATAAATGGTGCAAAACACCAGGCATGCTTATGCTAATAGAACAATGCTTCCGAGCTTCAGTACAGTCTTGAAAAGCCAGGGAGCAGCAACAACACTTTCTGCATCAAAGAACACATGCTTTGCAGTCAAGCTGGACAGATAAAAGCCAGGTTCTTAAGAAAAGATTTAGAACTCTGCTACTGAAATAATGGAATATGTACTCCTAATAGCAGTGAAGAAGATTCGGTAGATTAAAAGTAGTAATTTCTTAATAATTGCTTTCTGGAGGGTAAAAAAAAAATAAATCTGCACTATTACCAGTGTTGCTGCTGCTGCATTACCACTGCAAACCTTTCCTTCTGGAAAACAACAAAACTCCTTTCTTAAACTCACCATCAGAACCTCTTGAAAAAATGCAGTGAAACTTCCCCCTCCCTTCCTCACGTCAAAGTTGTAAAACCAAAAAATTCTCTCTGAAAACATAACTGAATGTCTACAGTCACCTCTAAACAAAGGCTGCAATTCAAGAGCCTCAGCTGACTTTCCTGGTGGAAATTTCTGATAAACATGTTATTTTGATGATTAATGCCCGTATTAACAAAGCACTTGAGAGGATCACTCACAACAATGTACACAATTCTGAGGCTCTTAAAAGGGCTCAGCCTAGATTAACTGAGCACTCTCTCTCAAAACAAGTGAAACAGTGTCACTGACTTCTGCGAGCCACAGCACTTAGGACAAGTCTCATTTTCATATCCCAGTGATATCAATATTTTGCTTTTGAATTAATGGGGATATACTAAAAGAGAAAACACTTGTGAATTTGTGCACACAAATCTTCATAGTAAGATATTAACCTGGTCTTTGGTGAAACTCAGGGGGATAGTCAATCCTTGGTTTCTTTCTGCTGTTATGAATATCATAATCTTCTGGTCGACGCCTACACAAATTAGACATCAAAGATTAAACAAGGTTGCTTGGAGCATTTGTCACAGCAGAATACCTCACAGGAATAACTTCAGCTACCCAGGATCCCGACTTAACCATTCTGAACTCCACCTGCTTCAATATGTTCTACAGCTTTAAATTTGAACTTAAATATCAGTAACAGTCCGATTAAATACCCTCCACTGTTACTTTCTGGCTATAGGAGCTTTTGGCAGCTAAGGAAGAATTAAGGAAGGAACTCTACCCAACTGTACCTTAATACCAAACAAAGGGTAACAAATTTGTCTAAAACAAACTCGGACTTAAGATTTTAACATTACACTTTCCACATTACATTTTGAAACAACCTATCAGATAACAAAAGAATTTATAGAACTAAATACAGTGAAAATAGACGGCAAAATATATACTACAGTCAGAAGGCATGGGCATTGCTGTATTTGATAGCTATGGGAAAAAGAATTCTATAAAAGGTCTATTTCCATAACATTTATAAATAAAACTCTGTACGCTTTGTGAAATTTCTTCTTTCACTGTAGCTTTTCTAACTGGGTAGGCCAATGACATTATTTCTAACAATTTCTGTTCTCAGCAATTTACCAGCAATGCATTGGTGCCTTTTACAGAAATCGGAAGAACACTTAAGCTTCCTAATAATTAAAATAATTGGGACTCCTTTCTATACAAACAGCTCTTTTACGGAAAAGATGTTATCTTTAAGAACTTCACACTCAGGGAGGAAGTCTGATTATAAACCAGTTACATTCCAGTTGCTGTTATGTTTTATAAAGAAATGGCTGCTAATTTTGTTCCACCAAGGTACATAAATATTAATGGCAGACTCCAATGCTAGGGTAACAGTGTTTCCAAACAAAAAGCAGCTACAAATCCATTCCCTTACCCCCCACCCCAGCAATATAATTCCTTACAACAAGACAAGAAATTAACACTTTCTTAAATCACTTAATTACTGTGCAACTTGCTTGCTGAGTAACAAGCTCATGTAGCTTTTAGTTTTATAAAGTCATTTACTCCTCCCCCTTCCCAACTTCAGTCTTTAAAGCCCACCATACCCAGTTACTAAGCTTTTAAAAATGAAAGCAGATTCTTTACTATGAGCAAAAAGCCCAAAAATAAAAGCAGTTGCACCTACAGCAAAATCAGATCAAGGAAAATAAAAGCTGGTGTAAAGAATAAACATACCGCTTTCTTGTAGTTTTGAGAGTGCATTTACGACCGGTATAAAATATGATAGAAACAGTTCATATAGTAGTCCAACTACTGACTTTAAGCTGTAAGCCACATACATAAATGGAGGCCCTGGCAGGCTTGAGAAGGTGTGGTGGTGTTATATGTATAGTTTGCAGTCCATTGCAAAACCTTCACTTGTATATACTTTATTGCACTGGAAACCTCTTAGCTTAACTTCAAAAGCCATCTTGGTGTTCAGTCCTTTATAGCCAAAAATAAGGGGGCGCTGCCAGGTTTCCTCCTACCTACTCGTTACAGTGTCCTTTTTTAAGCTCAAGGAAATGGGGACTCTTGTTGGGTATCTGTACCTACCACAGGATGTTTCCACAAAGAGGAAACTTAACCAAAGGTTTCAGCCCAAACCATACATCAGTCTGTATGCAAGTGGCTACACGGGGAAAAGGTGTTTGGCAGAAGGGCTAATATCAGTTCTTTGCAAAGACTTCTCCAATTCTGTAACAAGTTATACCCCCTTTTTTCTGGAAAATGTTGTTAAGTTCATATAGCAGTGATCAATAACCATGTCGATCCTCTAAAATACTTTAAGTCCACAGGTACTGCCAGCA
This sequence comes from Falco rusticolus, assembly GCF_015220075.1. Classification (NCBI taxonomy): domain Eukaryota; kingdom Metazoa; phylum Chordata; class Aves; order Falconiformes; family Falconidae; genus Falco; species Falco rusticolus. Next base: position 60,770,661 of record NC_051187.1, read on the forward strand.
TCTGGAAAGGTTGTATATACAGACACAGCAACAGCCATTCTTTTTGGTTTGTTGCCGGGTCTCCAAGGGCCACTTGATCCCTTTTGGAAAGAACCTACTGTTTTCAGAAGCTCAGCAAGATGTGTGAATTCAGTGGTTACATGTTAGAGAATATTTGGCAATGGGGTTAACACATCACGGTGACACAATTTGAAACAGTCCCAATAATGCTCCTCTTGAATATCAAAATAACTTAAATATTTTATCCTCAAAATGAGGCGGCATCTTCTGCAAAATTCTAAGTGATCCTTATAAAAGTCCCATATTTGATAAGGCTTATCCAGAGACACACCTGAAAGAAAAGGCTTTTACAAGATATTAACACATTTTTAGCATGTAAATATTTCCTCCTCTCCGTCTAGCCTGCTCATAATCAAGCCAAGCTTACCTACGGCTAGCATTACATATTGCGTTATCTCAATAAATGATCTAGTCTAAACTAGACAGCATTTTAAGAGCTTTTTTCTGCAAAAGCAAAGATCCCCATTTTCCTCTTGAAAAATGACAGACCGGGGAACCATGTGAAATCCTCAATGAAGCCACAAACTTGTCCATGCAGCTTGATTTGAGGATTTTCTCTCTTCTTTATCGCAGGGAAAGCTTTGACGAATCATATTCCTCCATCACGTTATTCTGATACATGTGCCTATTATCAGTCCAAAGAACGTTTCTAACCTTCCCACGTCCCGAACAGGGTCTCGACGGGATGGACGTCCTCTTGATCGGGGTTGTGAGTGCATTCTTCTCTTGTGCCTCATTTTATGAATGACTTGATACAAGTCAATACTTTCATCAGGAGGGAAGAGAAGACAAAGTTGGGTTCCACAATCCGGCTCAATTTCCTAGAATTAGTTAGAAGTTCAGTAGCGGTTTATAAACTGAAGAAATGAAACTCTCCCCATATACACTAACAACATACATTTAAAAAAAAAAAAAAGGCACTTTGAAGAGATTTCAGTATTACTAGAGACAGAGCAAAATTCACTTACATTACCTTTCACTTTTTAGGCACTACTTAGAATTTTCATAAAATAGTCCAACACTTGGGGCAACCGTATCTTCCCATGAGACATACAGGCCACATTACTGTTTTGCTACAAAATCAGAGGACTTTTTTTTCATCACAAAGAAAATGATCACCTATTACAGAGAGAAAAGTGACATACGTAGCAAAAAATTCCATCCCAGCTTCACATGTAGAGCCAAGGCCTGATGAAGTTGACTATTACCACTCAAAAGTGAGTTCTTCAGTGTATGACAGACAGGTCCAGGAAGACACCAGCTTAATGCTCGATAGCAGTCAAAACAAGCAAATTGTGTGTTCAAGATTATTGGGAAAGGAACACAGCAAGAGAAAGTCATTATACCACACTGAAAGTCCATGTTCCACCCACACCTTAGATATTGGGTGCAGTTCTGAACCCTGCATCTCAAAAAACAGGGGGACAGTAGAAATGGGAAAACTTCAAAGGAGGGCACCAAGGATAACTGAATGAGCATAACAATTCCTACATGCAATGACTGAGCAGGTTAGGCCTCTCCAGCCTAGAATAAAAGAGGAATATGTGGGGTATGGGGGACAAGATGGATACAACAGGAGCATCCGACACCACAAATTGTTTGGAGGAGAGGACAGATCAACTCATTGCCTCCCTCTTCCAATACAAGAGCATGGGATCATCAAATGAAGCTAGCAGGAGCCAGGTGCAAAACAATCCAAAAAAGTACTTTTTCAATCTGGTGACTAGTAGGCCTGTGGAACACCTTCTCAAAGAACGTCATAAATGCAAGATGATCAGTGTACATGTCCTCAGAAGAGATCCATCCAGGGTTACACAAAATGTAAATGGATAAACAACCACCATTTCAGGAAATAACCTGAGTTGAAAAGCATGGACAGCAAGCATCAGACAATGCTTGCCCAGTACCTAACAGTACAGCAATTTTATGAGAAAAAGATGAAACCCATGTTTAGATTGCAACTCTGTAGCACAGTGGACAAAACATGAAAAAAAAAGTTATTTCCTTGACCATGTAACAGAAACAAAATTAACTAAAATCCTGGTGGGATTTTTTGGATTTGTTTGCTTGGTTTTTTTTGTTGTTTTGGGGTTTTTTTTGGGGGGGCGGGTTTGTTTTTTTTAAAGTCCACATTAAATTAAGAACAAGACCAAAAATACCATTTTACTTCTGCTACCCAACAAAGCAAATGTGTCTATGGGCAAAATAACACACAGAATACACAGACTCTACATCTTCCATACAGTATGGGAATTATGCAACTCCCATCTTGCCTTAAGAAAGCAGAACCTGTTATTTCAGTCCAGGCTGGGTTATTTGATGACAGTGTCAACGTACCTGCACTCTGGTATGTCTGACATGACAAGAGCCACCTCACTTAAATTTTCATTAGCATATACTTTATAATGGTAGAGTCTATGCCCTAAGCAATACAGTACATAAAAAAATCGCAAAGCAGAACACAGCTAGAAAACACCAGAACTTGTTCTTAAAACCTGATGCCATATAGGTTTGCACACCATACAACACAAGGCATGTTACATTTCAAATCCAAAACATCACATTGCCTTGAAGCATCAAACACTGTTTATCACGAAGATGACAACGGAATTGGCACCATATTATTTTCTGTTTCCTTCTTCCACAACACTAGAAATAAGCCAAGTGCCTCTGTCACAGCACTCTACTGCAAGTAACAACTGATCTAACAAAGATTCCAAATCTTCTGTACACATAAAGCTGAAAGCAAACACTAGAAGATGCGGGTTATAGAAGAAGAAAAAAAATTAACAAACCTGTCCATCGCGTCCAATCTTTACTGGCTTATGTTCATTCCAAGGATTGGTCAGGTGAGCAGACTTAGTGAATGGCAATTCACGCCTAAACATGCAAGTGGCATCATTTACAGTTTTGCCTCCATTTTTTGTTAAAAAACCCCATAAATTTAAAAATGCATACAGCAGGACATTACATACAAAATAATCTTGTTACCTTTTGCACTGTCAGGTCTCTGAATGACTGTATTAGTATATACCAAGTATTAGTAATATAAGATTTCACTTTGACTTATTCCAATATTAACTAGTATCGTCCATACTATGACACCCTATCTTAAATTTTTTTTTTGGTCTTTGTATAATGCTTGCTTATTATCTCAACATCTCAATATGCTGACCAGTCTTTACATGAAGTGGTAGTTCATGGCACCTACTGAAAGAAATCTCTGAACATCTGACCTAACTATGAAGCTAGAACTGCCCTGAGCTGGAGGTGGGAGTCGGGAACTTCCAGAGGACCTGTCCAACCTAGATTTTTCTCTAATTCAAAGTCTTACCTTCCCTGTATTTAGTTTTTCTGGTAACCCAAAGGACTTGTACAACCACTCAATGTATCTCACATGACTGACACAGCTTTTTTTTCTTAACAGAGGTTTAAAACCTTTCCTGTAAGACATATTCAAGTTAAATTAATGAATGTTGCTCACCACCTGTACATTATGCAAAATACCTGTACTATTTCATATGTTATTTTAGACCAGTAGCATTTTCTTTGTTCAGTCAGATGCCAAGATGCTGGTTGAAGACAGAGCAATCCTTACAGGATTTCCCCCCCCTTTTATCCACAGACATCTATTCAAGTGAGCAATTGAAAAAAGAAATAGTTTCTATAGTGCATGCCAGGTACAGACTTGAGTCCCAAGCTCAGTAACATGGAAGCATGCGTCTGAGGAAATTGGAAGACAATCAAGTTTTCAAAAGGATGTTGTCAGTACTCCAGTAATAAGCAGAAATGGTATTATAAATGCCTTGTTACTAAACAGCAACATAAACGAACAATTATTTACCTGCAAATCCAGTCAATTTTAAAGACTCCTCCCAACATTTTTGCATTCATTCCTGCAGGCAGCACCCAGTGTATAGGCGATCCTCCATGATGGGACTCTGAAGACAGTCTGGCAAATCCTAAAGGATTTCACATGAATTGTGACGAAGACACAACAGAAAAGCTATTGCACATAAAACTCACTTTCACTTACCTTGGTAATAGCTCACTTTCCCTTACCTTGGAATTTGCCACTTTCTCTTACAGAAAATATCAAAATAACACTCCTCGCTGATCTAAATGCAGCATTAAGCTTCTTTTCATTCACTGGAAGTGTCGACCATACTCCCTAAAACAAAACAATCCCCACACCCCACCACCAAAATATATAAGAGTTCATCTCAAGTGATTTAGCTAACAGAAGTATATAGTGTAGGTAAGGAAAACAAGACCAATCTAGTGTTCTGGGATAGAAGAAAATGGAAAAAGAAAGGTATTGCTAAATTCAGTTCCTTCAGAAAGTATTTTTAGCTTACCCCATAATAAAACTTTTAAAACGCTGGCTTTTCAATTATTTTTTACATTGCAGATGCATTTAGACTGTCTATAAGGTTTAATTTGTAATTATAATGATGGACAAATATATGAAAAAATTTGCCTTTAATATTATCTATGTGTGTGTTAACTGACTTTGGGAGTTCACGTATTATATAATACACACAAACTATGAAACCAACAGCAGTATATATACTGAAAGGTGGGTAGGTAGACTTCAGTAACCTTAGCATGACACATTTGTTAAGGACGGCTTGTAGACTTTAACACTCTTTCAGAGGAAGGTCAGAAACATGAAATACACCAGATCAACATTTTAAATTGGCAAGACAACTCAAACCAGCTTGTTCAGCCTCCCACATGCCCACCTACGAATTCCTACCTTTTCCCTTTCACCAGCCGTTGTGCAGCCATGCACAATAAACCCCAATCTATTTTAAGGTACCAGCTGAGCTCAGCTATAGAAGACCAGTTTGCTGTATTACTTTTCAGTCACATCAATCTGTTCTCTAAGCAAAATCAGAGGAGAAGCTTATGCTGGTTTAATAAGTCCAAACTTCAGTCTCAGAGTATGATCTAGGATCTACCAAAGAAAATGTTCCTCCCCTTCCTTTTTTATTGAAGGTATGTTCTCATGTCCTGCTCTATGCTCAGATTAGTGCTTGCCTGACTGACAATTCATCAGGGTCCCCAGAGAACTATTTGGATATTTTACTAGCTTTCAGTCAGACGTACGTTGCTTTAGGCTGCTTGTGAAGCCCTGCTGTGAACTACAACAATTTATTACATTGGCACCACAAAAGCCAGTTTCACGAAAGCGCAGTGGCAAAGCACTGATGCCTATACACTGAGAAACAAAGGACAGAAAGGAATATACTCCTCTGAAGAGCTAAAGCAAACACCAGTCAGAATGGTGCTCACTGAACAGATCAGACCCAAAGCTGGAAGCCAATCCTGTCCAGGAATTTTAAGATTCATTTAATAGTTTTAACGCTAACCTATTTTAAAAATCTTCATTAACAGACTCATCCACTCTGTGTATTGTGTAACAGCCAATCAGCTATTTTCTCTACAAGTTGTTCCAAATAACACATACAAATACAAAACCAACAGAGCGGCCCAGCACCATTCCTCAGCAGTTGATGTCCAGTGGACTGGAATCCTCCTCAAAAAACTCCCTTACACCAGCACTGCCAGGCGTACATTTCTGCAATAAGGTTTCAGATCTCTGAATCAATTGAAAAAAATTACTCTTACATCATTAGATAAAAGCCAAAACAAAAACAACCTTCTGAACCTTCTCACAGCATAGCAATATGAACACCGGTGCTGATGAAAGGGAGAAAAATAGCCATCACAGCATGCCCAATGGAGGTTGGCTTGGGACATTATCAAACAGACCTTGAGGCCCCTTTTTAACCCTACTTTTTCTAGGCCACCAGTCACTTATCAAGCTAACTTTCCTAGGTTGCAGTGGAACCAGAATAGCTACTCTTGAAGAATCAAGGGGCTTTCATCCTTGCCTCTACCAAGATCTGAGTGATGGAGAAGAGAATGCACCTATCTATATGCTTTTCTGTAATAGGGTGAGTGTGTTTGAAAAGACAAAGTGATCAGTTCGAAGAAAAGTCAACATACCTTTGCTTTAGCAAGCGATACGTTTTCATGGTTATTACTCTTGATGAGAAAGAATCTTGCATCTTGGAGAATGTATTTAAGTTTACTTGTTTGGTCTGAAAAAACAAAGTGTCAAATAAGCAGACCTGTAAATATTTACAGTTGTCAAAAATGTTGCTTTGACTGTAGATAGTTGTTTCCTTCAAACTACACCGTATCCCACCCAGTTCCTACCTATGTATTACCACAGTCAACCACCCAACTTGAAACTTGAAGTCTAAGCTGTAGAGCACAAAATGCCAGGGGAAACCAAATCAAAACTAAAACTTAGATATTCAGGTAAAGAAAAAAATACAATAAAATCAGCATGATTCAGTGATGTTCCGATATATAAGACTTACTTCCATGCTTAAGAATCTTAGGATAAATACTAGGTAACATTCATATCAGTGTAAGTCATCCAATACAGAATGCTGAAATGTTCCTCTTCAAATGTAAGCATTTTATTTTTTTCTTTGCTGCCTCTGCAAGGAGCAAAGTGACTGAACTTCTTGCATATCACTCAACACATGCAAAAGTAGCTCAAGATTCACTTGTTATGCTCAGAACAATTATGCACAAACTGATTTATATCGGAACATTACTACTTACAGGTAATTTAATGAAAAAAGACAATGGCTTGCTATGGGGCATGCATTAAAAATTCAAATTTAAATGATACCTTTTTGGACAGCACGAACGGAAGATGATAATTTCTCATGCTTCTTTTCTGAACCTGTGTTTAGCCAAAGTACATTTGTTCAGATTGAGCCTTAATAGAGATAATATACAATTTCTACAGCCTTGTCACATACAATTTTCATTCATGACAAATTATGCTTTCTGGCGCGCACCCACACACACAAAAAATACTATTCAATGTGCACGAGTGTTTTGTTTTGGGTTTTTTTTTTTGGTTTTATTTTTGGGTTGTTTGGTTTGGGTTTGTCTTTTTAAAATAGTATTTGAACAATTTCCTACTCAGAAAACTAGTCACTGAATCATCATCTTCCAAGTTTAAAAAAAAGGTGAAAATTCCACTTAAGCAACAGAATAGCATTAAAGTAACAAGAAAGCCTACTTCCCCCCAAAGGTATCCACACACAACATGCCAGAAGTCAATACCAAATTATACAAAGCTACATACCCCATAAATCTCTACAGCCAGTTACATATATTTTAGATTACACATTAAGATTTGATGCAAGTCAGGATGACAAGTGATAAAAGGAAAGAATACCTGCATAAGATTCTGACGCAGAACTTCCACTTCTGTCAAAAACAATCGGAGATATACCTCTAGCTCTCTTCCTCTCCTTCTTTTTCTCATCTAAAAAAGCCCCATAAAGAAATAAAAGCAGTATTTTAAGCAAATTGGCAAGCAAAACAGATAAAAAGTACTGAGACAGGAAAATAAACATCTATAATAGTGAAGTTAGCATTTGGCTTGCAAGCGAAAATTGTAGTTGCTGTCCCAAAACTATCATGCACAAAAGCAGCAAATGCTAACTTCTCAAGCTCTTCATTCACAAAGGGAAGACAGATGCCACAAATCTAGCAATTCTCTGCAAAGTTCAGAGAAAGAATTTATCCCCCAAGTATTTTAGTAAGGGTGGTTTAGCTCTTCTCTTCAGCCTTCAGCCAAATTTGCAACACAGAGCAGAAAACTGTTGCAATAGTGATACAGACTCATTCACTCAGAGCTTAACAAAATGGCAAGAGGTATGAAAACAAAACACTGTGGCACACAGGCAATTCTTTCCACTCTTAAAAGTGTCACATTATACTACAGAGCTTTTTATAACAATTATTGCAGCTTCCCTTGTCTTTAGGTTACACCTTTCTGCTCTCTAATTCCAAACAGCAGAGCTGAGCTAAAAAAGGCATTATGTTAAGCAGGATGACCACCTATGGAGGCTTCAGATAAGAAGATACACAACAGGAACCTTAACAGGATTGCTAGCCGCCCTCTCCAAAAACAGAGACAACAAAACAACACCCCCCCCCCCCCAAACCCCACCCCACTCAAAGAGCTAAACCCAAAATCATTTACATCATTAACACTTCACATCTGTAAGTTAGGACCCATTATAATATACAACTGCAAAACATTTTTTCTCATTTCTGGTTAAAACGTTTTTCTCTTTCTAACTTTACCCTAACAGCTAATCATTTCAACAAGTTTAGATTTCTTATGCTGAAGTCAGCCACTATTTAAGTTTTAACTATCCTTCCCTGGGGAGATGGTACTTTTACTACACCAGCCTATCTGGTCACTCACCTAAATGAATACAGAACAGTTTAACACCAACTTCAAATGAATTGTATGAGAAACTAAGCGATTAGATACCTAAGAAAACACTAATTCTAATGTTTCAAAACATTGAACAGCAAGGCCAAAGCAATCAAGGACAATATGAATCCTCAGCATGGTAACCCTAATATTCACACATTTTAGTGTAAGGAAATACCACTTCCCAGTACATTTTCTCTTTTCTTATGGTATTACATAGTTAACATTTTACTGACTTGTGCTACTAAGGCTTACTTTTGACACAGTCAGGAAGTGATTATTTTTAAAAGCAGCCAAACTTTCAAGGCAAGGTATTTCAGATCAGCAAGCTAGATGTTACCTACCTGATGCATCTGAACCAGACCCAGATCTGACCGATCCATCCGTGAAAGAGGCAGATTCAGAATCAGAATCACTGGCTTCACTTCGTGTGTCATAGTCGTTTCCTTCCTTCTGATCTCTCTCATCCTGTTCATACTCTTCTTCATCCTCCTCCCCATCTTCTTCCACCTCTTCGTCCTCCTCCCCTTCATCATCTTCCTCTTCTTCCATTCCTTCCTCCTCATTCTCTGTATTGCCTTGTTCAGAGGAACCACTACTTCCAGTCTCATGATCCGAACAATATTCCTCAGAATTCACCTCTTCTTTAGAAGAATGGCTGGATCTGCTTGGTCTTCTATCCACATCATGCCTGATTCTCTGATGTTTAAAGAAAAAGTGAATCAGCAGTCATATAACATTGTCATGATGCACACACAGTCCTAAGAGAATGTGCCTTATAAAAGTCTCATATAATTGCTTTATTTATAAGGCAGCAAGAATATTTAATACCTCTGAACCATCTGGTGTAGAAGACTTTGCCCTTCTGTCAATATCCCTCTTCCTCATGCAAGTTTTTTCTGGTTGTCCTTTATAAGGTTCCCTGGAACTGCTTGACATGCGCATCTTTCGATCACCATCTGGGCGCTTGTTTCTATCAGACCTCTGATACTCCTCATTCTTGTATTCTGACACTGGTTTTCCTTTCGTACTTGCTATTCTCTTGTTATTGCTAACTGATGAACTAGGAGGCTTTGGCATCATCTGCCTTGATGAATGCACAGAAGGTTTTTGTCTCTTGCTTTCAGCGTTTTCCATCCTGTCAGTTTTTCTTTTTGATCCTTAAATAGAAAGAGACATCAAGTTCAATGTTATTTTGTACGTTAAACCAAAAACTGTGTAGAGGCTCCTGCTTTCTCTGGGTGATTTCCCTGTTGCAGTCATAGGTAGCACCTTCCAGTTGTAGACTTTGCAACAACACTCAAAACTGCTCCTTAGGAACAGCTTGTGTTCCCAAACAGGTTATTTTACTTTAAAAGAGCAATCCTTTAGACTTTGGTAGGTGTTTTCTAAATTGTATATATGGGATTGGACTAAAGCCAAATCAAGACCTGAGCTGGAATCAGACTTTGGGACTCCCCCTTGTCCCATTTCACTTCACCAAACCAAAAAGTACAGTCATTTTCTAACAGCAAATGAATTCACAGGCCAGACTCAGCAACTGCTTTTGAGACAAAAGGAAACCCAGTTAACTTTTTGTTTGGAAGGTCAGGTAAAAAAAGCAGCTGTCCATGAAATAAAGACTTTTGGAACACTTTCACTCTTTGACTCAGGTTATAAAATCCACTATTGCAAAAACTTATAACAAGAAAGATGGTTTTTAGCATTTACATTCCTGCAGGATATCCACTACTAAAAGTCACCTACCCTTTTTCTCACTTTTATCTTGTTCGCTGTCAGGGTTATACAACTCATCATCTTGGTCAGGAGCATCAGTCAAAATGTCATCTAGAACATTCAGCTCACCATCTGAAAAGAAAATAGTTAAAAACAACTATTAAAAGTCTGGATATGTAAACTACAGTAAAACTAGTACTTACAAACCCAAATATTTCCTTTAGGTTTACAGATCTGTCACAAGGCAAAAATTAACAACATCTTGATTTATTTCCACAATTTTGGAGGGAAGGATACAGCAAAGCCAGTAAAAGAATTAAAATACATATCACAAGATGCACTTAGGCCTCTGAGTAAGGTCCAAGTTGGCCCCTCATGTTACACAAGCTTTGCAGGAAAGCTGACCTACAAGTAAAAGCTTAACAAAAAAAGCCTGTGTAAAATTTGAGAAAAAGGAGACTAGGAGACAGTCTGAGCGCCATAAGCAAACAGAATGGACATCTCTCAAAATCCCAAGGTACTTGTGCCTTAAATTATCTCCCCTCCTCACCCGCTATTTTTGTTTCATCGCTGTGTTAGGAGCAGGAGTTTTGCAGTTCACCCACAAGTAGAAAAAAATGCAACAGGGCAAGTTAACAACAAGAACATAAGCTAGGTCAACCCCACTGAAGAAGGAGAAAGTACTACTTATTTGCTACATAATTAATTCTGAGCTGCTCCGAGAAACACAGCCACAGCTAATTCGTCTTGATTAAAAGGGCAAATGTTTAAGAAAATTCATGCTGGAAGCAGCAAATGTACCTGGTCACACAACTTTTAAAATTTTCATTGTTTCATTTTGCCTGAAACCAAAGGGTTTATGTAGATATATACAGTGATTCTGGTTGAAGAAGTATTCACCAGTTTTAAGACAGCAGATCTATATTCCAAGCACTTTAAAAAACTAAGCCTAAGCATGCAAAGGGAAAAATAATAGAAAAGGTATTGATTTTGGAATCTCATCTTTCTTCTCCTAAACTCTGGAATTCTTAGCTCTTTCCATTTTACATAACTATGACTGATTCTCTTTTATGTGTTCAGGAAAAGGAAAGCAGAGCAAACTTCAAGGATTCAGCTAGTTGACAGAATCGGTAGAAGATGCATTGTACAATGTTATAAAGCAGCAGGTAAGGACTCCTGTGCTGAACAAAATTGAGGTAAGGCTGCAAACAAAAGTCTTCCCAGGTTTGGCAACCTGTCTATCCCACACTCTTGAGCTGTGCCACAAGAGAAGTTTTAAAGTCTGATATTAAACAAGACACAATCTGCACCAGAAAAAAAGTTAGTATTATAATTTTATCTCTGCTATATACTACTGAATCGGAATTCAGGATGTGTGCTAGCTTTCCTGTTGGCATTTATCCACATTTTCTGTGGTAGGGGGAATGCAGAATTGGTCCCTGAACTGCACAACTGCTATAGCTGATGCAAAAGAACTGGTGCAGAGAGGTGGATCAAGCCTTTCCCTGGCAGTTTACAGTTAGGGGGCGTTAAAACATAACACAAATCTGCATCGTAATTCTCTTGGGAACAGTCCTTTATGTTTGTAGGTACCTACACATCCACAGTAAATATTCATGCTGTTACTGATGAGATATGCGAGAGTCAAGATTTGTGGCTGTGCAACTGCTAAGCATGGGCTGCTATTTCCTGTTGCATTCTGCTTCCTTACGGAAGACTAGGCAAGTTCAGAGCACAAGATTTTTTTTACTGGAAACTAATGAAAAAGAGATGCACTATGCTTAGAATATTAAACATATTACCCATGTCAGACCACACACATGGAATCTTAGCTTTCTTTCCCCTTTTGGTGAGGCAACAGCACGCTTGAGTAAAGCTACATTTAACCTAGCTACTGCAGTAGCATTCAGAGGCACTAAAAGACTCAGCTGGTTCAGAAATAAATGAAAAGGAAAATTTAATGGAATAAGAGTATCTGACACATACTCTTTGACAAACCCCTTCCAGGTTAGGTGGGCCTGATTTATAGTTGGAACCTTAAACAAGTCCGCAAAGACAGGAGGTCGATGAGTTCCCCCCCCCAACCCCCTTCTGCAGATAGATCTATCACACTTCTGTAAAAATAAATTTCCAATTTATTTAGCAGCCTGGTGATGCAAACAGGGCAATCTGAACACACAATTCCCAGCTCCCATGTGCATCAGTTATACTGCTCAACTGACTTCTACAAGATTATTCCACTCACTGAACTGTCACTGTTAGCATTCAATCTGATGAGCTAGATTATCTCAGACAGATAAAGATCCACATCAGGAAAAGGACAAAAAAAGAAACAGAAAAATGGTGGCACACAGATTTCTTACAGTTCATCACTGCTGAAGGGAGAAAGTCCAAACGAGTCCTTTTCATTACAGACACTTCCAACTGGGCTCTCCTGCAATTCATCTTTTGTTGACTATGGGGTATGTTGGATACTTCAATGAATAAATTTAACTCGCCCTAACCAGCAGGAAAATAACCTGGGGAGGCCTTTTTCCCTCTGCTGGCCTTGAGCATTAGATCTATCCAAGGAAGGGTCCAAGCAAAAATCTGATTTAGCAAACACGACATTAAGAACAGGCAACTTTGAACTGAAAGGATATATGAGATTTATTTCCACTGCTTTCAAGCAGTGAAATAGCATTTGTCTTCCAAAAAGAGCATAAAATATGCTTTTTGTTGCATTTACAGTAGAAGTTCTGTTACAAACAAATGTGTATTAATACCTGCTATTCAGTAAGAATCATCCCTTTCATAGAAGAAAAAATGAAAAGTAAATTAAAATGCAAAACATAAAAAAAAAATTTCTTGTCTGCTACTGATGACCTGACCACTCCCAGTGACTAAAAGGAATAAAACCCCCAAAGAATATAAAAAATCAAGCCTATCTGGATAAATTATTATATTAATAGAAATTTATAAATGATAACAGTAAATGTTTCAATTTCACTGTTCATTCACAGTGGCAGCTCACATCTGTTTCAACACAACCTGATTGTATCCCATCCCACCAGTCTTATAATACTGTTAAGAATCAAACACCAGAAATAATTTTAGTTATCGGTTTAACAAAATCTAGTGGGAATTTTCCATGTGATGTAGTTTAATAAATATTACAGACAGCAAATTTTCACCACTCTGACAAAGACATTTTATGGACATCTATCCTGCAAAAAACTTTACATGAAACGTATTCCACAGAAATCCAAAACAGTGTGAGCCAAACCACAAAACCACAGTGATCCTTTTTTTTATAACACTATTATCTGCACTAACCACCAAACACGAACCTTCTACACCTAAACTTTGTTTTTAGTTCTTTAAACAGACTATTTTGTGAGGACTACCTCATATAACTTCACAGACAACATGTGGATCACTTCAGCTTCCGTGTACAGTGACAGGCAGTTATTAGAGTTGTGAATGCACATTACCCTGGCAGCGTTCAATTTCTTTAATTCAAACTTATTTAGCCACAGTGTCCAGAAAGCGTATTGACAGCAAAAAGCCGTGCAAAACCCACCAAAATAATATTCCAACGTCAGCTTCTTCTCACGTCCCTCGGCAGAAAATTCTGCAGAAAATACAGCTAGGAATCCAAGCGGGAATAAAGAAAAGCAGATACTTTCTGCGACAAGATAACCAGCAGTAACTCGGGGCCAATAATGTTAAACTTACGGCCCACGCTATTCCCCCTGCTCAAGTCACCTTGCCCTGAGCCCACCGCTGCCGGGGCCCCCCGTTACAGCACGATGGCCCGATCACCCACAGCACCCCAGGGCACCCCCGGGCGCGCTTCCCCACACACCACGTCTAAAAGCTATAAAAATCGTTCTCGAAGAGGCTCTCCCGGCCCCGCTGCCCCTCCGCTCTCCTCACGGACGTCTCCCAGAGTGAAGGCCCAGCACCAGCAAACAAGCAGGCTTCAGGGAGGGGGGATGGCTCAGGAAAGAGGGGCCCCCGGCCCGAGCCGTCCCTCTTTCCCAGGGCCTGTACTGCCCCCACCTCTACCACCAGGTACCTTTTTCCTCCCGGCTATCAGCCGCCATCCCGCCGCCGCCGCCGCGACGCGTCGAGCGCCTAAGATGGAGGCTCCCTCTTCCTGCACGTAACGATTCCCTCTTCCCAGAACGCACCGCTTTGTTTACGCTCCGCGCGTCACGGGGCGCCGCGGGCAGGAGGAGGGGGGAGGAGGGGGGGGGGCGGGGACAGAAAGGAGGGCGCGCGCGCGGCAGGAAATGGGCGGGGTGCGGGCGCGCGTACAGGCTTGTCGCGCGCGCCGTGCCCATGCTGCCGGGCGCTGAGGGGAAGCCCGCCATTTTTGTTTGTTGGCGGGGTATGTGGCTGGTGTCTGGCGTTACTGTGCGGTTGGCCTGCCTTAGAGCGCGGTCTTGAGCTGTTTCCCTTGCTGGGCAAAAAGCTGTAGGGAAGGAAGGAGCTTTCTGCCTTCTCAAAGTGGGGGAAGTGATTTGAAGAATCAGTCAGCAATGTACAGGCGAGCGGAGGTTATCTTTGTTTGGCAGCGCTGGGTGCATGCAGGGATCGCTCCATCAAAGTCATGCATCCCGAGGGGACTTTTCAGTCCCCCCTTTATACAAGCTATTATATACATACCTATTCATTAGTTTTCCAAGAAATTGTTTACATATCCATTACAATTCTGAGAATTCATTTACATATCTCATGCCTGCGCGATGTCCTTGAGGAGTTGTCTCTACGCAGACTATTCTTTAGCGGCCATGTTTAAAGTCTCCATCTTCGCCATGTTGCACGTACAACAGGAATCTAAGACAAAATGTCCCTTCTAAAGATAACCAACCCAAGGACTTAAGTCTGTGCATCCACCATGTTGTAATAAGGGTCCTTGGACATTTCCCAACTTTAAATATAGGTGCGTCATCCTTTAGATAAGTGGTACAGCATTCACTATTCAGAAGCCCGACTCTCTTGGTGTTTGTGTGCTGTTTTGACAGCTACGTGAGGTGTTGGAGCTCTTGCTGTGCACCTTGAGTGGAGCAAAGTAACCATGGCCTCCCTCAGTGTTAGGTATTGCTGGTCCGTGGTTTCTTTTGGCTGGTTTTTGGTTGGTTTTTTTTTTCAAGTGAAACTGGTTTTTTTTCTTCCTCCTGGTGCAGTTCAGCTTGTTATGTGATTTAGCTGTTCAAATACGAAAGAAGTGTGCTTTATTAATCTAAATGATTTTTAAAAGAAATTTGGGATTAGAGCATGCATCTTTCCTGCCTTAACCTAGGTGAAGACTTACCACTTCATCTTAAGTTACCCTTTCAGGCACCTTGTGAAGAGGTCTGGCCGCTTGTAGTCTTCAGTAGTTTCCTGCGTGTAACTTGCAATTGTCAAGTAAAAGCTTGTTTTGTCCACCATGGTATTTTAAATCCTATTAGCTGACATGCCACAGTTATAAAAGCTCCACCTGACTATTTTTTAAAACTGGAGTAGTTGCATAGCAATGTGATTGATACTATACACTAAATAATAATTCTTGCTTTAAGGCTGCAGATACTAGCTAGAGTATCCTGATGGGTGCAGCCAGTGAACTCAATGTCTTAAATTCCTCCCTCCAGAGCAATGCAGTTCCAGGATGCTTCACTCATGATATTCAGTGTGTTTGCCTCTGCTCTCAGAGCAGACAGGTTGGTAAAAATGTCTGGTCAGCAGAGTAACTGTTGGTTAGTTTGAGGAAATACCTTTCTTTTCCAGTGATGAAGACTGGGGTGCCAAAGGCACTCTGTAGCACTGGTAATTATTGTCTGTCTCATTTGAAAACTGTGAAAGCAAAGCCTGAAAAGAGGATAAACACACCCCTGAAAAACTGAAATATTTCTGCAGAGGGATGGTAGAAGTTGGAATTATGTGAAGAGGTGAAAATGATTTGACTGTGAAGAAAGAGAAAAATACTTTTTCTTCAACTTTGTATTGGCTTCTTGAGCTGATTAAAGGTTGTTATTGCTACAGTGCTACAACCAATTTAACATTTTCTAATCCCACTAGTCTTTATTCATTCTTTGGAGTTTTATTTTGTTAAATACGCAGGACTTGACACTAGCAGTTGTACTGGCACTTAACCTTTTGATTCTGTAGTCAAAAACAGAAGCGATTCTTTTGTGTGTGTGTGTTCCTATCACATCAATTGAATAAGCTGCTTGTGGAGTGACCTTTCAGTGATTGGCATGCACACAACAAACTTTTTAGCATGCATTCTTTATAAGCAATACCTGCATTTTCTAATTTTACTGGAAGTTACCCTATGGTATTTACTGGGTGTTTTGTTACCGATCAAAAAAACCCATTGTTTATGTGCATGTAATCCACTAGATGGTGTCGTTAACATGAACGAAATGGAAGGGCACTTAAATGGAGCTGTGGTTTATGTCAAGGTTCTGTACTTCTCTTGGAATCTGCAGGTGCACCAAGACAGCTTTGGAGAATGCTGTGCTCTAAAGCCAAGCATGGCCTTTTTGGTGGGTTTCATGCCTTTCATCGCTCATCTACAAGAAGGGCAGGAAGGAGGATCCAGGGAACCACAGGCCTGTCAGCCTGACCTTGGTGCTGGGAAAGGTTATGCAGCACGTGCAGGACAACCAGGGGATCAGTCCCAGCCAGCGTGGGGTTATGAAAGGCAGGTCCTGCTTGACAAACCTGATCTCCTTCTATGACAAGATGATCCGCCTAGTGGATGAAGGAAAGGCTGTGGATGTTGTCTACCTGGACCTTAGGAAAGCCTTTGGCTCAGTCTCCCACCACATTCTCCTGGAGAAACTGGCTGCTCATGGCTTGGGCAGGGGTACCCTGTGCTGGGTTAAAAGCTGGCTGGATGGCTGAGCCCAAAGGGTGGCAGTAAATGGGGTTACACCCAGCTGGTGGCTGGTCCCAAGTGGTGTTCCCCAGGGCTCAGTACTGGGGCCAGTTCTGTTTAATAACATTATTGACGATCTGGATGAGGGGATGGGGTGCACCCTTAGTAAGTTTGCAGGTGACACCAAGTTGTGGGGGAGTGTTGATCTGCTGGAGGGTAGGAAGGCTCCACAGAGGGATCTGGACAGGCTGGACCGATGGGCCAAGGCCAACTGTATGAAGCTCAACAAGAAGTGCCAGGTCCTGCACATGGGTCACAACAACCCTGTGCAATGCTGCAGGCTTGGGGAAAAGTGACTGGAAAGCTGCCTGGGGGAAAAGGACCTCAGGGTTGTTCATCAACAGCCGGCTGAACATGAACCAGCAGTGTGCCCAGGTGGCCAAGAAGGCCAACAGGATCCCAGTTTGTATCAGAAAGGACAAGGGCAGTGATTGTTCCCCTGTAGTCAGCACTGGTGAGGCCGCATCTTGAATACTGTTTTCAGTTTTGGACCCCTCACTTCAGGAGGGATGCAGAGCACCGGAGCGTATCCAGAGAAGCGCAACAGAGCTGGTGAAGAGTCTAGAGAACAAGTCTTATGAGGAGTGGCTAAGGGAACTGGAACTGTTAGTCTGGAGAAAAGGTGACTTGGGGGGACCTTATTGCTCTCTACAACTACCTGAAAGGAGGTTGTAGACAGGTGTAGTCTCTTCTTCCAGGTAGCAAGCAACAGGACAAGAGGAAATGGCTTCAAGTTACACTAGGGGAGGTTTAGACTGAATATTAGGCAAAATTTCTTCATGGAAAGGGTGGTGAAGCACTGGACCAGGCTGCCCAGGAAGGTGGGAGAATCACCTCTCCTGGAGGTGTTTAAAAAACACAAATGCGGTGCTTAGTGACATGGTTTAGTGGTAGACTTGGCAGTCCTGGGTTAATGGTTGGACTTGATGATCTTAAAGGTCTTTTGCAACCTAAATGGTTCTGATTCTAAGTGGCACAAAGTTCAAATATTGGTAGCATGAGCCTAGCACCTTTACTGTAGTATGTTTGGGGGCTGTGTGTGTGTGCAAGTGAGGATAGCTGCTGCTGTTTTTCTCAAGGGTATAGTGGCTCTAGATAAACTAAACCATCTCCAGAGATCGCTTCCAACCAAAACTTTTGTTTTGTTCTGGTTTTCAGGGGCTCTTGTACCAGAATTATAGGGTAAGGGAGACTCCTTAGTGCAGCAAAGTAGCTGGTAGCTGTGGGTTCCCGCTTAGATTACAATATAGCAAATCCAGATGGAAAGGATATGCAGGAAAGAAGGGTGCTAAACTTGGTCATGGGTTTCTTTCTGGTTCTTACTGTGTCAGAGATTTGGTAGATACACTTTTATTTTAAGGGACAGATAATTGCTTTGCCCAAACCTGTTTTAAAAGGAATATTGTGAATTCCCTTGGTGTCTGGGGAGTGCCTTTCAGAACCAGTTTGACAGTTGTTTGGAAGTTCTTCCTTTAAAATGGTCTTTATAACATTTTAGTGTTAGCCCATTTGTCCATGTTTTTTGTGCAAGTGACTGCTAATGGGCTTTCTCTAAAGACTGTGTATTAGAGAGAGGCCACTGTTGAATGACTAGGTCGACTGAGAATAATTGTGTCCTACATTAGAAACAAGATTTGGGCCTGTTTCCTTGTTCAGGCCTTCTGCTGCCTATCAAGGGACTGAGTGAGGGTGGTTGCTGACTGCTCGAGGGGTATATTTTTAAAAATTATTTCTTTGTAGGCATATTGCAGCCTGTATAACTTAGAACTGTGGAGAACCAGGATAGGGTGGGGATATCGCTTTTGCAAAGTAGGTCAGTTTATGTAAATTAGATTAAAATGCAAAATCCACTGATTCAGTGGAGGACTCGTTACTGTTCCTGCTTTTCTCAAAAGGCAGACTTCTATGATGCAAGTCAGCAGGGAGCCATTCATGTAGCTGTATCCTGGTATGCAAGTCTCTACTGATACACCCATACATTCAGCTGGTGTTACCATGGGTATGATTTCCATAAAGTCTGATACCTTTCAAAACGTGTGCACACTAACCCTTGTCCTTTATGTACAAGCCTGCAGCAGTACGGTGTCGGTTATAACAAAAATGTACTCTACCTTGCTGTAATCTGCTTATGCTTAAAAGCCCTTCTAAAGATACCCTGCAATGCCTGCAAGTATTTTGGCTGTGTCAGGCTGTGGAAGACATTTACAATTAAAAAAAAAATAAATTAAAAAATCGTGATTTTTAGAGAAAGCTGCAGAGAGTGGTGGCAAACACGTGTTGGCATAGATAGCCATAAAGTATTTAATTTCTGAGTTGTACTTTAAGACAGCTGCAGGAGGTGCTAGTGCAGAAGAAAACGACTATGTGCCTTCAGTTCCCGCGGCTTGGTGCGCTGGCTGGCAGTAGCGTGCTTCCTGTTTACAAGGTAACTGCTGTGTTCTGCACTGAGTGTGTGTCAATGCCAGGTACTGCAGGGCAGTGAGTTTATTGGCTTATGGAGTTACTGCTGTGTAAACAGGAAACTCCCTATAGTTATTACTCAAAAATTATTTTTAATTAGTAAGATGGAGAGGGGGGAGGAAAACTTAAATTGTTGGAAGCCAACAAGTTTTTCTCCTGTCTCCCAAAAGATAGCGGTTTGGCTGCTGTTTCCCTTGGTTGTTCCTGTTTGTGTTTTCTTTCCCTCAGGCTTCTTCCTCATCTCCCTTCTCCCCTTAGGTAATGTGATTTTCATGCTGATAGTGTTAAGGGTGATACCTATTTGTTTGCACTGGGTTTCAAGGGGGGGTGAGATTTTTCTGAATAAGTAAATAAAGTCTGAGAAATGCTTTTGGAAGTGCTTGTTGTGAGACAGATTGACCCTAGAGAATCAAATAGACACTTAAGTGACAAGGAAGTTAAGACAAAGCTGAGTTGTTTGGATGGTCCCATTGATTCTGGTTTTGCGGATAGACCTGAAGAATCTGCATTTCATAATAACCACTGCAATTTTCCCTTGAGTGTTTCCACTTTAAAGAGTAGATTATTTTCCTAACGTTTCCCTTTTCAAATGCCCTAAAGTAGGGTTAGATGATACAGCTGAGGTGGTCAGTGTATTTCTGCTGCAGAATGTGATGACTGTCTTTTATGTCTCCTGTTCCTTGTTTTCAGTTTTGCTGCCCCAGTTCTCATATAGTCATCACTGACCTGATTTAAATTGCTAGTCTGAAAATAAGCAGTTTCATTTTTCAATCCTGGATAACTTTCCAGGATGTGAATTGAAATGGCTTTTCAAGAGGCAGAGTGAACACAGAGAAGAAGTGACTGTCCCCTTTTGGCAGCAATGAGTATAGTGTTTAGACACACTCAGTCCAGTTGCAACTCTGTACATACAGCTTAGTGGGTTTTCTAGGTCAGTCCCCTACTGAATCAGGAGGTGGCAGCATCTTGTGTTTGGTGCATATATCTTGATCCCAGACTAATGTGAACTATTTAATTTTCTTTGCTGCAGGAAAGTTGTCTGCAGTGGTTATATTTAGAGGAAAGGAAGTACAGGGTCTGCTTGAGATGACTGGCATGAAAGTGCTGCTTGGCCTAGCTAGACCTTGTCTGGAGATGGCAGGATTTGTTCTGGGTGATACTTTGGTAGATTTTGCTCCTTGTGCAGTGTCAGCTTTCCTGGGAAACAAGAGAGGGTGTAAGTTTGCAATTAAGGTAATTCCTGAGATGTATTTCTCAGATCTTTTTTTGTTATTTCCATTTGCTTGGCCTGAGTTCAGCCAGGCATTTACAGAACTATGAGAGCTCCTGCCTGAGCTTTATGGAATCCATAAGGTCCTAACTAGATCCTTAAATTTAACTATGGCCTTATACTCCTTGCTAAATCATGTTACAGTTAGCTCTTTATTGCCAATGAGTCCTATACTAGGAGCTCAGCTTATATGCTATGCTGCACTGAATGGGTGAGGAATGTATTTGGTATTCTCTACTTACTCCCCTCTGTCTGCTGTGATTTATGGTTGCTGAAAAGTACAGCTCTCTTCTTAGTTGTCATCTCGCTGGAAGTGTATGAACAATTACTGAGTAGTACAAACTGTCTAGCCCAATTAGGGGTTTAAAGAACAGGCTTGACAAGACTAGGTATCTATCTACATGGTACTATGATAGACCTATCATTAGCTAGATAGCCCTACCTTAACTTATCTTGAAATAGATGAATAGTACCCTGATTCGAACCAAGGAATTTTTTTGTCACAAAAATAGTGTCCCGTGCTCTATGCACAGTAAGTATCACACCCAGTGGCAGCAGAGTAGTTTAAAGCTGCATGTGATGAACAGATAGCTTTTCAACAACATAATGGAGAGACGAAATGTCACGTTTCCCTATCTTGTGCCAGCATATTTTTCCTCTATTCTGTCCTGTTGGAGGAAGAAATACAAAGGGTTTCCTTTCTGATAGTACAGGCTTTCAAACAAGAATTGTAAGAGAGGCAGCACTGTGTGCTGTTTAAGTACCAGACTGTAAAGGTCACCTTTTCCAGGTCTTGCTGTTGGGAGCCAAGTACAGCAAGGCCTTCAGCATGCTGACAGTTCTGAACATCTCCTGCATAGTTTCTGGCTGCTGAGAGCTGTTCAGGGTTGGAGGTCTGATTAAAGAGCGAATATAATCATTGGGATAATGTTGCTGGGGAAGTCAATTTTAGACAAAGAAGCTTTTGTTTGGTGAGTTTATGGAGGGTGGGGGGTCTGTTAGTAAGTTCTTTGGGAGACCTAACCAAAGAAAAACCCAGTTACTCATCTGTCTTTAGGAGAATTTCTGGTGTCTAAAATGATGTGAGCATAAATGTCTTTCTGTCAATATGGGCAGTAGCCTCTTTTCCTACCCTACTCCCCCCCTTGCCCAAGCTCTTAAAATTTCAAAGCCTGTTGAATTTGTTGGCAGTCTGTCTGCATTAATGGTCTTTTTTTTAAGAAACCAGGTTCAAAGTAGCAGCTGCTCAGAGGTTTAGACTACTAGGAGCAATATCTGAGGGGAACTGAGAGGCAGGAAACAGCTAAAAAATGCAATCTGTCTCATAATTGTAGAAATCTTTGTTTAGTGTGTATGTCTGTGGTTTTGCATAGAGATCTTGACCCCCAGAACATGAACCCCAGCAGAGTGGGACCAAATGTCATTTGTAAAAAAGGGATAGTATGAAAATAGACATTAGCAATTGCAGAAGTTACAGTCTCATTCTGTGCATATAAGCATGTGGATAATGGTCAAGTTGAGACATATATGGATATTCTACTGTGGCACGAAATTCCTTTGCTCCCAAAATTGTTCCCTCTGTGCATCTGCAATCTTTGTGGTCAGACATTTGGTTGTAAATAAATGTCTTGTTTCAAATTACAAAAGCTGTGCTGATTTAAAAAGTAGCTTACTGTACTTGATTGTGGATGGCTGCAGTACTACTGGTAGATAAGCTGGTAATAGCAATTTGTGTTTGTGGTGGCTTTTGCTTCTGCTATGGATATAATTTTTTCCTATGATTTCTTCTCATGAAAGCCAGGTTGCCCTGTTTGTAACCTCTTGTTCCAGCACCAAAGGAGCTGTTCAGGCTGTGACTCTGTGTGTTGTCATTACAGTGCAGGTTTTGGCTTGTCTATTGCTTTTGTACTCTCCCTGTCTTCCAGGTGAATCACCGCTGTTATCTGGTATCACACCCTATTTTTAAACCACAATGCTTTTCTGTTTCTAGGGCTGCTGGAATACTCATGCTTCATAGGATAGGAGTTTAAACTTGCTCATTCTGTGTCTTGTTTCAATTATTTTTTGTTCTGTGTTTTCTGTGTGGGTTTGCTTGTTTATCAAATGGTTATCTGTGTTGCCCTCATCAGATCCTTAGAATCATGACTCAGGTATCTATGAAACCTCATAGTTTTGCTAAACAGTAGAGCTATAATAGAAGCTGGGGCTGAAAGGATATTGGTGGGTCTTCTGATTCCTCCTCCATGACAGGCATGATCAGCTACAGTTTAAGTGCTTCTGATTGTTTATTTACAGAAGCTTTAGAATATCTGTAACTGAAGCTTGGAATAACAGGTTGGACAATTAAGTGCTTAGATACCATAAGGGTCAGTATTCTATTGCCTTTGAGTTTTAGAGGTAGGATTCATATTTTAGTGCTTTGCCTCACCATAAATGTTAAAGGAATGAAACTAAATTACCAGGAAGTATCTTGTCTACAGTAGACGAGTGGGAAGAAGTGGAATGGTGAAAGAAAAACATTAGATTGAATCAGTGATCAGAATCAGTATCGACCGGATTGCATGTGTTTGAAGCTTTGATCTTACATAGTAGGTTTCACTGTAGCACTGAAAAAGCTAAAGCTCAAAGAAATTGTTCATTCTTCTCAGGAAATTGTCCTGGAATTGGATTCAAGAAACGTGTCTAATCTGAGATGACACATCTCAGCCTGTGCATATGTCCCTCTAGAATTACTCAAATGAATAATATTCTAAATTACCTCCTAAAGTGTTTCTGCACATTTGGAACCTATGCATTTCCCCCAGTTATGCATATGCCTCCCCCAGAAAGAACTCACCATTGTAAACCAGAAAACAATGTGGATGACTTCGTCTCCTTGTACAGTATGTGTTTGTGGTACAGTGCTTTGGCTGGATAATGTATGTGAGCTAATTCTTAATTACTTGAGTCCTGCTGCTGGAAGCCATAGTGCCAGTTGTGTGGTGAGGCTTCCTATGGGGCTTGCTGAAAAGCAGTGATTTTCAGGGAGAAAGCTCATGTGTCAGTGGCCTTAGGCAGCTCCTGTGCCTTAAGGTTTGTCCCAGAGAGGAGTTATTGTGGGAGCAGGTAATGAAATGGGATAGAAGAGTTTTGAGATGCAGGCAATGATGGTTCACTCCAGAAAAGCTTAAGAATTTGACTTGGCCACTCAAATATTCTGTGGGAGCATCTACTCATCAAACTTTTTCATACAGCTCTGTTGATGCCTCTGAAATACTGCTTATCCTTTTCTTCTCAGCCTTGGTTCTTTATTGTTGGTGATTGGACTAATGTACTTCTGCAGCTCTTTGCAGTTGTACTTGTGAACTGCCATTTGTTCTGTCAACTTTCTGCTCTTCCTCTGGCACCTGGCTTTCTCTGCAAGGCACTAACAAGTTCTGCTGCAATGCAAGGCAGCTAAGTACAGCTCACCTTCTGTGACCCAGGTGTAGAAATTCTTGCATGCTGAGATGTTTTTTTCAGGCACAGCCTGCTGAGCAATTATTCAGATGAGTCATAATACATAGGTCTAATTTAATCTGCAGGGTGGTTTTGAGTTTGTCAGCGCAGGTTGGGTCACAAGCTTCAGTTGTCTGCATGTTTCTGACGTGGCATTTTAATGTTTCATTTTTAGGACACTTTTACAGGTCTTGGACTCCTCAGACATGAACTGCAGGACACAAATGAGCATATTTGTGGGGTCTGGTACTTTGAGTTTTGGGTCTTTTTTTTTTCCCCCAGAAGTACCTTGCATTTTCCTGAAAACAGTTAATGCAATCCTGAGCATCTTCTGTTCCACTTCTTCTAAAGTGAAAGCAGATGCAGAAATATGTAGTGTCACTGCACTGACTTTATCTGCTTTATCCTTGTCCTGGTAGTTTAGAAACCATTAAGCTAGCTGGTTCTGATGTAATGGAAAAACTACATTTTCTTTTTGTTCTCTGCTCTTGAAATCCCTAGCTATTACGATAAATTTTCAATTCACCTGTAGTTTTTCTTTCCAGTGCCCTAAATTGTCCTGAACTGTCTTTAATCTGACCTGCATGACTCCCAGTTCCTTGGTTTGTCAGGGATGACTCTGAGGGGAGCTAACCCTGGCCAGCCACTAGTCGCCTACCAGCTGTTGGCTCAGGCCCACCTATGGGATGAGGGAGAGAATCAGAAGAGCAAAAGCAAGAAAAAGTCAGGATCATGACCAAGACAGTTTAAACAAAGGGTGGGGTGGGGAGGGGGGACGACAAGAAGTGATGCAAAGGCAGTAACTCCCCACCTTCCACAGGCAGTGGGATGTCTAGCCACTCTCTGAGTAATGACTGCTTTGGAAAATACTACCCCCCAGCTTTTTTGCCAAGCATGTTATGTGGTGTGGAATATCCCTTTAATAAATTTGGATCAGCTTTCCTGTCTGTGATCCCTCCCAATTTTTTTGTCTAACTTTAGCCTCCTTGCTGGCAGGGAGGGAAGGAGTAGAATGAGAAACAGAGAAGGCCTTGTTGCTGTGCGAGCACTGTTCAGCAATAGTTAATATATTGGTGTGTTATCAATACTGTTTTGGTCATAGATCCAAATACAGCAGCATATGGGTGCTGTGAAGGAAATTACCTCCATCTCAATGAGAACAAGTATACTCTTCTGTGATAGTACTCTGCAATGAGTTAACCTGTTGTAACTGCCTTGTATTTTATTTTATAGCCTACTAACTGCTACTTTTGAAGTTCTCTTTAAATTTGTATCATGTAACAACATGTTAGTTCTTCCTCAGAGTGTTCAAGTAGAAATATTAAATCTGTGTATATGATAGGTTAATTATCTTAATTATGGCTTCCTTGGGTATTATAGTAGCTTCAAATGTGGATATATTAGAGATAAAAAACTTGACAATTCAAAGAACAGGAAAAATAACTTTGCAAACAAAAAAAGTTTGGTTTTATTTTGCTCAAGGTCATTCTGACAATGTTAGAGTACTTCAGTTTTAAGGCTTTTGTATTTTTTCTTAAAAAAAAAACAACTTAAACCAAATTTTATTTTTTCAAGCTGTTCTATAGGAAAAAAGCATTTAAAAAAATCAGTATCAGAGTTACTCCCCTCAACTTAATCAATTCCACTTATTCTGCCTGTACTGCTAATAATTTTGAGATGTGGCTGCAGGATATTTTGCTCAACTGTCTCCTAGCCTCAAGTTTGACAAGGAAGCTGTGATATTGAAAAAGCCGGGAACCTTCAGATGTGATTCCTGATCAGTGTTGTCACCTCATCTTGGAAAGCTGGATTATAGCTGTCCCTCCTTGGAATAGACATTCCTAGTTTTTGGGGACCCTTTGGTTCTCAGCTGCCCTTTTTATGGCTCAGACATATTACAACATTTATGGGATTGTTTGTGAGAGGTACTGTTTTCAGATCCTGTATTACCAAGCAGACTACATCATATGCAGGTAGTTGAATTTGGGCAGTGAATTTAAAAACTCTTACATGGATGGAGTTAGATTGCGTACACAAATACAGGCATTATTAAGACTACTTGGATGGTATGAAGTTTGGTTTTCCCAAAAGAAAGAGGGGAACAGTAGAAGATCATGAAGCCTAATGCTTAGAACATAGTGTCTGCTTGACTGTTAAATGGCAAAAGGGATGCCAGAGCCCTGGGAGCCTGCCACTGATGGGGAGATGCTATAGAGTTAGGGAGCAGGTGGCCAGACATCTTGTGATGAAGAGAGTAGCTTCCTTGGGGGAGAGGTTGTACAGGATTTGCTGCAACCTAGAAACCCACTAGAGTGACCAGAATCAAACCTGCAAAAGGGGACGTCTCTTAGGGAGAGCCCTGTATATAAATCTGGTTTATTTCTGTTGTGTTTTGCATAGGCACTTTGCTTTTTCTGATTAAAGTTAATTTAGGTTTTAGTAAAACTTGTCTTTTTGAGTTGAAGTCTCTTAAATCTCTGCAGAGCTTGCACTCAGGAGATGTCTAGACAGATGCATCTCAAGAGGCCATCTCATCAGGTAGGACCTGTTACAGATGGCAGCAGAGAGCATGCAGGCAGGCTGCTTAGGGTGCATAGACATTGACCTCTTGAGAATCTGCTGGGAAGGAATGGTCCGTTGTGATGGCTTTCCCTTCTGTTACTGTACAGGAGAGTAGGACTTGACTTTCTTCCAAATTAGAAGCTAGGCGCTATTAGTGGGTTAACAGACTAGGGGCTTTTGCTTACTTCTTGAATTACAGGCTTTAGCCAGTAAGCAATACCTCTGTGCCTGTCCTAGCTCCTGCTGTCTGTCCAGATGGCTAGCGCTGCTCACAGAGCCCAGGTCAACATTTTTACTGCCTTCTCAAATCACTTGCTGTGTGCAGTGAAGCTGAGGTTGTTGGATTTGTATGGATCTTTATCCGACTGGCTTTTGGTCAGTGGTGTTGGCTGTGTCATTGATCATCTTACTCACAAGGGTTTCCTGGTCTCTGGAAGACCTGAGTTCAAACTGAAGCCTTTTTCTCAATAGGGTTGTAAATGTCGTCTCTCTTTCATTAACGTGGTGGCATTGAACTATTGAGGGTAAATACAGGGGAAGTGTGATTGCAGAAGACTTACCTGTAAGAAACCAGGCTGTGGTATTTTTTCTTCCCATACCAAATAGGATGGGTATGATACCAGTCTGGTACAGATCCCAAACCAGATTTGCTACTTCACTTGTAGTTCAAAATAAAAATGGAAATACTAGAAGTGGATCTAGTTCTATGGTCGGGTCACTTTGGGAGTAATGCTGTGGGAGATACTGTAAGGATATGCTTGTTGATTGCTCTTTCGCTTCCTCTACAGCTTTGTAATGCAGTCAAAGTGCAAGTTGACTAGACCAGAACAGTTAAACCTGGATCACTGTAAGGTATAACTTATGCAGTAGCTTGTCTCTTAGTGGTCAGTGCCAGTTGTGCAGGAGGTTATGTCCTTGGGACACCCATGTTTTTATGACCCATTTGCTGACTGCTTTGCAATATGCTAAGTGAGGACTTTGGCAGTGTTACCACAGCTGGAGACTTATTCCTTCCAGTTACAAGTAAGAGTGATGTCAACCCAGAATTAGCCTATTATTTAAAGCCAGATAGTCAACTGCTTTATATTTTTCATAACTATTATAAAGCTGTTTGCCACATTCATATCCTGCAGCAAGGCAGTAATTGTGTAATGTGTAAAAACCTACTGTTAACTCATTACTTTTAGTTTTACTAAATGCCTGTAGCATTTGCATTGTCAGATTATTTTCCAAGTGCTGGAACTTAAACCTGGTCTATTGATGATTAAGTCAAATCTTTTGCTAGTATGTAGAGACAAAGCAGAGTGTTTAGTGTTTTAGATAAACTCACTTTACAATTTTATGTTGTAGATGCCTATATTCAGTCACTTGTTTTCCAGTTTTGGGTGTGTTTTATTTCCATGTCTGCTCTTAATACCGATAATATGTCTGAGGTAAATTCAGTCTAAACAGTTCAGCCACTAAAAGCCAGAGAGAGTAATTCTGTCATGATGCAGCTCTGTAAGCACACTCTAGAAAGATTAAAGGACATAAAAGAGCAGGCAAGCAGTTTCCTCCTTTTCCACACAGCTAGCATTACAGTGAGACATTATATTGGCTCTGTTCATTTTGGGGCATGAGAGTTAAAGAGAATGATAGTAATAATCCTTTGGTCATTACTAGCCCTTCCGAATGATGCTAGGAATGAGATCGTTAGGCTCTGTATGTAGTTGACGGTCTTTACATGCTGACCTTGTTCTGTGACTCTGACATCCAGGTGGGAATCCCAGCCCTATCCTGGACAAGGCAAGTCTGTGCTGCATATACTGCAGTAGGTTGAAGCAGCTGCTGCAGTGGTCTGGGGAAGGATCAGATGATGTACAGTCTTGTCTAGATCAGTGCAGTTTCTGACCTAGTGGAGTTATTGTGGATTTCCCCCAACTCCTTTCCAGTGTGATATCTCTGCCAGTGTGTCATGCTATCTTAAGGAGAAAGATCTGAGAGGAGATACTTTGTTTTTCTCTTGAGAAAGGGTGAGGCTTGTTCTGACCACAGGTGCTTAGAGCTGTTGGCAGAGGTTGGAAAAGACAGATTGATTAAAATTATCACACTGCATGGTTCCCTGCTGTTTTGGAGACATGTTTGCTTGCTTGCATTGCTAGGTGGACTGCTGAGCTTTTCAGGCCACTGGCTTTTCATCCTGTTCCCTCTTGAGGATTAGCTAAGAACCTGACAGAAGTTTTGATGCTTGTCCCACTTCTGCTCTTGTGTTTATTGCCATGTGCTGATGGTCTGTTTGATTTGCCAGCTACCTTATAGGCATGGAAGTAGCATCTTGAGAACCAGCTGAAGTTTTAATATAGTAAGTCTCTCTCCTAGTTGCCTTCAGAAGTCTCAGTCTTCAGGAGGGGAAGCTTCTGTTCCCCCCTTCCTCTTGCTCCCCTTTGAAGGAGTTCTCTTGGAATGTTTCAGTGAATATTACCTGAACTTAGCAAGTGGTAATGGAAGAATGAATAAAATAAAATTCTGTTCTGCTGTCACTTACTCTGGGGAGGACGTAGGATAGAATCAATTTCTAAAGGGAGATTCCAGAGTACAAACTTCCCCAGGCTGGAGTGAACGACTTCCTTAACTTTTTGTTTTGAATACATCTTCTGTCAATACTTCTTTTACCAGTCTGATAGTTTGTTGATGCTATGGACTTCCTGCTCTGACATGCTGGAAAAGGTTTTTAGTCAGATTGTCTTGATCACACTGTTCTTTGAATCTTTACCTCAGCCTTTATAATGTTGTGTTGGTGTTTTATGAACCAGAGTTTATTTTTATCATCTGCATTTGGACACATTTCTGGCTTCTTGAAGGGCATCTTAATAGACTGTCTTCCTCTTGTCTGCAATGGTTTTTTCTTCCCTTGTTTCTAAAGCCTTTTTTGTCAGAAGAGAATAAACTTGGTCCAGGCTTCCAGCATGGTGACCTTAAACCACCTTAATATTTCTTACAAATGTTTAACCCATTTAGTTGTCAAGACCTGATGTGGGAGACCAAGAATAGGTCCAACACACCCACATTGCTGTCACTTGTGTGACCGGATGTGTGGCAGACACCCTGCAGGTAGCATTAAATTGGTTAAATTGCATTCTGGAAGATGTCTGACCAGCTAAGCTCTGTAGGCTGCCAGGGCTGTCTAAGAGGCTGAGGGAATAAATTGAGCACTTAACCTGCAGTGGTGCTACATATCTGCTTCTCTGCTCATTTGGGTTGAGCCACTGTGGCGTGTTTTAAGATGGTTTGGTTTAGGTACCAGTAGCTACCTAGAGAAAGTTCTGTATAGTCACAGTCTTATGCCTGGAAGAGGCTTCACAGGGGTGGAGGGGTTTGCCTCCAGCACTCTTCTTGCTGTTTCTTTCCTGTTCCCTCCTTTGTCAGGAAGAATCAAAGGCTGATTTAACCTTTCAGCCAGTTTTGCAGCATCCTTGCTGTGGAAAACTACTGCAAAAGGTGGCCATGGACAACCTTGGTTGCTTCATAAGGGTGTGGAAGGAATGACTGGTAGTAGCCCATGTGCAAGAGGCAGGAGTGACTCTTGGAGGAATCAGGAAGAGCATGGCTGGTGTGGCACTAGAATTTGAGCAAGGAAGCTGCCTTATGCCTATGGTGTTGGGAAGGAAAAAGCTAATATAGTCACTTAAGTGCAGATGAGACTGATGATGTGTCTAAACTTTTTTTACTTATGTGAAAGCATCTCTACTTTTATATATGAAAGATACTTTGACTAAGGAGGAAGAACAGTTCTTCCTACTATAAGCTGTGGCTGGGCAACTGTAAGTGTGAGCTGTGTCAGTAGCAATACAGCCTTTCTTAATCCTTTGCGGAGCTATTGTGTGGGTTCAAGGTTTAAATACCCAGCTAGAGTGGCTGAGGGCAGGTAAGCACAGGTGGAAGCCATAAAAAAAATAAGCAAAGCTTGCTTGTGTTCCCATGCTAGCCCTCGCCATTTCTGGTTACTGTTGTGCATTTGGGATAAGTGTTATTAAGTACATATTAATTAATATTGTATTAATACATATTAAATGCAGGAATGCAGTGTAAAGAAGGGGATGCAGGTTTCTGGGTTTCCCTTCCTTTCTCCTCTCCTGCAGAGATGGGAAGTAGTCGGCTAATGCTTGGTACATGCTCAACAGTGATAGACCTGGGTAACATTTGTAAGCTGTCACAAGAAGAAGGGGCTCAGAGTTGAAGCTGTCCCTGTTAAAACTGGGGGTATTCTGGACAGTAATACTGGAGTACAGTAGTAGAGGACTAAGTAGATTTCTCTCAGGAAGTAGAGCATGCAAATGAGAGGGGAAAAGAACAGCTTTAAAAACCTTAATTTATTGATAGGACATAACAGCTAAATATGAATTACATAGCTATCTGCAGTAGAAATCTGTAAATGTCAGGCAGATAATCTCCCTTTTTCAAGTGCTTGATACCAGTACACAGGGGTCCTGGGAACTGACTGATAGTCAGAGCCACTTCCAGTTAGGGACCTGTTCAAGTGTTTGGGGTTATATGCTCTAGCAAGCCCTGGTGTTTTCCCAGCTGGAGCCAAGTGGTTTCTTGTTCATGACAGATTTGCATTGTTTGGCTTTGCTTTCTTGAAACAGAATGAAGAACTTGAAAAGAAACAAAATGCCCTTTGTAGTATGTATAGATATAATATATCATGCCTTTTCTGCTTGCAATGGCATGTTACTAACTGATTCTGGTTTTCCTTTCCATATAGAAATTGATTAAAGTTTTAGATGGTCAGAATCTAGCTCCTAGTGACGTACCTTTCAACCTAAATTGAACTAAAAAAGTGTATTTTGATCTTCCATTTCCCTTTCAGCAGGCTTTTTATTGACCCTGTCTTAGACGTGTGTTCAGGAAGTAGCAGTTAGTCCTTTCCATCATGAAGGTGCAACTGAACGTAGCTGGTAATCAAGCTGTCATTTTAAAACCTGCAATCTACAAAGGAAAGAAGTGTGGTTCTCACCAGAAGTGGAGGTAGGGTGAGGGTCAAGGAAGACTGGTCTTAAAGATAGAAAGGTGGAGACCTTTATCTGGAATATAGAACAGTGTAACATATGCTATTCTAGTCATGGGTTATGATTAGAACAAAGCAGGCTGCTTTACCTAATGGTTAGGAATGTCTAATGAAGACATAGTAACTTAAGTGATATAAATGAGTCTTCACTCCTCACACAATTAAGTTTTTCATGTTATTGGCAAACATTACAATTGGAGTAGAGTATCATGAGCTTACATTTCCTCAAACTGATTATATTTAGATTTTTGTCAGGCCTTGGTAGGGTGTGTGGGAGAATTCTGCCTGTTAGGTTTTTATCTTATATCTTGTGGCTAGTGACAGACTGCCTCTTGCTGTTACAACAGCAGCTCCACCTCTTTCCAATGTTAATTAGGAGAGGTTACATACAATTTAAGTAAACTAGTCCTGGGGCTATTTGAGGATGACCATAAAGATATAGGACGTGGATGGGGGAGGGAGGGAAGAAAAGGTTCATGATTAACAGGTTTCTTAGTTCTCTTCTAATTTTTCTAATGTATTTTCATTCAGGGTGGGAGAAGGGGTTAATAGCGAACTACTGGTAATGCTGTGAAGGTGCCGCACCCTAGTGTTACAGGAAGGATTGTTGGGGACACCGGAAAAAGGGGTGACTTTGGATTGCTTTTGTTCAACATGGTGCAGCTCAGCTGAGTCATTGAGTTGACTGCATGCTTGTTTCTATCATATCACAGCACAAAGCAAGATTATATTAGCTTAACATGTTATAAATCAACTGGAAGTAATTTCAGGTTACACTGCAGTTGGCAGTTGACTAGTTAATACAGTTTAGCAGTTAATTGGTAGCTAGGTAACATGTGGTGACTTGACTGTTAGCAGTCTTCTTTCCTTAGCTTCAGCTCCTTACAGGGCTACCTCACAACACTTGTCCCTCGTGATCCTCCTAACTGCAAACATATAGGCTTAAAGATGGTAGCTTTGAAAGTCAAGTTTGTGTATTCAAATATAGGACTCTTAAAGGTGTTAGGCATAGAGATAGCTAGCTATTTCTTTAAAAAATCCTTGGAGCTGTTTGTATAAATAAATAGAAATGTGTACTTAAATACCTGCTAGGTGAAAGCTTTTGGGTTTGGTGCAGGTTTAAGCCTGAATGATTTCAGCAGTGTCACCCACAGGTTGCTCTCAATGTAAGGATCCAGGATTATTTAAGGTATAAACAGCACTTTCCTATCTGATCATGTCTGGTAATTGATTTTCCTCCAGCAGTGCTGAACTCTCAGGGAGAATACTTGAAGTGCATTATACCTCCAGTGTAATGGAGATATCTGTCCCTGCACTAGAAAGAGCAGTGTCCCCTTTGGTTTGATTCACTTGCTGTTATATTGGCTTCTAACACTATTTGAGACACCTTAGAGTATCTGAGATAGCCTCTTGGGTCTGGCATGTAGGATCTGGGCAGACCCTCACTTTCCTGAGCAGCAGCTGGAGCCCTGTGCGTCATGCAGATGTCAGCACAGGCATAGAGCCTGTCTGCTGTTGGTTCCTTTGTCTTGAAGAAAGAGGCAGAAAAGCCAGTCCACCTGACTGCTAGGCTAAGGGGGCAGGTGGAGGGAGGGGGAGTTGATACTTGCGTCAGCTATGTGTAGTTTTACCATGAGTGAGGGGGAGTTGATACTTGTGTCAGCTACATGTAGTTTTACTATGAGTGCCTCAATGTTTGAGGTATGGCTAATAGAGAGTTTCTCCCTTCCTCTGCAGCCGGTGACGTTGGAAATTTCATTTTCTCTTTTCAAATGGATTAGCACTCATTCTGGTCTTGCTGGTGGCAGAAACAACTTGAGTTAAGATATCTTTGAAAAGTTGTAATTTTTTAATTGAAGGCTTTTCTGTCTCCAAAACCCATGTCTTGCTGATTCCTGTGGGAATGTCATGTATGGGTGAACATCTTGAATATGTTCCTCACCCCCAGCATAAGGTTTAGGGTTGCCAAGTGCTTCCAAAGAGTTTGGCCTGGAGGAGTTCTTGAGTATTTGAACTAAAACACTGTTTACAGTGAATGAGCATTAGTCCGTGCAAAGTCAACTGCCAAACCCTTGTAGAGTCACCATCATTGCAAAGCGTTTTTGTGGACTCTTGTCAGTGAGTCTTACTGACTTCCTGGACTAAAAATCATGCAAACTTCTAGACTTCTGCATTCTGCTAGTGCTAATGCCTGTTAGATGCACTTTGGATCAAGCACAGAGTTGTAATGATGCTGGCTGTCTTTACTGAGCATCATTCAGTAACATGCCTTGCAACACTTGTTCTTACTAAGCATTTCTTCTAGAATGAGTGCAAGACCAGTTTCTAATGAATATTATGCACTGACCCTGACAAATCCTTTATGTTCACCTTGAGATTCTAACTTGCTGTGTAAAAGCTTTTGAGAGGGCTTAACAAGTGTTCCCATTGATCAGACGACTGAGGCCATGTGATGGCCTGAGCTCACCTTGCAGCAAAATGTACTTGTTCTGTGTGCCATCTTACAGGGAAGCCAGCCTTTTAGAGAGGCAGCCTACAGGTGAAGGGTGAAAAGTTGCCCTTTGTGTGTGTTTTCCTCTCAAAAGCACTGTAGTTAGTCTGGCAAAGCTCAAAACACTTCTGTTGGTGGCCCAGTAATGAAAACTGCTGAATAAGCTGAGGCAGTTTTATATGGGGTGATTTCTTCTTGCCCTGTGGCTTCAAGCTAATGGCTGTGTACTGGAAGATAGTTTACATAATTAGAAACCATGCAGTCAATTTTCTTTAAACATCATGTATCCATTTCTGTTCCCTTCCACTTGCAGTTCTTTTCCTCTGCTGCTTCTGCTCTCTCTACTAAAGCCCAGAGAGTTTTGGGAAGAAAGACTAGTCAAGAAGGAGCTGACTACTTGAGGATTAGCTACTATCCAGAAAGAACATTAAGATACTGCCTTTCCCTCTAATTCCCTGAAACCAGCCAAGGAGTGTTTTCTTCCCCCACCACTGAAGACTCTTTTCTTTCAAAATGTGAGTAATGCCATGAAAAGAGCATTTAGTGTCATAAACAAAATGATTGCGTCTGGTGCAATGTCAAAGTGTGTCTGTTCCCAGGAAAAAAGTGTGGCTTG
Source organism: Falco rusticolus (assembly GCF_015220075.1). Taxonomy (NCBI): domain Eukaryota; kingdom Metazoa; phylum Chordata; class Aves; order Falconiformes; family Falconidae; genus Falco; species Falco rusticolus. Next base: position 60,805,599 of record NC_051187.1, read on the forward strand.
CCATGTAATTCATGGCTGTTATTCCACTGGGTGGCTTGGTGTTTACAACACTGAAGCTGTTTCTAATTCCAGCCAAGTCTCATAGTAGAATAACAGCTGAAGCAGATTTTGATTGTCTAGCTCTTGTCCTCCATGTCCTTTTAAAACAGACTTTGAGCTCCATCTTGTCTATTTATTTACTCCTCTCTTCTAAGAATAGCTTTTCAGAGCTTTCATTCTCTTGACAACCCTCTTTGTGTCTGCTGTAGTTGTAGTTCATCTGTGGCAGTAGAATTGTACATGCTGCTCCAGAGGGAGTCTGTGTTGCTGTGCGTGGTGTACTACTTCTGTCTCAGAGTAGGTAATCTGCAATACTGACTAGATGTTTATTATCCTTTTTGACGGCTGAATCACAATTTTGGCTCCAAGTAATTTCTGGATTGCCTACAGCGTGGTCAATTATTTCTGCTTTTTTTCAGTGGGTTTCAGAATTTGAGAGCTGTTGCTTAGTTTACAAGTGTTTGTGCTTCACCTTATTGCATGTGATTGTATCTGTTACTTGATTTACTTCTTAATTAAATCCTCATTTGTTTTCAAATACTTAGGAGCCACTTCAGTCTGTGTACTCTCACTGTAGTCTGACAGCTTTCAAAGCTGACTTATTTTCCTCCTTTGTCCTTACTTGTAGTAACTATTTTGATAAGGCCATACAGTTAGGTGTATCACCCCTTTAAGATCTTTAGGATGTTTGATTACAAGCAGATGACTGAGGGCTGTGCCTCCAGAAGAGAGGGTGTGTTCAGCGTCTCTCACACTGTGCATACAGTCTTTGCTCACTGTCGGTGGAGGATGTGGATTAATGATTGCAGCAGCAACAGGCCCTTCAGCAGGTCCTTGCCTATCTGGTCAGTCCCACTTTGCTCCTGTGTCAACCTGGAGCAGAGAAGAGAGGGATGACTTGTGCCTATTTGGCTCAGAGCTGTTGTCCCTGCATCCCTTGCAAATGTCAGAGTACTGTTTCACCAAGCTCTCCAGCCTTACCTGGATGGTCTTGGAAATGATCTTGCTGATTTGTCCCTGCACCGGTCCAGCACAGGAGCCGGCTTATCACTATCAAAACTTCTTCCCTTGTAGTTGCTGTGCTGCTGGCCTGGCTCCCTGAGTGCGCACTGCATGTCAGTGTCTGTGCATAGCAGAGTTGATTTGGGAGAGATGGAGGCTCCTTCCACTTCAGTCCAAGAGCCTCATATCTCCACAAGTAAGGGAGGTACCCAGACTGTAGCATGCTGAGGCAGCCTGAGAAACTCAGCTGTCACCAGCACTGGTTCTGTCTCCCCACCCAAATGCTTTGTAAGCCTGTCTGCCTGCACCAGCCTTCTCTTTTTTTAGCAACCCAGACCAGGGTCCAGCCCACCCAGTCTCAGCAAGCAGGAAGGGTGGAACATCTCGAGAACTCTGCCTGTCTGCAGGGACATCACCCATATGCACAGCACAAAGATGTTACTGTGTTATTGAAGCCCTGTTATAGCCAAGCATTCCACAGGTATGTGTCCTTCTGGTTTAGCGTAAATATGTGGAAGTACTGGCACCAGGATGGGAGCAGTCCTCTTATATTTGAAAGAAAAAATATATCCTTAAAATGCCGTGTTCCACCTAGTAAAAATCTTGAAGCACTGAGTCTCAATGTGTGCAGTGGAATACTGCTGTTTATGGAAAGATTGTCTCCCACCACTGTGTGCACTATCTATCTATAGCATTGAGTGTTTGAGGGTACCCTAAGCAGGGTCTGTACTTTGCTCCATTTGCTGTAGGGGATGAAGCTCCAGACTTACTGGAGGAGTCACCTGTGGTTGCTACTAGTCTTTGCTGCTGGGTGACTTTGGGCACAGGAAGTAATTTGGGCCAGTCTGCAAGAGTAAGCCCTCTCAGTCCTGGAGCTGGGAGGCACAGGCAGTTGTGTACAGCCAGGGGCAACACTGTGTTCTTGCTGGTGATCCTCTAGTGCACCTCTGCCCAGCATGGACAGGAGTGGTGAAATGCAACAGGTCATGAGTGGCGTCCCTCACATGCTGGTAGCTACTTGTATGTTGTCTTTGCCCTGTATTCCTGAGGCTGGTATCTCAGTAGCGTGACTGTGACATGGCCTCAGTTTGCCAGGAAGATGTCTGGATCCATGAGACTCCAGGGTCTGCTGGGCTAGTATTGAATAACTGTTCCTTTTTGTTGTCCAGCACTTCAAACATTGATATTGCTTTATTTGTTACTATACCCTCAAGTTTTTCCTGATTCCTTTCTGGGGGCTAAGAGTGGGCATGAGAATGACACAAATTTCTAAATTTTTTTTCCTTCTACTTAGCTGAGTTTAGATTCTTGTCATTTGTGGCAGCCTCAGTCTTCATGGGCAAATGCTACAAGGTCTGATTTGCACTATTTTTTATTCTTTTCTTACTAGTCCTCACCAGCCACTACCTTCTCCCACCTTCCCTTCCCTTTCCTGATTTAGAAACCAGAGCTGTGCTCAAAAGCATGTGTACTTCTATTTCCTTGAGTCTCTTTCTTCATATAGACTAATGATAACCTGGAAATATTTTGTCCTGCCACTGATATGCTGTTAATTTCATCCTTCACTATAGCAATAAAGTAATTACATTTTTTTTCGTCTTAATACTATATTTGTAGAACAATTGTGTTAAACAGAAAACAGTATTTGTTTAACAATTTTATGTTTGTATATATAAAATTACTTCTTGGAGTATTATAAATATAAAATTACTTCTTGGAGTAGTTTTTCATCCCCTAGAGATGAACATAAATCCAAAAACAATTTATAAGGAGAAATATTTTTCTTAGTTTCTGTTCCTTCTCCCCTTTTAAACTTTGCCTTTAACAAAACTTGTAGCTTAGTCTCCAAGCACATGCATGATTGTCTATACCTGAATAGCCATCCTTGAAGAAATGGAAAGAAATCTTGAGCTACTGGGTATTAGCACAGCTCAGTATTGAGTAAGCCAGTGAAGATGATTTGAGTCAGCCCTAGACCTAGGCCTGCATATCAGTTTCTATTTTTGCACGGACTTCTACATGGGCAATTCATTACAACAACAGCTGATTGTTCTGGCTTCTCTGTGTTTCAAGAAGAACTGCCCAAGGAGAGGTTAAATATTATGGTGATAGCATGTACTGTAGGCATGTATATGTCTCATTATCATTTAAGGAAGAAAACAAGAGCTGTCATGGCAAACATGATGGGGAGAGTCACAAGGGTTGTTGAATCAGTTCTGATGACATATTAATATAGCAAAATCTCATTAATGGCTGAGTGTTTAAGGCAATTCTAAAGCACACTGCAAGTCGAGGCAGTTCTGGATAATGTACGTTTCTCAATTAGGGAAGAGATTGACAAGGTAGCAGGAGGCTCCAACCAGATTTCTTTGAAGCAGTTTAGTAAGGGATTTTTTAGGATTATCCTAAGTGAGAGACAGTAAATGTGCTTGACTGAGAGCCCTAAGTGAAACTCTTAAGAGCACAGGAAGCACAGCAAGATGGGGAAAAAAAAGTGAAGGGTCACAGTCACAAAAAATGTTTACCTCTATCCACTGGCTTTGGATCTTTTCCTCCATCTGCCTGCAATACGTGTGAGTTCAATTAGGTTCGTACTGCAGCAATAGAAAAGGACCGCTGAAGACTTAAGTTTGTTCAGTAAGCTCTGCTGTAATTTCCAGCCTTTACACAAGCTATTTAGACTGGTTGCTGCTAAACAGAATCCTAGATATTCTGTAGCTTGTGCTGATACAGTTGTAGCAGAGCAACCTAATCCTGCTGGTGTTTGTTACTGACAAGTCAAAGCAGTGTGCTGAAAGGAGGTAGGTAGCAAATGTTTTTCCAAAGGCTGAAACAGCACTTACCTTTGTTTGCCTTTGACTTCTTACTGCATCCTTTATGCAAGGAATGAGAACGAAGGCATAGGATGTTGGGATTATTTGGGTGACACCAAAGGTACCAGTTCATTTGTGTACCAGATGGGATGGTGAGCTCTTTGTGGGGAAAATCCGTACTCCTTGTGTGCCATGTATGAAACTTCAGTGTTGAAGATGAAGCTATGAACATACTCAGGGAGTCAGTTACATGTCTACACCCTCATGGATTTTTTTTTTCTTTCTTTTTAGTAACAGAACCAGGGTTAATTGACATACATGTCTTACTGCCATAGGGTGTGTTTGTTCAAACATCATTAAAAAAAGTCTAGCTTTGTGTCTAGCTTCCTCTTCCAGCTTCAGTTCCTGCAGTTACTATGCCTGAGTATTACTTGGATTCTCATGTTCAGGGAGATGTAATATTAGCAAGATGGTCTAGTTTGAATATACTGGGTAGACCAAGTGTCAGGCTAGAGCAGTCTCCAAAGTTGGACTGAAGGCTTCAAGTACCAACCATATTTTGAGTTTAATTAAACAGACTATTACTAAAACAAATCAACAGCAAATTCTCTGGCAACCACCCAACACAGCCGCTCTGACTCTAAGCTGCAGCAGTGCTACCAAGAGAAGCAAAAAGCATATGAAGGTCCTTGTGTATTGAAAATGTTTCATTTCCTGAAGTTTTGTAATGAAAGATACTCCCTTAATAAAATTAGAAAGCAAAGTGAAGGTTTAATAGCTATTCTTTGTGTGGGCCTGATAAGGGTTGTTGATGGCTTCCAGAAAAGTGACTTAATTTTGTTTTTCAGGAGCTTTAGCTACTAGATAAGGATTTGGAGCTAGGTCTTAGAGAAGCACAGACAGGTCTGTACTGGGGTAGTTCAGCACCTGCCATGCAAAGGCATTGTACTCACATGGCCTAATTGCTAGCCTGGGCAGAGGAACCCAAGTGCTGGTCAGTGTGAGGCTGCAGGCACACTGTGTTCTTGGCTGCCATTTTGTGTTCAGTAGAGTTTGTCTAACTGGAGTTTATCTTGGGAAATTCCACATCTTTAAAAGTTTCAAGCTCTTAAATATCTGGTTTCAAGACTGATGGTCTGGAACCCTGGTTTTGAGTCCTTTGTTAGGAAATTTTGGGTTTACTTGAATATGCAGATTTTCTCTTCAGAAACAGACTTGTCTAGAGATGAGCCAAGATAAACTGTGTGCCAGTTGTGCAGTCTTATAATTGGTGTTTTTAAAGGCAAATGAATGTGACTGAAATCCAGTAGCAGGTACACTTGAGCCACATGCATTTTGTGGGAAGGGACATTCAAACTTCGGGACAAGCAAAGCTGTAAGGTGTGTTGGCTGTATATTGTGCATTTTACTCATAGAAAAGTTTGAATATGCCTTTCCTGAATACTTTGAAAGAACTATTTTAAAAAACATTCATGCTGAAAGTTTAAAGTGTTACTAATATATTGGAAGATACTTCTGTGTACCTATGAGGAAAAGCATAAGCGATGAGATTTGGACTTGCATTTGTAATGGGTAACAGAGCTGCTCTGCAAACTTTTTTGTGACTATAATTATACAGGCCTAGGTTTTTTCCATTTCAATTTGCACAGCCTGTAGGCAGCCTTCCTTTTGTTCCCAAATGTGTCTGCAGATAGCAACTGTGAAAGAGTTGCAGTGTCCTGCACTGGGGACTGCATTCTCTTAAATTTGTGGCTACTAAGATGTAGCCTGAGTTTCTTTCACCTTTTCTATTCAGGAAGGCTGCCTGGTAGCTGCCTGCCTCAAGAGCTGTATTTGGGGTGGCAGCGCTGGGTCAGTATTGATTTTTCTTGAAGGAAGAGCTATTGTCTCAACAAAAGAACTAAGCAATTTGTCTGGCAAGAACTTTTGTAAATGCAAATATCTTCTCAGAAGTTTTCTATCCTAATATTAATTTAAGATTGTTATGAGTAAAGTGAGTTTTGTTTCCTTGGCAGGTACTTTGGTAACCTGATACTTTTATAGGAGACAAGATGAACATGCTTGCTTCATCAATCACTGATGAACTGATGTCCCAGTGTCCACACATGAAAAGTAATTTTCTGCCTTGACTTCAGGTAAGTGCCAGCTCACTTGCCAAGCTTTGGAGGAGTCTAGGAAAATGACAGTGCATGTCTGAAATTAATTTCCAAAAAAGACAGTGCCAGATTTTGGTCATGTGCAAGGCATGAGGTGCTGTTGCTTTTGTGACACCTCTTTAGGCTCTCAGATCAGAGGAATACCATTCAGCTTACCCGGGAGGGGCACAGTCCCTTTCTGGAATATGATGTGTCATCAGATACAGATACTGATACCATATGGATAGGGTGATCTGTAGCCAGGAATGCATGCTGCTGCAAAGCACTAGCTTCCTCTGTAGCTTGAGCCTAATGCACTGTTGAATGCTGAGAAACACGGTGCCCATAGTTTGCTGGCAGCTGGACTAGACAGTCAATTTAGGATCCTTCCAACTGAACTATTGAGGGCTGCCATGGTTCCTTAACTGTCTAAGAGCGAAGACACCAATACATTATTCCTGTGGCTAGTGATCTAGCTAGACAGGTCAGATCACATTTTGCTTAGCAGATGGGGAAAACATTGGTCCCAAGCTGGCCAGTTCTACCACAGGATTTATAATACTTTGTTGTTATTTTGATGAAGGAATACCTGGCAGCTAATTGAACTAGAGACTTGCGGAGTAGTCAGTGGAGGATACCTTGGGAAGATTAGAATACAGCAGTCAGATTATGGTGCTTCCTGAGAGTGTTTTTTAAACTTCTGGTGATTTGAGTCGGGAAATTATTGGATCACAAAGGTGAAATCGTTATAATTAAGAGCTCTATGTGGAATTTTTTTCCCAGAAAAGTGATTATTCCCTTTAAATGTGCAAAATATTTGACATTTTACATACCTTGCAGCAAGGAGTCACGTGACTTATGTGTGTATTATATGACAGTATCTTCTTGTGCTTGTTTTAAACCTGCTGCTCTTAATTGAAGTTTCCTAGTTATTTTATGAGAAGAAACGGTTAGTAGTGTTTTCCTATTCACTTCCACTACTTCACACATTACTCTCTAGACCCCCATCCCTTTCTCCATATTTTTTTCAGAACCCTGGTCTATTCAGGCATCCTGCATGTAGAAACTGCTTTGTCCTTTGATCAGCATGTGCTGCTTCTTTCGGGATGTTTTATGGTTCTTCTGTATCAACTTTAAGATGGGCAAATGGGCCATAATTTAGTGCAGTATTCAGGATACAGGCATAATGTGGATTTATGTTGTGGTTATAAGCTTGTTCCTTTTTTGCTTTTCTGTTCTCTTTACAAGTAGTTTCCAGCATTTCTCTGGTGTTTTTTTGACTGCTTCTGTGTTGATATTCTCATAGGAGACTCAGCTTCAATCTTATTTCTGAAAAGAATAACCAACTCAACATCTGACACTTAGTAGGTAAAGTTAGGGCTGTTTTTTCTGTACGTATGTCACTTTATACTTTTTCATTCTGAAGTTCATCTGTTGATTTACTATAGTATCTCAATATTATGAGATGTTTCTGCAATTTTCTTTACTGTCATGAGTAAACAGTAGACATAGTTATCATTGATGAATGCCATCTCAGTATTTCCTTTATTGAGACCATTTAGGAATATAGCAGAGATTCCTGGGAGATAGTGATCTAGCTTCACAAAAAAGTATTATCATTTAATGCCTGTTTCCTCTCTTAAGTGGTTTTCCATCTTAAGCCTTCATATCCCATGGCAGCTCAGATCTTTTAAGAGGTTTTTGTGAGAGATCTTATTTAAATTATTTTGGAAATCCAAGCAGACACTATCAATTAGATGTGCGTCATGTACTAGCTGTTAGCCTGCCCAGGAACTGAGGTAGGTTTGCAAGACTGCTTTACAAAAAGCTGTGATGATTATACCCCATACAGCCTATTTCTAGAAATACTTGCTACTTTTATTGCATATTTGCCTGTGTTATATGGCCATTTTTGTATATCATATGACACTGTTAAAGGTTCCCCATGCTTGCTTTAAAATGCTCCTTTTGGAAATATTTCCCTCTGTATTCTGGCAATAAAGTAGTGTTGGGTGAGAGGCTGTGTACCATCATCGATAATACAATTCTTCCATCCTTCACCCTGGTTGAGTGCTACCTATTCTTCATCACGTTGTTGTTGGCTTTTCCCTTAGTTTCTTATACTGATTCTTTGTTCCTGAGAAATATCAGCTAGAGGATTCTGGTATGCTTCTGCCTAATTTTTGGGTTGGTTATTTCTTTTTTTCTTTTTTTGCAGTTTATACCTGAGTTTATAATCCTTTCCTTTTTTTCAGCTTTTCTGAAGTATGCTTTCTTGCTCCCAATGGTTTGGTGTTATTTTTGGGTTTTTTAAATACCGTTATATTTAGTGAGCATGACAATACTTGATCATCTGGCTTTGAGGGTCTGTAGAAATGCTGAATCTGATGCTTGATATAGTTCAGGTACATGGGAGAAATATGATAAACCAATTATGTGTACTGGTCAGGGCTGAATCAAGAGTTGCTTCCCATTTTGTGGGTTTCCTAGCTGCCTGTTCCTGAAACAGTTGTTCACAGCATCTAGAAATCTAGTGTTATTCGAGTGGTCAATGTAAATATTTCATGTTTTGCTGCAGAGTAATTAAAGTAATTGGAAATAATAGTTCCCTTGTACTTCAATGTTCCATTGCCTTCCTGCTGCCATGTTTCCTTTATACCTGCTGTGTCTATGTCCAAAGGTCAGCATTGTGGGTCTGCTGTGAAACATGGAAAGCATTGATGTTGGCTTTCTGTCACTGTATCCTTTCCTTATCAGACTTTTTTTCTACTACTTCTGTTTACTGTCTGACTTTTGTTAACTTCTGTCCTATTCTTCATTTGTTTGTGGTGTCTCCCATAGGATTCAGAACAGTGCATCTTGTGTGCACCAGTCTCCTTTCTCCTATTTGTCAGTTTGAAATTTCTGTATGATCTTCCTGATGTAAAGTGCAGATTCTGTTTCCCTCTCAGTTCAGGTGGAAATCTGGTCATCCTTTTCTAGGCTTAATCTACTCTAGAAGCTTCCCCAGTCCCTGATGAATGTGAGCCTCTCTTCCTTACTCCATTGCTCTAGTCATGCATTGAGACTTTGCCTCCTCACCAGCTGGGTTATGATGGGGACCCTTGTCTTTAGCATCCTGTGTTCTGCCTCCAGAATATCTTTTTCTTTTTTTTTTTTTTTATGTGGTACCCAGGTGGACCACAACCCCTGCCTCCCAGTGTTTCCCATATGCTGTCTCTGGAATCAGGAGCCAAACCTGTTAGGTACCTGGTGACTGAACCACTGATGGCTCTTGCCTGTCCCTTTTTCTCATCTGGGCTTTCTGCCCCAGGGAAGTATTGTTAGTACAAGAAGATAGACAGACACCTTGTGAAGAGAGGGGACCGTTGACCAGGATTATTACATTCTTAAACAGTTTGGTGCCTTCCTGCCATGAAACTAGGGCTGGAAGAGCTTTTCAGTGCCCCCAAAAGACCCCTTAGTTAACCTCTTTCCTTGAGCAGCAATAGGTTTTTTGCCTGCAGGTGAGACTGTTCAAAAGTTGTCATGAAGCCTCTGTGTTGTATGTTCTTCCATGTATGCCATGATCAAGTCACAAGAAAGGGCTCTGTCTCTGAGGATCATGGGCTGCCTGGAATGAATATGTCTTCAGCACTTACACAGGGGTCAGGTAATCATATGACATTTGATACTTTACCCTTGGAAATTGTCACCCTCTAGGTAGGCTTCTGACTGCATTCACTTGCACATTTGGACTGACTCATTTAAATTGTTCCTATATGAGATGGCAATACAGCTTCCAGTTAAAGTATTGAGAAGCAATTATGTGTATCATTAGCAACTGTATTCATTGTTTCATAACAAATTATGCTGAGATGTTGACTGAATCCAAATTATGAGAAGCTGAGGCTTATCTTTAGCCTGTCTTTCATTCAAAAGAAGTTGGTCTTCCCAGAAAGGCAGTCTTCCTGTTACTCGGCTATGGACTTGCTTACGGTGGAAGGAAGACCTACAGCCATGTAAGACGTACTTGCATTAGTGTGTTACTAAGGTGGTGTTTCCTCAGCTGTAGAGGGGTCAAATTAAAGTCATTAAGGTGGAGAAAAAGAGTCCCTAGATGCTAGAAGCTTTATTGCAGCAAAGCAAAGAAAATGTGCCACACACATATCTTGTTGTGATATTCTGTCTTTATTAGCCTTACCCACAGTGTTGTCTCAGAAGGCAATGTGGGTGTATAAATCTTCTAGTAAGTTTGGTGGAACTGAGAAAACTTAAAATTGGAAAAAAAAGCTTTCCCCCAAAAAGATTGAGAAATGCTACTTTAGGTTAAAGTTTGTGCTTGTGTTAATTGACTTGCTGATTAACTTGCTGTAACTAGCACAAGTAGAAATGCTTATCTAGACAACCTGCAAATATTTATATCACAAACATTTATGATCTAGAAGAATTTTTCCAGGACAGAAATGTGTATGTGGCTAGGTGGCCACAATTAAAATTAACGTCTAAGGAGTTAAAGAAAAATGACAAACTTGAATGCAGCTGCTGTTATGGGGGCAAGTTTTTGTCTGGGCAAATAACCAGTTTCAAGGAAGTTCAAGGGAGTTAAGAGGCACATGCCACTGAATCTACATCAGTTTGTCAGCTCTGTATCTGGCCTAGGACTGAACATTGTCTCTTTAGAACATGCAAATTTTCTGTGTTGGTCCTGCCCATAATTTTTGAATTGTTTTTAATTATACCGAAGAAGGAAATAAACTCTGAATCCTTGCAAAATTTTCATGGCTCTTCTGATTTGAGGTGTTGCAGGGTGTAGTTAATGCTCTTGAAAGGCTTTGAGATTCCTGGATGAAAGGTGTGATGAAAGAAACATATTGTTATTGTTTTAGGGGAGGAATCATGCTACTGGGTAAGCCTATGTCACTGAGACTTGCTGGACTTGTTTGTTCTGACTTGCCTATGACTCCTTTCTTTCCTAATTGAGGAGATAAAGCCTCAAGTATATGCTGAGATGCTGCACAGTGCATTGTGGTGTTCAGGACAGTGCACTTCCCCGAAAGAAGAGCTTCTTGCTGACATCTCAGTGGTACCCAGAGGTGAGTGCCACAGCCTTCTGACTTGCTCCTTGGTAGTCTGGGAAGAATGGCTATATCATGCATAGATTTATGGGGCAGTTAGAGCTTTGACAAATGGTGTGGGGGGAATGGTGCTAGCTCTGAGCTTACTCTGATTTGAGCTGCCTTCCATGCATCGGTAAGCCTTCTGATATTTCACCCTTTCTTCTCACCCAAAATGCATTTGTTTTCCAAGAATTTCCCAGCTCCTCTACAGTGTGGTATACTGACAAATCAAGGTGGCCTATGGCCACCAAAGTTTTTGGCAGTGGAGCAGGTGAGAGTCATCTCACTGCACCCCAACTCTGATTTGCTGTTTGTGCCAGTGCGTTTAGAATGTGTTGCAGTCACAACTGTGGAGCTAATAGCCTGGTACAAGAGGGTGAGCAGAGTAAAGTAGGCGAAAGTAGCTTCCTGTGCTCTTGTTTATTTTCTTGGGCTTTGTATGCAGCCAGTGAAGTGTTAATCTGTGCAGAATCAGCTTGGAAATGCACCAAGTCTGGCACCAGACCATTTCACCAACTCTGCCTGGGAATGAAAATCAAACTGAAAACCCACAAAGACTATAACTACTTGTTTGGTGTCTTGCTTCTGGAGCAGATTCACCCAGTCAAAGCAGAACAAAGGGAGGCAGCCAGGGCTATTTTCAAAAGCTGAAAAGCGGAGATCTACTGCTATATTCTGGTTCTGCCAAACAGAATAAGATACTTGTCTATGACCAATGTAGCTGCAAGTGGAAATCCGAGAGGTAATGATGACGGAGAAGTTGCAGAACTTTATGCTAAACTGATTGCGGTCAGTGGCCATGTACTTAACATTTTCTTTGCACTGGGATGGCCTCTCATGTTCATACCAACTGTAAAGTACTTACGTAGTAAGTAGCCCTCCTAGTTCTACTAAAGGTTATTTCAGAACATGTGAGTCTTTCTTAAGATGTTGGCTGTGGCAGTCAACTGTAGAAGATGTGTTCTTGATCAAGGATATTTCAACTGTCAGCGTTACAGTTATGTCCCACAGACTGTTACAGTAGTACAGGAGGCTAGTTCTATCCCAACAGTTAAAGAGCTTGTAACCTCCAAAAAGCTGTATGCAAAATGGATGAGAGAGTAAGGAACAACAAACCTTTTGTGCTGATTGCAAAGGTGATCAAGTAACCAGGGAAGCCTGTATGAGCAGTATTCTGGTATCATGGATATAGTTATTGGTAAGCTCTGAGTTAACACATCCCAGAGACTTAATGCTGCCCTTGAATCTTGATGCAAATGACAAGAACAGTATTTGGAGGTGTTGTCTTTGTCCATCTGAAATGTGCTCTTGGGAAGCAGCAAGACCTTGGTAGAATTGGGTGGTTAATGGGAGGAGCTCAGTTAGTAAGTAGCAAGTACATTAGCGATGCTTTATCTGACTGCAGAGGGGTGGCATGCAGCACCTACTGTTTTTGTGGGATGTTCAAGGGTGTGGGGAGATCAAGTTGATTCAGCGTGACGCATAGAAGAACATATATCTTGTTTCCCTCAGCAAATCCCTTCAATGTTTGGAAGTCTTCCATTGTACCAGAATTGCATTGGGAGATACCAAACATTGAGTGATTGAGGCTGATGGGTAACTGACCTCATCCAAACAAAGGTCTTGCAGTAGTTCAACAGGCACTCGCTTCCTCTATTTCAGTGCCTGAAGTAGTAGAGGTGGTTGTCCCATTCTTTTAAAGTGTGTGTCCTGAGTATGCCACAAGAGCAGAGGAGAAGCATTAGGTGGTATGATTGCTTGTGGCAAAGGTGGGAGTGGAATTAGCGTGTCTTGCTTTGTCGTCCTGTGCTTTTGCTACAGCACTTCCGGACTAAGCCAAATGTTTTTCAGTTGCTGCCATTCCCAGCCACCCTACCAAGGTAGATAGCTTCAGGGACCTAGTCAGGATTTTGAAATTGCACTCACTAGGCCAGCAGATTAGTCTGTTCAGTTGTCTTGTGAAAGGTCCCATTTCTAAGAAGAGTGATTGTAGGGATGTGCCTGAATCCATCTTTGAATGGGAAAAACTGGTCATAGCTATAAATGGGGAGAGACCCTCATCAACAGATGTGCCACCCAAGCTCTGCCACTGGCTTTTCTGAGTATTGGAATATCAGTGAGCAGTGGTATAATAAAAAATATAATACATTTTTTTATAGAAACACAGCAGCACATCGGATAGAAGAGGTTGCATGTTTTCTTCTATGCAGAGCATGACAAAACACCTTCTTTAAACAGCTTGTGCCAGAAAACATGGTTTAGATTCATCTAAGAGGAAATCTAGGTTGGGGTACTGTGAGGCTTTAGGTTAAGTCAAAAAATGTCAAGGACAGATCTGTAAAACAGAGCAGGGTAGCTCTTCCCTGCTTATCCAGCAGCTCAGAGACTAGACCTTTTCTTAGGACACAGATGATAGTTACACTTCCTTTTCCTGTCTGAACAGACATTTCTCTGGGAAATTTTCTGGTGGTGTTCTTACTGAGGCTTTTGATAACACACAGTACCTCAACCGGAAGAGATAGATAAGCTCAATATAGTGAATCAAATCCTGTCAGCAGAGGTGGGAACTGAACTTTCATCACTTGCTTTGTGAGTGAACATAGTAAGCTTTTAGGGAGTTTGGTATCGGATTAGAGAGGAAAAATAGCTTCTCACCTGTGTATTGTGTTTGTCTTTTGCATTTGGGTAAGTTTTCCAAATAGGAAGGTAAAGAATTAAACAGGGGTTGATCAGAAATCCAACCTGAAATCCTATCTGTTTTTCCTTGGTTTCACGAGGAAGACCAAGCTACATTAATAGTTATTGGCTCGTTAGGAAGAAGAGTTGCAGTGAACTAAAAGATCTTGGGTTTGAAACTTGCTAATTCACTGCAGATGGAAAGCTGCCAGACATCAGACCATGAGGTTTGCAGAGCAGAGAGGACTTGGCCTTCAAAGTCTCCCAGTGAAGTCTGTCTTCTGATCTCTTGTTAAGGTTTGCTCTTGAAGAATGAAAGTTACCCTCATGCTGGAGGATGAATATGTGTTACCTAATGAATTGGTGTTACCTAAATTCCCCTGTCTGCCCCCTGAGAGTTAATTTGCACCTTAGTGGAGTTTGGGCAGTAAAAATATGAAAGTGTATGGTATGAGGAAGCAAGAAATGTGAGGCTATACAAAACACCTGACTGGAAGGTATCTACATAGACAGCTGTGGTATTGGGGGGTCTTCTGAGGAGAATATCTATCTGTTAAGCAGTGCCTCTTTGCCACAAGAAGAAAGGATGTATCTGTGGTTGAAGGCAGTGAGATCATCTCTGCCTCTGCACTCATCAGCACTGCAGAGTATCAGTGTTTCTCTGGCCAGTGATTGTTGCTGGGTGGAGCGGTTTTCTTTAGTTACTAGAATGCAGAGAAGACCATGCAGAGGTCTGATTCCTAAACAGGGTGATCTACCTTCCACTGAACTATTTAACTACAGAGATGGATGTCCCAGGCAGAGGAGTCTCTCTCAGGTGGTTATTCTGGTAGAGCGTGACAATCCTGCCCTCTGTGGCATAATAGCAAAAAGGCTATGGGGGCAAAGCAGCTAACTGGAGGCGTAATGCGCGTGATTAATGACTGAATCCATTGAGTGGGCATAGCCTGAACAAGAACTGTCTTTCACTAAAAATCCTGTTAGCTCTCAGCAGAGGCAGGCTCAAAACCTGACATAGTTGTGAGTGTGTTTTGTTTTGTGAATATGACCCTAGCATGACAGTGTCAAAGGCTAGAACTCCTGGGCACTACTGGAAATATATGCTGCTCTAATACAGGCAATACACACTTCAGCTGTTCTTCAAAGAGTAAAGGATAGCTGATTTGGGGCCAAACAAGGCCCTCTGTTCCCTGCATTCATACTGATTCCTGAAAAGGGTAGCAAAAGATTAGATATTTCCTAAAAAGCTAAAACCAGGAGAGTTTTTCTTTCCCAGTCCTTCTGCACAACTGCTGACTAGCATGTTTGCTGATAAAATAGACAAAAAAAGGGAGGCTGCCGAGCTGGATCCTGCACACAGGCATCAGAGTTGAAGGGTACATATCGGCAATTGTATGCTGTGGGAGGTGATGAGAGCTGGTGCTTCCGTTGTACAAGAGATTTTTTTCCTGTTCTGGTGCTTACTCTAGCAAGATGAAAGTCATGAGTATCCCACTAAAGGGAGGAAACTGTTTTGGATTTGAAGACATATTTCTGCTTCAGTATTTGTGTATTGCATATACAAATCAGTTACCTGTATGAATGTAGAAATACATGGAAGTGCTTCCTTTAAACTGTTTTCTTGAAAATTTAAAGGGAAATTGCTATCAGAAGTAGAGATTTTTATTCCTTATCTCCAGCGTTTTCATTTCCCCCACAACTGCAGCAGTTCCTAAGGTATGTCTCCCCTTGCAAGTCTGTGTGACCTGTGGAGAGCAAGCAGTCCTGAAATGTTGGAGGAGAAGGGGGTCTGTGCCACTAGTGTTTGTCAGTGTAGCTGGCATTTGCATGAAGAGGAAATAGATTAAAATAAAGGGCAGTGCTGCCTGTCAGAGCACAAGTCTCACAGGCAGAGATGCTCGTTTCTCAGGTGTGACTCTTAAGCTTTTATTTTAGGCATAAGACCATGTCTTGAGGAAATCTGTCTGTATACAGTTCAAGAAAGCCAGCAGTTACGAAACAAGTACTGTTGCCTCAATATCTCCAGTTAGCCGTATGCTATCGGGGCTGTGCCATTTGTTCTCTGTATAAAAAGCAATGGAGGAATGTTGCTCTGATTGCCATTCAGATGGCACCCCACGCTGGGGTGGGGAGAGCTGAAGCACACAGGACAAGTCCGAGACTGGTGACAGAAGGGGCTCAGGTTGGAGAGCAAAAGCTCTCCAGTGAGGAGAGCAAAGTTAGATGCTAAAGCAGAATCTTTAAAACAACAGGTGGCTAGCTAAGGAGGGGAAGAGGCATGCTGTGGGCTGTTCTGGTTAGCCAAGGGGCTTGCTCTCAAGGGCAGTAATTGACTGTCCATGAAGTATGCTGCAATTCCATGAGCTGGGACTGTGAAAGACCACAAGCTGTGAGATGAGAATAGGAATGTTCCATGGGAGGCTGCAGCATGTTAAAGAAACTGAAGAAGGACAGTCCTGCTGGTCTTAGGTTTTTATCTGAATCTCTGCATCTGTTAAACCCTCAGGGGTAATGGATAGTGTACACAGTGAAGATCTAGATAGCGAGAAGTCAAGGCCTCCATGGAACCAGTTGAGGTCTAGTGTGTGTATTATGTGCTTATTGCAACTTGCAGTTGCCGAAGAAAGTAATCTTGGCCAGCCTGGGCTTTTAGGCTCCTCTCAGCTGTTTAGGCTCCTACAGTCTTTTTTCCATAGCCTTGCCATTCCAGAAGTGATCCAGTCTAGTGGGGAGACAGCTAGCTTTGGGGAAGACTCAGACTGTGCATTTCCAGAACATAACTCGGCCCCAATAAAGCAGGCACAACAGAAGGACAGGTACTAGGCTTCTCCATAGCACGTGACTCTGAAACAGAAGGCTTGATCTTGGTCACCTGTCCTGTGTATTTTGGTAACACTAAGCTGTTGCTTGTGACCACCTGCAGTTGTGGTGCTGGCTGGAGCTGTTTAACTTTTTCTTTCCCATATGCCACCTGTTTGAGTAGGTAAAAACCTGCCTGCTTCCCTTAAGCAATGGACTGGGATACCTGCCAGCGCTCACTAGCCAAAACCAAGCTTTTCTGTGAGGAGATCAAACTCTGAGTTGCTTCCACCTTCTCTGTCACTTGCTGGGTACACCCTCACTGTGTTGCAGACCTCTCAGTTGCTTCCTCTGTGGCTCTGTTCTGTTGGGTTTTTTTCCTGGTTTGCCTTGCTTACCATCTCTTCCTTGTAGCTTTGCTCAGCTTTCTTGCCCTCAAGGCAGAGTGTATAACCCCATTCTGCTTTTCTACCACTTCACTGTCTTTTGCTGTCTTGGATTTGTTCATCATACCCTTGCCTTCACTGTTTATCTGCTCCCTCAGCTCATTTCTACGGATGGAACCTCTACTGGTATCCTGCTGTGCTTTCACTGATTTCTTCTTTGCCACCTTGTAGTCAGAAAACCTGGAAATATTTACTCTCTCTGCCTGCCTTTCTGCCCCTGTTTTCTCAGACATTGCTCAGAAATGGCTGTGCCATAGGCCCAAAAAGGAGAAAATAGCATTTAGTATCTGGTCTACAGCAAGACAAATGTGGATCAGTGGGTGTAAACCAGCATGATGACTAGCCACCTGTGTTCCTCTTCCTCAGACCTGGCTGCTGCCATTTGCCACTCCAGGTACCTTTGAGAGGTTATCCCATGTGTTTTTTCTGATACCTTGCACTAATGCTGACCGTGATGTAGAGACTCAATGCAGGGCATGACTACGTAGCAATTGTGTGCTGTGGAATTACTGGAAATCTGAAGCGATTGTGCTTAAGGCTTTGCATCATCCTACAACAAAGCTACTGAGGACATGTGCAAAAATGCAGTTTTCCTAATGTTCTCTTGCGTAATGCTGCACAGGGGGATATAAGTGGAGGAGAAAAGCTTATGTGCCTTTGTCCATGTCAGTCAAGTTCCCAACTCCTTTACGGGTCTGCTGTTGGCTAAATGTGGGTCTTGTTGCCATTTTATGGGAGTAGCTATTTATTTCCCATTTGACAGACTGTCTATCAGGAAACAGGATGCAGTCTCTTACAACATGTGTGGGTTTGGTGCAATAAAACCCAAACCCTGTAGGGGATCAATAAACGTTACTACTCATACCAACTAAAAATAACTCAAAGCTGTATGTTATAAGGCATCTCTGGTAGCCTAGAGTATCCTCGGTGCAAAAGTTACTCCATCAGTCATGAATTACTACATTTATGTTTAGTTTAAGCACCTGCATGGGCAATCAGCTGCACTTGAAAACTGTAGTATTTCTTGATGAGAAATTGTCTCTACTAGTAATACCAGCACAACTCTAGGCTTTTCTCAGGGGTGCATGTGAGACAATGGAGGCAATTTAGAACATGTGAAATTCTGACTAAATATAAAGAAAAAGCTGGTTCCATGAGGGTGCTCAGAAACTGGGCCAGGACTCCTGAGAAGCTGGGAGATATCTGTCCCTGAGATGCTAGAAACTTGACTGGACAAACCCTGGAGCAAGCTGCTGTAGTGGAACCAGGTTTGAGCAGAAGGTCATCAGACCTGCAGGGTCCAGAGATCCTTCCCAGCCTACCTCATTGTGAGGTTTGTGAGCTGAGCTAAGCTGTGCCAGGTGATTTGGCTCAGGATGCACTATTGTCTTAATAATAGAGTTGCGTTTTTCCGTGTTTTCTTCCATGCAGAGAGTGATCCAGATGGACAGAGCAACGAAGCACATAGAACCATGGAAGATAGCAATCATCGTTGTGTCAGTGATAGTAGGCTTAGCCTTTGTCATTGGCTTGATTACATTTTTTTTGTGCCATGGTAAGTGCAACACTCTTCTTGTCACAAGTCTTCAGGATTCTGTTGTATTTCACTTGCTGCTGTGGTCTTGTCTGGTGACTTACGTATACAATTCATCTCTTGTATAGAATCCACATGAGAACTTACTAGACCCTATTAAAGATCTGAATTGATTAGAAAACCTGCAAGAATACCTAAAATATAATTTACTTGAAGCAAGGATTTAAGTTTTGTCCCTCTCTTTGTTGAATTGTCTTGCCCTGGTGCCTCCACTGGCATTCACAATTAACCAAAGGCTAGCAGTTTTCTGTGTAAACCAAGGGTGTGCCTAGTATTCAGGCTATGGGTAGTAAGCTTGGTCTTGAACAGGCTTTTTGCAGAAACTGAAGCTGGCACCTCTAGCCAAGGATATTCCAGAAAAAGAGGGCAGAGATTTAAGCTTTTTGGAGCCCAGGAGTCAGTCATTGTTGCCAAGGGCCCAGTTTGGTAGCAGGTGGATGAGGCTAGGCCATTCTATTCCCAATCTGAGACACCAGTGTGAAGGGTTTTGAAATGCCTTTCTTCTCAGATGGCACTAATAGCGCTGCTGTCTCAGCTCACAGAGTCAATGAGGCAGTTGCTTGCATTAGGGCACTACACAGAGCAGTGGCAGAGCTAAAGCTTAGCTTTGGTTTTTGCGAACTCTGCATTGTGGGGTCCCTCTCTGCCATTCATCTGAGAGCCAGATTTAAGCTTAACCCAACTGCTGAATGGATGTGAACAGCTCTGGACTACCTGCCTCTCAGAGGGACCAGGGACATGCTGGAGTGCAGGCAGAGAGGAGTGAGTGCATCTACTCAGTCAGAAGGGACATGTGGTGTGGTGTGTCTTGTGCTGTGCTTACCTCAGGCTGATGAGGAGATGGTCCCCAGAGAAATGTTGTAATGGGTGTAATTTAGAGCTACTTGGGATGGTCCTCAAAGTAGAAATGAGTCCCTACAGCAACAAGATGGTCCAGACCCCCCTTTTCCCAGAATGCTACTAAAGCTGTAATTCCACAGCTAACAGGGTCACAGCCAGAGCCTGGGAGCCTTACTTGTGCCATGTTCTGTGAGGTACTGTGTATGTCTGAATTGTACTGAAGGAGATCAGCCACCTTTCCTTTTCTTATCCTTTGTAGATCAGGACCGATATTACAATGCATCTTTCCTAATCACCAATGTCAAGTACAACAGTCAGTACGAAAGGCAAACCACAGAAGAGTTCAGGCACTTGAGTCAAGAGATTGAAAACATGGTAAGCTAAGCTGTTTCTCTGTTTCTTCTCAACCTATGGTGAACAGTCCTGTGACTGTGTGATTGGAAATAAGGAGTCAGAGGTGATTCTGCCTCATCCTTATGTGGCTAGCCCTACCTTTCAAACCTTGCTGTATTGGGTTAAAGATGCATTGCTGACTGTGTGCAAGCAGATGGTAAGAACAGGTGCTGTCTGTTCCAGCAGCCTTGTGGCGGAACAGGTGCACACAGAACAGAAGGGACAGCAAAATCAGCCAGCCTCACTGTTTATTTTAGTTTTGCATCCTCTGGTGGTGGTAGCTTTGGTGTAGAGGTGGAGATAAGGCATTTTCTTGTGTTTTAGAGACTCATGAGACTGTTACATCTTGGCAGTATGTACATGTTACAGATGTATTTTAACACTCTTTTCCTTTAACAGATATCTGCAGTATTCAGGGGGTCCTTCCTAAGTAAAAGGTACATCAGGTCCCATGTTGTCAGTCTGAGGTAAGTAATGTGAAGGTCAGGAATAAGCAGGGATGTGATAAGTGACCTTTCTTACTACCGCTTGACCAGATGGAGCATGCTTGGTCGTTTATGCTTGGATTGTACCAGCAGGATGACTAAGTCTTGGCTGGTTGTCAGTATCCTTCAGTGCTTACGACACTGAGGGCTCAGTTACCTTCGGGGGGTCGGCAAGGAAGAGAAATTTAGCCTTATAATTCTGCAGATTGATTACCTGAACACCAGTTGTTTGGCTGTGATGCAGTAACTGAACTACTAGGTGATCCCATCTTCACTGCTAGTTAAGGGCTTGAGACATGCAGTCAACTCTTTATTCCACTTAATGCTTCCTGTGGAAACTCAGGCTGGTGTGTACACCTCTGCATGGTGTGTAACAGGAGGTGACTAGTCTCCTCCATCTCTGAAAATGTCTGAAGGAATGAGTCATTCCACTGTGAGATACCTGGATACAGAGCTAAGGGGAGGAGGCAAGTGTGACATACAGGTATAAAGGTCCTGTGTGAGAGCTTTTAAGTGTTTCTTCTCTCACTCTGTAATAAGAGCCATCCCTTCCCTCTACTTCACATTACTTTGGTTTGGAGTTGCATTTCTATAAGGCTCAATTCTGCTGTGGAATATTTTTCCCTAGACAGCAGACAATGCTAAACTTCCCATAAATGTCCTTCTTCACAGCATTTCTGGGCTTTCTTGCCTTTACCTGTCACTAGATGGAAGGGGTAATTTCCTTAAACTGTTCTACATTGTTTTCTGCTGCTGGTTTCTTCCACAAGCCTCCCATACCATGTATCAACTGAAATTACAGAAACTGGGAGCTGGACTTCAACCAACCTTTTGGGTTGACAAAATGGTGTGTCTGTTTCAAGCTTGTTTTCAGTACAGATACAGTTGTTGTGCAGCTAGGCACTGGACCAGCTTAGCTGTATCTTTGCTGTTTTTCCCTCTGGGCTTCAGTTGGTTTTCCTTTAGACTGCTAGTCTAAAATATTGGGCCCAATATTTTATACTGACAGTAAGTGATCGTGCCTTGCTCTGGTTACTCAAGCTATTGAGATTTTTGTCTCCAGATAAAATGGAATTAAGTGGTCAATAAATGGAAAAGGGACTTAAGTGGGAAAAAAAATACCAAAAGACCTTTTTAACTTCTGTGGCTCTAAACTGGGTCTTTTGAATGGCTGTTAAGAATGGCCTGTTGGCTCTCTGTTGAAGGGTTTTTAACTTGCTGTGGTGGTTCTACTGCCATCCATGTCCTACTGACTATGATGTGCATGGAGGCCAAAGGGAGTGATCCCTCCTCTCCTTCTCAGCTGTGCTGCTTATAACAGTTCCCAGGAAATTCCCTCTGATCATTGTTATAGCAAGAACCAAGCCTTTTGCCTGCTGACATGTCATCATCTTCCTTTACTTGTGCACAGTTATGCTATGTTCTATACATCTGTACAGACCAGACCTGTTCTTGTATAAAGAAGGCAGAGAGTGCAAAGCAGAACAAAGAGGATTAGTGAGAAAAGAGGGAATGATACCACTTTGTTTTTGTTGGTTTGCAGCCCAGATCCTGGTGGAGTGCTTGCATCTGTTGTTCTGGTATTTAAATTTCCATCGACTGACAGTAAGGCAACAAGCTGGGGTCATGTCAACCGTGTGTTACGCAGAAGGCTCAAAACAAGCTCCGCTTTCTTGCATGTTGACCTGTCTACCCTTAGACTCACAGGTAGGTGCCTTAGGTTTGTGGTTTTAGCTTGGAATTTGTTCCTCATACTTTGCTGTTCTTAGTGTAATGAGTTTCACTTTAGTATGTAAATATGGGCTGTTCTTGTTTTCTTCTTTTGCCTTCTCAAAATTGTGTGTTACGGCTGACAGCCTGGGAACTTGAAGGAATTAGCATGAAAAGAACTAAAGCATACTGGCACTGATTTGTGAGTGTGAGCTATCCTTGGTGCATCGGAAGGTCTCTCTGTATGACCTAGCTTTGTTGAATGAGATAGTCCCCCTGCAATTTATTAAAAAAAGCCCCAACTTTGTGACCATGGATTCACAGATTACTTTAAGACACACAGTGAATTGTACAAGAACCTGTAATCACCAGGTACTGAAATGTAGAGTCCTCAAGCTATTAAAAAAATGCAAGGCTGAGATGGTTCCCTTTTCCACCTCCTGCCATTTCCCTTGCTTATTTGACAGATTACTGTAGCAAGTGTTCACAACAAAACCCTGCAGTTCCCTGGACAGTAATCCTCTCCCAGTCTGTTGCTGGTTACCGTCGGAGTCTGGCAGAGGGTTTTTTGTAGGAAAGAAATTAGTAATGTTACAGTTTAAGTCCACCCAATTCCAGCTCTGAAGATTTCTGAAGAGTGTTTTGACTGCCTTGCCATGCTGAACTTGAACAAATGCATATAAGTGTTTGCTGGTGTCTGTGCACAATATACATGTAGATGTTACTTGGACCTATTTGCAGTTATCTGCTGGTTTTGTTAGCTTTGAGCTAAGGCAGGAAAGGTGTATCCTTTAGCCTCACACTTTCAGTGAGGAACAGAGGCTTAACTGAACTTCTCCAACAGAGCAAATTACTCCTTTTACTGTACTGTCACTCCATGCATCAATGCAGGCCGTGTGTTTGCTGGGTGCAGGGAGGGAGACTATGCTAGATCACATAACAGTATGAGATATACTCACTGTGGTGTTTGCTTTTAATTTCAGAGTTGAATAAGGAAAAGGGAGATAACCTTTTAAACAACTGTAAGTACAAATGCTTTACAGAAAAGCTCCAGAGATATGGTGCTATAGGTTCTGTGTTCACAAGATTCTTATGCTTTTGAGATGCAAGTTGAAAAAAATAAGTTGTTAGGGGATACTAGAGCAGTAGACAGCACATGAGCCAGGAAAGATTTCAGCTCATTTTATTGCAGTCAGGCTGGCTCTATAGTGTTTGCAGAATCAGGCTTTCTGACTTCGTGGTGGGAAACACTTTTAATGTTGGTTGTGAGAAGTAGGGGCATGTCAATGAGCTGCTGTTAGTGAGCTTTGCGCCAGGACTGCAGTTGCTGTGGACCAAGATTCTTGCTGGAATCCTTCCAAAAACATTTTCCCTCCTGCCCCCTCCTCCCAGCAGAAGAGTTTAGCAATAGATGTCTGTCAGATCTGAGCTAAACTTTACAATATACAGGGAAAGGTAAGAGAGTGAGAGGGAGAAGAGCTGCCGGTGGTGAGAGCAAGGTAGTGGCACAGCCCTGGAGAGGCACAGGTTCTTAGTCCCTCTCCTGTTCTGTGCTCCTCCATGAGGTCCTAAAGCATCTCTGGAAACAGGGAGAGAGGTAAGTCCGTTCCCAGGGGACTACCTCAGTCCCCTGCATGGTCTTGGAGCCTTTGCATGTTAGCTTTCCATCTTTAAATGGATTCTGAGAAGTAACTGACTTGGATCTAAATTTTTTTTTCTGGCTGAGGAATGCATGACTATGCTTGTTGGCACAGTGGCTTTAAGTAAACTGTTGGAGAAAGAGGACGCTATTTTTTTTTTGTTGCTGTTATCAAGGCTGACCTGGAAGTGACCTGACAAAATGCTTTCTTTATTTAGCTTGTGGGTGGGCTTTTTGTTTGGTTTTGTGGTTTTTTTTACAAACTAGTCTTAGTGATTCTGTGATGCTTAAAGTTGTGCTGACTATGCTGGTCTTGCCTTTGCTATTCAGATGAGAAAGATTGCCTCCATTGAGTTCACAAGTGATGTGCAGTGTCTGTCTTGTGCATGTTTTGGTGGTGATGTATGTATTAAAGCTTAAAGTTGCCCTGGTGTGGTGGTTGTTTACATGGGGGTCCCTCAGTATTTTTGTACTCAATTTATAAGAAGTCTTTTAAAAAAACCAAAAACAAACGAAGGATGTTTTTTCCATAGAGTATTAATGGAGATTTAGTCTTTAGATTAATCTTACATGCTGTTATTATGAAAATTATATGAATGTAAATGCTTAGGTTAATTATTGGTGCAGGTCTTTGTGCCTAAGAATCTCTGTGTGTACCTGTATGCACAGACATACTCATGGCTATGTATGTTACCTTTTCCTCTGTACAGCTCTTGTCAAATATCAAACAAAGCAAGGTTTGTAGAGGCAGTATTTTTTTAACTAGATCAATATTTACAACTGGGGAAAGTGTTGCAGATGTACAGGCTTCAGTTCCCATGGGAGTACATGTGGCCTTGGGTGTTTGGAAAGTGGCTTAATGAAAAAGTAGGGACTCTTCTACCAAACCTTGTTTACCCAGCATCTATCCTGAGATGCTTGTCGCCATGACACTTGGCTTCCCTGCTATTGGAGGCACTGCTTTAGATGAAGGCTGTCTCTTAACATCCATGCCCTGTTACATCTGTGCCTGCAGACATGAGGGCCATTCCCTCAGTCAGCTGCCTTTTCTTTGACAGGCTGTGGAATACGAAAACAGGCGTTCTCCTTCACAGGAGTGGAGAGAATAATTGGTGGGCAGCGTGCACAGGATGGGGAATGGCCGTGGCAGGCTAGTATTCAGCTTGATGGGACCCATCGCTGTGGTGCATCAGTGATCAGTAATACCTGGCTAGTGACCGCAGCCCACTGCTTTAGAGGGTAAGTAATCAGCACCTTTCTGATCCTACAGGCCTTAGGACTCTTAAGTGCTCTGACCTTTAGTGGCCCACCAGCATCTGTATCTGCTGAAAGCTAATGAAGTTTGGCTCTTCTCTGTCCCTTAGGCAGACCTGGCCGCATTGCATTTTGATGCTTAAATGGAGAGCTAAGCTTCTTTGGGGATCTTGTTTTGTGTGGCTGTGACATAACCTCAGATATCTTACAGAGGAAAAGATCCTCGGAGGTGGACTGCTAGCTTTGGAATTCTGCTGAGACCTCCAAAACAGAAAAAACTTGTTCGAAGAATTATCATTCATGAAAGATACGGTGACTTCGTCCTTGATCATGAATATGATGTGGCTGTTGTGGAACTTGCCTCTCCTATTGAGTTCACGAGTGATGTGCACAGTGTCTGTCTTCCTGAAGCATCTCACAATTTCCCAGTGAATACTTCCTGTTTTGTCACAGGCTGGGGAGCTTTGCAGAATGATGGTGAGTGTCTCTTGCTTTCCTGTGCCTTGTCGCACATGTAGCTGAGAAGACTGCTATCAGGTTTATGGGGATTTGTTTATTTTTTGTTCCTTAGATTTGGTGTTTGATGTGCTAATGAAACACTTGTGGACTTTGCTGCTTTTTTTCTGGCTTGGTCAGTAGGTTGTTATATGGGGGGAAGACCATACAGGTTAGCCTTACAGGAGTAAGAGCAGGTTTTTTCTGTTGCTGCAGGCATTGTTCTAGGTGAATACATTTTGTTCTCTGTTCCCATTGGCCCAGTCCCTCTAGGTTTAGCTCTGACGTGAGTTCTTTAGCCATTCAGCTTTGTCATAGATGTATTAGGACAGCTTTCATCAGTTATTCTCTCTTTGGCCATAAATTAGGCTTCATCCAATGACTTGAGTGAGCTTCATTCAAATCAGTCCATGTCTGTGAGGTTAGAGATGATGGGACTATAAATCTGCTTATGAGAGCTATTAAACTATATAGGTTATGTTTCATGGTAGATTCTTGGGGTGTGTGCTGATTGTCCAAAGCTACATTGCAGTTAACCAAACAGTTTTTTCCAATGATAATGAGGACATATCTTGTAGCCTACAGTTGAATTTAACACTGAAATATGTACAAAAATCCCTTTGTCCATTATGTTAAAGAGCACCTGGTTGAGGATGCAAGGTGGAGAAGGGTTATGTTTGGGAACAAGTGAAGGACTTTGAGGAGGACGGGAGCTTTCTGCTTCCTGAGATGTTGTCTGGGTACCTCCCTTCATTGCCTGTAATAGCAAAAAAGCTGTAGGAAAATCTGGCTACTCTAATCCTTGAGTGTTTTAGGTTGCATATGCTGTCCGCAAATTCTAATGCCACTTCTTCTAGGCTCTAGTGTTAATCAGCTTCGGCAAGCGGAAGTGAAAATTATAAGTACTGCAACTTGTAATAGAAGACAAGTGTATGGTGGAGCTATAACACCTGGAATGTTGTGTGCTGGATACCTGGAGGGGCAGGTGGATGCCTGCCAGGTAAGTCTCTTCACAGGTAATAGTAAGAAGGAAACAGGTGGGATGGGAGGTGAGGTTTCCTAAAACTAAAATGTCCTTTGGGGAATCTTTATTAAGTTTATGGGTTCAGTATCTTGACAGATATAAATGAAGAGCTTCATGGCTCAT